>NC_083278.1:116896493-117506270 GCF_963506605.1 Zootoca vivipara | reverse complement strand
ATTATTATAGGAAGTTGTTGGCCTCTAACAACTGACTTCCCCAGGATCTTTTTACAGTTATTTGCAGCTGTGAGAATCACTTGTGCAGTGGCTCAGATGGAAGGATGGAGGCTTGGGGAAGTCACAGAAGCACAGAATTGTAGAGTTGGAAGGGACCCTCAGGGTCATCCAGTCCAACCCCCTGCAATGCAGGAATCAAAGCTAAAGAATCCCTGGCAGGTGGCACCTGTTTAAAAACCTCCAGTAGAGGAGAGTCCTTCCGAGGGAGTTCATTCCACTGTTGAACACCTCTGACAGTCACAAAGTTCTTCCTGAGATTTACTTAGAATCTCCTTTCTTTTTACTTGAATCCATTGGTTCGAGTCCCACCCTCCAGAGCAGGAGAAAACAAGCTTGCTCCCTCTTCCACGTGGCAGCCCTTGAGATATTTGAAGATGGCTCTCATATCCCCTCTCAGTCTCCACTTTTCCAGGCTAAACACACCCAACTCTCTCAACCATTCCTCATAAGGCTTGGTTTCCAGATTCTTTGATCCTCTCGGTCGCCCTCCTCTGGACACTTTCCAGCTTGTCAATATCCTCCTTAAATTGCAGTGCCCAGAACTGGACACGGGATTCCAGGTGTGGTCTGACCAAGGCAGAATAGAATGGGACTATGACTTCCTTTGATCTGGACACTGTACTTCTGTTGATGGAGCCTAGAGTCCATCAGGCCCAGTGGTCAACCAGGTGGCTCAAAGGGAGGCTTGCAAGCAGGACCCAAGTGTAACCCAAACGCCCTCGAACCACTTCCATTGCAGGTGGAAAACGTGTCAATGATTTGTGGGTATGTCCTTGTTTGTAATCCTTTTCTGAACTCTTGCTTTCAGGGATATTCCGATGCCTCTCGTCAGTTCTGGGGTAGAGCACGGCAACTTGAGGGAACTCGCTCTGGCCAGGATGAAAGACCTGGGGACGGAGGTAAAATGTGGTGTTCCAATCAAGCTTCTCTGGTGTCTCCTTCCTGCCTGTTCCAGAGATTAACTGACTCCCATGTGAAGTGTGCTTTGTTCCCAGGAATGACACAAGAGTAGGACCGCAAGCCACAGCCCCCCACCCAAGAAGAGCTTGTGGGCAGGGGGCAGGGAAACCTTTCCAAATTTTGCATGGTCTTTTGGGCTCTAAGCCATCTTGCCCTCCCTCTTCAAACTCAGCCGGGGCACCCGATGGCTCGTTGCTCTTACGATTGGAAGAGAAGTCTCTACTGATCAAATCCGGACATGCATGTCTGTCCATTTCATAAAATTTATACACCACTCAATTGTAAAAAAACAAACAAACCCCAAACCCTCAAAGCAATATAGAAAAAAGATGAAACAATAAAATCATCAATAAGAAGAAAACAACAATAGTTAAAGACTTTTTGAGAAGTTAAAATAACAGCAGATTAAAATTCGCGCCAGCTTTCTAAAACATTTGGGCAGGCTTGTCTAGACGAGGATGTTTGCGTCTGCCTGGTGTCAAGAGGCAGGGAGTTCCCAAGTGTAGGTGCTGCCACACTAAAAGATCCAAGTTGTTGCAAATGCAGGACGGGTCTTGCGTGGTACCTGTAACTGCGCCAGTTCTACAGAAGGGTTTGAATGGGTGCATGTGGGGCAGGAGGATCTCGCAGGTGATCTGGTCTCGAGTTGCTATGGGCTTTGCATACTCATAGTAACACCTCGAACCTGGCCCAGTAGCTAATCAGCAGCCGGCACAGACCTCTTAGCAGAAGCGTTGTATGCTGACAATGCCCTGCTCCCATCAGCAATTTCGCTGCAGCTTCCAGATCAAGAACGCAGAACTGGTGTGTGGGTGCATCAGAGAGATCTTAATTGCAGAGTCTGCCCAGCACAGTGAGAATCCACAGACTGCTCAGCCCAGCTAGGTTTGGTTAAACTGCCACTTCAGACATTTGGGGACGTGAGAAGTTCTCCCTATTTATTTCCCTCCCTGCTGGACATGACTTATATTTTCTTGTTTTTGTGTGGGGAGGTGTCCTGTCTCCTTAAGGTCACCCTTCCCCACCCTGGTGCCCTGACACAGCTGTGGTGGCTGGGGCTGATGGGAATTGTAGCCCAAAACCTCTGGAGGGCGCCAGGTTGGGGAAGAGCCCCTTAGATCACAGATCCCGTCTGCACAGTGGTTTTATGCCATCTGGTTTTCTGCAGGCATTGCAAATACATTTTCTCCCGCGTCCTCATTCATTTGTGTACGTATGAAGATTAATATCCTGCCCACCGGCTCACAGTCAAGCTTTCGGAATGGCTTGCAATTCGAAACAAAACAACAAGAGCGTCATCAGCTGAAAACGGCAGCGGCCATAAACAAAAAAGCAGATAACAGTTTCGGATAAATATGAAAAGGTTCTTTGCCTGGCACTGGAAGGATAAAAGGCTTGCCCCATGCGTGGCTCTCCAAGACAAGAGTTCAACAGGCAATCCTTCCCGTGGGGTGAAATGGGTGGCGACCAAGAGACAGCAGGCGATGCTTAAGAGCACAGCTGGGTTAAACCAACCATTTGACCTGCTCCAGACCTTCAGGTAGCCCACGTAGGTCGTTAGGAACTGGCCCGATGTGTTACGACCCTTTGGATCAATCCAAATCAAGCCTCTTGCAGTGAAGTTCTGGACCGCCAGAAATTTCTAAGCGGTCTTCAAGGGCAACCCAACATACAGAGCACTGCAGCGGTCTTATTCAAGTTCTGCAAACCTTCAGGTGGCCAGCCTTTCTCACTCCCAGAAGAGTCACAACTGGTGTCATCAGCTTCAGCTGGTGGTTTGTGGCCCAGATCTGTCACCTGAGCAGCCAGAACTAACAGCATGCCCAAGCTGTGAACTTTATCTTTTAGGGCAGGATAGCTACCATGTGGCCTTCCAGATGTTTTCGGACACAACTGCCACCAGTGGCAGTCAGAGCCGGTGAGAGTCGTCCATGCCTATCCAGAATAGTTTGAAGCTGATCTCTCAGGCCAGGCAGACCACCTGCCACAGGTCCAGGTACCAAGGACAGGTGGTTTGCCTGCCCTGATAGGTCAAGGGCCAGGTGTTCTAGATAGGGGACTCTTCTGACGTCCTCCCTAATACTACTCACATCAGATTTCTGCGCCCAGAAATTGTCATTAAAAGCCTCCTCCTGCATTCCGAAGGAACTTGCTCAAGAGTTTCTCTGCAGGACATTATATTACTGCTCCGCCTTCCAATTCTATATCTCTCCAGCATGGAGCACAATGAGAGTTAGCACCTCATTCTGTGCCGTGGTGCTTTACATCAAATGGCACATTTTCTCCTGAGATGCATATTTGCTCAGTGAAACCGATGCCAATCAGTATGTCCTTTTTTGCATCTCGAAACACCAAGGATTGGGCTTTTGTTTTTCCCAGAGAAGCATTAGGGATGGATCGCTGAGCATTTTTATTTTGAAGCCTCCCCATTTGAAATGATCAGGTTAAGAAGTCTATCCCAACTTCATTTTAAACTCTGGAGGTGATTATGGGGAGTGTAGTGTCCCTTATCATGTCTCTCTCTCTCTTGCATAATTGCCACCTGCCTCTCTCCTTTCCCCCCACCTAGTGTCGCGATGTGAGGACGAGAGAAGTCGGAATTCAAGAGATTCATCACAAAGTGAGACCTTATCAGGTAAGACTTGTTCCTTCTCAGCGGGCCTTGGTCCATGTGTGTGTATATGTGTGATTTTTCATAAAGCCACATCAAAATTATTTTTTCTGAATAAATAAAAACTATACACACATATGAAATCAGTTTAAGCGATCCTATTTTACTTTCCTCTTTAAGCCACATTAAAGGTGCTTCCTTGAATGTTTTTCTTAAACATTTCAGCTCAACGGTAGCCCTAAGTTTAGGGGAGAAAACCTCTCGGTGTCATGTGTGACCAAAGGCAAATGAATGGCACGCTCTAATGCCCACAATCCTTTGCAAAGTTTTGGGTGGGTGTCTCATGAAGGTGGTCCAGCCCAGCTTCCTCCAACAGGCAGCAGCTAATGAATTTTAACAGGGAGAAATGTAAAGTACTACACTTGGGCAAAAAAAATGAAAGGCACAAGTACAGGATGGGTGACACCTGGCTTGAGAGCAGTGCATGTGAAAGGGATCTAGGAGTCTTGGTAGACCACAAACTTGACATGAGTCAACAGTGTGATGCAGCAGCTAAAAAAGCCAATGCAATTCTGGGCTGCATCAATAAGAGTATAGCATCTAGATCAAGGGAAGTAATAGTACCACTGTATTCTGCTCTGGTCAGACCTCACCTGGAGTACTGTGTCCAGTTCTGGGCACCACAATTCAAGAAGGATACAGACAAGCTGGAACGTGTCCAGAAGAGGGCAACCAAAATGGTCAAAGGCCTGGAAACGATGCCTTATGAGGAACGGCTTAGGGAGCTGGGCATGTTTAGCCTGGAGAAGAGAAGGTTAAGGGGTGATATGATAGCCATGTTCAAATATATAAAAGGATGTCATACAGAGGAGGGTGAAAGGTTGTTTTCTGCTGCTCCAGAGAAGCGGACACGGAGCAATGGATTCAAACTACAAGAAAGAAGATTCCACCTAAACATTGGGAACAACTTCCTGACAGTAAGAGCTGTTCGACAGTGGAATTTGCTGCCAAGAAGTGTGGTGGAGTCTCCTTCTTTGGAGGTCTTTAAGCAGAGGCTTGACAGCCATATGTCAAGAATGCTTGGATGGTGTTTCCTGCTTGGCAGGGGGTTGGACTGGATGGCCCTTGTGGTCTCTTCCAACTCTATGATTCTAATGTGAGTTGCTGTGCACATGTAGTGCACATGGTATTATATGATTTAGGCCAGGGGTCAGCAAACGTTTTCCACAGGGGGCCGGTCCATTGTCCCTCAGACCTTGTGGCGGGCCAGACTATATTTTTGGGGGGGAATCCCCCCCCAACTCTCCCCTCCCTTCTCCACAGCACCGGACGAGCCCCAGTGGCTGCTTACCTGTGTCTTGCGAGCGGCAGGGACTGGCGGCGGCAGAGGGACAATGAGCGGTGCAAAAGGGCAGGATCCGGAGAGGGGCTGCTTAAAATGGCGCTCAGCCAACTGCGGCTCAACAAAGCCCAGCCCCCTTCCTCCTCTAGGCAGGGCGGGGAGAAGCCAGGAGGAGGGAGGGAGGAGGTGCCACCGCAGTGTGTGTGATGGAGGGGGGGAATGGCGCAGCCCGAATGATCAGAATCCCTACGCCGATCCACGCAGCGATTCCCAGACCATCCGCGGGCCAGATCCAGAAGGCAATTGGGCCGGATCCGGCCCCTGGGCCTTAGTTTGCCAACCCATGATTTAGGCTGTACTTGGGACGTTTCATTATGTTGCTGCTGATCATTGATTACAGGCTGCTTTGGAATTCATTTGAGTGGAAAGCAGCATAGAAACAGGTGAAATATATTTAGATCTATCAGTGAAAACATTTGGAGGGCACAAAGTTGTGCAAGATTGATCGAGCATAAGTGATTGTGGTAGGCCATGAAGGGTCTTACGGTCTGGACCCTTCGGTTGTCGTTTTTTCTTCTCTTTCTCTCTCTCTCTCTTAATGTTGGCAATGTTCAGGACATTCTTCCTTTTATGCCTGACCTGCCCAGCATGGGTGTGTGATTTCTACAAATGCTTTCTCATTTAAAGTTCCAACACCAGCTTCCCTTGTGTGAAAATACAATAATCTCACATTCAGCTCTTATCTGATGCTGCTGAAAATCCATCTGCAGCGAGGCGGACAAACTTGAAGCGATTTCACACACACACACACACACACACACACACACACACACACACATGCTCCACTCAAAGCCCCACGCAGACAATTGCCTGCATGGCCGTGAAATTGACTTTGGACTCCAAGGGCTGCACAATTATGATCACCCCCATGGTTGCCATCTCAATTTTTAATTTTTTCTTAGTCAGCTTCTCAGGCCTTTCTCCTCCTCTTCCTCTCTTTCGAACAGGTTGAACTGATCCGGAGAGACTACGCGGCCAACGGCGGCTGGGAGACCTTCCTATCCTATGAGGACCCCGAGCAGGACATCCTGATCGGCCTGTTGCGCTTGCGGAAGTGCTCAGAGGAGGCGTTCCGGGCGGAGCTGAAGGGGGGCGTCTCCATTGTCCGAGAGCTCCACGTCTATGGGAGCGTGGTCCCCGTCAGCAGCCGCGACCCCTCGAAATTCCAGCATCAGGTACCTGAAGCCTGCCTCTATATAATTTTTTAAGATTTATTTTCTGTTTACAGTTTAAAATACAGTATTCATTTGAACATCCTTAAAATATCAGTGACTTCCCTTCTTCTTTTTACATGGTTCATTTTGCATATCATACATCCTTGCATATTTTACAAAAACTACCGGTAAACCATTCAGTATTCCCTTATTGCATCCATCAAAACTTACTTGCACTGTTGAATTTATCTTAATGCTGCCAACCTTTTCAGGTGTACACAACTATTTCCCATACAGTGGTACCTCGGTTTAAGAACAGTGCAGTTTAAGAACAATTTTGGCTTACAAACTCCGCAAAACTGGAAATAATGTCTTGGCTTGAGAACTTTACCAGGGTCTAAGAACGGAATCCCAAAGGTGGAAGGGCACCGGCGGCAGGAGGCCTCATTAGGGAAAGCACACCTCGGTTTAAGAACGGTTTTGGTTTAAGAATGGACTTCTGGAACGGATTAAGTTTGTAAACCAAGGTACCACTGTATCCTATAATAAAGTGCAAGTGTCTCTGCGTCCTGTGTCCCTGTGTCCGCGCTACTGCGCATGTGCCCCACAGACACAGGGATTGGATGCAGAGACTGCACGCACACACACACACACGCTCTCCCCCCCCCACCTACCGTTTCCCTGCGGCCGCCAACCGTTGCTCCCAGCCGGACTGAGCGTTAGCAGCGGGGGGGGGGGAGAGAGCGCGTGTGCGTCCAGCAAGGACAGGTCCCGGGGTTCGGAGACCCTGGGATGTCTCCTTTCTATCGGCGGCTGGGGGAGAGGAAGGAAGGAGGAGAAAGGGCTGCTTTCTCCTTCATTCCTGTCCCCCTGCCACCGACAACAAGGACAGGTCCCGGGGTTCGGAGAAGCACTGTGCAAGCGCTTCTCTGAACCCCGGGATGTTCTAGCGCCCGTTTATTCAACGGGCTGAATTACACTAGTATTCAATAAAAGTTTTCCAATCTTCTCTAAACATATGTTCTTCTTGTTCTCTTATTCTATACATTAAGTCCGCAAGCTGTGCATACTCTATCAGTTTAAGTTGCCATTCTTCTTTGGTTAGGACCTCGCTCAGTCTCCATTTGGGGGCTAACAAAACATGGGCTGCAGTAGTAGCCTACATAAATAATCTTTTTTGACACCTGGGAATTTCAGTCTGAATTATCCCCAACAGAAAGGACTCTGGGGTTTTTTTTGGGGGGGGTACTTTTTTCAATTCATTATGGATCGTTTCCCAATACTCTTACCCTTTTACAAGGCCGCCGCATATGAAAGAACGTTCCCTCCGCCTCTTTGCATCTCCAGCACTTACCTGATTCAGTCTTGTACATCTTGGCAAGCCTACTCAGAGTTAAATACCATCTGTAAATCATTTTCAAGTAGTTTTCCTTCAAGGAATAACATGCTATGAACTTCAAATCACTTTTCCAAAGTTTTCCCCAGAGGTTAAAATCTATATTGTGTCCTGTATCTGTTACCCGGTGTGTCGACTTCAGGTACCTGAAGACTTTTAAGCAGATGTACTTGGGAGTATTTAACTAGATCAGGGTGGTCTATTTCTCTGAAATGCTCTTTCCAGGAAGGTCCCTCTGGCACCTTCATTATATACTTTTAGGCGCCAGGTGAAAATTTACAGAGGAGAGGGCTATTGTTGGCGACTATTGTTGGGACCCAGGTGGCGCTGTGGTTAAACCACTGAGCCAAGGGCTTGCTGATCAGAAGGTCGGCGGTTCGAATCCCTGTGACGGGGTGAGCTCCCGTTGCTTGGTCCCAGCTCCTGCCAACCTAGTAGTTCGAAAGCACGTCAAAATGCAAGTAGATAAATAGGAACCGCTACAGCGGGAAGGTAAACGGCGTTTTCATGTGCTGCTCTGGTTTGCCAGAAGCGGCTTTGTCATGCTGGCCACATGACCTGGAAGCTATACGCCGGCTCCCTCGGCCAATAATGCGAGATGAGCACCGCAACCCCAGAGTCGGTCACGACTGGACCTAATGGTCAGGGGTCCCTTTACCTTTACCTTTTAGCCGGGATGGCTCTGCTCTGCCTCCACAGCTGGAAGCAGCAATGTTTCTGGAAGCAGCGATGCCAATTTCTGCAAACCACAGGAGGGGAGAGAGTTGCTCTTGTGTTCAAATCCTACTTGCAGTATTCCCATGTGCAGCTGGGTGGCCACTGTGAGAACAGGATGCTGGGCCAGATGAGCCATAGGTCTGATCCAGCAGGCTCTCCTTATGTTCTTGCGCAATGAATTGTATGTCTTTGAAGAATATTCAGAAATGGCAGCACAGCAGCTAGGTAGTTAGTTGGCATTTTTCAGGATTCACGTCTTCACTCGCTTCCAGTTATTTATTTTATACCAGATTCCCAGTTCTGGGCACCACAGTTCAAGAAGGATACTGACAAGCTGGAACGTGTCCAGAAGAGGGCAACCAAAATGGTCAAAGGCCTGGAAACGATGCCTTATGAGGAACGGCTTAGGGAGCTGGGTATGTTTAGCCTGGAGAAGAGAAGGTTAAGGGGTGATATGATAGCCATGTTCAAATATATGAAAGGATGTCATATGGAGGAGGAAGAAATATTGTTTTCTGCTGCTCCAGAGAAGCGGACACGGAGCAATGGATTCAAACTTCAAGAAAGAAGATTCCACCTAAACATTAGGAAGAACTTCCTGACAGTAAGAGCTGTTCGGCAGTGGAATTTGCTACCAAGGAGTGTGGTGGAGTCTCCTTCTTTGGAGGTCTTTAAGCAGAGGCTTGACATGCATATGTCAAGAATGCTTTGATGGTGTTTCCTGCTTGGCAGGGGGTTGGACTGGATGGCCCTTGTGGTCTCTTCCAACTCTGATTCTATGATTCTAAGAGTGAGGTATAAGCAGTCTCAGAGAACCCAAAGGTTTACATGAGTAGGAGAAAGTCTTTGAAAAACCTGAGGGCGGGCAGGGGAGGGGGAAGGAATGGAGTGTGCTGCAAGGGGGCAGCGTTGAGCCAGGGCGCAACACCTCGCACAATTTTGCTGCAGCCCCCCCCCCCACTGTTAAAAGTGGGAGGCAAATTTGTCTGGCATACCTGAAATGACTTGACAGGCATGTGTCAAGAATGCTTTGATGGTGTTTCCTGCTTGGCAGGGGGTTGGACTGGATGGCCCTTGTGGTCTCTTCCAACTCTATGATTCTATGATTCCTTTTAACACCACTTTTCAGCCCATGAGAGCAGTTGGCGATAAAAATCTTGTTATTTTTCGAAGAAGAAAGAACAGACACAAACAGAGAAATAAAGCAATTTAAAAGCAGGACAGATAAAAAAAGCAGGACAGATAAAAAAATGCATTGGAGCCAAGATCTGGGCGCATGCAAAGGCCAGGAAAAACCCTAGTGAGTGTGTTGGGTGAATATTCCAGAGATGGGGCACCACAACACCCAAGGGCGCTATCTGGGGTCAGTCCCTGGCTCATTGGCAGCAGGAGGGACCCAGAAAACCCTAACCCCATAAATAAACAGAATTCACAAGGCACAGTTTGAAGCACTGGCTAGGAGCCAGAGCACCCCATAAGAAATCAACCTGTTCTTCAAGATAGCCCTCTGAGACTTTGCCCTAGGTATCTCCTAGGCTCCAGAGAGGGTTGGATATTCCATTCATTCAGTCATTCATTCATTTACATCGTGCCCTGCCTCTCAAAGGATCCCTGGGTGGAATGCATGTTAGCGATAAAAATCATTGTTATATTCATTATATCCTGCCTTTTCCGCAACGGGGACTCAAGGCAGCTTACACAAATTAATTTAAAAAACCGGATAAAATTCATATAAAATTGTTTTAAAAGGAATCAAACTCCAATAGAATTAAAACAATACTTAAAAAAAAATTGAAACACAGACATGGACCACAAATGAGTAAATATGCCACAATTAACATCTCAAAGCACAGGTACTGCTTGCATATGATCCTAAGTGGCCAGGCTTTGGGCTTTTAGGCCCTGGCTGTGATTCCTGCATTGCAAGGGTTGGACTATGATTCTATCCATATTCTTCCATATGAACCCGCCCAGGCTTTGAGGGCTTTTGGGGGGAACCTTCTCGCAGTCCCACCCACCCCTACAGGTCTGCTTGGCTGTGATGCAGAAGAGAGCCTTCTCTGGGGTGGCTCCTTCCAAGGAACTTTGGAAGTCCCTTTTTAGAGAAGCTAGACTGGTTCCCTCTTTGCTGTACTTGCAACGGGCAGGTGAAGACAGTCTTATTCCGGCAGGCCTTTGGGAACTGACTATAAGACCCTGATGTTGGGAAAGATGGAGGGCACTAGGAGAAGGGGACGTCAGAGGACAAGATGGTTGGACAGTGTTCTCGAAGCTACGAACATGAGTTTGACCAAACTGCGGGAGGCAGTGCAAGACAGGAGTGCCTGGCGTGCTATGGTCCATGGGGTCACGAAGAGTCGGAAACGATTAAACGACTAAACAACAACAACATATTGTTAAGGGAAGGTTTTTTAATAGTGCTGCCCTGTTTTTATTATCTGTATTTTTAATAAATGTTGGGGGGTTTTATCTTATTTTAACTCCATTGGAGTTTAATCGCTTTTTTTGACTGCAATCTTTTCCACACTTTCTGCATTTCGTCTGTGTTGTTTTGATTTGTGTAAGCTGCCTTGCACCTGAGGTGGGCAAGGCAGGATATAAATAAATACAATAACCCTAATACAGTAATAATTTTAGATGGTGGAGTAGAGGAATGGTCCTTGTTTCCTTTCCACCTGAATCCTCCAGGGCCGATGTTTTAATTTCGCTATTGTCTTTGTGTGTGTTTTTTATAAAAAAATTGTTTTGTTTTAAATTAAGCGTTCTCCGCCGGCTGCATGTGCATTAGGATGCAACTTCTGTTTGATAGTAATGACCCCCAGGCAACAAGGCAGAAGTGGTAAAATGGAATTTGCGGGTTTGTCGGCGGCGGCGGCGGGGGGGGGGGAGCATGGAGGAGAAGAGAGAGAGAAAGAGAGCAGAAAATGAATGCTTACCTCCTGAAAGCGAAATTTCAAAAGCCGGGAGCGGAAAAATGGTTGACGCACGTGGAAGGTGGAAGGGGGAGGAAAATCAATTGACTGGAGCCCAGCGCTAACAAATTGAAATAGATTGGAAATGGAGACTTTGGCGCATGACGCACAAATGTGGGCTGAAGGAATGTTTATTGGGGGGTGGGCAGCCATCAGTACCCTAAAAATGAATACTCCCTACCCTACACACACAAATAAACACTCCCTTCTTCTCCAAAGCAGGATGCTAAAGACTGGTACGTTTAGCATAAGAGAGACCCCTGTGTGCAAGAATAATGCTCTTGTTCCATGCAGTATTTGTTGTGGGGGAGGAAGGGAAAGGAGAATGTTAGCCGCTTTGAGACTCCTTCGGGTAGTGATAAAGTGGGATATCAAATCCAAACTATTCTTCTTCAAACTCTTCTTTTTTGCTTGAGGTAGGGTTGCATCCCCTTCAGAAACCCTCTCCGACTGGCCTTGTGAGCACAGCAAAGGCAGACATTGCAAATCGTCCTCCCGGCTGCGGCTTGCAGGATTTCCTGGGCCAATTCGCGCTGCCATTTTTTGTAGTTGGGGGCGGGGCAGCAGCAAAGGCAACATGAGCCTGAGAGCCTCCAAATTTTAAGCAAGCTGCCCACAAATTGTGCAAACACCCTGGGCAGTAGTTTGCAAACGCCAGACTCTCCTGAAAATGGGTCTATGGCAAGTCCCGTTCGGGATGCCTTTTTATTCATTTTATTTTTATTTTGCAAGACTTGACGGAGAAAGGGGGAGAAACCTCAAAGCAGTTTGCAGATAAGAGGAAGGATAAAACAATAAAATAATCAAGGGAAAGAGTTAATAGCGACCTAAGACTTTTTCCTTGCCGACAAAGGTCCGTATAGTTAAAGCTATGGTTTTCCCAGTAGTGATGTATGGAAGTGAGAGCTGGACCATAAAGAAGGCTGATCGCCGAAGAATGGATGCTTTTGAATTATGGTGCTGGAGGAGACTCTTGAGAGTCCCATGGACTGCAAGAAGATCAAACCTATCCATTCTGAAGAAAACCAGCCCTGAGTGTTCACTGGAAGGACAGATCCTGAAGCTGAGGCTCCAATACTTTGGCCACCTCATGAGAAGAGAAGACTCCCTGGAAAAGACCCTGATGTTGGGAAAGATGGAGGGCACAAGGAGAAGGGGACGACAGAGGATGAGATGGTTGGACAGTGTTCTCGAAGCTACCAACATGAGTGACCAAACTGCGGGAGGCAGTGGAAGACAGGAATGCCTGGCATGCTCTGGTCCAGGGATCACGAAGAGTCGGACACGACTAAACAGCAACAACAAAGACTTTTGAAAAGTTAATAGGATTAAAACTTGGACCATGGGCAAAGCTGCCTCGGTTGAAGCTGGGTGGGGACCGTTTTTCGAACCTGAGGGCCATATTTCCTTCTGGCCAACCTCCCAAGGGCCACGTGTCAGGTGGGTGGAGCCAGAGGGGAAAGTGGGCGGAGCCCCAGGTGCTAATGTTGTGCCTGTACAGCAGACTGGTTTCTGCACACACCTTTCTCTGTCTCCCATCCAGACAAGCAAGGAGCAATATGGGAATTTAAAGGTACATTCCAACCAGGGAAGAGAGTGGCCTGTGGAGGGTTCTGGGGCCCAGGGCGCCTGGCCCTTCGAAGGTCACCCAACCCTTGTTTAAATATATTTTAAAAATCCAAACTGCATTTGTGCATTCCACCGTTTCCTACACTGCAAGCTGGAGTGTCCCAGCAAAACCACCTCTAGATTACTCGGGGAAACAAAAGAGAAATGTTTGGAGTGGGTTTTTAAAAATTCATCTCTGCTGTCACGCTCCCTTTTTCATGCCTGCAAGTTCTTCTGTGACCTCCACCCCCCATTCCACCAGCAAGAGGTTTTTTTTAAACAAACAATCTCCCTGCTAATCCCTAAATTACAAGTTCCTTGTAATCTTGAAAAGACACTCACTTGTCTTCCTTCCTCTTCTCTAGGGATTTGGGATGCTCTTGATGGAAGAGGCGGAGAGAATCGCTAAGGAAGAGCATGGGTCGTGGAAGATCGCAGTCATTTCAGGTATGCCAGACAAATTTGCCTCCCACTTTTAACAGTGGGGGGGGGGCTGCAGCAAAATTGTGCGAGGTGTTGCGCCCTGGCTCAACGCTGCCCCCTTGCAGCACACTCCATTCCTTCCCCCTCCCCTGCCCGCCCTCAGGTTTTTCAAAGACTTTCTCCTACTCATGTAAACCTTTGGGTTCTCTGAGACTGCTTATACCTCACTCTTAGAATCATAGAATCAGAGTTGGAAGAGACCACAAGGGCCATCCAGTCCAACCCCCTGCCAAGCAGGAAACACCATCAAAGCATTCTTGACATATGCATGTCAAGCCTCTGCTTAAAGACCTCCAAAGAAGGAGACTCCACCACACTCCTTGGTAGCAAATTCCACTGCCGAACAGCTCTTACTGTCAGGAAGTTCTTCCTAATGTTTAGGTGGAATCTTCTTTCTTGAAGTTTGAATCCATTGCTCCGTGTCCGCTTCTCTGGAGCAGCAGGAAACAACCTTTCTCCCTCCTCTATATGACATCCTTTCATATATTTGAGCATGGCTATCATATCACCCCTTAACCTTCTCTTCTCCAGGCTAAACATACCCAGCTCCCTAAGCCGTTCCTCATAAGGCATCGTTTCCAGGCCTTTGACCATTTTGGTTGCCCTCTTGATTATTTTATTTTCTGAACACTATTGATATCAGGCAGGCGCCTGATTTGCAACCCCCGATTTGCACAGGACTTGAGTTCCAGGTCATCGCGCACAACGGGGGAGCAGACATAATGCCCTCTGACCCCTTTTCCGGCCACTTCCGGGTCGCCACAATGCATGCATGCGCGGTCTCTTGCCAGTTGTGCTTGCACGAATCGGTCATTAACCTGTACTGCCCGGCACCTGCTAAAAATATTCCTGTTTAGGCTACCCAGGCGTTTAGTAAGTGGATGCGAGTTTTAATCTGTTTTTGGTCTGTGGTTATTCAAAGTCTCAAATTGTTATTACTTCTTCTTGTTGGGACTGCCCAAGACAAATTTAAATCTTGTTATGCAAGTTTGTAACGTGACCAAATTTAGTATACCGAGTACGGTTCTGGTTGCCTCGCCTCAGGAAGGATATTGCAGAGTTGGAAAAAGTTCAGAAAAGGGCAAAAGGGAGCAAGAAACTCCCCTGTGAATAAAGGTTGCTGTGTTTGGGGCTTTTTCGTATCAAGAAGTCAAGTAAGAGGTGAGGGTTATACAATTGTACATGGCATGGAGAAACCGAATGGCGAAAAGCCTTTCCTCCTCTCATAATGCTAAAACTCGCGTGCATCCAATGAAGCTGAATTTTTGGAAGGATCAGGGCAGGTAAAAGTCCTTCACGCAGCATGTAGCTGACCTGTGGAACTCCCTGCCACAGGAGGCAGCAATGGCCACCAGTCTAGGTGGCTTTAAAAGAAGATTAGACAAATTCGCAGAGGAGGAGAGGGTTATGGATGGCTCCTAGCTACAATGGCTCGGCTCTGCCTTCACGGTTTGAGGCAGCCATGCTTCTGAATCCCAGTTGCTAGGAAGAACAGGAGGGGAGAGATGCTCTTGTGCTTGGGTCCTGCTTGCGGGTTTCCCAAAGGCATCTATCTGGTCGGCCACTGTATATAACGGCAATAAAAACTAACATGAAAAACAAGGCAACATACAATTTATATTGTCCAAATCTGCCATTTTAAGCCGTTGCATGTATTAAAGTCCTATCTGAAAATGGTGTTACAGTGGTGTAGACCAGGTGGTGCACCTTCTATTGCTGTTTTACTGTTTTCCTGTGACTTCAGGAAGGTCTCTGTCCTTTTCTGCAAGAGCAAAAGGAAGAAAAATAATAATAGAATCTTACAGTTCAAAGGGACCCTGAGGGTCATCTAGTCCAACCCTGTGCAAGGCAGGAATCCCAGCTAAAGCATCCATGACAGATGGCTATCCAACCTCTGCTTAAAAACCTCCCAGGAAGGAGAGCCCACCACCTCTTGTGGGAGTCTGCTCCAGTGCTGAACAGCTCTTACTGCCAGAAAGGTGTTTTTTTTTTAATGTTTAGTTGGAATCTCTTTTCTTGTAACTTGAAGCCATGGGTTCAAGTCCTACCCTCCAGAGAATGGGTAGGTAAACTAAGGCCCCAGGGGCCGGATCCGGCCCAATCGCCTTCTAAATCCAGCCCGCAAATGGTCCGGGAATCAGTGTGTTTTTACATGAGTAGAATGTGTCCTTTTATTTAAAATGCATCTCTGGGTTATTTGTGGGGCATAGGAATTCTTCATTTCCCCCCCAAAAAATAGCCCCCCCCCCAAGGTCTGAGGGACAGTGGACCGGCCCCCTGCTGAAAAGGTTTGCTGACCCCTGTCAGAGAATCCCAACAAGAGGTTGCCTGAAGCTTTCCTCAAAGGCACATTCCGATCCTTCCCTTGAGTTTCAGATTTGCGGGGTGGCACTTGTTGAAGGACGCGGGTGGCGCTGTGGTCTAAACCACAGAGCCTAGGGCTTGCCGATCAGGAGGTCAGCGGTTCGAATCCCCGCGACGGAGTGAGCTCCCGTTGCTCGGTCCCTGCTCCTGTCAACCTAGCAGTTCGAAAGCACGTCAAAGTGCAAGTAGATAAATAGGTACCGCTCTGGCAGGAAGGTAGATGGCGTTTCCGTGCACTGCTCTGGTTCGCCAGAAGCGGCTTAGTCATGCTGGCCACATGACCCGGAAGCTGTACGCTGGCTCCCTCGGCCAATAAAGCGAGATGAGCGCTGCAACCCCAGAGTCGTCCGTGACTGGACCTAACGGTCAGGGGTCCCTTTACCCTTTACCTTTAAGCGAGCAGGAGGACTGGCTCCCTTCTAACCCGGGCACTGCGCTCGATGCGTTCTATTGGGGATGAGAACGCTCTGTATGGCTAAAGAGCACACCGCGACAGAAAGCAAAGAGGAGCTGTTAAGCATAAGGGCTCATTTCTCTGCTGATGCCAATTTGAGACTGTATCTAAATGAACCGGGAGGAAATTGGGTAACCGTTCTCTCCTTGTGAGGGTTATAGGCATGGCAGGGGTCTCGTTCTAATGCTAATATCGCCAACCGGAGCATGCACCGGAGGGAAATGTAAATGGGGGACGGTGCTCTTCCCCAATCGGGGAGCAGGGAGATGCAGCCGCAGTGTGAGCTCTGTGTTGAGTGGGCTTCTTTAGCTGCCTGCTTCTTTGAGCGAGCACAATATTCCCGACCAGACGGTTGCATGTCTCTTCCGCTCCGAAGCTATCAGGATTCAGAACTGGGCTGCAAGAAAGAAAAGGGAAAGAGAGTTGGTCAAAGAGCCTCCCAAGAAGAGAGGCTTTCCAGCTGTTACCTGGGAAATGCAATCTAAAACGCTCAACTTCCTCTGTGGGGTTTTATCATGAGTAAAAATACAGGCAAGGTTGACTTATTGCACTGGCGGAGATTATCTGGCTTTGTTAATTTCAGGAGGCGGGTGGGTGGGATGGGACATTTTCTTTTCCTCCTCCCTTTCTCCAAACCACCTTTCTGAGCGTTCACAATGCAGCAGCGAAATTATCGTGACTTCCAGCAGGAGTGGAAGTCTCGATTCATACATACCCATATGTATATACAGAGAGAAGTGGAGCCTTCATCTGCATCCTGCCTTTGAAAAACAGCCCAATCTGCTTGGTGCTGGTCTCCCCTGCAGAGAGGTTTGCCTTGCCTCTTGGATTCCTTGGCGTGTGCTACAAACAATGCAAATTGTCAGCTATTTAATTTGTCGGCTGGATGGGTGGTAATCTGCAGGGACTGTTGGGGGGACCGCAGATCATTGTGTTTTATGCATTGTATTTTATGTTTCTATGATTCTATGATTCTATACCAGTTGCTGGAAACCATAGAGGGGAAGAAAGTGCTTCTGGGTTTCCCACAAGGGGCATCTGGTTGGCCACTGTGAGAACAGGATGCTAGACTAGATGGGCCATTGGCCTGATCCAGCAGGCTCTTCTTGTGTGCTTATAGGTCAGCCTACCCCAACTTGGGGACCTCCTATTGTTTTGGACTACCGCTCCCATGAGCCCCAGACAAGGATGGTGGGTGTCCAAAACGTCTGGAGGGCTGAGGAAGGCTGAGATGCAATCTCCATTGCCCATTTGGACTAGATGTTTGTGAATTGAGCTGACAATGGAGGAAATCTTTCCCCACCAATGTTTTTTCTCCAATTTGGACTTTGGAGACGGTCTTCCCGAAGTGGAAACTTGGCGTTTTTCTTTTCAACTTCTTTCAAAGACGCCGAAGAACTGGTTATCCTTCGTAATTGTATCTCGTTTGCTCCATAAAAGAAGCAAATAAGAGGAAGCTCTTGAGAGCTTAAGAGCCCATATTGAACCAGCGTGACACCCGCGTGGGCTGGCATAGTGATAGAGACCCCTGTGAAGTCTTTTAAGTTCTTAACTTAGCCACACATCAGGCGATGGAAGTTCTCTCTCTCTCAGCCGGGGATCATTCTGATTTGCCGAATTGGTGGATCTTGTGGGAGGAGAGAGGGGGCACTTAGCACTTAGTGCTAGGCTGGAAAGGGGGCTGGCTTCCCCCCCCCTTGAGTGTTTGTTAAAAGCTGCATTCTTTTGCCGAAGCTTTGGTTGGTTGGGGGGGTGGCGCTGTGACGTTTAGCATAGTTTGAAGAGACCCTCTAATCCCACCTTTGCCCTAAGACAAAGCAATCCCGCCGACAGATTTCCATCTAGCCTTTCCTAGGCATTCTCCAAAAAAGAGATTAAGGAGGCTATAGAAATTGTGCTTGGATGGAATGGATGGAAACCCAGAGGAGAAATCTCTCTGAGTAGGAAGTTCAATCTAAAAAGAGGGCGAGGCAAAGCTTTGGGGTAACTTGCCGGCTCCGAATGTTTCACACACCCCAACCTGTGTCTAGTGCCTCCCCTTCTGCGGTTTCCAGCCACTGGCACAGCATAGCCATCCTGCATGTTGCTGTTGTCGGTATTTGTATGTCTTGAGAGACAATGGAGCGCACCTCCAGGGGTGAAGTCAAACAACTGCGTTAGCAGCAGCAGACTGACCTCCCCGGTGTGCAAGCCTGGGCAGTGTGCATGGAGGTCCTGGGCTTCCCAAATGACCCCCCCCTAAGCAGAGGAAGACGTTTGGCACCAGCTGAGTGCAGGAGTTGCCGTAAGGAGGTGTACACAAGGTGCCATCCAACCTCCTTAAGGACTCCACACCGGATTTGTGGAGGGTTTACTCCCTTAGCCTTTTCCTCTCCCAAAGGTGTCCTGAGTTTTCCTTCTCCCAGGTGGACAAGCCCCCTTACTCCCACAGGCTTCTTCTGCAACTCCCCAGCTGAAAGGAGGGGCCAGGCATTGACCAGGACTGCCCTTTGCCCCCAATCTCTCCCGCTTCCCCATTGATAAAAAAATGTTCTGTGCATGCCATCACTCCCTGATAAGAGACTTCGGTCCAGCAATGTTTGCAACATGCTCCTTAGTCATTTCGAAGATGGTTAATGCCTTCCTATTTCATGTTGGGTCTGTGTGTGAGCCAGTGGTGGTGGGGAGGGGAGATAAAAATATCCTTTTTTTCCCCTCCACTCGCCGTCATTTCAATGACGTCCCACCTCTCCTGTGGGGCAGCGTTGGGGCAGGGGGGAGGGGGTCCACCTTGCCAGCGTTGCGCTTCTGCGCCGCGAATTAATTACCACGTAGCAGGGCTGATCAGCTTTCCCCCAGACCAGATTTCGATTTGTGTGCCGTCAAGTAGAAAATTAACATGGACACAGGCCAGAAATGCTGAATGCCTGAGTGGGCACTGCAGCCGCCGGGGTTGGGAAGGGGGGGCAGGCTCCGGGAAGCGATGACGTCCGAGCTTGCTGTCCCTTCGTTGGCCAGCTCCTTTGAGAAACAAAAGGGGGAAATTGAGCTACGGCAGGACTGAGGACTCAGCTCTCCTTCCTGCCATTGAACCTCAGAATATCTGTAGCTCAGTTGGCCGAGCATGAGCCTCTTAATCTCAAGGGTTGTGGGTTCGAGCCCCACGTAGGGCAAAAGATTCTTGTAGTGCAAAGGGTTGGACTAGACGATCTTTGCATTCTTCCAACACGGCAATCCTATGGTTCTGTGTTCGTTTCGGGGGCGGGGGGCAGAGGGAGGCATGTTGTGTACACGCAAGCCTCTGTTATGTTACAAGCCTCTGGGGGTGATAGGATAGCCGTGTTCAAATATATAAAAGGATGTCATATAGAGGAGGGAGAAAGGTTGTTTGCTGCTGCTCCAGAGAAGCGGACACGGAGCAATGGATTCAAACTTCAAGAAAGAAGATTCCACGTAAACATTAGGAAGAATTTCCTGACAGTAAGAGCTGTTTGGCAGTGGAATTTGCTACCAAGGAGTGTGGTGGAGTCTCCTTCTTTGGAGGTCTTTAAGCAGAGGCTTGACAGGCATATGTCAGGAATGCTTTGATGGTGTTTCCTGCTTGGCAGGGGGTTGGACTGGATGGCCCTTGTGGTCTCTTCCAACTCTATGATTCTATGATTCTGTTAGTAGAAATCTTCTTCATAAGAACATGCAAAGGCCCCTGCTGGATCCGTCCAACAGGAGCCCATCTTGTCCAGCATCCTGTTCTCATAGCGGCCAACCAGGTGCCTCTGGGGAACCTGCGAGCAGGATTCGAATGCAAGAGCAGCCCTCCCCCTCCTGTGCTTTCCAGCAAGTGGGGGTTTCAGAAGCATGGCTGCCACTGATCATGAAAGTGGAGCATAGCCACTGTGGCCAGGAGCCATTGATAGCCTTAACTTCCAGTCCTCTTTTTAAAGCCGTCCGGGTTGGCGGCCATCACTGGCTCCTGTGGGAGGGAGTTCCATAGTTCAACTGTGCAGTGTGTAAAGACGTACTGCCTGAAACGGAGGAGAGACATTGCTGCCCGTCAGGGTTGGCTACCTGCGAGGCTTCCTTCCTGCTGAGTTCGTCCCCATGACTCCCTATGGAATGAGAAAGTGCACATGCAGTTGTCTTACTCCTCTCTGTCTGCCCCTTCTGACCGGTACTAGCTTTCCAGGACCTCCTCTGCTTAACAGATCCCTTTTAAAATGGAGGTTGACCTGGGGATCTTCTGCATGCCATGCGCAGGCACTGGAAGGACAGCACCTGTCCTGCAACTGCGAAAAGGGAAAGCGTCTGGGCGCATCGGGGAGCCAAGAGAGAGATGTTTGCGGAGGAATTACTGAGCATCTCTGCAGACCTGAGCCAGGAATACAGGCTATCTTCATGCTGTCCGCACACAGAGAGACATTTCAATGGGGGCAAAGTTGGCATAAGAGCTGGCGTGGTGTACTGGTTAAAGTGTTAGGCTAGTGTTTGGGGGACAAGGGTTCAAATCCCCGCACGGCCACAAAGCTCACTGGGTGACCTTGGGCCAGTCTCTGCCTCTCTTAACCTGGCCCCACATCACAGGGTTGGTGTGGGGATTAAATGGGGGTGGGGAGAGGACCATATACTCCAGGCTTTCCCAAACTTGGGTCCCCCGCTGTTTTCGGACTACAACTCCCATCATCCCTAGCTAGCAGGAGCAGTGGTCAGGGATGATGGGACTTGTAGTCTAAAAACAGCAGGAGACCCAAGTTTGGGAAACCCAGTTAGGCGCCACCTTGAGCCTCTTTGAAGTGGACTAGAAATGCAATAAATAAAAGGCAAATAAATAGGAATAAGCTCCCTCTGTAAGAAGGAAGAGCTAATGGTGGAAACTTATGGTATGGATTTTGAAATGGCAAACAGTTTACGCTCGAATTTTCTACTTCATTAAAAGGGAGCTTAATGATCAGCATCCTGACATTAATATTTGGGCGTCGGGGAGACTGGGTGCTCTGCCCATCTGCAGGCTAATTCCATCTCACTTAGGCTTTTTGTTACATTTTGGTGGGGGGTGGGCTGCTCCGGACGCATCTATTAGGTTTCCTTTTGTGCCATTGAAAACAATCTCGGAGCCACCACAGAGGCTCCAGATGGAGCGATTACATCTCATTGGTCTCCTAGAGAGACGGCAATATTTCATTAATGACGCCACAACAGCTCTGCCTCGCCCCCAGCTGCACCAGGCACAGATCGGTTGGGTGGGGGGAGTTGCTGCTGCAGTAGGGGGAGAAGGAGGAGGGAGGGTAAATCATAGAGTTGGAAGGGACCTTGGGTCATCCAGCCCACCCCCCTGCAACGCAGGAATCGCAGCTAAAGGATCCTCAACAGACGGCCATCCAAGCTCTGCTTAGAAACCTCCAAGGAAGGAGAGTCCAAAATCTCCCGAGGAGGGAGTCCGTTCCTCAGTCGAACAGAAAGTTCTTCCTGATCTTTAGTTGGAATCTCCTTTCTCGTAATTTGAAGCCATGGGTTCGGGTCCTACCCCCCTGGGGCAGGAGGTTACAAGCTTGCTCCATCTTCCATGTGACAGCCCTTCAGCTATTTGAAGATGGCTCTCATGTCACCTGTCTTCCCCAGACTAAACATAGCCAACAACCTCAACCCCTTCGGTGCAGGAATCGCAGCTGAAGAGACCCTGATGGATGACAGAGGGGCCACCGTAAGCTTTCACCTGCATGCGAATAACGGCAACTGTTATGTCCTCCCTTTCCTTTAGAATCTGAAACAGATCAAAATCCTTTTTAGCACTGAAATGATTCAGTATGGCTTAATTCAAACCAAGGGTGGCTTATTTCATCTACAAATGGGAGGAGGGATGAAAGGAATCCTTCACGCAGCGCATAGTTGAACTATGGAACTCCCTCCCACAGGAGGTAATAATGGCCACCAACTTGGAGACGTTTAAAAGAGGGTTGGGCAAATTTATGGAGGAGGAGGAGAGGGCTATCGAGGGCTGCTAGCCAGGACGGCTCTACTCTGCCTCCACAGTCAGAGGCAGCGATGCTTCTGATTGCCAGTTGCTGAAAACCACAGGAAGGGAGAGTGTCATTGTGGTCAGATCCCGCTGCAGGTTTCCCCTTGGGGCATCTAGTTGGCCACTGTGAGAACAGGATGCTGGACCAGATGTGCCCCTATTGGCCTGACCCAGCAGGCTCTCCTTACATTCTTGGGAATGCCTCTGAGCATGTTCCGATAATAATAATAATAATAATAATAATAATAATAATAATAATAATAATAATAAATTATTATTTATACCCCGCCCATCTGGCCGGGTCTCCCCAGCCACTCTGGGCGGCTTCCAACAGAAAAATAAAACACAATAATCTACTAAACATTAAAAGCCTCCCTGAACAGGGCTGCCTTCAGATGTCTCCTAAAAGTCTGGTAGTTGTTTTCCTTTTTGACATCTGTTGGGAGGGCGTTCCACAGGGCAGGCGCCACCACCGAAAAGGCCCTCTGCCTGGTTCCCTGCAACTTAGCTTCTCACAACGAGGGAACCGCCAGAAGGCCCTCGGTGCTGGACCTCAGTGTCCGGGCAGAATGATGGAGGTGGAGATGCTCCTTCAGGTATACTGGACCGAGGCCATTTAGGGCTTTAAAGGTCAGCACCAACACTTTGAATTGCGCTCGGAAAGTTTTTCTCATTGCTGAATAACGAAAACCCCACATGAGCACACATCCAGGGTAGCAGGAGCAGGAGAGAAGGCTTTGCATCTCTTACGTACTTGATGCTGACGAAACATAAATACGTAGGCAAACCGGAGAGTAATCTGACTTCTGTAATGAAGTCTTTTTTCCTGCTAAGAGGATTAGACAAGGTCATGGAGGAGAAGGTGATGTGCTCCCTCTCATGTCAGATGCAGGATATTCCTGTGAATACAAGTTGCTGTGAATTGGAGAGAACTTGTGTTGCACTTTGGGGCATCTGGTTTGGCCACTGAGAGAACAAGATGGTGGACTAGTTGGACCACTGGCCTGATCCAGCAGACACTTCTTACGTTCTTACCCGCCAACCCTCAAACTAAACATGGTTCATTTTTAAAAAGAGAATGAGAGAGGTGTGTCTGTTTTGGAATGATTAAGGAACGCATGTATATTAGAATCAGAGAATTCTAGGGTTGGAAGGGACCCCCTAGGGTCATCCAGTCCAGCCCCCTGCAATGCAGGAATCTCAACTAAGGCACCCATGACTGATGGCCATCCAACCTCTGTTTAAAAACCTCAAAGGTAAGACAGTCCACAACCTCCTTGGGAAATCTGTTCCAGTGTCAAGTAGCTCTTCCTGTCAGAAAGTTCTTCCTGATGTTGAGTCAGAATCTCCTTGAAGCCATGGGTTCGAGTCCTATCCTCTGGAGCAGGAGAAAACAGGTTTGCTCCGCCTTCCATGCGGCAACCCTTTCAGTATAATGGAAGATAAATAAACTGTTGGATTCTGGTAGTCAACCCTACATATTATTTAAAATCTCAGTGGGGCTGCGTGTTTAGACCTTGGGCGAACCATCTTCAGATGGTTGTGCTTGTTCCACACAGTTCTCTGGGTGGACCTTAGCTTCTCAACCCTAAAACTCAGCGGGGCTGTTAGGGTAAGATGAGTTGCTCATTGCACGGGAATTTCTATGCTGACATGATAGAGTATAAGTTTCCAATGTGGTGGCTGCAGTGTGCATGTGCCGGAGGTGGGAGGCCTTGGACCTGTTCTGTCCTCTCCTGTGGGGTCAGAAAGTGGTGGGGATATGGTAGCATTCCCCCTAGCAGAAGCTGAGATTCCTCCATTGCTGGGGGTTGGACTAAATGACGCTTGGGATCCCTTCCGACTCCACAATTCCATGATTCTATTAAAAGCATCCTCTTCCACATATTGAATGAGAATTGCAGCAGAAAGGGGTTAATAGGATGCCCTTTTCATTGACCGCCACTTTTTGCCTGATGCTCAAGTGTGCGTCACTCAGAGAGGTGAACATACCTAACTCTCAGCTAAGTCTGCATTTTGCTGAGCCACAAGATTCTGAGACCTTGGACGAGCACGGCAGTCACTAGCATGAACGCAACTCAAGGCAGGCATAGCTTGAGCCTTCCCAGGAGCGACGGTTTCCTTGGAGGGTTTGTTGTGACCCAGCAGGGACCCCAAAATTTTGGCGGCTGCACTTCGCAGAGGCAGCCTGACTGAGTGGAGTGCAGGCCAAGGGTCAACATTGCAGTGCCCTTTCTCCTTCCTGCTTAAAAATCCCAGAGAAGGGACTTCAGGGCATATGATACAAATGAGGCACTTGCAGCCTATTCCTCTTCCAGAGCTACAATCCCCAGAGCTCCTTGGGAAAAGAGATGGATTGCTCAACATCTCTAGGAATTGTAACTCCGGGAGGAGAAGGGGGGGTGATCTCCTAACAACTCTTAATGAACTACAGCTCCCCGATGAAGTTGAGTGTTGGAAGACCCAGCATGGACAAAAGGAAGTACTTCACACAAGCCTGGGCAGTGTGTTTGGGGGTCCTGGGCTGCCCAGAATTGAATACAGCCCACCCACCCTCAGCCTCGCTGGTGTGGTCCAAAGGAAAGCAGAGCAAGAAATACATTGGGCACCAGCTTGGCTGTAGGAGTTGCCAGAAAGAGGCATACAGGGCGCCATCCAACCGCCTTAAGGACTCCACTCTGGATTTGTGTACGGTTGACTCCTGAAGCCTTTCTCACTGCCGAAGTTTAGCATTGGAGTTTTCCTTTCCCTAGATGGCCTCCCTTTCCAGGTGGCCGAGCCCCACCTGCCCCTTCTTGACGATTGGACCCACTCTCGGTCTCATCCACTCAACCCGGCAGAGCCTGTCTTTGCTTGAGATCCACCGGCTGCATGCACCTGGTTTAGCCAGCCAGTCGAAGCCGTAGGCAAACAATGGAACTCCCTCCCACAGGAGGCAGGGGTGGCCACCAACTTGGATGGCTTCAGAAGAGGATTAAACCGATTCACGGAGGAGGAGAGGACTATGGGTGGCTGCTGTTGTTGTTTAGTCGTGTCCGACTCTTCGTGACCCCATGGACCATAGCACGCCAGGCACCCCTGTCTTGCACTGCCTCCCGCAGTTTGGTCAAACTCATGTCAAACTTCATGGATCAATGCCTTGTCGTGGCGAAGGGGCTCGAATAACTCAGAGAAGCTATGAGCTATGCCATGCAGGGCCACCCAAGATGGACAGGTCATAGTGGAGAGTTTTGACTAAACGTGATCCACCTGGAGAAGGAACTGGCAAGCCACTCCAGTATCCCTGCCAAGAAAACTCCATGGACAAAGACAACAGGCATATGGGTGGCTGCTAGCCAGGATGAAAACCACAGGAGGGGAGAGTTGGTCATGAGGTCGAATCCTGCCTGCCACGGGCCTGATCCTTCTTATGTTCTTAGAATTCTTTGGTGGGAATGCCATTCACTGTAATGGGTGTTGCGAATGCGGCCTGAGGGGGAGGAAGCTGAGAGTTCGTTGCCACGCCTTGGGCTTGTAACTAAGATGGAAGGCAGGGGCTGGCTGAAGGTGGACTGAGTTTGGCGAGGCAGCGCCCTCTCTGCCCTGACCAATCAGCCTCCGCCGAGATAAAGCTCTCAAACAAACTTCCAGCGAGGGGTCCTGGAAGCCTCTGTGCTGCTTTCAGCCCGGCAGGGGGGTGTGCAGCTGTTGTTTATCCTGTAATGGTTCTGCCTCTCCGCTGGACGCTAACAGAGAGCCGCTGTTCCTCCACCGAGCAAGCGGGACTAAGCCACGATTTGAGCGCGGCAGGATCTGATTAAGGAGCAGAGGAGAGGAATAGGAGGGAGAGAAGGAGCCTTTGTGGGAGACAATTGTGTTTTGCAAATCCCCTGCCCACGCAAGGAGTGGGTGGGGGGGGGAATTAATTGTGGCCTCGGAAGGCAGAAGTGCTTCTGGAGTGGAGATCAAGGATGAGCCGAGTGGGCCAGCCCGTGCTCAGGACTGGGGCCGAGCTTCTTCAGTCCTCCGTAATGATCTCTGCATCTAGGCTCCTTCCACAGATTTACCACTCCTTCTCTTTTGTTATAAAAAAAAAACGAGAGGTGAATCCGGTTCAAGTCTCTCCCTCCCACCTCCCCCCCCCCCCCCCCCCCCCCCCCCCCCCCCTGTTCATTTAATTTCCACTAGCCTCACTGGAAGCCCAGAATGTGCATTTGGATGGTTTGCAGTCCAAAAAGAGGGCACTTTTTCTTGCAAATGGAAGGCGGGTGGGTGTTTTTGCATGTGTAAGCCTGAACACATTCTTCTAGGCACAGAAAGCCGCAGGTTCGGTTCCCAGTTTTAAAAGATCTCGGGCGGCAGCGCAGGGCAGATCTAGGGAGTGCCTCTACCAATCAGAGTAGAGCTGCATGCAACCCCACCTGGCACCTTCCAGCTGTTTTGCACTGCAACTCCCATCAGCCCCAGCCAGCACCGTTGTGGTCCAAAACAGCTGGAAGGCAGCAGGCTAGGGAAGACTGGAGTACCATAGAATCGTTGCAAGGGACCCCGTGGGTCATCTAGTCCAACCCTCTGCTATGCATGTGGGGAGCAGCAGATGAAGAGGTCCGATGGGCCAGATGCCATGTTGATTCCAAAATGGCTTATCTTCCGCTTGAGGAAATAATCTCAAGTAAGTTGGGATGGTCTCTATGGAGCATCTCTTGGGACACCTTCTATGCAAGTTGGGATACTGTCGCAGAGTGTGCCCGTTAGTACACCACACAGTTCAAAGTTGGAATTAAAAACACCATCTCCGCAGACTCGGCTAAGTGTCAGACCTAATGAGCACAGCCGCTCATTCCCTGTGGGTCTTACTCCCTGAAATCAGTTGCCGAGACTGAATGTCCCCTCCTCCCCACAGCCATCTTAAGTCTCCTCCTCTCCAGGGCTTTTTCCAAGCAATTGGAGACTGTGCCTGCATGCAGCCAACCTCTCCTCTGCCCTTTTCATGCCTCTTCTGCCACTGGGAGATGGGGGGGGGGGAGGGAGCTTGTTGTGGCAGGAAAGGGAGACCCCTGTGACTCTTCACCAGCCTGACTCATCTCTGCCTCTTGGTCTCTCCCCCTTCATCTTCTGCCTCTGATTCTGAACTTCTCTCTGCCACCGACTCTCCCAGCTCACTAAGCCCTGTTACCCCTTCTCCATCTGACAGCTCATCACTGTCCCGCCACCACTCCCCAGGCTCTGATCCTTCTTCCCTTGCGTCCAACCAGTCCATGACAGATGCCCTCCGTGGAGCATCTCTTCTTGCACAGACCCCTTGCACTTTCCACTGACCCATTTCCACACTTTTGTTTACAGGTGTGGGCACCAGGGACTACTACAGGAAGATCGGCTATGAACTGGATGGGCCCTACATGGTGAAAAGGCTGGACTGAGAAACGGGCGGAGCTGGGAGCATTCAAGGCTGTGTCTTTGAACCTCGGTTCTCTTGAGGCCTCCAGGCAGAAGGGGAATGGCAACCTCCTGATGCAAAAGCCTGGTTTGCAGGTGAAAATACTGGGCAGCCCAGAGAGCAAAGAGTTCCACTCCCGCTGGCGATGTCCCCCACTTGGGCCGCAGAATCTTTGCAGCTAGACTCCTCCTCTAACTTGCAAGGGATTCTCTTTTTGCCATTTAAGTTGGAAATATTAATTGCCTTTGAATGCAGAATCAAGGGGAGCTCATTTCAAGTCTCTGGTTTTATTTAAGAGTACAGCTGCCTGCAATTTGAAACCTGCCTTTTTGCACTCAGTGGCGTCCCATTTTACACCGGGATGGTTCCCCCCCCCCTATTTCTAAGGAACCCTTTTTGAAATGATTCTATGGTTTGTAGTGGCTTTCATACACGAGCACCTGCTTTTATCAGCAGGGACCTTCAAGAGGACTAGAACCTTGAGGCGGAGATCTTCTATCAACTTGCCTTGGGCTGAAGAGTGTGTACATTAGCCGCCTTTCCCCCTCTGCTGGGGAGGACTTAAGAGGATAATTTTGCTTGTGGGCACCTTGCTCTCTTGAAGCTGTTTGCATCTGATTGGCTTTCAACCCTGCCTCTTGTCCAAAACTCAGCTGCCCTCTCTGCATTGTGGGAGCTTAAGACCACTCTGGGTTGTTGTTTTAGCAGTTTGGCTTCTTTTGTTTCAACACGCTTGTCAGTGGCACATCTTTGCCTCGTTCTTTTGCAAGGAGAGAAAGAGGCGGCAATTGCAATGTGCTCCTTTCAGATTCCCACTCAGCCACGGTGCAGAAAATATGCAAACAGTGCCAATGTCCATTGTGGTGTCAATATCTGCAGCCTCTTCCATCAGAGGAGAATCAGCATTATTTTACAAATGTCCCCCCCCTCCCTCCCCAGGGGGCAGGGACACCAAGGAGGAGGAATCCTAGATCCAAATGCAATAGCCTCTCCTGGATGATGTAAGCCAGGCACGTCCAACAGGTAGATCGTGATCTACCAGTAGATCACTATACGTCTGTGGTAGATCTCTGGTAGGTCACTGGCTCCCCCCAAAGAAGCTTTGGCTCTACCCCAAAAGGCTCAAAATTTTAGCTCTTCACCCCTTTTCCACCTGCCTCAGAAAAGCTCAACAACTTTGACCCGAACCCCTTAGAAATGGGCCTTCCTTAAAAAATCTCAACAACTTTGACCTGAACCCCTAAAAGGGGGGGGGGTAGATTACTGCCAGTTTTTAACTCTGTGAGTAGATCGCAGTCTCTTGGGAGTTGGCCACCCCTCATGTAAGCTCTATATTTTTTTCATGTTTGCAAAAGAGCAGGACTGCTTTGTCCTCGTGCACTTAGAGCAGAGGCAGGGCCCCTCCAGATTTTGTTGGGCTCAAACTCCCATAGATTACGGCCGGTGGGAGTTATAGTGCAGCAGTTCCCCCCCCCCCTTGGGTTGACGCTAAGGCTTCTCTGTGGTTTGCATTCATAGACGCCACCAAAGATGGAGCTTGTGAAAGATGTGCATCTTCTGCAAAGCTCCTGCTAATAAATACCCAGGTGTTTGTTTGTTTTTTGCTGTTTGGCTGTGTCTTTGCAAACGGGGAGTTGGAGATTTCACCTACAGGGGCAAGGATTTCACCCCAATCTCTGTGCAGGAGGCAAAAACGGGTGTGCGTTATCCTACTTTCGCTTGGGAGAGGGGGGCATTTCACAAGATGCTGTGCCTCTTGTGTTAAAGGGCCTTTTGGAACACCTGTAAAAGCTTCCTGGTCCGCCTCCACTGACAGCACAGCTTGGTTGGAACCAAGGCATCCGGAGAGGTGGGCGAGGATGCCACAGGAGGGGAGAGACTGAGCTGCTCTTGTGCTCAGATCCTGCTTTCTGGATCCCCACCTGCATCCGGTTGGCCACTGTGAGAACAGGATGCTGGGCAAGATGGGCCCTTGGCCTGACCTGGCAGAGTCATCTTATGTTCTCATGTCCAGCATCTGGTTTGCACGGGGAAACGTCCTGCTCCCGATCCAGCTAGCAACAGTAGAGAAAGCCTTATCGGGAGAGATCTTTCCAATTGGAGGGAGACAATGGACAGCTCAAAGGTCTGATTTGATCCGAGTCAAACTTGAACCCGCACAATACTTGCTTTATCAAAGTGCCTTGCAACCGAGCCCTGTTCTCGAAAGGGCCAATGGGGTAGATAATGCTTCTGGTGGCCGCTGGGTCCCTCCAGTTATTACCTTCTCTCTTAAAGACTAATCCCTGGTCACACATTGCATCTTTGCCTCTCCCCCTTTCTTTGGGGGTGACCCCCCTCCTTGTGTCGCCTGTAGCTGCCTCTTAACAAAGGAAAGAGGCTTGTCTGAGCAGCAACAAACGCGGAGGCCTCAACCCGTTTGACTTCGAGGAGGCAGTGGAGGGGAAACGGTCCCTTTCCTTCTCCGCAAAATGTCAAGGTTGCTGTTTCGGGCCGCCAGGGCAATGGAGTATGGCAGCTCATTTGAGGGAGGGTCAGAGGTGACTCCCTCTGCCTCTCGCTCTGCCTTGATGGAATCAAACACATGGGGGAAATGCAGTTGTCCTCAGCACAAGCACAAAAGAAAGAGCATGAGACGGGGCCTGCTAGATCACGCCAATGTCCCATCTAGGCCACCATCTCTTCCTAAAAATAAATTATTATTATTATTATTATTATTATTATTATTATTATTATTATTATATCAGTGGCCAACCAGGTGCCCCCAAGTGAAGCCTGCAAGCAGGTTCTGAGTGTAACAGCCCCTCTCTCTGCTTGTGGTTCCCAGCAAATAATAATAATAATAATAATATATTTATTTATACCCCGCCCATCTGACTGGGTTTCCCCAGCCACTCTGGGCAACTTCCAACAGAAAAATAAAACACAGTAATCTATTAAACATTAAAAGCCTCCCTGAACAGGGCTGCCTTCAGATGTCTTCTAAAAATCTGGTAGCTGTTTTTCTCTTTGACATCTGATGGGAGGGCGTTCCACAGGGCAGGCGCCACCACCGAGAAGGCCCTCTGCCTAGTTCCCTGCAACTTGGCTTCTCGCAACAAGGGAACCGCCAGAAGGCCCTCGGCGCTGGACCTCAGTGTCCGGGCAGAACGATGGGGGTGGAGACGCTCCTTCAGGTATACTGGACCGAGGCCATTTAGGGCTTTCAAGGTCAACACCAACACTTTGATTTTTTTTTTAAATATATTTTTATTAATTTTTCCAATTAAAACCAATTATATCACATTCATTATTTCAAATTATACACATATATATCAATCAAACCGAATGTTATGCCAAATCATCTAGAAAAATTTTTTGGGTTCCCATGCTTCAAGAAATTGGGGATTCCTCGCAACCGTCCACTGCCGTCTTTTTTCTAAAGTTCAAATCGTCTCTCCGAGTTCATAATAATCCAGATCTTTCCCTTACAGTCACATAGATGTTTTCCTCTTTCAACCGATTATTTCCCAGCTGCTGAGATAAATGTCAAACAAAGTTTCACAAATGTTCTTTCTCCTGTGTGAGTTAATCAGTCCAGCCTCCCCATAAATCTTCTTGGTCTGGAGCGTCCCTATTGCGTCGACTCTCAACACGAAGCAGCGCCATCTTTAAAAAAACTCAAATCACTTTCGTTTTCTCTCATAGATTAACGATCTTTATAAAATTTACAGCTTTTCCAGGCAGAAGAACCAGACCTCACACCATGCATAGACTCTTGGTAAATTAATGGATCTCCTTGCCCTATAGCTGAACTTAGCTTCAGGTCGCTGCTCCAATTCAAAGTGCGTCACAACTCATAAATCCTCCGAACGCGTCCAGGCACTCCTCCCATCCAACTAGAGGGGGGCTTTTCTCGTCAGCAACTCCTCATCTTCAAAAAATATGCTCAATAACAACAGTTTATAAAGTTCAACTCACACAGTCTTTTGCTTCTCTTTCACTCCAAACAAGCCAGGACATCACGTCTGGGAAGGTACGGAGTAACTCATATGAAAAAAAATAAAAAAGACTCGCTTCCCTTATCGCTCCGTCCCCATCAGTCCTTCTTCCAGATGAAATACAGCCTTTAACTCCTCACCCTCAGCAGCATAGATTTCTCGGCAGTAAACAGCGCTTCTGCCCCTCCTTCTGAAGTATGTCCATAGATTTAAGCCTAATTATCTTCTTTAATCATGGAAATCCCCGCCATGCAGATTAGCGTCCGGGAGTCCTGGCCCTCGTAAGTGCTTCAGCCCAAGCTCCCCCCACTCCATAAACAGTCGGAGTGGGTCTGGGGGCATCGCGGGCCAGCGGCCCCTCTCCGTAACCCCCGGAGAGGGTAGGGGGTTGCCATTTACTCCCCTAGCAACCGCCAAATTCCTTACGAAGGTCAGAGGGATGGAAAACAGGTCCGCCATTCCTGCAGGCGGAAACCGGAACCTCAACACCAACACTTTGAATTGTGCTCGGAAACGTACTGGGAGCCAATGTAGATCTTTCAAGACTGGTGTTATGTGATCTCGGCGGCCACTCCCAGTCACCAGTCTAGCTGCCGCATTCTGGGTTAGCTGTAGTTTCCGGGTCACCTTCAAAGGTAGCCCCACGTAGAGCGCATTGCAGTAGTCCAAGCGGGAGATAACTAGAGCATGCACCACTCTGGCGAGACAGTCTGCAGGCAGGTAGGGTCTCAGCCTGCGTACCAGGTGGAGCTGGTAGACAGCTGCCCTGCACACAGAATTGACCTGTGCCTCCATGGACAGCTGCGAGTCCAAAATGACTCCCAGGCTGCGCACCTGGTCCTTCAGGGGCACAGTTACCCCATTAAGGACTAGGGAGTCCTCCACACCTGCCCGCCTCCTGTCCCCCACGAACAGTACTTCTGTCTTGTCAGGATTCAACCTCAATCTGTTAGCCGCCATCCATCCTCCAACCACCTCCAGGCACTCAGAAGCGTATTGCCTCTGACGGTGGAGGCAGAGCATAGCCACTATGGCTGGTAGGCCAAGTTGGAGCCTGGGCCGGGCCAATTGTGGGCCCCAGGTTCTCTACCCATGGTGTAAATCTTAATTTTGGGTTGAGGTTTTCTGTGAATGCAACACTATTGAAGTGTTCTTTCAACTGCAGGAAGAGTGGTGGTTATTTATAGCTAGTTCCTCCTTGACCCCCTGCATCCATCCCAAAAAGGCGGCGGTCAGAGTTTCCAGAAAAGTGGTAAAGTGGTTGGTTGGGAGCATTGGGGGGGAGAATCACTTCCCTTTTTTCCTCTTGGAGTCCCGGCCAGGTCTCAATCGCACCAAGGGAAGGAGGTCTCTTGTTCTGAGAAAGGCAAGGCTTGATCTGATGCAGTAGTTCTCAAGCTTTTCCCTCTGCCCCACACTTTCAGAATGAAAATCTGCTGGCTCCACACCAAATTTTTCATTGATAAGAAATATACTGGGAAACAAAAAGAAACAATGCCCGGCAGCGCTTGATTTATGACATAGAGCACAACTGCTTTATAATATGCTCGTGGGGAATCCAGAAAACATGAAACAAGGCAGCTACGTAATCCTTCCCAAAATATAATTCAAAACGAGCCTCTTACATATGTACCTTAAGCAGGTATGCAAACTCATTGAGAGGTTTAAACAACCAATCTTAAACAACAACTCACCCACAATAATACAACCACCAGACTTAACATGGACACTGGTACCAGAGCCTGCAATAAACCCAGATGCCAACTTTGCTGCCACATACACCCAGACAACACCATTACTGGCCCCAACAACATCCAACATACCATCTCAGGACTATTTAATTGCTCATCTTCTAACATTGTGTATGCCATCAAATGCCAACAGTGCCCTTCAGCTCTCTATATTGGACAAACAGGCCAAACCCTACGCCAAAGGATAAATGGACACAAATCTGACATCAGGAACCACAAGACAGAGAAACCAGTAGGAGAACACTCCAATCTCCCAGGACATTATATACAAGATCTCAAAGCAGCTGTTTTATTACAGAAAAATTTCAGAAACAGACTGGAAAGAGAAGTTGCTGAGTTGGAACTCATTACCAAGCTTAAAACCATGGAGCCACCTGGAATGAACAAAGACATAGGATTCTTATCTCATTATACATGATCAAGCTTTCCTTAGCACCTCAGCCCTTGATTCCCCCCTCCCCCGCAAGACCAATTGAAGTCATTAACAGTCGTTAACAGTCATCAACAGGTTTACCATTCCTATCAGCCCATCACCAATTCCCATCACCCCCACCCTCTGAATATACATAAGGGTCTGGTGGATTCTGTTTCAGTGTATCTGACGAAGTGTGCATGCACACGAAAGCTCATACCAAAATAAAAACTTAGTTGGTCTTTAAGGTGCTACTGAAGGAATTTTTTTTATTTCATTGAGAGGTCTGAGCTTGCTGTTGCCAGGCAGTCTCATTTGTATTAGGTCTAATTTGAGACAAACGCAACTCATCAGCACAAAGAAGCCTTTCTCTTTCCTGATCTGTATACTATACCAGAATATATACTGCACTGAAATGTTTAGGTGCTTCTTTGGTTGTCCTTGAATCTCCCCGCCACGCTTGCCATCCTTTCCTGACACACCTGTGTGGCGTTCTGCACCCTTTGAGAACTACTAATCTAACCTTACATATTTGACAGCTTGCACTTGGCAGTTTTCCCTTGCAGGTCTAGAATGTGTTCCTTGTGGTCTTTAAAGCACAACCATTTTAAACAGGTGACTTCCAAGATGCTTGCCAAATTCTCCTTACCGTGCTGCCGCTGAAGGATTGCCATGAACACACACACACACACACACACACACACACACACACACCTGGTTGCTGTTTCCTTTCTCCTATCAGGCCAGTCCTTTTGTTCTGGTGTCAGTAAAGAGCAGGACCTGCCACATAATAATCCACCATGAAAGGAGAAAATTAGCGTGAGCTCCTACTGGCCCTATGGCACCCTGCTCTCGAAAACAGCAGCAGGGATCAGTCCGCACACATCAGGGCCCCCCAGAAGCGAGAAGAAAGGATGCCTGCCTGGGCCATTGCAAGCGCCACCTGCCAGGTTTCACAAAAGGCTTCCGTAAGAGGTGTTTTCTCCCGGGTCTTTCTCTGGGTTGCCTCGCAGAGCTGAGAATGAAAAAACCTCAGACAAGCCACCACTTGCCCATACCAATATGCTGGGCAATTTTGAAAGAAAGCAGGGCAGCTGATATCTAAAACAAAGGGGCTTTGTTGGGGGGGGAATTCCCTTGTGGGGTTCAAGCAGCAAAATCCCAGTTAGGCTTTATTCCATAATTCAAGGAGTATGCAAGAGCGTTTCCATTAGGACACACAGGATATGGAAAATAGGTGTCAGCAATTTCATCCTCTCACTAACCTCCTCCTACAGCCTTTGCTGACCCTGATGGCTAAGCTCTGCCTCCACTGTTGGACGCAGGATGCTTCTGAATCCCAGTTGCGGGGAATTGCAGCTGGAGAGAGTTGCTATCGGGCTCGGATCCTGCTTGTGGTTTTCCCATAATAGGGCATCTGGTTTGCCGCTGTGAGAACAGGACGCTGGACATGCCTTTGGTCCAATCTTGTGTTCATCTTGTGTTCTTGCAGAAGCAAAGCCTTTGTTTTTGACTTTACACTTGTCAGAACTAGATCCCTATCTTCAGTTCCCGTGAGCATCGCCTTCTGCAACTCATTCTGACCTGGCAGCTCTCTCTTTAAAGAAACACAAAATGAGGACAAATGTCAAGTTCTGCAGTTAGGCAGGAAGAACCAGTTGCACAAATATAAGATGGGGTACACCTTGATTGCCAGTAGTACATGTGTAAAGTATCTAGGGGTCTTAGAAGACCACAAGCTTAACATTGTGATGCAACAGCAAAAAAAAAAGCCACAAATGCTATTCTAGGCTGCATCAACAGAGATCTAGTGTCCAGATCAAGGGACATCATAGTCCCACTCTACATACTGTGTCCAATTCTGGGCATCACAATTTAAGAAGAATGTTGGCAAGCTGGAACGTGGGCAGCGGAGGGCAACCAAGATAATCAAGGGTCTAGAAGCCAAGCCTTATGAGGAACGGTTGATGGAGCTGGGTGTGTTTAGCCTGGAAAAGAGGAGACTGAGAGGAGATAGGATAGCCATCTTCAAATATATTTGAAGGGCTGACACATGGAAGCAGAAACAAGCTTGTTTTCTGCTGCTCTGAAGGGTGGGACTCGAACCAATGGCTGCACATTACAAGAAAGGAGATCCCGACTTAACATCAGAAAAAACTTCATGACAGAGCTGTTCAGCAGTGGAACAGCCTCCTCAGGCGGTTGTGGAATCTCCTTCATTGTAGGTTTTTAAGCAGAGCTTGGATAGCCATCTTGCCATGGATAATTTAGCTGGGATTCCTGCATTGCAGGGGGTTGGACTAGATGATCCTCGGGGTCCCTCTACAATTTTGTGAGTCCTGCAGACTTGGAAGTTCACCCAGGTCCGCTCAAGAGCGTGACACTATAAATAACACCCTGCTCACATCCACCATGTTCTGCAGCACTTATGCGAGGACGGCAGTGGAAATCTTCGCCCCTTCAGAGAGGTGGAGAAGGGGAATCGGCAATACATCATAAATCCACATTTAAGATGGTGCACACAGGGCTGATCGCGCCTTCCTCAGAAGGGCAGCGCAGAGTTGGAAATCTTTTATTAAAAATAATAAGGCAGGACCAAGAATCAAGAAGTTGGAGCTGTGCTGTCAGGAAAGTGAGGCTATTTCTCCCCAGGGCAGTAATAGTCAGTTTTATAATACAGGAGTTCACCATAGCCCTGCGCACAAATTTCTAGCCCCTGAACCCCCAGCCTGTAGACTCCAAGGGGAACCCAGAAATGCATCTCTGTAAATAAAGTAGTTGCGTGGCAAGGTCCCGAGAATTTGAATAAAGTCACTTGAGACCAGTATTTTAGGTTAATGGGCTAAAAAAGGCCACAACTTTATTGGTTACAGCTTGCGAGTGGTATTGCCCTAGGCATTGGAACTAACCATAGAATCATAGAATCGTAGAGTTGGAAGAGACCACAAGGGCCATCCAGTCCAACCCCCTGCCGAGCAGGAAACCATCAAAGCATTCTTGACATATGCCTGTCAAGCCTCTGCTTAAAGACCTCCAAAGAAGGAGACTCCACCACACTCCTTGGTAGCAAATTCCACTGCTGAACAGCTCTTACTGTCAGGAAGTTCTTTCTAATGTCAGGAAGTTCTTTCTAACCGACTATATCTGACTCCTGCCCGTCTGCAGGGAGTCTGGAAAGGGTTAACCACCAGTAGGGGGAGTCCTGCTGATGCACATCAACTAGGAGCTCCCCCGGGGCCACCAATAGGGGTCGTGCCTTAGGCCCTAGCCTCCCCAGGCTTCAAACAAGGCAATGCCCCCCGGAATCCTTTAACGGAATACCCTTCAATGTGTGTTGGAGGTGATGGCGCTACCTCCCCTCCTCTCTTCTCCAGACATAATTCCAATGTCTAACCGCCAAACCTTACAAAGTTGTAACGATTTGCTACGAGGTAGGCGAAAACTAGGGACCCAGGTGGCGCTGTGGGTTAAACCACAGAGTCTAGGGCTTGCTGATCAGAAGGTCGGTGGTTCAAATCCCTGCAATGGGGTGAGCTCCCGTTGCTTGGTCCCAGCTCCTGCCCACCTAGCAGTTCGAAAGCACATCAAAGTGCACGTAGATAAATGGGGACCGCTCCGGTGGGAAGGTAAATGGCGTTTCCGTGCGCTGCTCTGGTTCGCCAGAAGCAGCTTTGTCATGCTGGCCACATGACCCAGAAGCTGTACGCCGGCTCCCTCGGCCTATAGAGCGAGATGAGCGCCGCAACCCCAGAGTCGGACACGACTGGACCTGATGGTCAGGGGCCCCTTTACCTTTAGGCGAAAACCAAGTGGCTGGTGCCAATTTGCCAAGTGGAGGAAATCCTACCAGGCCCCTCGACGGCAACCAACCAAAGTCCATAGCAAGGTCAAGAGAGGTAAAAACCTAAAGGGTAGGAGGGTGGGAAAACCGGAGCAGCTGGAAGCGCAAAAGGGGGAGAGCTCCCGGCTGCATCCTGCTTAAATCAGGCAGGCCACACCTCCAGACCGACCGGATTGGTCGCCTGGGCAGTGACGCAGCCGGGGACACCCCCCCACACACATCGCACGGGGCTGACCACACACCCCGCACAAGTGGAGGGGTTGTGAGAGCCTGCAACCCCACCTCCTCCTTGAGGCGGAAGTGGCTCTATCAAAGGCCACCAGCCACAATTTCTCGGCTCTGCCTCTACTGTCAAAGCCAGCAATGCTTCTGAAGATCAGTTGCTGGAAACAAGAGGAGCACAGAGGTGCTCGGATCCTGCTTGCAGGTTTCCCATTTGGGCATCTGGTTGGCTGCTGGGAATGGGATGTTGGGTCAGGTGGGCCACTGGCTGACCCGGCAGGTTCGCCTTCTGTTCGTAATTTCATTATACAGTGGAACCTCTGTTTCCAATCGTAATCTCTTCCGGAAGACCGTCCGACTTCCGAAACATTCGAAAACTGACAGTGGAAGCTTCAGTTCAATAGGGAAACTCAAAACAGAAGCGGCGTCGGACGTTAGGGTTCCGAAAAACGTTCGAAAACGGGAGCATTTACTTCTGGGCTTTCGGCGTTCAGGAGCCGAAACGTTAAAAAACAGAGACGTTCGAGAACCGAGGTTTGACTGTATACTGTTCTTAATTCATTATTATCTCCTTCCATGGTCAATCTGCCATTCCCCTCTTATCTCTTGTACATTAAAAGCTAAGCATCAGGCGCCATTTGGAACTGCTAAGCCGAGATGTGGGGGTCACTCGAAAGGTCACCCGCCCCTTCCTTCTCCTTCCCCCACAACAACAAATCGATAATGGATGAGCTTTTCTCCAAGAGGAGGACTCTTCCCTCCAAGTATACTTGCTGAGGTTGTGATTTGTGACTCTCAAACCACCACCACCTTCTGCTTGCAGTCGCCAGGAACGATGGTCTCATCCTGCCCAAGCAGGTTTACTATGCAGCTTCCCATGCCACCCCTGTCCCCCAGGGGTGAAATATTCCAGGCGCTTACTCAGGTTCCATTTCATTGCAGTGAAGGCCAGCAGAGACTGTGGCCTCTTCATGATATAATGACACAGATTCTCCCATCTGGGCATGTTCCTGGACTCAGCCCTAAGCATGAAATGAGTGCCCAGGTCTCTCTGCTGGCTGGGAGTGCATTTGCACAGGTAAAGCTACTGCACCATCTGTGCCCGTTCCTTGAGATCCCTACATAGGGCTGTGTTATAAGAAAATACCTGTTCCTTTTCCCTCATGGGGTACCCAAGAGCATGCATAGAGTCCTTAAATGGGTTCCCTATCAGTAGGAGAAAATAACAGGCCAGCCAGAGAATATTGAGAAGCAAAGCAACTAGTAAGCCTGATCTTTATTAACTGTTGGAACAGGGTCCACACACAGGAGGGAGGAGGGACCCAGAACAATGGTGTGCAAGCCCTTATAATGTATAGACTTTTGAAATTGCCCACCCTGTAGCTCAAGGTAAAAGGTAAAGGGACCCCTGACCATTAGGTCCAGTCGTGACCGACTCTGGGGTTGCGCGCTCATCTCGCATTATTGGCCGAGGGAGCCGGCATATAACTTCCTGGTCATGTGGCCAGCATGACAAAGCCGCTTCTGGCAAACCAGAGCAGCACATGGAAACGCCATTTACCTTCCCGCTGTAGCGGTTCCTATTTATCTACTTGCACCTTGACGTGCTTTCGAACTGCTAGGTTGGCAGGAGCTGGGACCAAGCAACGGGAGCTCATCCCGTCAGAGGGATTCGAACCGCCGACCTTCTGATCAGCAAGCCCTAGGCTCAGTGGTTTAACCACAGCCTACACCCCCCCCCACAGCGCCACCCCCCAAAACATCATACATACCTCACAGAAGGAGGCAGTCTACAGCAGAGGAGGCGGTCTACAGCAGAAATCCTGCCTGCCAGGATATCTGATAATGGTCACTGATTGCATTACCTGGGCAGCCTGGGCATTCTTTTGTATTGTTAATACTTTATTTCCTGAGTCCAGGTCACAGGCTCACCCTTTTCGTATGATACACAAATACACCCTTAAGGCAGGTAAGCTAAAGACAATGGGGAGGCTTTCCAATTTCCTTCCTCCTTGCAGAGAAATATTTCAGGTCAATTTGGGAGAGTCAAAATGGCTTCAGGATTCTTCTCCTGTACTATTTCAGACACGTGGTTTATGTACTTGTTGTTGTTGTTGTTGTTGTTGTTGTTGTTGTTGTTGTTGTTGTTGTTGTTGTTGTTGTTGTTACTTACGTATGTGTTTGCCTTGTAAATTTATGAACATTTAATTTATGTATTTGAGACCTTAAAATCTTATAACAGATGCTTTTGAAAAGGGCTCAGAAACTTCAGCTCCAGCCAGAAGCTGCCTTAGACCGCTGAGCCAGCCCTTCGGTCCATCAAACTCAGTATTGTCAACCCCGACTGGCAGCAGTGACTCTTCCAGGGTTTCAGACGTGTCACTTCCGGCCTTATCTGGAGACATCCGGAATTGAAGCTGGTGCGTTCATCATGCACAGCAGATGCTCCGCCACCAAACCTCAGTCATTTTCTTGTCTAAAACAGCTCAGGGAAGCTGCTATAAACCTTTATTTGCACAGGTGCCTTAAACCTCGCTAAACTGATGTTGGTTCCATTTCCCTGTCGGCTGAAGGTTCCATCGCAGGAAGGGAAGGAAATGCAAATTCGCTCCTGCTAATCAAAGTATGAATGTGCGTCGGGGTCATATGAATCCTTTAGAACAGCCCAGATAACTGAGGAACATTCAGTGCACCCCAGAGAGGAATCGTTTTTTTTGTCGGAGGAAGTGACTGATCGGTCCCTGGGAAACGGCTGAGGATGCGCTGAGCCCTTATCTCAAGACCACAGGTGTTGACTGAATTATCTCTTTAATGAAGTCGGCTCACCTCACAGTGTCCAGGGCAGAATGCGCCTTCCTGTGTGTCCCTCTAAGAATTAACCCCCCCCCCTTTGTTCGTTGAGCAGTGAGCAGCTGGTATCTTTAAACGCAGCATTTCTGAACCTTTGCATTTAAACACACAAATATCCCCCCCCAAGTGCCGTTGGTAAAATGACGGACGCGGCTCAGCGAGAAATATGCGTAAAGTGACGCAAAAAATCTGAATTGCACATGGAATCGTAGAGCTTTCGAGTTGGAGGGAGACCCCCCCAAGGGCCATCTAGTCCAACCCTCTGCAATGCAACAACCGCTACTATTTCAAAACCTTCAGTGAAGGAAAGACAGTCTGCTCCACCCTTCATAATTCAGGTATGGGGGGTTGAAGTGTAGGGCATGGGAGCAGTGCCGGATTTATGTATAAGCTAAACAAGCTATACCTTAAGGCCCCACTCTCTTGGGGGGGGGGCAAAAAATTTAGAGGAAACTGAATGTACATTTCCAAAATATAAGATAAAAAAACAAATAAAATAAAACCTACCTACAGCAACAGTGTTTTGTGTTGTGTAGGCCCCTATGATGTAAGTCATGGGCCCTGCCTGCTCGCCTGCTCCCTAAAATATCACTCGTTTGCTCCTTTCTATATATAGGGTGCCTACATTCTGCATGGACTGGTTGCAGGGCAACCTGTGGAAATGGCTTTAGATACCTATTAGGTCAACTGTTTTGTTTTGTTTTGTTTTTACTATATTTATATTCAGTGTTAGCTGCCCTGAGCCCGGTCTTGAGCAGGGAGGGCAGGGTATAAATAAAAATTTATTATTATTTTTATTATTTATTTACCATATAGCATATATTAAACAAAAAAAAAAACAGGGACAATTGGTTGTTGACAAAGGACAGCTACCTTCAGTCAAACCTAAATCCGGCCCCTGCCTGGAAGGAAAGTGGGGGGGGGGACGGGACGACAAGACTTTTTATTCCATTTCCTCCTTTCTGGGGTGACCCTTGGGGTCCCTTCCAACTCTACAGCTCTGTTATTCTACCTCCTGTGAATCTTAATTCAAAGGTGCACATTTTGTGCCACACTGAGTCCTCCTCTAACGCCCCATCCGGATTCCTCAGGGGTTGCCCTTTTTTGCCTCTTCCTTGGAGATCCCTTTAAAACTATTTTTGCCTCTTTGGGCTGAGTGCTTGACATTCTCATCAGCCCTCCTGACAGGTCTCTGCCTTCGCCTCTAGCTGGGGAAAGCGGCAGAATTTAAAGGATCGCTTACGGGAGCATCTGGCTTCGCTCTTGCACAAAGGGGGGGGATCCATAATTATATTTAGGATTTAGAGCCGGTTCTTTTTCCAAAAGCTCGGGGGCGGGGCGGGGAATGACGAATAAGAGCATCCCTTGTTTCTGACATTCTCACGACGACCCTGAAAAGTGGGTCACTAGGACACAGCGAGCAGCGAGCCACTTAGCCTCGGAAAAGAAATAAAAATCTCTATTATGCACCATGGTAACCCAAATCTCGCTCCAAAGCAAGGGCGTACCCACCATGCGGCAAGTTAGGGCAGCTGCCCTACTCTAGAAGCAGGGCTGGTGGGCAGAGGCGGAGCACAGCCCGGCGGAGCGCGAGTTCGCCGTTCCCGCCCGCCGCGCTGCGCCCTCCCTCCAGCTCCCCGTCGCGCCCTCTGGCAAGGCCAAGCGCGGCGGGGAACCAGAGAGCGCGGCGCGGCGGGCGGGAACGCTGAACTCGCGCTCCGCTGGGCTGGGCTCCGCCTCCGCCTACCAGCCCTGCTGCTAGGGAGGGGCACAGCCCGGCGGAGCGCCGTTCCCGCCCACTTTGTGGCCCCTCCCCTTCCGTGCCTTGGCCCCTCCCCTTGCCCCCCCCTAGTTTTGATCCTGGGTACGCCCATGCTCCAAAGACAGCTGAACTTGGGGACCCGCGTTGAGTTATGCAAATTGCAGCTGCATAGCTTTGATTTGCAGCAATCAAAAATAATAAAGCATCCATTCTTTCTTTATTTAATTAATTAATCAATTCGGTGGCCTCTTCCAGCAGCCGGCCCTCGAGGAGCTGTGCAAAACAGTGGAATGCTCGCAGAGTTTCTGCATCCATAGGGGGAGGGAAGCAGACTCTGGAAACAGTCTCCCTGGAAGAAAATCAAGGTGGCGAGATTGGGGTGGGGGGGGGAGGACCAGCCTGGCCCCCTCCATCAGCCAGAGGAAAAGAAGCCACTCCAGGGAGCTTGCTCCCCTTCTCCCTTGGGTTCGAATCCCCACTGGGCCATAATAATAATTAATAATAATAATAAATTTTTATTTATACCCCGCCCTCCCCAGTCAAAAACCGGGCTCAGGGCGGCTCACACCAACAAAACCACAATAAAACATAAAAACAATTAATTAAAATACAGATTAAAATACAGAATTAAAATTTAAAATGCAGCCTCATTTCAAATAGTCCATAAATCCAGGCCATGAGGGAGGAAAACACAGGGGTCAGGCTGAGTCCAACCCAAAGGCCAGGCGGAACAGCTCTGTCTTGCAGGCCCTGCGGAAGGATGACAAATCCCGCAGGGCCCTGGTCTCCTGGGAAAGAGCGTTCCACCAAGTTGGGGCCAATACTGAGAAGGCCCTGGCCCTAGTAGAGGCCAATCTAGCCACGTTATGGCTCGGGATCTCCAGAATATTGTTGTTTGTGGACCTTAAGGTCCTCCGCGGGGCATACCAGGAGAGGCGGTCCCGTAGGTACAAGGGTCCCAAGCCGCATAGGGCTTTAAAGGTCAAAACCAGCACCTTAAACCTGATCCTGTACTCCACCAGGAGCCAGTGCAGCTGGTAAAGCACTGGATGAATGTGAAAGGGCAGATATCAATGCAATAAACAAACAAATAAATAATGCACCGATGACATGTTGCATAATATATATGCACATCCGGGCTGGAGCGGCCTTTTATGTATGTACGATCTATATTTGCAATCCAAGGTGAACTTTTCCATCCATTTGCCATTTGCAAACCACCCAGTTTGATAATGCCACAGGGTGTCACCTCCCAGAGTCACGCTCGTGCCTTGGTTCCCAGACGCGCTTTTCATGATTCTGCACTTGGGGGGGCCCCTTGTGCCCTTACCCAGCTAAATGGAACAACTCACCATGTAGGGAACGCCCTCCCCCGACTCCTCTCTTTTCTTCCCCTGGCAAGGCCACCGCTGCCGCCCGCCCTCCCGGTGGTTAATGCAGTCAGCGTTCTGATCCCTTGAATGCCTCCACGCAGCTGGGCTGACCCATGGGCAAAGAAGCAGGTCCGATGCTGGCCGAAGTTGAGCAGCAAAAGAAAGTCTGCAGAAAGGGCTGCTCGGAACGGAGCCCCTAAAAATTTCCGAGTTTTGTTTTCAGAATGAATGTTCAGCCCTGGCAATGTGGCACAAGCGTTATCGCTATCCTGTTTGAGTGTCCGGAGGCGGTTGGAGGATGGATGGCGGCTACCAGATTGAGGTTGAATCCTGACAAGACAGATGTGCTGTTTTTGAGGGACAGAGGGTGGGTAGATGAGGGGGACTCCCTGGTCCTGAATGGGGTAACTGTGTCCCTGAAGGAGCAGGTGTGCAGCCTGGGAGTCATTTTGGACTCACGTCTGTGCATGGAAGCGCAGGTCAGTTCTGTCTACCAGCTCCATCAGGTATGCAGGGTGAGACCCTACCTGCCCGCGGACTGTCTCACCAGAGTGTGCATGCTCTGGTTATCTCCCGCTTGAACTACTGCAATGCGCTCTATGTGGGGCTACCTTTGAAGGTGACCCGGAAACTACAACTAATCCAGAATGTGGCAGCTAGACTGGTGACTGGGAGCGGCTGCCAAGACCACATAACACCGGTCCTGAAAGATCTACATTGGCTCCCAGTACGTTTCCGAGCACAATTCAAAGTGTTGGTGCTGACCTTTCGAGCCCTAAACAGCCTCAGCCCAGTAGCCCCTGAAGGAGCATCTCCACCCCCATTCTTCACCCCATCCTTCACTGAGGTCCAGCGCCGAGGGCCTTCTGGCAGTTCCCTCACTGTGAGAAGTGAGGTTGCAGGGTTACAGGGAACCAGGCAGTGGGCCTTCTCGGTGTTGGCCCCTGCCCTGCGGAACGCCCTCCCATCAAGGAATGTCAGGGAAATAAACAACTACCTGACTTTTAGAAGACATCTGAAGGCAGCTCTGTTTAGGGAAGTTTCTAATGTTTGATGTTTGATCGTATTTTTACTATTTTGTTGGGAGTCGTCCAGAGTGGCTGGGGATGGTCACCTTCAAAGGTAACTCTCACCTGTGGCTCCTAAAAGCTGCCAGCAGGCGACAGCAGCAACACAAAGCAGCTTCAACTGGCTGGCTAAACCAGGTGAGGGGGCTTACAGATCTCAAACCCTTGAAAAATTAGGAACTTCCCCTGCGAAGGTAGGCTCTGGAAGATTGAGCAGACGAGACCAAGAGTGGGTTCAACAGTCAAGAGGGCCATTTCTGTACAAGCTGTAGAGGGAAGTGAGAGGCAAGTGGAGCTTGTCCAACTGGGAAGGTCGGAGAAGAAAAACTCTGATCCTAAATCTTTGGGTTAAGGAGAAAACCCTGCACAAATCTGGAGTGGAGTCCCTAAGGCAGTTAGAATCATAGAATCATAGAGTTGGAAGAGACCACAAGGGCCATCCAGTCCAACCCCCTGCCAAGCAGGAAACACCATCAAAGCATTCTTGACATATGGCTGTCAAGCCTCTGCTTAAAGACCTCCAAAGAAGGAGACTCCACCACACTCCTTGGTAGCAAATTCCACTGCCGAACAGCTCTTACTGTCAGGAAGTTCTTCCTAATGTTCAGGTAGAATCTTCTTTCTTGTAGCTTGAATCCATTGCTCCGTGTCCGCTTCTCTGGAGCAGCAGAAAACCACCTTTCACCCTCCTCTATATGACATCCTTTTATATATTTGAACATGGCTATCATATCACCCCTTAACATACCCAGCTCCCTAAGCCGTTCCTCATAAGGCATAGTTTCCAGGCCTTTGACCATTTTGGTTGCCCTCTTCTGGACACGTTCCAGCTTGTCAGTATCCTTGAACTGTGGTGCCGAGAACTGGACACAGTACTCCAGGTGAGGTCTGACCAGAGCAGAATACAGTTGGTTGGCTCCACGTTCGCCTCCTTCCGGCTGCCCCTTCAGCCCAGCCTGTTGCTCTCCTTTCCTTTGGATCACATCAACCAGGCTGAGGGTCTTGCCATCCAGGCAGCCTAGGACCTCCAGGCACACTGGTCAGGCTTGTGGCCTGGTGAGGGCATTTTGGTGCTCCTAACACTCCACCGTCTTTCAAGACAGACGTTGCCAACAATAATTGGGATTGGATGGCTTTCCCCGAGAATTACTTGGGAGGAACATCAGTATCTAAGGATAAAGGTAAAGGTAAATGGACCCCTGACCATTAGGTCCAGACTCTGGGGTTGTGGCGCTCATCTCGCTTTACTGGTTGAGGGAGCCGGCGTACAGCTTCCGGGTCATGTGGCCAGCATGACTAAGCCGCTTCTGGCGAACCGGAACAGCGTACGGAAACGCCGTTTACCTTCTCGCCGGAGCGGTACCTATTTATCTACTTGCACTTCATGCTTTCGAACTACCAGGTTGGAAGGAGCAGGGACCGAGCAACAGGAGCACAGCATCAAATCTCGACCACACCAGTTGTGTGTGAGAATCTCAGCGCAGAATGTTAACCATTCCCTCGATTTTGAATTTTTTGGGGGAAGTTTCATTTCTGGCCTGAGACAGGCCTCATTTTATTCCTGCTGGAATTCTCCTCTTTTTGAACAGCACTCAGAATAGTGAGGTGTTGACAAGTTTAATTTAATGCTCAGATGAGGCAATTTCCCAAGGAATGTCTTGGGCTCCGCAGGCCTGTCAAAGACCCCCCATCCCTGTGGCACCAAGGCAAGACTAATGAGTAGCTGCGCTATGACAGGTAAATGAGCACAATCTGCTCTTTCAATAAAACCACAATTTGTAAGGAGAGATAAAGGCTTGTTGGCGGCCTCATGTGACCACCCCCTTTAAACTTGTTCTGAGGGCGCCCTGGTTTTCAATACGTCATGTCGCCAAGGGGGGGGGGCTTCTTAGGGCAGGCAGAGGTGACAAGTTTGGGGCTTGGGAAACCAAAGTGGCCTCAAGGGTCTTGAAAGCAAGGCTGGATCTAGACACGTGTTTGTTTGTTTTTTTAAAAAAACCATTCCAGGAAAGCACGTAGTAAACCTCATAATGGGAAATCACATTGGCAAAAGACGGGACTCCACAGCGCCATCTGGTGGCACAGTGTTATGAGGAAGGGTTGAGAGAGTTGGGTATTGTCAAAGGTTAACTACTCTAGAGTAACGACTCTCCGCATGCTTGTCTTTAAGCAGTTTTTATTAGTGCAGGCTATTTACAGTGAGCTGGGTATGTACAACATGTCTGCTCAGTCCGATGCAGAATCCGGCACTGCCCCCCCCCCATGATCTTCTCCAACATAGTAGCCTCGGGACAGTGAATCTCCTCCCTCTCTTTCTCCTGTCCCTCGAGGCAGACGGATGCCAATAAGAGCAAGGTGTTCAGATGCATACTGTCTCTGACCTTGGAGGTAAAGGTAAAGGGACCCCTGACCATTAGGTCCAGTCGTAACCGACTCTGGGGTTGCGGCGCTCATCTCATGTTATTGGCCGAGGGAGCCGGTGTACAGCTTCCAGGTCATGTGGCCAGCATGACAAAGCTGCTTCTGACAAACCAGAGCAGCACATGGAAACGCTGTTTACCTTCCTGCTGTTGTTGTTGTTGTTGTTGTTGTTGTTGTTGTTTAGTCGTTTAGTCGTGTCCGACTCTTCGTGACCCCATGGACCAGAGCACGCCAGGCACTCCTGTCTTCCACTGCCTCCCACAGTTTGGTCAAACTCATGTTCGTAGCTTCGAGAACACTGTCCAACCATCTTGTCCTCTGTCGTCCCCTTCTCCTAGTGCCCTCCATCTTTCCCAACATCAAGGTCTTTTCCAAGGATTCTTCTCTTCTCATGAGGTGGCCAAAGTATTGGAGCCTCAGCTTCACGATCTGTCCTTCCAGTGAGCACTCAGGGCTGATTTCCTTAAGAATGGATAGGTTTGATCTTCTTGCAGTCCATGGGACTGGTACCTATTTATCTACTTGCACTTTGACATGCTTTTGAACTGCTAGGTTGGCAGGAGCTGGGACCGAGCAACGGGAGCTCACCCCATCATGGGGATTCGAACCGCCGACCTTCTGATCGGCAAGCCCTAGGCTTTGTGGTTTAGCCCACAGCGCCACCCGCGTACCCTGGAGGTAGGACACAGCAAATCTCTACCATGGCAGATCTCTGAGCACAGGTGCCATACGCTGCCAGGGCCTTGCTCCCATCAGCGATCGTGCTGCAGGATTTCTTTACAGAATACTGCAGCTTGTGGCTGCCACATGGGAAGCCCCACACAGGTAGAGAAGTCAAGCCATCGATTTAAATGCAAAAAATGCCAGGTTTTAGGTATATCACTGCGTGACAGGGTCTCTGCACATCAGCTGCAACTCAGAAGGTTAGTGCTGAAATGGCGGAGGAGGAGGAGGAGGAGGAGGAGGAGGAGGAGGAGGAGGAGGAGGAGGAGGAGGAGGAGGAGGAGGAATAAGCCTAGAAAGGAGGGTTTGGGGTGAACTCTGAAAGTCTGAGAAAAGCTGCCTTAGAAGACCCGGCAAACAGGGTGTTTGGGGGGGCATTTTGTCCCTGTAGGTCTCTATCCCTGTGCCAGCAGAAGTGTCATGATGCCCTCCCACCCACCTTTGCACTGGGAGATCACCACGATTTCTCCAAAGCAAGCGATTGGCGCCCTGCTGAGCCCCTTAGAGGTGGCCTGGAAACCTGCCTCTCTCGGAGAAGAAAGCTGGGGCAAAGGAGAGCCAGGTGCTTCTCGAGGCGCCTGCAAGAAATTAGTGCTGCAGAGCTCCATGCCAGGTTGCCGCGGACTCCTGCGAGGAAGCCAGGGTCAAACCAGAAGAGCAGGTGGCTTGGAGCGAGTGCTGCTAATCGAAAGAGCAGAGGCGACCTGGTTTCTCAGGCAGAAGAGGGAGGAGAAGGAGGAGGGAGTCCGAAATGAATGAATGAACTCCTAAAAAGCGTCCGCTTCTTTTTATTTATGTGGATATTTCTTTTTCTTTTTTGGAGAATTAATATTTATTTATTTATCCCCATATTTTTTAAAAAAAAATTAATCAGTGCCAAATACAGTGGTACCTCGAGTTACAAACGCCTCAGGTTACAAATGCTTCAGGTTACAAACTCCGCTAACCTGGAAGAGCTCCCTCGAGTTGAGAACTTTTCCCCAGGATGAGAACCGGAAATCGTGTGCCGGCGGCGCAGCGGCAACAAGAGGCCCCATTAGCGAAAAAGCACGCCTGTAGTTAAGAACGGTTTCAGGTTAAGAACGGACCTCCAGAACGAATTCAGTTCGTAACCAGAGGTACCACTGTAACATCAAATTTAACACAATATTTCCAAAAAGTTGCCTTCCCTCTCTGTCCTAGAAGCGTCCCTGTCGTCCTTCCATCCGTCCGTCCCACCCCACCCCCCGGTTGCTGCTTGATGTTACATATTTGCTTCTGACCCACAATTCATTCCCCTTATATTCAATTCCCTTTATCCAACAGCTGCCGGTTTATCAATTCCTGCCCATACATTTACAAAACAATATTATGTACCTTTAAAGAACAAAAGAGGTTCCAGACACCCTCCCTACCTGTCTATTTTAAACCATTACTTATTATTTCTGTATTAATTCCCCTTTCTTATCATCCTGCACCTCCCCCTGGCCCAAACAAAAAATCAACTTCCTACTCAAGGGTACTATTACTTCAAGGGAAGTAATAGTACCACTGTATTCTGCTCTGGTGAGACCTCACCTGGAGTACTGTGTCCAGTTCTGGGCACCACAGTTCAAGAAGGATACTGACAAGCTGGAACGTTTTCATGAGGAGGGCAACGAAAATGGTCAAAGGCCTGGAAACGATGCCTTATGAGGAACGGCTTAGGGAGCTGGGTATGTTTAGCTTGGGAAGGTTAAGGGGTGATCTGATAGCCATGTTCAAATATATAAAAGGATGTTATAGAGAGGAGGGAGAAAGGTTGTTTTCTGCTGCTCCAGAGAAGCGGACACGGAGCAATGGATTCAAACTACAAGAAAGAAGATTCCACCTAAACATTAGGAAGAACTTCCTGACAGTAAGAGCTGTTCAACAGTGGAACTTGCTGCCAAGGAGTGTGGTGGAGTCTCCTTCTTTGGAGGTCTTTAAGCAGAGGCTTGACAGGCATATGTCAAGAATGCTTTGATGGTGTTTCCTGCTCTGCAGGGGGTTGGACTGGATGGGCCTTGTGGTCTCTTCCAACTCTACGATTCTATGATTCTACCCTCCATCCTAGATGCATCCCTATTTTATTTATGGGAATATTTCCAAGCTGCCATCCCTCTGGCCTGACCGTGGCTGTCGCTCAGTATGGTCCACACCAGGGGTCAGCAAACTTTTTCAGCAGGGGGCCAGTCCACCATCCCTCAGAACTTGTGGGGGGCCGGACTATATTGGGGTGTGTGTGAATGAATTCCTATGCCCCACAAATAACCCAGAGATGCATTTTAAATAAAAGGATACATTCTACTCATGTAAAAACACGCTGATTCCTGGACCATCCACGGGATGGATTTAGAAGGTGATTGGGCCGGATCCTGCCCCCGGGCCTTAATTCGTCTACCCATGGTCCACACTGAGTGGCAGCAATGGCTGTTTCAAGCAGGGAAATTATACCGGCACCACCTGAAGACGCCACTGGGATTGAACCTGGTGGCTTCGGCGAGCTCTACCACTGGGCTGCAGCCTGTTGGCTGCTCTACTTAGTTCGCCAGCGCAGCAGAACAGTCTTGCTCAAGAGAAGCTGCTTCCATGCACATATCGAAACACTGTGTAAAGCTGCCAAGTCGTCCTGACACTCAAAACTCAGGAACTTTCCGAGCACTTCTGCTCAGCTGGAGAGCGTCCTCTGCTCCCCTGTGACCCCCCTCAGCATCGCAAGACTCACCCCCCCTCCTGCCCCCGCCTGCTCTCCCGCTGCGACATCAGCAGGACGGCAGAAGAGCAAATAAGGGCTGTGATTGTCATCTAATCAGCCCCTAAAATACTAATGGAAAACGGGGAGAGAGAGAGAGAGAGAAAAATCCAACCCTCTAATAAGAAGGTTGATTTATTTTCTTTAGCAGGTTATTCTAATCATTGGCTCCCATTAACAGCGGCCCCTGATGCTTATCGAGATGGATATGACTCACCCAGCTATTGGGGAACGGGGATGAAGATTAATGGGAAAGAAATAAGATTGGGAGGCAATTAGGGATCTGGGGAGGGTACCGGAATTAAGCATTGCTTGGCGCTGGGGCTGGTGCCTTGGCCTTGTCTGTTTAGGGGAGAATTTTTAGCTGGGTTGCAATTTTTAAAAATAATACAAACAGAAAACGGGGCCGGTTACCATCAGAGAGGAGCCAGGACTGGGCAATAGAGCAAATACCTTTTGCACAAAGAATGTCCAAGGACGGAAGAAGCTAAAGGGAGCCTGGCTGCAGGATCCAGCCACCCTGCTCCCATGGTGGCCAACCAGATCCATAAAAACATGAGAACATGTGGAGCGCAGGGAGCTGAAATGCCCTGGTGCGTCTGCAGCAACACAACCGGACGCCTTCATCTGCCCCGGCTGCAACAAAACATGTCTCTCCCGCCGCAGCAGGCGCTGTGACCTTTCAACAGTTTGACTTCACCCGCAAAGGCGTACTCTTTCATTGTCTCCCAAGACAGAGACAGATGCCATCCACTGGGAGGCCATCACAGCTTCCTGTGGGAGGGAGTTCCATAGTTTAACTATGAATAAGTCCTTCGCTAGATCTGTCCTAAATCTTCCCACAGATTCTAGTCTTGTGAGAGAGGAAGAAAAACTTTTCTCCCCCCACTTTCTCCATGCCATGCAAAAATCTCTAAACTTCCATCATGCCTCATCTTATCTTACTAAATTAAAAAGACCCACAAATTGCAAATGCTCATCACAAGGGAGCTATTCCACCATCTCCTTGGTCATTTCTATTTCCTGTTGCTGAACCTTTTCCACCTTTTTGAGGCGAAGTGACCAGCCCAGTACACAATAACCCAAAAGTGGTTGCACCATAGATACCCTGTATGTATAAAGTCCTTGTGTCATCTCCAGCCTCTGTTGCCTGCTCCCTCCCTGCCCAGCCCATCACTTCCTTCCCCAACTTTTTGCCCGCAGCTTCAACAGAAGTCATTGATCTTTTTGGGGAAAGATTTATTGGGCAGCAGTCATTCAAAGCATAAAATCCCAATTACGTTGCCAGCGAAACAATGCCCCCCTGCAAGAGGCTTCTGCTTCTTGCAAATCTATATACCTACACACTTTTCCTGGGTATTGTTCTAAGAAATGGTAGAGATAAAATCTCTCCACTGGCAGGGATTTTATTGTCCAATTTCACATATTGAGCTGGAGAAGCCATTTCCTAACCATCTGCCTGCTCCTTTCTTTTCGGACTAAATCTTGGGCACTTTGGAACAAATGAGTGTTTTGACATTGATGTATTGGCAAAAGGGCTCAGGGCTTTTAATAGGCAGCTAATTCATAGCTGTCCTTGGTGAACTTCGGAGAGGCTGCTGCTGCTGCTGCTGCTGCTGTTGTTGTGGACAGGAGTGAGCAAGGAAGCCACAACCACACACATGCCTTTCCTTGCCTCCAAAAGACTCCAGGTTGTAGGATCTGTGAGGCCTGGCCTTTCCAAAACTTGGGAATATACAGAGATCTGGACTTGCTAGCTGTCAAAATCAGGACTTTCCCTTTTCAGCCGGAACTCCGTTCCAGCACAGTTCCAACAAGGTGAGTTCCGGCACCTCTTTTTCTAGAAGAATAGCATTGGTCAAAATTAACACTTAAAAGGGAAATGTAGCTAAGCTGTTGTGTATGCTATATATCCAAGAAGAGGAGGAGAGCCCAAAGTGGTATCTTTGGAGGCAAATGGGGATGAGCTGTAACCCCCACCGCGTAAAACGTAGGTCACAATGTACATTCTGGGGCAGGAAAGAGAATCAATTTGCAAAAGGAACAATAATAACTACATTTTAATCTCCCCTTGTTTGTAAGGTGTGCAGATTGCCAGAAATGATTCTTCCATCTTAATCCTTTGCAGAAAGGCTGAAAGAGAGCAGCTGGCTTTGGGTCGTCACTCAGAAATCTTCGTGGCTGAGGAAGGATTTAAATGCTAATTGCCCTGGCCATCGTTCAACACTCAGCCTCCACGCCAGGGGTGGGGAACCCCAGACCTATATGTGGCCCTTCAAGCATCTCTGTGCGGCCCTCTGGATTCTCCCCAGGCCACGCCCTTCTCTTCCCACAGCCACTTCTGGCCCTGACACTGATAATGCCCCTTGTTTGCCTGATTGAAGGATGGAGAGTTGGGTTGGTGGGTGTGTCGATTGACACCTGTAGCTCCACCCACACTTGTCTCTGGCCCCACCCACCACTGCTATGTGGCCCCTGGAAGGTCACCCAGAAGGAAATATGGCCCTCGGGCTGGAAAAGGTTCCTTGCAACCCCTCACTGGCTCTTATGTTATATGATATATGAGCGTGTTTCTGCTTGTTTTTGTTGTTTGTCTGCTCCCTATTGATCCTCGCATCTTCCATTTAAAAAATCAAAGAGATTTCCTGCGCTGGGGTCGGGGTTGGGCCAGATGACCTCTGGGGTGCCCATCCCACACTACAAGCCTGGGGCAAAATTGAGAACAGAAAATTAAAAGGATGGTGTTTTATTCCTTTTTTTTAAAAAAAAATAGAGGTTACAGTAATAAGCTTTTAAAAAGCGTCGAGGGTTTATGGAAACCTTAAACCATGCTGTAATGATGGCTCGAGATCAGCGCACGGTAACCTTGCTGAAAGTTAACTAAATGTGGAGCAGGCTGGCTAAGTGGTGGCGATAAAGAAGTGATTAAAATGAAAATGGCTCTTTTTTAAAAAATTAAAAATTAAAAGGGGGGGAGTCCAAATGAAGGGAACTGCAGATATTATCAATTTGGTCCAGTGAAATGTGACTTGGGAGGAGGAGAAGATCAAAGTCTCCTGGAGCAGATGGCTAAAGAGGAAATAATCACACACCATTAAGGGCACCATTCAGCCCATGGTTCAGGGAAGATCCACAGCTCAGCGGGAGAGGAGCTTGCAGAAGGCCACAGCTTCAGGTTGCTTAGTTGTTGGGGGTTTTTTTATTTAAAAAAGTCATGTTTTTCACCACATCTGGGCCTTACACAAACGTGCAAAGGACAAAATTCAAAACACCAAAGCATAAAACAGCAGCATTTACGCTGCCAAGGCCTCCTGAAATAAAACCACCCTAACCTGGCTTCCGATATTTGCATTATTAATTATCATTATTACTATATTTATATTTATTTAATAGCCCTCCTTTTTCCTGGATGGGGTCTCAAGGCATCTTAACCAAATGAAAACGGCACAGATAAAACAAAGAAAGCTTAAGATCTATGAATGACAGTGGTTAGAAAGTAATTGGACTCAGATACCATTAAAACAATATTTTAAAAAATCTATTAAAATATGAATAATGAAAACAGCGCAGCATTATTAAAAGCCCTTTCCTTAAATAAATAAAAAACCAGTCAGCTCCCCAAGGCCTGTTGGGCTAGAACAGTCCTCACCTGCCAGCAGGAAGACAGCAAGAAGGGAACCAGTTCAGCCTCCCTAGGAAGGGAATTCCAAAGTTGCCTGGGAGCCACCACCAAGAAGGCCCTCTCCGCATCCCCAGCAAGTGTGCCTGCGAGGGTGGTTTCTAAAGGAAAGGTGTTCCATGGGGCTGGACCCACTGCAGTGACGGCACAATTCCTCACTGGCATGAGTCCATGGGGGGATCATTCCCCCAGTTGATCTCAGAGGTTGGCTTGGTATCCTGAACCTATGATAATTTCTTGTAAATGGAATCCATAAATTTGGGTCTTCCTCTCCAGAGCAGGAGAAAACAAGCTTGCTCCATCTTCCATGTGATAGCCCTTGACATATTTGAAGATGGCTGTCATAGAATCTAGAGTTGGAAGAGACCACAAGGGCCATCCAGTCCAATCCCCTGCCAAGCAGGAAACACCATCAAAGCATTCCTGACAGATGGCTGTCAAGCCTCTGCTTAAAGACCTCAAAAGAAGGAGACTCCACCACACTCCTTGGTAGCAAATTCCACTGCCGAACTGCTCTTACTTTCAGGAAGTTCTTCCTAATGTTTAGGTGGAATCTTCTTTCTTGTAGTTTGAATCCATTGCTCTGTGTCCGCTTCTCTGGAGCTGGAGAAAACAACCTTTCACCCTCCTCTATATGACATCCTTTAATATATTTGAACATGGCTATCATATCACCCCTTAACCTTCTCTTCTCCAGGCTAAACATACTCAGCTCCCTCCTCTCAGTCTCCTCTTTTCCAGGCTTGTTGTTGTTGTTGTTGCTGTTGTTTAGTCGTTTAGTCATGTCTGACTCTTCGTGACCCCATGGACCAGAGCACGCCAGGCACTCCTGTCTTCCATTGCCTCCCGCAGTTTGGTCAAACACATGTTCGTAGCTTCGAGAAGACTGTCCAACCATCTCATCCTCTGTCCCTTCTCCTTATGCTTTTCCAGGCTAAACATACCCAATTCCTTCAACCGCTCCTCATAAGGCATGGGGATCGTCTTGGTTGCCCTCCTCTCCACACCTTCCAGCTTGTCAATACCCTTCTTAAATTTTGGTGCCCAGAACTGGACACTGGATTCCAGGTTTGGTCTTTTAATTAAGGAGAATAGAGCGGTTCTATGACTTCCCTTGATTGTATTTCTGCTGATGCAGCCTAGAAGAGCATTTTTTTTGCTGCTTCATCACACTGTTGACCCAAGTTAAGCTTGTGGTCTGCGAAGACCCCTAGATCCCTAGATCTGTTTCACGTGAGCCACTGTCAAGGTTTGTTAGCAGGAGGAGCTGGCGGTAGAGACGTCCGCATGCAAAGTCTCTGCTGAGACTCCAGCACTCCAAGAATATGGTAAAGTCATTCCTACAGCGATAGCTGTTGCTCAGAAGGCTAGAACAAGATTAAGGGCTGTATGTAACCATCCATCATTGTATCCAAGTAAACACAGGCAGAACAGCATGTGATATTGGCAGTCCTCTCTGCAAAATTTGAGAGTTAAAGTATAGCACCCGAGGGGTCAGCGTGCCTGGCTGCTAAATTCGCCTCCTGAAAAGACTCAACTGCATGCAATTGGTATGCTAATCACTGCAATTTGATTCAGCAAGTCAGCCCTATAGCATATGCTGTGTCTCTGAGTTTTCCTTGGCCCTAAAATATTTGGTTGGAAAAAGACGCTTCCTGGCATTGCTAGGATACACAAACAGCCGTAGTCAATTCATCTCTATACTCCATTTTCCACAATTGTCTTTTGTGCTCAAAGAGCTTCGTGCGAAAGAAGCTGTCTAAATGCATCCATGCCATAACCACGGGGGTTATAATATCATTGCGGTTCACAAGTCAGCAAATAGCAATTCGTCTTAAAATATATCAAAAAAAATTAAGGGGCACAAAGCTCTCTCATAATACTAGAACTCGTCAACAACCAAGGAAGCTGAATACTGGAAAAGTCAGGGTGGATAAAAGCAACTTCTTCACATAGCACATGGTTAAACTATGAAACTCCCTGCCACAAGAGGCAGCGATGGCCACCAACTTGGATGGCTTTAAAAGAGGATTAGAGAAATTCTTGGAGGAGAACACTTCTGATGGCTACTAGCCAGGATGGCTGTGCTCTGCCTCCACATTCCACCAGTTCCTGGAAAGCGTCAGAGAAAGGGCTCTTGTGCTTTGATCTTGCTTACAGCTTTAAAACAGGAATCTGGTTGGCCACTGTGAGAGCAGAATGCTGGGCTAGTTGGGCCATTGTCCTCATCCAGCAATTCTTACGTTCTTATGCATAAATTATCCTATAGTTTCACATCCAAAAGTAGTCCCAGAGCGGATAACAAACAGCAACCACCGGCCACACAAATATGGATAGCCCAATGTTGGAAATACAGTACCCATGAAAAAGATTGGCAAATGAAGTTAATGGAATATGCAGAAATGGCAAAGTTAACAGGAAGACTCAGAAATCAGGACAATAACAAATTTTTAAATGAATGGGAAATATTTATTGTGTATATATCAAAGCATTGTATACAAGTTGATACATCAGCGGGATTCTAAAAAAACCATTTACAGTATTTTAACGAAAGATAGAATTAGATACGAATAGATGGAGAATTGAATTTGGACATGCATGAATTAATGATGAAAATAATGGAACCATGGAGAGGGGAGAGGGAAGTCGAGGGATTTGAAAAATCCCACACTTTGAGCTTGTATAAACCAGGCGTCCTCAACCTCGGCCCTCCAGATGTTTTGAGACTTCAATTCCCATCACCCCTGACCACTGGTAGGGATCATGGGAGTTGTAGTCCAAAAACATCTGGAGGGCCGAGGTTGAGGAAGCCTGGTATAAACAGTATGGAAAATGTTACAGTTGTATTTAAACTTTTTCTTTTTCAATGTTTATTTTTATATGATGTTTGTTATAATTAAAATTAATAAAAATATATTTTTTAAAAAAAAAACCCAGCAAACATCCACATTTAAAAAAGTCTCAGCACCAAAGTGCCTATTGATGACAGTGACCTTCTACTGTGACCCATCTCTCTGTTGGGGGCTAATGGCTTCAGTTGCCCCCCAGCCAGAATTGGTTGGTTGGCACCTGTCTGTCTTGGGAGACAATGGAGGAGTGCGCATTTAGGGGTGAAGTCAAACCATTGGAGAGCTATAGCACCTGCTGTGGCCATAGAGACTGATGCAGTAGAGACATGTTTTGTTGCAGCCAGGGCAGATGAAGACATCTGCTTGTGCTGCTGCAGATTCACCATGGCATTTATTCTCTCTGCACTCCTCCCAGCGGTCATTTCTCCTTTGGTCAATGCTGTGAGTGCATGACCTGACTGCCTTCTCCGGGCACTGCAGTGGTCTGGATCCAGGATCCAGGTCTTGCAATGTTGCCTTTGTCTCTGTATAAGCCACAGAGTGGGGAACATTTGGCCCACGGGGTGGTGCTGAACTACAACCCCCAGCAGCCCCAGCAAGCATGGCCAATGGGCAGGGGTGATGGGAACTGTAGCTCAGCAGGATCCAGAGGGGTCAAGGGTTCCTGGTGCCTGGCTCTTAACACGATCTCTGCTCACGGTGCAGATTTTGTAAATTGCTGGATGGAAATAAATAAAGACACACCTAATCCCATTTCATCCTTTGCGCATCTGCATGGCGCCACCTCTTCCTCTTTCTGCAAGGGAGAGACAACAAGGGGGGATGGAGAAAGCACTGGACATTGCTGCTTCCTGTGGGAGAGAGTTCCACAGTTTAATTATGCTTTCCATGAGGAAGGAATTTCTTTTATCTGTCCCGAATCTTCCAACACTCAGCTTCATTGGAGGCCCACAAGTTTTTAGTTCTATGGAAGTTGGAGAGAAACCTCTCTGTCCACTTGTGCCATGCCAGGAATAATTTATGAACTTCTGTCATGTCACCTCTTATTTCTCAAAACTAAAAAAAAGCCCCTCAAATTCTGCACCCTTTCCTCATAGCAGAGTTGTTCCATCCACTTGATAATCTTAGTTGCCCTTTTCCAAGCCTTTGAACAGTTGTTGGCACCTGTCTGACTTGGGAGGCAATGGAGTGTGCCTCAGGGGGTGAATTCAAACTGCTGGGCCAGCAGAACCAAAGTGAACTCTCCGGGGCGCAAGCCTGGGCAGTGTGTCTGGAGGTCCTGGGCTGCCCAGACGACAAGACCCCCCCCCCCAGCCTCGCTGATGTGCCAAAGGAAAGCAGAGCAAGACATTTGGCACCAGCTTGGCAGCAGGAGTTGCCGCAAGGAGGCATACGAGGCGCCATCCAAGCGTCTTAGGGGCCCCACTCCAGATTTGTGTAGGGTTTACTCCTGAGCCTTTTCTTCTCCTGCAAGGTGGTGGAGGTTCAGGATCAGAGTTTTCCTTCTCCCAGATGGGCTTCCTTCCCAGGTTGATGACCCCACCTGCCCCTCAAAAAACCATCAAAAAACCCCACCTACCATCAAAAAAAACCCAAGATCATGGCCACTGGTCCCATCACCTCCTGGCAAATAGAAGGGGAAGAAATGGAGGCAGTGAGAGATTTTACTTTCTTGGGCTCCTTGATCACTGCAGATGGTGACAGCAGTCACGAAATTAAAAGACGCCTGCTTCTTAGGAGAAAAGCAATGACAAACCTAGACAACATCTTAAAAAGCAGAGTCATCACCTTGCCGACAAAGGTCCGTATAGTTAAAGCTATGGTTTTCCCAGTAGTGATGTAGGGAAGTGAGAGCTGGACCATAAAGAAGGCTGATCGCCGAAAAAATAATGCTTTTGAATTATGGTGCTGGAGGAGACTCTTGAAAGTCCCATGGAGTCCCATGGATTGCAAAAAGATCAAACCTATCCATTCTTAAGAAAATCAGCCCTGAGTGCTCACTGGATGGACAGATCCTGAAGCTGAGGCTCCAATATTTTGGCCACCTCATGAGAAGAGAAGACTCCCTGGAAAAGACCCTGATTGAGGGAAAGATTGAGGGCACTAGGAGAAGGGGACGACAGAGGACGAGATGGTTGGACAGTGTTCTCGAAGCTACGAACATGAGTTTGACCAAACTGTGGGAGGCAGTGGAATACAGGAGTGCCTGGCGTGCTCTGGTCCATGGGGTCATGAAGAGTCAGACATGACTAAACAACAACAACAAAACCCTCACTTCTCTCTACATCACGTGCAGAAACCGACTTCTTGATCTTTGAACTCACTTGCTCTCATTTGTTCTATCTGCAGAGCCTGTCTTCACAAGCAGGGGAAGCCCCAAACTCATTGAGGATTTGAGACCTCACCTGGTTTAGCTGGCCAGTCAAAGCCGTTTCCCGGGATTGTGGCCTCTGTCGCCTGCTGACGGCTTCTCGGAGCCACAAGTAAGAGCTGTGTGCAGGATGGGGGACCAAAGGTCAAGAAACTACCACAGAAGGAGCATGATGTGCCCCCCAGAGGTACCACCCCTCCCCAACACCCCATACACAGTAGCTCAATAGTATTATCACCTAAGAACAAATAAATAAAAAATTGTCCAGTTATTCTTCAGGTATCTGAAGAAGTGTGCATGCACACAAAAGCTTATACCCCGAACAAACTTAGTTGGTCTCTAAGGTGCTACTGGACAATTTTTATTTATTTCAACTGCTACCTACCTGAACCACTTAAGAACAAGAGAGTCTTGGCAGCTGGATCAGGCCAATGGCTCATCTAGCCCAGCAGCCTGTTCTCACAGTGGCCAACCAGGTGGCTATGGCAAGGCCTTTATTGCTGGCATGGGGCAGCTGTGGGTCCCCAGATATTTCAGGACTACAACACCCATAATCCCTGACCATTTAGCATGCTGATGGGAGGTGGAGTTCAAAGACACATGGAGAGCCACAAGTTCCCCACCTTTGCTTTCTGACATGTGGGGAGCACCGAGCCATGGAATCTTGTTTGAGGCCACCTTGTAAATTGGTGGCAGAAGTGGGATTTGAACTCAGGACTTCCCACACCCCTAACCACTCCACCCTGTTAGCTCTTAGCGGGGGACAGGAGCTAAGTGGCAGAACCTGTGCTTTGAATGCAGAAGCCTCCAGCTTTCTGTGCTTAGTGTCTCCCAGTCAGAAGGCTCAGGAAGCAGGTGGTGGAGGGCAGGGGGTGGGAACCACTGCCTCAGATGCTGTAGAGGGGGACAGAAGAAGGTTCCATTGACTTAATCAGACTATTCACCCATTTGCGTGGTATTCTCTACACCAACTGGCAGCAGCTCTCCAGGATTTCAGTTTCTCGCAGCCCTACCTGGAGACACCAGGATTGACTCTGGGACCAAGGTAGATGCTGCAGCCCTCCTCCTGCAGCTGCTGCCAGCCAGAGCAGGCAACACTGGTCCCGATGGGCAAATAACCAGAACCGGCACAAGGCAGCACCCGGTGCTCCACAAGGTATGGAAGCACCGCGACTCCCAGGGAATCTCATCAGCAATGCCTGAGAGAGCAGCATTGCAGAGCCAGAGAAGCCCCAGCACATCGGAAGCCTCACTTTTAGGGCTGCCGGTCCAGCGATGCCCCCGTGCCATTGTTCCAGCCTCCCGGAGTGTGACAAACACTTTCTGGGAAGGTTTCTCCAGAGGGTGCTGAGGGGCGCACAGCTGCCAGTGGAGCAGTCAGGTGGCTCCATCAGTGGGTTGGACTCACCGATCCACATGTTAATGGGCTGGCAAGGTTTGTGCGTGTGCGTGTGTGTGTGTGTGCCTGCATGTACATATAGAGGGGGCCACTCCGGCAGAGAACACAGTGCAAGGCTCGAACATCAGAAGGAACAGTGCAGCAACTCAGGCATCACACCCAAGCAGGTAAGGCGGCTGCTCGCTCTGATTTGCCAGCCAGCCTCTCCTTCTCTTTTGTCTTGGTGGGGCTTGTGAGTTCTTAGCTTTGCATGCTCTTGAAACCGACCCAGAGCTTTGGAACTGGCAGTTTTGGGGTGGGAAGGAGCTGGGAGGGGGGGTTGGGGAGGGAGGGGGGCTTTATGGTTCTCTGGTGGCGAACTTCCTCCTCCTCCTCCTCCTCCTTAACCTCTCCTTCAAGGAAATCAGCCGCTTAAACATTTGTTTTGGGTCCGCCAGCAGAGTCGAAAAGCATGCCTTCTCTTTGATCAGGGATATTGTTTGGAACGGGTTCGTTGAAGGAGGATTTGTCTCTTGTTAAACTAGCTACTTTTTGTTCCCTTTTAAAGAAAAACGCTTTCGGGTGGTGGAGGTCGGGGGGGCACAGAAAAATTCACCCAATTTGAGAGAGAGAGAGAGAGAGAGAGGAATCCCCCCCTTCTCTTTCTCTCTATGTATGTATTGAAATGTACCGTATTAGCTGGAACAATGCATATATTGCTTTAAAAAAAGATAGAAAGAAAACTGAATTATTTGTCGCAACGTTTGCTTTTTTTCCTTCCTTCCTGTGGGTATTTCTCGGCAGCCAGCTCTGAAAGGTTTGTTTTAGAACTATTTCGTTAACAGGAGACTTGCCCCTTGGGATCAAAGATATTTTCCCCCCTGTTCTCTCCGTCCGCACCCTTTGGTTCCTTTGTCTTGCAAAGGGAATAATCCCTTCGAAGATAACTGCACATTCTCTACGGAAATCTCTCCAACTTAGAATCAAAGTTCCTTTAGGCTTCCGTTCTATGCACGCTTTACCTGGGAGCAAGCTGCAGGAAGGGCTCAGGACTTCTGAGTAGGATTCCACCCTTAGTCTTCCAGAATCCCCAGAGTAGGTATTTTAAACTCCATTTCTAAACAAAAAGAAAAAGGATTTTTAAAAACCCTGAAAAACTTTGGAACTTTATCTACGGGTGATTTAAAGGTTTATTCCCAGAAGCGAGTGTTGGAAGAACAATGCCTCTTAGACACAAATGTTCTAAGCTGTGTTCCGAGGACAAATTTCAACCCCCAAAACAAACTTCTTTCCCTTCTACTCGGCAGCCTCTCCGGGTTTGCATTTGGAGTCTTTGTCTGACGCTTTCTCTGCACCGTATAATTCAGCCGATTATAGTCAATTTTACGATAGGATGCACATCGCGCCTCTTGCGCCTTTGCGCAATAGACCAGGGAGATCTGTAGCAAATGCAGCTCCACTGTGAGGGGGTTTGTTTTTTGGGGGGAAGCAGTTCTTGCAAAGAAGAGGCAGGTAGATCTATCGACAGAATGTGGTTGTGGTACCTGCCCCATTGACAAAGGAGCGCGCCGGCTCCTATCTCAGAACCGTCTGCATTAAAATACTATCAAAGTGGCAGGTGCCCTCGTGATGAAATTCAGCAGGCATAAGATTACAATTTGCTCTGGGGTTTTTTAGAAAGAGGTTAATGAGCTTTCCCATTACCGGTATCTCAGTTAAATCGGCGGCACCTGCTTTCCCACTAGATGTGTTGACATTTGACGCCGGTCCTCTGACATGCAGGAAAGCTACAGTAATTGCTAATTCCATAAGGGAGAGGAGGGGGGGTTAAACACAAGGAGGATTTCACTGTATCCAGTCTAAAGAACACTGCTGGTCAGCGGTTCCCCTGCTCCCAGGCTCCTCCTTCGTTTCGGTCCTGTGTCTACCAGGTGCATTATCTGCTGGTTAACCTGGTGTCGACATGGAAAGATTCCAGCAGAAAGCAAAAGCTTTGCCATGCTTTGGATCATTAAAAAAAGAAAGGAAGATACCATAAACATACATATACCTATTTGATTCCAGTTTTAGGTTTCGGGAATCCTTTGCTAAAGATGCAGTTTTACTGGGAATCGGTTTCCATTGGAAGCACAGAGACTTGGCTCCCAAGCGCACCGGTCTTTGCGCTGCCTACCGCCTCTCTCCACACCTAGCGCTAAAATCACACAGTCCGGCTACAGCTGGGGGAAGAGTTGCCCGCATCCTTAACTCTTCCGTCAGAGAGGGCGTGTCTGCTCAGACCACCCACAGTTAGAGGCAGCAACGCTAAGTTCTGAATCCCAGTTGGTGGAAACCGCAGGAGGGGAGAATTATTTGCTCTCCTGCTCGGATCCTGCTGGCGGGTTTCCCAATAGAGGCATCTGGTTGGAAGGTGCTGGACTGATCCAGCATCTTCTTGGGTTATCTGGGAAGCCCACAAACAGGAATGGAGTATAATGGGACTCTCCCACTTGCGGTCTCCAGCAGCAGGTGTTCAGAGGTAGACTACTCCTGACCCTGGAGGCTCCGTATATGCATTACAACTGGTAGTCATTGTAAGCCTTACCTCCCAATGAAGTTGCTGAAGACTACCTTGTGGTATTCCATGCTGTAGCTTAGCTGAAGGAGTCATTTGTCTCTTCCTGAATCTTCCAGCCTTCAGCTTTGCTGGACGTCGCTGCCTTTTAGGGTTCTGGTGGGGAGGGGGAGAAAAGCTTCTCTCCATCCACAATGTGCATAATTTCCTGTGCCTCTGTTGCATCTTCTCTCACTCATATTTCTTCCAAATGAAAATGCTCCAAAGAGTGCCTTCTCTTTTGGAAGTTGCTCTGGTCATAGAATCATAGAATCATAGAGTTGGAAGAGACCACGAGGGCCATCCAGTCCAACCCCCTGCCAAGCAGGAAACACCCTCAAAGCATTCTTGACATATGGCTGTCAAGCCTCTGCTTAAAGACCTCCAAAGTAGGAGACTCCACCACACTCCTTGGCAGCAAATTCCACTGCCGAACAGCTCTTACTGTCAGGAAGTTCTTCCTAATGTTTAGGTGGAATCTTCTTTCTTGAAGTTGGAATCCATTGCTCCGTGTCCGCTTCTTTGGAGCAGCAGAAAACAATCTTTCTCCCTCCTCCAGATCATTCTGGTTGCTGCTTCTATGCTCTTAGGGACAAAAGAGAAGGAGCTGCCTTATGGCCTCAGGCCTGTGGTCCATTGACCTCAGCATCGTCTACACTGACTGGCAGCTGCTCTCCAGGATTGCAGCCAGGAGGAGTCTTTCCCAGCCATACCTGGAGATGCCCTGGGGGGATTGAACCCACGACCCTCTGTGCGCAAGGCAGGTGCTCTGCCACGGAGCTACAGAATTCCCCTTGTTTCCCTCTGTCTGCTTGCAGGAGTCCCCGCTTGCCTGCCCAGCCCTCTCTCTGAGGACCCAAAATGTGCAAATGCCTGGGCCCACCCAACTCTCCAAAATGAGGGTGGAGGGGGCGTGTCAGGTGCTGGGACAGAGGGCAGAGCCTACGGCAGGCAGTGGCAGACCCTGGGGTCTCAGATTTCAGCGGTGCCCCGGGCGACATCAAAATTTGGTTGCTCCACTTCCCTTACTCCATTCTAAGTAATAGTTGTTTCACCCCCAGGACTCCACGCCCAGTGTGAATGATGGCACTCCCTTAAGAGTGCACAACTCCCCCCTCCACCCCCAATACTGGGAACTGTAGTTTCTTGAAGGCGCTGGGAACTTTAGCTCTTTGCAGCAGAAACTATGGTTCCTGGGATGCTTTGGAGAAGCCATGTGCAAAGAGCTAAAGTTCCCAGCGCCTTCAAGAAACTACAGTTCCCAGGATTCGGGGTTGGAGGGCAGTTTTGTGCTTCAAACACGCGGCTCTGCCCATAGACTTAGTTTGTGCCTACCAGCTTATCATAGAAGGGACCCCTAGCCCTGCAGTGGTCAAACGTAGAGCTCTGTTCTGAACCACAGGATCGTGTAACCTGCAGCTTGCCCCATGTTGAGGTTGCACAGTGGGTTTTTTTGGGGGGGGGGAGCTTCAGCACTTAGCCAGCCAAGAGCCTGACACCAGTACTGTCTACTCTGATTGGCACTGGGGATTGAACACCTTGTTGAGGTAGAATCCATTTCCCTGGACTCGAATTATCATATTTTTATTTTTATTTTTAAACAGGTTTTTTGGCAAGGAAAGTAATAGGAAAATGTAACTGGAAAATGAGGAATAGCAACTGTTTGCTACTGCGTTGCATAACCTCCCTGTCTGCCTTGCACAAGCAAATCGGAACAAATTGTGAATCGAGTGGTTGTCTGGAAGCAAGCTCAGGGAAGGCCAACCGGTGGGCCCCCAAGGAGGACCCAAGCACAAGAGCATTGGCCACTCCTGGGGTTCCCAGCAGCTGGTTTTCAGAAGCATTCCTTCCTCCAACTATGGCTGGTAGGAGCCACCCATAGCCCTGGCCTTCAAGAATTTCTCCGATCCTCTTTTAAAGCCATTAAACTATGCACCGTGTGAAGGATAAAGGACTTTATTTTGCCATCCCTGACTCTTCCAGCATTTAGCTTCATGAGATGGTCACCTGTTGAGAAGAGGATATAATAATAATAATAATAATAATAATAATAATAATAATAATAATAGGTGGCGCTGTGGGTTAAACCACTGAGCCTAGGGCTTGCCGATCAGAAGGTCGGCAGTTCGAATCCCACGACAGGGTGAGCTCCCATTGCTCGGTCCCAGCTCCTGCCAACCTAGCAGTTCAAAAGCACGTCAAAATGCAAGTAGATAAATACCTCCAGCGGGAAGGTAAACGGCGTTTCCATGTGCTGCTCTGGTTTGCCAGAAGCGGCTTTGTCATGCTGGCCACATGACCTGGAAGCTGTACGCCGGCTCCCTTGGCCAATAATGCGAGATGAGCGCGTTGGTCACGACTGCACCTAATGGTCAGGGGGTCCCTTTACCTTTACCTAATAATAAATTTATTATTTGTACCCCGCCCATCCAGCTGGGTTTCCCCAGCCACTCTGGCTCTGGGCGGCTTCCAACAAAGATTAAAATACATTAAAATGTCACACATTAAAAACTTCCCTAAACAGGGAACCTTTCTCTCTCAACTTTCTCTTGTTAAAAAACTTCCAGTAGGTTACCTTGCCTTCTCTCTGAACTAAAAGGTCCCAAATGCTGCAGGCTCCCTCCTTAGGGGACTTCCTCCATCCCCTGACTCGCTTTGGTGAACCTGATCTGCCGACTCAGCGTCTGCTCCAAGGAATACGCAATTTAGTCCCCTCCCTCCCTCCCTCCCTCCTAAAAGCTCCCAGGTGGCAAAACTTGGCTGTACTCAGGCCATGCAAGTCATTAACAGGAGGCATTTCATTCGGTCCCCAGGGGGATCTCCAGGGATGAGAGAGAGAGACTCCCTGTTGGGAAACCTGGAAATCCATTCCCAGGCAGTGCAGGCAATACCAGGCCCAGGGCCGGCTCTAGGTAGACCCCCGGTGGTGCGGTGTGCCAGGGCGCCGGGCCGGTAGGCTGGGCGCTGCGCGGCAACCATGCTGCACCCTGTGAGGGCGGGGGCACCGGAGCGATCTCCGCCCCTCAGCGCCAGGGCGGCCGACCTGCTCAAGACTGCCCTGACCAGGCCCTCCAACTGTCCTTATTCTCCAGGGACAGTCCTGGATTCACAGAAGCCGCCCCGGTTTTTGCTTTGATCCCAGAATGTCCTGCTTTTCCTTAGGATGTCACTATTCTCATCAGAGAAATGTTGGAGGGTACGGAATTATATGACCCACGAGATAAGTAAACATACAACCTTTAGAAGACGTCTGAAGGCAGCCCTGCCCGGGGAAGTTTTTTTTTAATGTTTAATGTTTTATTATGTTTTTATATACAGTATGTTGGTAGCCGCTCAGAGTGGCTGGGGCAGCCGAGTCAGATGGGTAGGGTAAAATTATTATTATTATTATTATTTTATTTAGAACGTCCCTATTTTCATCAGAGAAATGTTGGAGGGTATGCAATACTGAGCTTGGGGAGCAAATGGTCTGACTCACACAGAGCGCAGAGTTATGCAGAAGCAATGCTTCTGAATGCCGGTTGCTGGACGCCACAGGAGAGGAGAGTGTTGCAATTGAGCTCTGATTCCCACAAGCAGGTCCAGCAACTGCCTTGGGTGGCAGGATCCACGGGGGCTGCAGAACCAGATGCCCCTTGTCCCTGATGTAGATCTTCATTCACCCATTCTTCCCTGTGGGGGGGGGGGACACACCATTTTGCCATTCGCCTCAGGTGCCAAAATGACTTGGGCCGGCCCTGCCCACAGGCAATCTGCTTGGTGTCCGCTGTGAGATCCGGATGCTGGACTAGAGGGGCCAATGGCCTGATCCAGGAGGCTGCTCTTATGTTTTTACGCACTCAGAACCTGTTGCAGGCTTCCCATTTGTGCATCTTTTTGAACATGGCGAGAACAAGATGCTGAGCTAGATCAAACTCCAGGGCTTTCCATACGTTCTTGTAAAGCCACCGTTTCCCGATGTGGAGCTTTTACCAATGCATTTGAAAATCCACCCTTTCTGTTCCGTCGACACTTTAGGTGTCTAGTGATGGAGACATGACAAACGAACTGGAGCTTTTATTTCTGAGCTGTCGCTTCGAATGCCAGCTCTTTCTGTGGGTTACTTTTGTGGATATTTTAATATGCTTGTTTCCGTGATGTTGGCCGTGTGTCTGCCATCATGCATTTTATAACACACACACACTGCAGAAACCTGAGAAATGTAATTTACCATTCAGGGAGATACAAGGCGGCGCGGGGGGGGGGGGAGATGTGTATCCTACCTTGAGCTCGTTGGAGAAAAGGTGAGATATAAATGCAACAGTAAGTTTAAAAAAAATGCTCTTCAAGAACTAAGAACGTAAGCAAGGCTTAAACGTTGCCCCCTCGCTGCCTCCCCACTGGAAATAAGAAACCGTTGTGTTGGGAAACTTTTTAATCATTTCCTGCTCACCCCACTGCAGATATATATATTTTTTGGGGGGGAGGTGATGTGACACACAATTAACCTCCCATCTCAGCTTATTCCTGATCACCAAAAAATAAAAAGTGGCACAGGTTGCAATCCATAATAATAATAATAATAATAATAATAATAATAATAATAATAATAGAATTTATAGACGTAAGCTAAATTGAACACAGTAGGAGTTATTTCCAGAAAATAAACATGCTCAGGATTGCACTGATGAACTGGATTATCCTCATGGTAGAAGTTTATAACGTGAAGCACAGCATAGAGGAAGTCAACAGAGCAAAGTTTTCACCCCTCTCTCATTGTGGGATGGGTTTTGCTGGATAGGAGAGGGTATATTAATTACAATTTATCTCTCTAGGTGCCCTCGTGTGTGGGCTGAACAGAGTTTCAAACTCCCATCCTGGGCAGCAAAATTAAAAGTGAAGCAATTAGGCTGCAAAACCTTGTTTTCAGAATGTGCGGCTACAAAGTAAGCTGGCTTTCCACTTCTTGCCCCACTTAACAAAGAATCAGGCAACAACTTGGGAAGCACGTTTAAAAATATAATTTAATCGCTTACATTCTTGCATTGGCTCATAGCAATGGCAGCAGTAAAATCCATGCAGGCAAAATATTTATATTTACAGTATGACCAGCTTCAGGCATGTGCCTAGAACTATAGCAAGAACAGGGCACAACTGCCCTCAGGGTTGGTCGAAGGGAGAGAGAGAGAGAGGAAGAGGAAGTACCATATGCTCCTTCCTCTCCAGGAGAGGGGAAATGACATCACACAGAGCCCTCTCTAGCAATTGCATTTCTCTGGTCTGAATATCTGTCTATGAGCAATACAGCTCTGTGGGTGTAGCTCCTGTGAACTAGCAAAAATATTAATGTAAATGAATGTTGGAAGGTTCAGGACAGGTAAAAAAAAAGGGACTTCACCCAGCACATAGCTGAACTATGGAACTCCCTGCTGCAGGAGGCAGTGGTTGTCAGCAACCTACAATTAGGCAAATTCATGCCTTCATGGTTGAAAGCAGTCATGCTTCTGAACAGCTGTGCTCGGATCCTGCTTGTGGGCTTCTCTTGGGGGAATTGGATTAGATGGGACATTGGCCTGATCCTGCGTGTTTTCCTTCTGTTCTTATAATATGCGCTTTCCAGAACAAGATTCAAACCGGAACACAGTCAGCCTTTGAAATTTGCACTTCTCCAAATTTTGCAGCCAAGTAATGTGTGTATGAAAAAAGCTCATTCACCAGGCTAGAGTGTGCGTGTGAATTTATTTTTGTTATTTAGTTAAAAGCGTTCATCAACTGTTTAATTTTTTTTTAAAAAAAATCTCCATGATACAAAAACAATGCAAAAAGCAAACATTGCCATTGAAACAAAAAGGCACCCAGACACCGATAAAACAGCAGTAGAGAAACATGTAAATGCCTCTAAGAGCAAATAAAACCGTCAGTGTCTTATGCTTGAAATGGATCTATTAGTGAAAATGTGCATTCTGTTAGGGGGAAAGTGCTTTGCAAAAGCGTCTCAATTAGGCGAGATTGTGTGTAGCGTCAGAAATTCTGGGGGATTTCCACAAGGACTTCAGAAATAAAAAAATCACAAGCTAATGTCAAAATGTGAAGCATTAAATTTAAGGTTGAGGGTGGGGAATGAGAAACAGAGAAATGTACAGATTTGCCTGTCCTTTCTCCCAAGTAAAACTCCACAAAGCTTGCAGGCTGCTGCTCAACAGAAGAGGCCTGTGTTTACCCCCTCCCCACATGCTCAATGGGACTTACTCTCCAGAAAGTGTGTTTAGGAGTTAGCCCAAAGATGGAAGCAAGAAGAACTACCAACAAAAGAAGAGTGGCAGATGAAATTACCGGATTATGCCGAATTGGCAAAATTGACTGGGAAAATCCAGAACCAGCAGGGCCAGACTTTTCTGAAAGATTGGAATAAATTTATGTAGTACTAGCTGGCCCAGCCACGCGTTGCTGTGGGTTTTTGTGTTAAATGGACCTTTTTCTGTTAAATGGACCTTCAGAGTCTCCCTTCAGAGTCCCTTCACCTGCCCTGTCCCAACCCTGACTCCCCTACTGTAAGTTTCAAAAACAAGACTCCCCCACCCACGCGTGTTCCTGAAAATGTCCCCACCGCCCACTGCTTTGGCTGACTCAGGGTCCTACCTCCCCCCCATGGCTATGTGTTTCCCCCCCTCCCTTTGTTGTGCTTCATCCCTGTGAGCCCGCTCCCCCATTGTTGTGCCTCATCCCTGTGATTCCCCCACCCTGTGAAAGGCCCATATTCTGTTTGTTTTTGCCTATTGGGCAAACATTGGGCAATGTTGCCCTATTGGGCAATGTTGCGGCCTACTCAGTTTTCCCTGTCCCAACCCACCCCCCACGGCATTGGCTGACTCAGGGTCCCCCCCCATGGCTATGTGGTTCCCCCCTCCCTTTGTTGTGCCTCATCCCTGTGCCTCACCCCATTGTGAAAGGCCCTGTTCTGTTTGTTTTTGCCTATGGCCTGCTGAATGGTGCGGCCTACTCAGTTTTCCCTGCTTGGCAATGTTGCGGCCTATTGAAAAAGCTGGGCCTTGTTGCTGCAAAAGGACTGTTTACAGTTGGTTGCTGTGGGATTTTGTGATGTCATCTGGCAGCTTTGGAGGCGGCAGGGTGCGATCTGCCTTTCTATAGGATGCTGCTGGAGTTTTCAGAGCTTCTGGTGGTGACGTCTAATTTGGGCGCCACTTTTTTGTGTTTAATCATTATTTTAGGTGTGAAACGTGTGGTTTTTTGGGAAAAATTTAATGCCAGATCCCTCCCTGATGGGCATGGAATGTTGTGGCCAAATTTGTTACATTATGGTTCAGCAGTTATGGAGAAAGGCTGTTACATCCGCTCGCGCAATGCCTACATTTATATATATATAGATTTGAAAGACAACTGCCAACAACCAACATCATTAGTAGGGTTACAAGAGGTTTTGTAAGGATAAAAGTATCGTTTGTTATTAATAGTGATTTTTTTAAAAAAGTTTTTTTTAAAGGATTGGATTCAATAATAATAAAATATAATCAAATGCAGGATCAGAGAATAAGTTTGAAAACCATTAGCCAGTGTGGGGTGGAGGGAAGTCAACGTTGTTTATTTTGTTCTACAACAATGTTGTCATTTGGGGGGGGGGGAATGTAAAAACCAATAAAAAAGTATTATGTGTATATATATATATATAAGGTAAAGGGACCCCTGACCATTAGGTCCAGTCGTGACCGACTCTGGGGTTGCGCGCTCATCTCGCATGATTGGCCAAGGGAGCCGGCGTATAGCTTCCAGGTCATGTGGCCAGCATGACAAAGCTGCTTCTGGCAAACCAGAGCAGCACACGGAAACGCCGTTTACCTTCCCGCTGTAGCAGTTCCTATTTATCTACTTGCACTTTGATGTGCTTTTGAACTGCTAGGTTGGCAGGAGCTGGGACCAAGCAACAGGAGCTCACCCCGTTGCAGGGATTCGAACCGCCGACCTTCTGATCAGCAAGCCCTAGACTCTGTGATTTAACCACAGCGCCACCTGCGTCCCATATATATATATATATATATATATACAAAGAAAGTGTGTTTAGGAGGACAACCTTAGAGCCCCCTCCTCTAGGCTGACCCTCCAGGGGTCTTCGTACTTCCCAACACGCCCATTTACTGCATGGATGCTCTATCACCCCCTTCCTCCAATTTTTTCAATTATTATTATTATTATTTTTACCCCCCAAAGTGGAGAGCAAGAGAACAAGCTGACGGCTGTCCCTGAACCGCTTCCTGCGTTCGCTCTGGCTGATGAGATGTATTTAAAATATAGGCTGTGACCACAGCAGCGCTCTGTCTCTTGGTAACTAGGGGTGGGGAGAGAACATTACATTTCACGGCGCATTATCTCCCCAAAATGCTGTCTTTTCCCGCGACCGGTCATGAAATATTTATGAATGTTGGGGGGGGGAGGGGGAAAGTTATTTGCGCCGTTCCGACAGCTTTGCATGGAAATCAGGACGGACTCGCTGAGTGGGGGGAAGTTCTCTTGCACAAGCCCCATTGAATTGAATGGGAACGGGCAAAGGAGAATCTCCCTGGAGGACTGACGTCAGCCATCCTTACAGGGAAATTATGCTGTAAAGTACATTTCCATCCATGTAATAATAATAATAATAATAATAATAATAATAATAATAATAATAGGAGACCCAGGTGGCGCTGTGGTTAAACCACTGAGCCTAGGGCTTGCTGATCAGAAGGTCGGCGGTTCGAATCCCTGTGACGGGGTGAGCTCCCGTTGCTTGGTCCCAGCTCCTGCCAACCTAGCAGTTCGAAAGCACGTCAAAATGCAAGTAGATAAATAGGAACCGCTACAGCGGGAAGGTAAACAGCGTTTCCATGTGCTGCTCTGGTTTGCCAGAAGTGGCTTTGTCATGCTGGCCACATGACCTGGAAGCTATACGCCGGCTCCCTCGGCCAATAATGCGAGATGAGCGCGCAACCCCAGAGTCGGTCACGACTGGACCTAATGGTCAGGGGTCCCTTTACCTAATAATAATAATAATAAACCTTTGTTGTCACTACACCACCTGTGAGCAGTGGCCCTCAACCCAACCCTGACAGCGAGATGCCAAGCTAATGTTCAGCATATCCACTGCCTACCCTCTGGTTCAGGGGAATGTTTTCTTGCGGTGGTATCTCCTGCACACATAAAAAACCACCCTTCGTGTAGCAGCTCAGCCTGTGGCATGAGCTGCAGGAGGAAACAGCGTTCTTTGCTAGATGCATCCAAGCACCTCGCACAATGCACCAGAATTATGATGGCTGGAGCATAAAAGCCATTGTGGTCCGAGTAGTCAACCTCCTATAGTGGAGCCAGGGGTTGTGGTAGCAACAAGGTATGCGGGTGGCATGTGGTCTAAACCACTGAGCCACTTGGGCTTGCTGATCAGAAGGTCGGCGGTTTGAATCCCGCGACAGGGTGAGCTCCCGTTGCTCTGTCCCAGCTCCTGCCAGCCTAGCAGTTCGAAAGCACACCAGTGCAAGTAGATAAATAGGTACCGCTCCGGCGGGAAGGTAAACAGCATTTCCATGCACTCTGGCTTCCGTCATGGTGTCCCGTTGCACCAGAAGTGGTATAGTCCTGCCGGCCCCATGACCCAGAAAGCTGTCTACGGACAAACACTGGCTTCCTCGGCCTGAAAGCGAGGTGAGTGCCGCAACCGCATAGTCGCCTTTACTTTACCTTGGCAACGAGATTCCTTCATCTTGATCTGACGATCTCCATCAAGATGAGTGTCCCTCAAATTGCATGTACCCATAGGAAAGGCATGATGCAATGTGATATGATGGCTGTTTTAGAGTGTGGTGCTGAAGACGGCAAGGTTGCAGGTTCAATCCCCGTATGGGATGGCTGCATATTCCTAGACGGTTCCTTCCAACTCTACAAGTCTATGATTCTATGGTTCACATATCTGAAGGGCTGTCCCATGGAAGATGGAGCAAGCTTCTTTCCTGATGTTCCAGAGCAGGCATCCCCAAACTGCAGCCCTACAGATGTTTTGGCCTACAACTCCCATGATCCCTAGCTAACAGGACCAGTGGTCGGGGATGATGGGAATTGTAGTCCAAAACATCTGGAGGGCCGAAGTTTGGGGATGCCTGTTCCAGAGGAACCAATGGATTCAAGTTAAAAGAAGGGGGATTCTGGCTAAACGTTAGGAATAACTTTCTGATGGCAAGAGCTGTTTGACTGTGGAACAGACAGCCTCAGAAGGTGGTGGATTCTCCTTCACTGGACAGGTTGGGTGGCCATCTGTCAGGGATTCTTGAGCTGTGATTCCTGCTTTGCAGGGGGTTGGACTAGATGACTCTTGGTGGTCCCTTACAACTCTACAGTTCTGTGATTCTATGAACGACTCAATAGGCCATCAGAAAAGAGGGCTAAGTCTCTCCTTGAATTTTAACAAGGAGAAATGTAAAGTACTACACTTGGGCAAAAAAAAATGAAAGGCACAAATACAGGATGGGTGACACCTGGCTTGAGAGCAGTACATGTGAAAAGGATCTAGGAGTCTTGGTAGACCACAAACTTGACATGAGTCAGCAGTGTGATGCAGCAGCTAAAAAAGCCAATGCAATTCTGGGCTGCATCAATAGGAGTATAGCATCTAGATCTAGGGAAGTAATAGTACCACTGTATTCTGCTCTGGTCAGACCTCACCTGGAGTACTGTGTCCAGTTCTGGGCACCACAGTTCAAGAAGGATACTGACAAGCTGGAACGTGTCCAGAAGAGGGCAACCAAAATGGTCAAAGGCCTGGAAATGATGCCTTATGAGGAACGGCTTAGGGAGCTGGGTATGTTTAGCCTGGAGAAGAGAAGGTTAAGGGGTGATATGATAGCCATGTTCAAATATATAAAAGGATGTCATATAGAGGAGGGAGAAAGGTTGTTTTCTGCTGCTCCAGAGAAGCGGACACGGAGCAATGGATTCAAACTTCAAGAAAGAAGATTCCACCTAAACATTAGGAAGAACTTCCTGACAGTAAGAGCTGTTCGGCAGTGGAATTTGCTACCAAGGAGTGTGGTGGAGTCTCCTTCTTTGGAGGTCTTTAAGCAGAGGCTTGACAGCCACATGTCAAGAATGCTTTGATGGTGTTTCCTGCTCGGCAGGGGGTTGGACTGGATGGCCCTTGTGGTCTCTTCCAACTCTATGATTCTATGATTCTAAGTCTGACACATGGAACTGTTTGATATGGGGCTATAGCTCAGTGCCAGAACATCTGCAGAAGCCCACCCACCTCTAGTTCAAACCCAGATAGGGCTGAGTAAAACATGAATCCGAAACCTGGATAGTAGCGGCCAATCAGCGTATATAATACTGAGGCCACTTCTTCTGTTTGCGATGGGCAGGGGCAGAGAATTCATTAGAACGCGTCAAGGAGGAGGAGGAGAAAAAAGGAAGAGATCTAGGCCTGCCTGAGATGGGATTTCCCTTTTAGCCTCTGGGAGAAAAACAGTCCTTTAAATACTTAATTAAACTAAACTAAATACTTAATTAATTGAAGTGCTGCATAGGCAGTAAAGGCTGCCTTACTGGAACAAATGCCTCGTCAGCAAGACATGGCTACCTGGTGTATTCTCTGTCTTGCTGGGAGGAGGATGACAGAGTTGTGTGCTTTGGGGTGGTTATCGTGTCTTGGGATTGCCGATCGGAAGGTCAGCAGTTCAAATCTACTTGACGGTGGTGAGCTCCCGTTGCTCTGTCCCAGCTCCTGCCAACCTAGCAGTTCGAAAGCATACCAGTGCAAGTAGATAAATAGGGACCACTGCGGTGGGAAGGTAAACGGCGTTTCTGTGCGCTCTGGTTTCCATTACGGTGTCCCGTTGCACCAGAGGCTGTTTAGTCCTGCTGGCCACATGACCTGGAAAACTGTCTGTGGATAAACACCGGCTCCCTCGACCTAAAAAGCGAGATGAGCGCCACAACCCCATAGTCGCCTTTGACTGGACTTAACCATCAGGGTCCTTTACCTTTTTTTAACCTTTATCGGTGAATTAGTTTATCTTTACAGCTTCATAGGGTAGGTGGAACAAGAGACTCGTAATCTCAGGGTCTTGGGTTTGAGAAAAGATTCCTGCATTGCAGGGGGTTGGACTAGATGACCCTGGGGTCCCTTCCAACACTACAATTCCCTGATTCTGAGGTTCTAGGATTCTAAGACATGAGAAGACTCGGCCACTGTACTCCATGCTCTGGTAGCTTCCAGGATAGAATATTGCAGTTTGCTCTATGTGGGGCTGTCTTTGAAGATAACTTGGAAAATGCAAGGGATAGTATATCTATTACATTGTTTGACTCCTCAGGAAGTGGTAGACTCTCCTTCCTCGGAGGTGTTTAAGCAGAGGTCGAATGGCTGCTTGTCCTGGATGCCTTAGCTGAGATTCCTGCATTGCAGGGGGTTGGACTAGATGACCCTCGGGATTCCTCCCAGCTCTACAATTCTACGATTCCATTATTCTTCCCAGGGTTTTGGCAATGTGTTAGTCATGCCAGTGAGTCAAGGTCACTCTTAACCCACTGGTGCAGTGGAGCAGGGCCAGGCAGGGACAAAGCGTTGACTCTCATTACCCAGCAGCGACAGTGAGGTCGTCCCCCGGGATGCTGTTTGTCAAACCTCAGGATGCTGAATAAATAAAATTTTCTCAGAGAGGAACCCATCGAAGATGCTCAGCAGAGGAAGCAGCAGGTTAAACTGGCATATGGGAGGGCTAAGGGTTAAATTGCCACTTTCATTGTGAAATAATTCCAAGATCGCTTTGTTACGGCCACCCAAGATGTCAAGGAAGCCCAAGAATTGCTTAGCAAGCTTTTGAGTATACCAGAGTTCTTCACCAGGGTAGACTTTAAGGGAAGTAGTAAATGCAATGTAGGGAAGCTAGGCTGGTACGGAACCCATAATGCCCACATTGGTCAGAAGTTCTTGTCTACTGCACATAAGCCTTCGCCTTGGAGTTGTAGGCACTTGCAGTTCGAAGCATCCGAAGGCTGTCACATTGGCAAAGGCTGCTTAGGAGGACTGTAGCCGAAGTGTTGTGTGGCTGTGGGGATTGCCTTCCTATTTCTTTAATGAAACTTCAAAAGGGGGTTAGGCAAATTCATAGGAATAAGGCTATCCCACCATCAGCTGCTAGCTATTGCAGATATTAATATTGTGCAGTTTGAAGCGACTGGAAACAGAAGGACTGGCTCCTTTTGGCAGAAACCATCGTCCGGACCCATAAAAATATTGTTCAAACTTTTACTTGCAGGACAAGTATCAAAACAAAATCAAAACATCACATGGCACATCCAAAATTATCCATACAATATCTTGTGCTGTCCAGCACAGGCTCAGCATCTTTGAAAATATGAAATGACCCAAACAGACCTATAACAGCACCCATTACGCCTGGAGCTGTTTCCCTTGAGAGCTCCACAGAGTCTTGAGAGAGAAGATTCAAAGCCAGGGGTCAGCAAACTTTTTCAGCAGGGGGGCAGTCCACTGTCCCTCAGACCTTGTGGGGGCACAGACTATTTCTTTTGGGGGGAGGGGGATGAACGAATTCCTATGCCCCACAAATAACCCAGAGGTGCATCTATATATATAAAAATGTAAAAATCGTGAAATAGCGTTTGCAACTTTTCTCCGTAACCACTTGACCGATCGTCCTGAAATTTTGACACAACGATCCAGGCCACTCCTAGAGCGTTGTTGGGGGCAAAAATCCCTCAAATCGCACACCTGCCCAGGTACAGACCTGCTGTTCCACCAAGTCAAACAGCGCCCTCAAGTGGCGTAATACCCTCCTCCACCTCTCCCTTCCTGTGAAATCTAAGCCACACCCACAAACCAAATGACATCATCATCAACCAAGCAACTGAAAATCCCCCAAGGCGGCCATTATCACACTACTACGCCTTTGTTTAATGTAGGCCCCTGACAGGCCCGGGGGGGGGGGAAACCCACAACAACGCACTTGGGGGCATGGCAAGGGGTTTTTACTTTACCATTTAGCACAACTAACACCCCCCCCCCAAAAAAACCCACCAAAAAACCAACATTGCCAAGTGGAGGTCTGGGCCTGTCTGGGGCCTGTCTGGGGGGGGGGGTGGCACATTGCATGGCAAGGGTTTTTTACTTTACCATTTAGCAACACTACCACACCGGTCATGGGGGGGGGCAAACTGAATAGATCATGGATCGGGACACATGGGGCCAGTCGCAGGGATAAGCCACAACAACACACCACACCCACAAACCCCGCTTCTGCCACGAGATCCTGTAAAACAGGAGGCCTTGGCTCCATTTTACATACTAGGCTTATATTGCACAAATGCTTAGTCATCCTGCTATGGCTTATTTTATGGGTATGTCTTATTTTAGGAGAAACAACTGATTGTAAGCCTAAGTGTGTGTGTGTTTTTTTTTTTAAAAAAAACCATTCACTTTCTCTCCCCAGTTTAAATCCTCAGATATTTGCAGTGGCCACCCCCCACCCCATTTACAATCCCCTACCTTCCCCTTGCCCGGGCCAGGTAGATAATGTGGCCCTTTTTTAACCCTTTTGTTACTTTTCTCATTTTACTGATTGTGAATATGCTGACCGAGGCCCCCTTTAGATTCGGAGGCCCCCCCAAGTGGCCCATATGACCCCCCCTCCTTCTGTCTGGGCCTGTCTGTTGCTACGGGGCTATGGGGCTTCACTATTTGACCCCCCCCGGTTGGGATTCTTTAAGTAGTTATCTGGGTCCCAGGGCACATCATCATCCCCTATCCTTAATCTAAATATATAGAAATGTTCACGATTCGTTTGCAGGAGCCAATGTATGGAGATACAGGGGGGAGGGGACAACAGAGGGCTCAGACAAAAGTAAATACTGGGAAATAGAACCCAGAAACTGACAACTCCTTCTCCAATGACGGGGGCCAATGTAGGAAGATACCGGGGGTAGGGGCCAACACTCCCCAGGAACAACAGAGGGTTCAGACAAAAGTGCATGCTGGGAAATAGAACCCAGAACCTAAGAATTGCTTTTCGAAGGGTGGGGGCCAAGGTATGGAGATACAGGGGGGAGGGGCCAACACTCCCCAGGGACAACAGAGGGAAGGGTATCCTACGGAAACACAGGGATGAGCCGGGGTGGAGGGAGGAGGGGCAGGATACGTCATGGATCGTGACAGGGTGGGGGGGGGATCACAGGAAAGAACCACAGCAACGCGTGGCCGGGTCAGCTAGTTTTAAATAAAAGGACACATTCTACTCATGTAAAAACACGCAATTCCTGGACCATCCGTGGGCCGGATTTAGAAGGTGATTGGGCCAGATTCAGCCCCCTGGGCCTTAGTTTGCCTACCCATGCTCAAAGGCAACTCAAAGGCAAATTTGCTACCAAATACCTTTGCCACCTGAATTAAGGTTACAAAGCCCACCTGTTAGCTAGCAGGAAACAACAATAGTTAACTGTCAACTGTGAGTATCTGAAGAAGTGTGCATGCACACGAAAGCTCATACCTATGACAAACTTCGTTGGTCTCTAAGGTGCTACTGGAAGGATTTTTTATTTTGTTTTAACTGTCAACTACTTAAAGCTCAGAGAGAGCTCCTTTTGCTGTTCTTTAGCTTCAATGAGAGCCAGTGTGGTGTAGTGGCTTGTAATCTGGGGAACCGGGTTCGTGTCTCCGCTCCTCCACATGCAGCTGCTTGGGCTAGTCACACTTCTCTGAAGTCTCTCAGCCTCACTCACCTCACAGAGTGTCTGTTGGGGAGGAAGGGAAAGGAGAATGTTAGCCGCTTTGAGACTCCTTCGGGTAGTGATAAAGCGGGATATCAAAACCAAACTCCTCCTCCTCCTCCTCCTCCTCCTCCTCCTCCTCCTCCTCCTCCTCCTCCTCCTCCTCCTCCTCCTCTCTCTTCTTCTTCTTCTTCTTCTTCTTCTTCTTCTTCTTCTTCTTCTTCTTCTTCTTCTTCTTCTTCTTCTTCCTCCTCCTCTATGGAATCTCTCCACGCTAAACCTTTTCACCAATACACATTGATCCATTCCCATTTCAGTGTCAATTAAACCAATTATACTCAACACTAGCCACAATGGTAGGGCTGGCCCACCCCATGAGGCAAGGGGATGCGACCATTTCAGGCAGCAGGATCCACAGGGGCAGCTGATCCCGATGTAGTTCTTTATTCCCTCTCTGTTCCTTCCTGATGTAGATCTTCAGCCATCCTTTCTTCCCCAGTGGAGAGGGAAGGGTGCAAATTTTTTTGGCCGGCCTCGGGTGTCAAAATGCCTTGGGCCGGTCCTGCGCAACAGATATGTTTTCCTTCCGTTGTCCAAGGCAGTCTGCTTCTAAATACCAGTTGCTGGGAATCACAAGGTGAAAGAGGGCTGCTCTTGTGTTCGGACCCTGCATGCTGGCTTCCCATAATGGCCACCTGGTCTGGCCATTGTGAGAACAGGATGCTGGACTAGATGGGCCATTGGCCTGATCCAGCAGGCCTCTTCTTTTCCACTTATGCTCAGATGATTTCAGGCTTAGTTGAAGCCTCCACAAATGCAGGTGTTGACGGTTCTTTGGACATGTAAGATTTCTTGTCTTTCAAGCTTGTCATAGACCCTTGCACATTTACAATTCCGAGAATCTGTTTGGAACTATTATTTTGTTTATTCATTTATAGGTGCATAATATGCCTGTTTATTGGTTTCTCTTCGCTTTTTTGCAGTTAAAGAGAATTGTGGGGGCTTTTAGCCCTTTTTTATTGCTCCCCATTAAAAAAAAAATTCCACATTTGCAAAAAATTAGGAGTTGCAGCAATTGTTGTTTTAATGACCCAGATTTAACTCATAACCATTTTACGGTGTTGAGCAGCAACACTTAAAGCACAAATTGTCAATATTGTCATGTACAAATTTCCTTGACTTTCTGCACCATCCTTCCTTTATTGGGTTTTAGGAATTGTTTTGCCCTCTGTTCGATCCAGTTGTTGCCAACACAATTATTTCCCTCGGTCTCCAATTAGGTGATGCATCTGATATTTCTTTCTTTTCCATTGCGCCAGAAGCGGTTTAGTCCTGCTGGCCACATGACCCGGAAAGCGGCCTGTGGACAAATGCTGGCTCTCTCGGCCTGAAAGCGAGATACCATAGTCGCCTTTGACTGGACTTAACCGTCCAGGGGTCCTTTACCTTTCTTTTTTACCTATAACAGTTCTGTTTGGATTGGGAAAGGTTTTAAGAAACCTCCACTGTAGCTGCCACAGGGAAGGAAAACATGATTCTAGCACAACCACTCCAAAGATCGCCATAAGCACTGAGTCCAGCCATCGCTGGACCTCACACACATTGTGTGGGCTTATGTGTGTACTGTAGCTCCTGGAACGTGTCCAGAGGAGGGCAACCAAAATGGTCAAAGGCCTGGAAACAATGCCTTATGAGGAACGGCTTAGGGAGCTGGGTATGTTTAGCCTGGAGAAGGGAAGGTTAAGGGGTGATATGATAGCCATGTTCAAATATATAAAAGGATGTCATATAGAGGAGGGAGAAAGGTTGTTTTCTGCTGCTCCAGAGAAGCGGACACGGAGCAATGGATTCAAACTACAAGAAAGAAGATTCCACCTAAACATTAGGAAGAACTTCCTGACAGTAAGAGCTGTTCGACAGTGGAATTTGCTGCCAAGGAGTGTGGTGGAGTCTCCTTCTTTGGAGGTCTTTAAGCAGAGGCTTGACAGCCACATGTCAAGAATGCTTTGATGGTGTTTCCTGCTTGGCAGGGGGTTGGACTGGATGGCCCTTGTGGTCCCTTCTAACTCTATGATTCGATGATTCCTTCATCCAAGCAATGGACCAAAAGTTGAACTGCAGAGCTGACCGACCCCTCGCCTCACGAACTCCATTGCTGAATATCATTATCACCTCCTTTTGCTGCCAGCTGCAGGTCCATGAATGGGATTCAGAAGAGATGGATGTCAGGAATTAGAGAGATAGGAAATGAAGGAGACTCACACATACAAGCGTAATATCATTTGGGGGTTAATTGTCCGGGGCCGAAGCATTGCAGAGAAGCGATTTGGGACGGCAGCGGGTCATAAACTCTGCCTGAGTCACTGATGCAACCCTCTGACTCAAAACAAGGAGGGGGGGGGAGGCCACTGGCGTTTTCGGGTTGCCGCAGCATTTTATTTGAAATTCAGCGGAAAACAGAACCGCTCTCCTTGAAATGGCAGAGTCTTGCTCTGGGGAGAGCAGGTAGTGTTGCTGTGAATAAACGGCTTTTATTTTGTGGTTTAAAAGCTGACTGAGCATCCCTAGATCATAGCCATGGAACTGTAGAGTTGGGAGGGATCTCCAAGGATCCTCTAGTCCAACCCCCTGAAGTGCAGGAATCACAGCTCAAGAATCCCTGGCAGGTTGGCACCCAACTCTTCCAAGGAAGGAGGGTCCTACTGTTGAACAGCTCCTACCATCAGGAAACTCTTCCTAATGTTTACATGAAATCTCCTTCCTTTTGTCATGTCAATGCCTCTATCCCAGGTGATGCCCTGGCTTGGAAAGAAATCTTAGCCTGTGCTATCCCACTGACCTCCAGTCTTCCCTTCAATACTCCAAATAATTGAAATATGACTATTTATTAATTCCTAGGGTTTGGGGGAGGGTTCCCCCACCCCAAATCTATAACAGCATTCACGGTCAGTTTGCTCACGTGCTCACCTCTAAAGCCAGAGTAGGAAGTCCTTCTCCACACAGCACAAAGTTAAACAGCGGAACTCCCTGCCACAGGAGGCAGGGGTGTCCACTAACTCGGATGGCTTCAAAAGAGGGTGGAGGACGAGGAAGAGGACTATCAATGGCTACTACTAGGCATGATGGCCGTGCCCTGCCTCCATGGGAGAGGAGAGAGGGCTCTTGTGCTCGGATCCTACTTGGAGGTTTCCATGGGGGCATCTAGTTGGCCACTGTGAGAACAGGATGCTAGACTAGTTGGGCCACTGGCCTGATCCTGCAGGCTCTTCTTATGTCTTTATGTCCTTAGGATAAATGAACATTTCATATGGGAGCAGTGAGGGTACGAGCAGTGGCGGAGGAACCCTCTCCATCACCCGAGGTGGGACGCCGAGGGGCAGGGCAAACCGCTTGGTGACACATGTGCGACGTCTGTACAGACTGTGCACACGCAGCAGCCCGTACGGTCACCACACAAGTGGCGGCCCGTGCGGACGCTGTGCAGACGCCGTTCGAGCGGCACCCACTCTGTGTGCGCGCTCTCCGCCACTCTACAGCTGGGTGGAGGCAGTGGGCCATCTTGTCACCCCCCCAGCCGGTGCCCAGGGCGACCCATCCCCTCCACCACCACCCCTTCGTACACCCCTGGGTGCAAGGGAGACGCGAAGGTCTTCAGAAAAAGGAGCCTCCAAAACGGAGGTCTCGAATCTCTTTGAACCAACACCTTGAACTCACCTCAGTAGCTGGTTGGCAGCCCGTCCCATTGACTCACTGAGCCTTCCACATAAAAACCACCGTATCAGACCACATGGGCTTCTTGCGAGCCTGCCTTGAGCACTTGATAGGATACATTTACAGCGCCTCATCATTTCTGAGTCCGGCCAAATTCCCACTGCGGTGATTGACACGAGAATCAGTGCTTCAATCACACACACACACACTTCTTTGATTGCACGTCGCATCGCAGACTCATCTCTTCCCATAAACTCTTGAGGCCATCTCCAAAACAAGGGCAGCTTCTCCCCCTCTTCCTCCTGCTATCATCCGCCCATCGCCCGTCACCCTAATCAAGTTGTAAATGAATCCCCCAACTCTGGCTAAGAAATTTCTGGCCAGAGAGATATTTTTAGCCCTTCCTTTCATGACACAGTTTGGTATCTTTGTTGTTGCTTTTAAGGGAGAAAAGAAGAAAATGCTCAAGTGGGGTTAAAGGACCGCTGGTGCTTGACTCCTAATCAGCTGTGAGGAATGGTTTTTATCCTGACTTGTCTCCCACAAGCCCTCTTCTCAGAAGTTGCTTAAATGATTGCTAAGGGGCTGCAAAGATATGTCTGTGCAGGAAATTTTGCCAGCTTGGGTCCCTCCAGATAGTGTGGGCACTTCCTGATCCATGGGATCATTGAACTGGAAGGGACACGAGGGTCATCTAGTCCAACCCCCTGCAAGACATCTACATTGGATCAGGTTCCATTATTGTGGTCTGAAGATGTGGACAAACTGCTTGGAGAAGTGCAGCTGGCCACCTCTTTGCTTGACCTCTGTCCATCATGGCTTCTTAGAGCTACCCCTAGTGGTCGGACTGGGTGCGACCAGGGAGTAAGCAATGCTTCGCTGGAAGAGGGCGAAATGCCACCCCCTTTGAAGGAGGTGGTGGTTGGTCACTTCCATAAGAGGTCCATGGAGGGGAGGGCCACAATGGCTGTGCTCTGCACCTCTGCAATCGGAGGCAGCAAAGATTCTGAATCCCAGTTGCTGGAAACCACAGGAGGGGAAAGTGCAGCTCTTGTGCTTGAATCCTGCTTGCGGGTTCCCCATAATGGGCTTCTGGTTGGCCACTGTGAGAACAGGATGCTGGACTTTTCTGTGAACTGCCCTGAGATCTTCAGATGGACACTATACAAAATAAAACTCTGCGATGTCTTCTGCTTTGGCGATCCCTTGTAGCCGAGCAAGATCCATAAACACGGTTTTAACAATGAGTCCGTAAGTGACTGTGGAGGCCAATTCTGGATCCACACGTCCTTCCACAGTGGGGACATTGGTTTCCGGGCGGGAGTTGATCATGGTGAGGGTTTGCCAAGCGTGCCTTCCTCTTAGCATGTTTCTCCCTTGTGACCTGAGTTCGAGTGTCTTCAAAGCCCATGTCACCTTTGGTCAAGGCTGTTCTCCAATTGGAGCGCTCACAGGCCAGTGTTTCCCAGTTGTCAGTGTTTTTACTACATTTTTTTAGATTTGCCTTGAGACAGTCTTTAAACCTCTTTTGTTGACCACCAGCATTACGCTTTCAGGGAAACCTCAGAGTCAGTACTTCCCATGGCCCCAAATCTAACTGATTTTCAGGTGCCTAGTAAAAACATTTTACGGTCATGAGTGTTTGATGGCTCCGCTTTTTAGTGCCTCTCAGTAGCTTGTAGAATTTAAAAGGGCCTGGGGGCCTTGTTGCTACTGAACTGTTTTTGTTTCCCCTTTTTATTTGGCTGTTTTAATTGTTTTGCCATTGGTGGTTCTTAAAACGAGCTGTGAATTGCGTTGAGAGTTGTACTGTATCTTGAAAGGCAGGGTGGAGTTCTTTTAAAAATACAGCTGCAGCCCTAAGCCAACTTTTGCGCACTGTGAGGAGTAAGGCTTGTTGAGTAAAGAGAGCCAGTGTGGTGTAGTGGTTAAGAGCGGTAGACTCGTAATCTGGGGAACCGGGTTCGCGTCTCCGCTCCTCCACATGCAGCTGCTGGGTGACCTTGGGCTAGTCACACTTCTCTGAAGTCTCTCAGCCTCACTCACCTCACAGAGTGTTTGTTGTGGGGGAGGAAGGGAAAGGAGAATGTTAGCCGCTTTGAGACTCCTTCGGGGAGTGATAAAGTGGGATATCAAATCCAAACTCCTCTTCTTCTTCTTCTTCTAAAGAGGAGCTTACTTCTAAGGAAACCTGCAGAGGACAGAGGAAAGAAAGTATGGTACTTCTTTCCACAAGGGCCAACATTGATGCCGAAATCCAGCATCGCCTGAGCTCTGCGAGTGCGGCTTTCTCCCGATTGAAGTGCAGAGGGTTTGAGGACCGGGACATTCACAGGGAAACCAAAGTGCTTGTTTACAAAGCTATTGTACTACCAACCTTACTTTATGCTTGTGAAACATGGACCACTTATAAATGCCATCTCCAACTCCTCAAAAGATTCCATCAACGGTGTCTCCAAATTTTTTTACACATCACTTGGGAAGACAGGCAAACTAATATCAGAAGAAGCAAAAATCACCAGTGTTGAAGCAATGATTCTTCAACATCAACTTCGTTGGACTGGTCATGTTGTTTGGATGCCTGATTATCGTCTTCCAAAGCAACTACAGTACTCTATTCCAAACTTTAAAATGAAAAGTGTAATGCTGGTAGTCAACAAAAGAGGTTTAAAGACTGTCTCAAGGCAAATCTTTTAAAAAATGTAGTATAAACACTAACAACAGGGAAACACCGGCCTGCGAATGGCCTTTCCTTTCCCTCCTGGGGGTGAGCATGCCACATTGCTTTCCGAAGCATGCCAACTGTACACAATGCTCACATCGCTTTCCCTGCATTGGCGAGGTAGGCGAGGGTTGCACGCACGTCACAAATAGAGCTTCCCCTCCAGCCAGGAAGCATAATTCTTCGTTCCATCTGCCAGCAAACCGTGGAGCCGGTCAGGAGCTATCTCGCCCTGCGTGAGATGAAACTCAGACCATGAATTTCACAAATAGAGGCAAGGGGGGGGAGAAACAAGCATATCCCTGGCTGCGCTCGGCCTGAGTCGCCGCCGTGTGACAGGCTTTGAGTACCCTCCTGCCTCGGGGTCCGATTCTCTTAATTTAGTTAATGAGTAACTGCACCGTCACAGATTCCGCTTGAGCCGTCACACGGCTTCAGCGTGGAGGGAAGGGCGTCATCGGAGCTCCCCCCCTCCCCTGCCGGAGCTCAGTTCCGGCACTGCTCAGGTGGGCGCCATTGCCATTCTAAGACAACAAAGGAGAAATTCATGCTGAGCTCTGGCACCTCTGTTTCTAGAAAAATGGCACTCGGCATCATCACTGTATTCTGCTCTGGTCAGACCTCACCTGGAGTACTTTGTCCAGTTCTGGGCACCACAGTTCAAGAAGGATACTGACAAGCTGGAACGTGTCCAGAAGAGGGCAACCAAAATGGTCAAAGGCCTGGAAACGATGCCTTATGAGGAACGGCTTAGGGAGCTGGGTATGTTTAGCCTGGAGAAGAGAAGATTAAGGGGTGATATGATAGGGGAGAAAGATTGTTTTCTGCTGCTCCAGAGAAGCGGACACGGAGCAATGGATTCAAACTTCAAGAAAGAAGATTCCACCTAAACATTAGGAAGAACTTCCTGACAGTAAGAGCTGTTCGGCAGTGGAATTTGCTACCAAGGAGTGTGGTGGAGTCTCCTTCTTTGGAGGTCTTTAAGCAGAGGCTTGACAGGCATATGTCAAGAATGCTTTGATGGTGTTTCCTGCTTGGCAGGGGGTTGGACTGGATGGCCCTTGTGGTCTCTTCCAACTCTATGATTCTATGACAGACATCTTCAAATATGTCAAGGGCTATCACATGGAAGATGGAGCAAGCTTGTTTTCTCCTGCTCTGGAGAGGAAGACTCAAATTTATGGATTCCATTTACAAGAAATTGTCATAGGCTCAGGATACCAAGCCAACCTCTGAGATCAACTGGGGGAATGATCCCCCCATGGACTCATGCCAGTGACTCTATGATTCTATGATCACCTTCACAAGTCAACTGCAAGAGACCTTTCTGCACAACTTGTGAAAGCCCCCACCCGTGTTTCCTTTTTATTTGTTTATTTGTTTATATTTTAAAAATTGTGTCACTTTAAAAAAATCTATATCAAGGCAATTTATAGGAATAGAAGCATAAATCCATACAGGCAGCTCCCAGTTTGTGCAGGGGGTGCATTTTGAGTCATTGTGTGCTTGCGTGAAGTCTTGTGAAATCGGAAACCCTCCCCCTCCCTGCTCCACCCTTCCAGTGGTGTCTTGGTGACATTTCCTGGTCACTTCTGGGTTTGGCTACATGCACCTGCGCAATCACATTTATATCGGTCGTGCCTAAAACAGGAGTTGCCTGTACGGTAAAAACCATCCAGAAGGTTAAAAACGTTTGTGTTCCCCCCCCCCCATAATTTTATTTGTATGCCACTTTTCCACACACAAAAATATCATGCCCAAAGCGGCTTACAACAAAGAGAGCAGGAATACATTTCAAAATCAAACATCAAAATCATGTCATAGTAACGTCATAAAACAACTGGCATCAAGTAACCATTGGGGGAGGACGGGTTCTGAACTGCCTGCGTTGGCCCGGCAGAATATAAGAGTTTTCAGCAGGCATTAAAAAATTGTCACAGAAGGCACCCCCCTGAATCTCTAGTGGCAGAGAGTTCCACAGGGCTGGGCCACTGACACTAAAGGCTTGGTTTCTTGTTGTTGACAAATGAGCCTCACCAACTCCGAAACAACAAGCGATGTTCCTGCAGATGATCTCAGTGTTTGAGCCGGGATGCGGGGGCGTAGGAAGGAGGGTAGGGACATCATTCCTTCTATTGGCTGCAGGCTTCCGACACCCTCATAACGGAAGCATCCCCAAAACATTGTAGGTGCTTGATAGACTGATCGATGTGGCATAGAAAACATGCTTTGTTTCAATTAGTTTGCACAAGGGTGTATATATTGCTTGATGGTAAGCATGAACCTCTGTGGGGAGGCAATTCTGCAGGACCGGTGAGAATGACCAAAAACCTACTGGGTTAGAGTTTTCTTCCACTTCTAGTGACCCAGAGTCAGAGAACGGGAAAGGACAGTTCCATCTCTTGACATAGCTGCCAAGTCTCCCGTTTTCCCCGGGAAATCCCCGTTTCCCCAGCTGTTCCTAGCTGAAAAAACAGATTTTTTTGTTTTTCCCCGGTTTATTCTGGCGCGGTGGCCATTTTGGAACTGGGCGGAGCATGCTCAGAAGCGACTTTTGATGCTGCTCTGCCCAGTTCCAAAATGGCTGCAGTGCGACTTCTGGCGTGGTGGCCATTTTGGAACTGGGCAAAGCAGCATCAAAAGTCACTTCTGAGCATGCTCCGCCCAGTTCCAAATGGCGGCAGCGCTACTTCCGGTCTGCTATTTCCAGCCCGGTCCCTTATTTCTCTGACAGCAACTTGGCAGGTATGTCTATTGAACATTCCACTCTCTCTTATTCCTTTTTGCAGGTTTTTGAGAGTTGAAACCATGAGGGTCCTCCTTTGGAACGTCTTGTTGTTCTGCCTGCTTGCGTACGCCCTCAGCGACTGCCGGAGAGATTGCCTGAACTGCCACAGACATTTGTATAGCCACCAGCAGGATGACTTCAGCCTTCTGGTGAGTAGTCCAAGCAGTGGCGGGCTTGGGTCATATGGCACCCAGTGAGAGGCAAACCTACCCGATCCATAATTTCTGAAACAGGATGTGAACCGATGCACATCCTTTGGAATTTGCACTTATCTGAATTTTGCAATGAGGTTCTCCAGTCAAATAGTATGTACAGAAGTGCAATAAAGATCAAATTAGGGGAGATGGCTTTTCAAAAATGCGTAAATTAGGCAGAATTGCACGCATTTGCACTAAAGTGCTGGTGGGTTTTTATGAGACCCTTAAAAGAAAAAAGTCACAACATCATGTGGAAATGTGGAGAACTGAACATAAGATTGGAAAAAAAGGAACCAAAATGGAGAGATTCACCCGTCCCTATCCTCAACACAGGCCACCTGAGACCCCTTCCTCACTCTGCCCAATGGTAGGGCCAGCCTGTTCTCGGTATGCCAGAAAGTAGGTAGCAATGATTTTTGGCCGCCTTCCAAGCTCCAGTCCTGGCAGCTCAAACACCAAGTTTCAAAGGAAAAGGTAAACACCGTTCTCATTTTCACGCTTTGCTGATCACGCTTGGCTGATCAACAGTGACACTTTTGCAATGGGCTTCTCCTCCTTCCCTCTCCCTCTCCCACTTCTGGTGCTTGTTCCTTCCCATTTGATGAGGATTTATGTCCCAGCCATTCCCTGCCCTGGCTCCATTTCTCCTTGAGTGGGGCCCAAAAGAAAGATCGTGGCATCTGTCTGCATTCATCTGGGTCGCCATCTGAGGCCACCTGAGGTTCCAGTCTGGATGATTCGCACCTGCCTGCCCAATAAGCTCATTTCAGGATAATAACCCCCCCCCAAAAAAAAAACCTCCTGTGAATCATCTCTGAAACAGAAAGTGGCTCTAGGAGAGGTCTTTGCCCATCTGGTCCCTTCCAGATATCCTGGTGCCATGTGATCATTTGGGGCTGGACTAGATAACTCTAGAGGACCCTTCCAACTCTACAATTCTCTGATTCTATAAAGAAGTCCTTTCTTCTACTGTATCTGTCATGAATCGTCCAACATTCCGCTTCATCAAATGTCCACAACTTCCATTGTTATGAGAAAGGGAGAATTCCCCCCCCCACTTTCTCAATGTCATGCATGATTTTATAAACTCCTATGATGTAAATTAAAACGTCCCAAATGCTGCAGCCTTTTATTCCCCCAGAGAGGAGTCCCAGCATCTCCTTGATCATTCTGGTTGCCAAACGACCAAAGAGGGCTTCTCTGAAATTAAGACATGGACAGGATCCTTTGCCTCAAAATTATAGGAAGTTCAATGCACTCTTATGCCCGTGACCTTGAAGGGCTTCCTTTCCACAGCTGATACTGTCATGGCTGGACGGTTTGTGGATTGGAATGAATGGATGGATGGATGGATGGATGGATGAATTAGCAAACCAAGGAACGAAGCCAGCTTCAGCTGTCTGGGCTGGACTCTGCATGGTGCTGGCAAACCATTTCCTGCCCATTAAGAAAATGCAGTGGACAGATCATTAAGATTCATTCAGCCAGCCGCCTCATTTCAGGGAAATGGCAATTTCACCACCAGCTACACACACACACACACACACACACACACACACACACACACACACACACACATAAAATGGGTGCAACCTTGAATCTCACTCCCAGGGAACTGCAGAAGGCAGAGCTTCTCTGCTAGTGTTGTGCAGTGGTTAGAGCAGGGGGTCAGCAAACTTTTTCAGCAGGGGGTTGGTCCACTGTCCCTCAGACCTTGTGGGAGGACCGGACTATTTTGGGGGGGGGGTAAACGAATTCCTATGTCCCACAAATAACCCAGAGATGCATTTTAAATAAAAGGACACATTCTACTCATGTAAAAACACGCTGATTCCTGGACCGTCCGTGGGCCAGATTGAGAAGGTGATTGGGATGGCTCCGGCCCCCAGGCCTTAGTTTGCTATTAATGGGTTAGGGTCTCAGACTCGGACCAGGGAGACCAGGCTTCAAATCCCCCACTCAGCCGTGAAGCTCACTGGACAATCTTGGGCCAGTCATTCGCTCTCAACTGAGCCTACCTCACAGGATTGTTGTGGGGATTAAATGAGAAAATGGGAAATCATGCGTGCCCCAGTGGGCAACTTGGAGAAAAAATGTGGTATATAAATACAAAGAAAGGAATAAATAGAAAGGAAGGAAGCAGGGCCGTCTCAAGCCGGTTGGGCACCCTGGCGCCGTGGCGCGGAGATCACTCCGGCGCACCACCGAGACTACCCCTAGAGCCGGGCCTGAAAGGAAGTGCCCCCCAAACTGCCTGCACAAGAGAGATGTGATGGCCACACTGTTGTTTAGTCGTGTCCGACTCTTTGTGACCCCATGGACCATAGCACGCCAGGCACTCCTGTCTTGCACTGCCTCCCGCAGTTTGGTCAGACTCATGTTCATAGCTTCGAGAACACTGTCCAACCATCTCGTCCTCTGTCGTCCCCTTCTCCTTGTGCCCTCAATCTTTCCCAACATCAAGATCTTTTCCAAGGATTCTTCTCTTCTCATGAGGTGGCCAAAGTATTGGAGCCTCAGCTTCACGATCTGTCCTTCCAGTGAGAACTCAGGGCTGATTTCCTTCAGAATGGATAGGTTTGGTCTTCTTGTCACACTAAAGAGGGCCAGAACTTGCTTTTTTTTGGATCAGAGTTCTAGGCAAGAGTCATCTGGGAATGGGTGAGCAGATGCAAGTTAGATGGCTCTCCTGTCTCCTGCTCTCCTGTCAGGGATTGGCTGGGCACAGAGGAATGGGGGGAGGGAACAGCTGGGGAACCCACACACCCACACCCCGGAAGAAGGCTCAGAGCCCGGGGATTGGTGGTGGGAGGGCGATGAGTGGCCCGGGGAAGAAGACTGGGAAGAGTAGATGTCAGAAGTGGAAGCGGTACCAGGGCTTAGTGAGGAGGGAGAGTCTGTGGCAGATAGAAGTCCAGAATCAGAAGCAGGCGATGAGGGAGGAGGGAGGCTAAGAGGCAGAGATGAGTCAGGCTGGTACACAGTTGTGGGTGTTTCCCCTTCCTGCTGCAACAAGCTCCCCTCCTCCCTGCATAGCTGCCAAGTCCGGATCGTAAAGATCCGGGATCGGCAGCGCGCGCATGACCGAAAGTTGCGTGACGCAACTTCCGGTGCGCTTCGCCCTTCTATGGGCACCAGAAAATGGCGGCGCCGGCGCCGGAAGTCGCTTCTGCGCATTACCGGAAACACGTAAAAGCGACTTCCGGCGCCGCCATTGCCATTTTCTGATGCCCATAGAAGGGTGAAGCGCCACCGGAAGTCGCGTCACGCAACTTCCGGTCATGCGCGGAAGCGACATCCGGCGCCGGCGCCGCCATTTTCTGGTGCCCATAGAAGGGCAAAGCGGCACCAGAAAAATGGCCGCCGGGAAGAAGCGAATTTAAGGGACAATGCCGGGATTTTTCGCCAAGCGGGAGACCGCCGGGAAACGGTGAGAAAAAAGGGGTTTTCCCGGCGGATACGGGATACTTGGCAGCTATGCCTCCCTAGTTTGCAAGAACCAGGAGAGGCACAAAGAGGGTGGAGAAGTCAGCTTCACGCAAGCACAGTCTCGAATCGCTTGGGGAAAACCCTGGAGAGGAGAGGGCTTAGGCAGCTGTGGGGAGGCGGGGACCTTCATTCTCCTCAACTACATCATAGGGGCCAGACAAGGCCGGATTTAGGTTTGATGAGGCCCTAAGCTACTGAAGGCAATGGGGCCCTTTATATGTCCAGCTGTCCTTTGTCAACAAATTGTAGCTGTTTTTTGTGTTGAAAATATGCTATATGGTAATTTCTGGACCTAATAGGTATCTAAAGCCATTTGCGCATGTTGCCATGCAACCAATCCATGCAGAATGTAGGCACCCTATATACAGAAAGGAGCAAACCAGTGATATTTTAGGGAGCAGGCGAGCAGACGGGGCCCATGACTTACATCATAGGAGCCAACACAACACAAAACACTGTTGCTGTATGAAGGTTTTATTTTATTTGTTTTATATTTTGGAAATGTACATCCAGGGGTGTTTTTTCCCCCTTTGTTTTTTTTTGGGGGGGGGGCCTCCAAGAGAGTGGGGCCCTAAGCTAGAGCTTGTGTAGCTTATACGTAAATCCGGCACTGGGGTCAGACCTACCAGAGATGAGTCGCTGTGCTCATTACGCCTGACACTCATAGCTGCCAAGTTATCCCTTTTTTTCAGGGATTTTCCATTATGCTGAATAGGCTTCCTCGCGAGAAAAGGGAAAACTTGGCAGCTATGCTGACACTCCTGTGCAGATCCTGTTTTTTCTAATAAAGAGTTAATTCCACTTGCCTTGTGTGATTGAACGCTGGTTTCACAGACTGCCTTCCTAGAGACACCACTTCTCTGAAACCTTCAAAACTTCAGATCCAAACAAACAAACAGAAAGTTCCTCTTCCCTCACTCTCATCATTCACATGAGTGCTTGGGAATTCCAGAGACAGGCTTCCTAGCAAGGGTGTCTAATGCAAAGACTGGCCCCAGATAGCATAGGATGACAAGGTTGGATTGCTGGCATTCGCACTTCGCTTGTATTTGAGAAGGTGCCAGTCTTGCATATATTAGCAGGTAGCTAGGAGTGTTTTTTTCCCAGACCCCAAACTTTCTCTGTTCATCTCTTCTCACCCCATAACTAATAGATTGCAAACAGGTTCTTAGAGGGATCACTGACTTTCATCAGAAGTCAATTGTAAGACAGTAACTTCCTTTCCCCCCCTTTGCTGGAAAGGAATTGAATTCACAGCAAGGGGCCTTTGAGTGCCAAGAGCGAAGAACCCAGCTCTCTTTTCACGCTCAGGTTGCTAAACCACTTTCCGTACTTCTGCAATCAGGCTGCTATTTCCAAAGGCTTCCCCATCACCACCACCTTTCATTAGCAGGTGAACTGCTTGCATTTAATTCTACCCACTCTCTCTCTGTGTGTGTGGTGGCTTGTCTGTATTTTTTTTAAAAAAAATGCAGCCCTGCAAAAGTCTAGCTGTACTCATTTATTCTGCACAGCCTGACTCAAGGAAGAGCAAAGTGGGGAACTTGGACTAATTATAAGTTCTGAAGTTTCCTGGGTCTTCTGAGCTGAGAGTTCTACATTTTTGTCCCAAATGGCTTCTTCACGCAGAAGGGAGGCCTTTTGAAATTGCCCTTACTTTGGCAAACTGAGCTGAGAGGGATTGCTGGTGACAGCTGATCTCATGTGGGGAGCCAGCATGTGGAAAGCCCACTGACCAGGCCAAATAAATGCAGGGGGCAGCTTCCAGTGGCATATTAGAAGAACGAAAAACCCTTTTCATTCATTTGCTGTACAAATTTAGATGCCGCTTTTCCCACTCTCAAAGCAATGAACTTGATCCAGAAGCAGCAGTTCTTGCTAAATGCTGCAGCGCAATTGCTGACGGGGTGATATTTTGCCAGCATATAGCCCCTGTTCTCAGAGATGCAGCCCACCCGGGAAACGAGTTTCCCATTCTGCTGAATTCTGCAGCAGAATCCCATTCATGGATTCTGCAGTTCGGTGCTGATAAGGAAAAATTCTGGGGTGAGAGACTACTCAACAGCCCAGCTCATCGGGGTGCAAGTCCCCCGTGGGTCCATGTGGTCAGTAAAAGAAGGAAGTTGCAGCCAAGTCATTTGGAGCAAAACGGCGGTCAGTAGACCATGATCTTTATTGTTGCGCAACAGGTCTCCACAGGAGTAAGAACCCTGAGCATGGGGCGACATTCTCTCTTAAAACTTCCCTCTTTCCACCAGAATACATTTCGAGCAGCATCATTGAGATATCATCACTACATCACTAGCAGATCACAAATGGGGAGGGATACAAGGGTCACACAAGTTCAACATAAGTTCACTTTATCAGAAACCTTTCCCAACCCCTCTTAAGTCCCCGAAAGAACAATAAAACTCTTTGCACATCCTTGCCCTCAGGACTTGTCTGGAGATGGGCTTTCAGAGCACCTGACTTGCTAAACTGCCTCTGTGGGTGTCCATTGTTGCCCCCCCCCCCCGTCACTCCCTGGGTGGGGTGCCTTGCATGTGCTCTCACGCTTGGGGAATAATGGCGCGATGCCCTGTTCCTGCTGCCTAGGAGACTTCCTGCTTCTTGGTTCATGGAGAGAGGTGGAGCCCAAATTCAACTTTCTTTAAGGGTTAAAATGGCATTGGAATGAAGAGAGTTGGTTAAAGTATGGATTTTCTACAAATTTACAGTGGTACCTTGGTTTATGAACACAATTGGTTCCAGAAGTCTGTTCGTAAAATGAAGCGTTCATAAACTGAAGCGAACTTTCCCATTGAAAGTAATGGAAAGTGGATGAATCCATTCCAGATGGGTATGCGGCGTTTGTAAACCGAAAATTCATAAACCGAGGTGTTCGTAAACCGAGGTTACACTGTATAAAGCTAGATATCTTCCCTGAGCTGTCAAGTTGAAAGGATTCATTCGACTTGTATTTGTAACATTGAAACAACTTTAAAGATGTGCACAAACACCCGTCATTTCCGTAACAGTGGTTACAGTCTTCTTAAGCCACTAGTTTAAAAAGGAGATTCATTTTTAAATAGCCTGCAGCTATTTTAATAATAGCCCTTTCCTAGCTTTCCTCCTTCAAAGAGAAAGATGATTAATGTAACCCCCGGTGCAATACTCCTGAAACTAAAAGCACACACACACACACACACCTCCTGAAACTGTTTCTTCCTTCCTCCCTCCTCTGCAGATCTGCGTCATGGAGTGTGAGGGGAAGCTGCTCTCCAGCGCCACCTGGGGGCTGTGCAGCAAAGCCACCGGAGGCAAGGCTCCTTTGCCCCTCGACCTCGACAGCCTGGAAGACGACGCCAGCCGGCCCTTGGAGATGTGGAACGGCGGCCTGCTGCCAAGCAGAGGCGGCCTGAAACGCCTCGGCAGTCTGGCCAGGGTGGCGGACCTCGACAAGGCCGGGGGCGAGAAGGGGGTGTCCAAGACAAGCGGCTTCTTCCGCCAAGCAGAAGGTGGAGAGGGTGACGGGGTCCAAGCTCTGCTGAGGGACTTGCCGGCCCAGCTCGACATCCCGAAAGGGGTGAGCGGCTTCCTGAGCGGGCCGTTCGGTTATGAGCCGGTGGGGGAGGCCGGTGTGCAGGAGCTCCAGAAGCGGTTCGGGGGCTTCATTGGGGTCCGGAAATCGGCTCGGAAGTGGCACAACCAGAAGCGGTTCAGCGAGTTCTTGAAGCAGTACCTGGGGATGTCTCCGCGATCCGTCGAGTACGATGACCTGGCCGACGACCCGAAAGAGCAAAACGAGATCTAGGCGGACGGACTCCCCCCCCCTCCCCGGCGTTCCCGGTTTTTTTCTCGTACCACCAACTTATAGTGAATTGGTTCAGGTCTGCCGAAGCCTAAGAAGTCAACCCCGATTTAGTCCCTTTCTGTTCCCGTTCTATTTATCGTGGCCCCCGTGTTTGTCGTCCCAGACCGGGAGTCGAGGCGGCTTGCAAATAAAAATACGCAGGGTGGATAAAATGCAAAGAGCTAAAAAGATCTGAGAGATCATCGTTCGAAAGCAACTGAGCTCTGACAGAATTAAAAGACTATGAAAAGAAACGGTGCAGATTATGGAAACAGCAAAGTGCTATTAGAAGCCCTTCTTCGAACAAACACTTCCCAAAGGCCTGTTGGAATGAAACAGTCCTCACCTGCAGGTGGAAGAGCAGTGAGAAGGGAGCCTGTCTAGCCTCACTAGGGAGGGAGTTCCAAAGTTGCTCAGGAGGAGCCACCACCGAGAAGGCCCTCTCCTGTGTCCCCACAAAGCACTCCAGTGAAGGTGGCAGGACCGTGAGAAGAGCCTCCCTTGAAGATCTCAGAGACTGGGCAGGTTCATATGAGGGAATATTGTCTGTCTGATTGCCCAGACCTAAGCCACGTAGGGCTTTATATTGATTGATTGATTGATTGATTGATTGTACTCCAGATGCTTTTGGTCTATGAGTCCCATCACCCCCAGCCAACACTGTTAGAGGTGACCCACGACACCCCTTTCACATCTGTAAGCAATCTATATTTTAGTGTGTTGACCTTTGGAACTCCCTGCCAATTGAGATCAAGCAGGCGCCTTCAAAGTACACTTTTCAATATCTGCTAAAAACATTTTTGTTGAACCAAGCCTGCCAGTTATCTAAAATGCTGGAGGAGGAGGAGGAGGAGGCGGAAGAAGAAGTTTTTTTAAAAAAAATTAATTCTTTTTCCCTTTAAAAAAAATAGGTTTTTGTTCTTTTTTGCAAACTGCTTTCAGTTTTATTTTGTTTTTACAATCAAGCGGTATATAATTTTTATGTAATAAATTAATTAAAACATTGGGGGCAGGTTTAGGAAGGCCACTGTGATTGTGCAGACAAGTTATTCACTTCTATATAAGCTTCCTTGGGATGTTTATAGAATCATAGAACTGTAAAGTTGGTACCCTGGGGGGTCATCCAGTCCAGCCCCCTGCAATGCAGGAATCTCAAGTAAAGAGTCACTGACCACCTGAGATAGCTAGAATTCATGAAGCAAGGCTGCGGTTTCTGGCTTACAACTTTGATATTTGTTCTATTTTAGTGCCAGAATTTAATTGGGACTGAGTCAAAATCCTGGATTATGTTCCCAAAACGAGGTTGACATCTTTGGATTGGCAGTACTGTGGTGTTTGTGGATATTTTGTTCCCCGTTCCTCATCCCTCTCGGGGTCTCTCTCTCTCCCCCTATGGCATGCATTTTGTCAAAGCCGCTGTCTATGGGCTGTCACTTTCAAAGGTGTATTTTTGTAAGGAGCCAATGAGATTCCGGTTGCCCCCTTCCTCTGCCCTGCCTGGCAACAATCATCTCCAGAAAAGACCGCATGACTGAAAACTAGCAATGTAGCAAGTGCTGGGCACACCTCCTTCTGTTAACCATTGAATGTTCAAAAACAGGGGAAATGAGACCCAAAACCCTGTTCTTTTTAATTGTTGCAGACGCCAAGATTCCTCCATTAAACTTGTACATAGCAAAAAGAAAAAAAGAGAAAAGATTAATAAATTACTTTTCTATTTCTACTGTAGCGTTGTGGTCGGCACACCGTCAATCAGCATGGTGCTAATGTGCTACCTGAGCATATTCTCCATCCACACCCCTGTCTCTGCCCTGGCCACCCCACTCTCTCAAGTCTCGGACGGAGATATGAGTCAGAGGCCTTCCTTGCAGACCTGGCGCTCGCCCGTGGCTCACTCGAACTCACTCCCCAACTTTCCTGAGCGGCAGGAAATTTCAAAGGAACTTTTAGGATCGCTTTCCATGCACGGGGGTTGTTTTTGCAGCACCTTTGTATTTGCACACTAAATTCGGCAAGAGTGAGGGGTGTCAGAACGGCCAAAGCCCAGGATTGTAAAATGCGTGTGCCAAAAACATTTGAAAAGAAGAAGAACATGCACAGGTGTTTATACAATAATGCCAGGTGCCTCTGAGCTAAGGTGGGAAAACTGGAGTACTTAAAGATGAACATAGATTGGCATTGACAAAACCTAGCAGAATGGGACACAATTGTCTCTGTCCCAATCTCTAAGAGCTCCCAGGGGCTCCAGAAATTGTCCACAGTTCAGCTTCCTAGGAATGAAGCTCGGCAGAGACTGTGGTGTCTTTAGGATATACGGTTATATTTACCCATATGCACAACCTGAGCCTAAGATGGAGGGGCTCTGAACATTGACACCCCAACAGATCTTGCTTCTCCATTAGCCACAGCTTTGGACCCAGCACAGAGCAAGCAGGTCTCTGCGTCCCCCGCTTCCAGCCTGCTTTCAGCTCAGCTCACCCCCCAAAACTCTGGCTCTTCTTCTCCTACCTGGCAGCTAGGTGAGGAGGGAGAGACCTACCCATTTGTTTTGCGGCACAGAGCAGCTTTATTGGGTATGCTAATCGTGGTGCTTAACAAGTTAGGCAAAAACATTAGCTAGACAAAGTTACTGTTCTATCTCCACTGATACAGGATCACAAGAACTGGAAGGGACTCGGGGCATACTGGGCCCCAAGAGTAATTTAGTACTGGCAAAGTACAATTGTCCCCCAGACCAAAATGTTACCCTCAATGTCCTTCAGTTGAGCCTCTTCACCAAAAGACTAGAAAGTGGTCAATGTTAATGCCAATTTCTAAAATCCTGGAAATTAGAGGCTGGGAATCTGGATCCTAGAAATTAGAAGCTGATTAGGGATCCTGGAAATTAGAGGCTGATTAGGCTAACTTCTGTTCTGGGAAAACTGGTGAAAGACAATGCTCACTAAGCATATGGAAGAATAAGCCTTGCTGAGACAGAAGCAGCATGGCTTCCACAAGGATAAGTCCTAGCTGGCTAACTTTTTAGAGTGCTTTGAGAGTGTTCATGAACACCTGGAAAGGAATGATCCAGGAAACATTAGGTGATATCCAATGCTAGTCATGCTTAGAGCAGGCCAATTGAAATCAGCGGATTTAAGTAACTCAGCTATCAGCAAGTTTCATTTTCACTTTCATTTCACATTTGTATACCATTTTCTATATTACAGCAACATGCAGTTTGGGAAGCGGCAAGATTTACGAAAGTCCCAATCATTATTTAGGACGGGGAAACCCAAGGTGCCCACAAACAGCCCAATGAGGACTAGAATGGTCAGTAGGCATGTAGTTAATTTAATTCTGGTGGGAGTGGGACAAGGAGTTGGGGGGGTGGAATGGAGTTTTCTGAAAAGGGGCAACACATACTGCAGCAGCTGACAGTTCACCACACCTCAATCTGTGTGATGTATCAGCAGACTATGCAAAGTCCCAGCCGAGTCGTAGAGATTTCCTGATCCCAGCAGACAGCCTTTTCCAGAGTCCCTGCTTAGGGGGGAAACTCCTCTCCCATGCAGTTCCAAGTCGGAAAGAGATTATTGTTTCCAGGCACAACACAAAGCTAAACATTAATATCAGTATACAGTTCTTCTGGTCTTAGACGTGAAGATATTTGCAGAGAAATCCAGTAACACCATCACCATGCTAGCTAACCCATAGCCTCTTCCCCTGACTCTCACAGATTCAGAATCAGACCCTGACAGCAAAGAGGATGGGACACAACATAATGAAAGCAATGCCCTAGAGCAGGGGTTGCCAACCTGGTCCCTACCGCCCACTAGTGGCCGTTTCAGGGATTCTAGGTGGGCGGTAAGAGGTTCTACAGCACAGGCTGAATCCTCCTCCCATCGAGCACTGGTGGGCGGTAAGGAAATTTTACCATCAAGAAAAATGCATTAGTGGGCAGGAGGTATAAAAGTGATCTTGGGTTCCATGATCACTGCAGATGGTGACAGCAGTCACGAAATTAAAAGGTGCCTGCTTCTTGGGGAAAAAGCAATGACAAACCTAGACAGCATCTTAAAAAGCAGAGACATCACCTTGCCGACAAAGGTCCGTATAGTTAAAGCTATGGTTTTCCCAGTAGTGATGTATGGAAGTGAGAGCTGGACCATAAAGAAGGCTGATCGCCAAAGAACTGATGCTTTTGAATTATGGTGCTGGAGGAGACTCTTGAGAGTCCCATGGACTGCAAGAAGATCAAACCTATCCATTCTGAAGGAAATCAGCCCTGAGTGCTCACTGGAAGGGCAGATTCTGAAGCTGAGGCTCCAATCTTTGGCCACCTCATAATAATAATAATAATAATAATAATAATAATAATAATAATAATAATAATAATGGGGAAAAACAATTAATTAAAAGACAGATTAAAAGACAATATTAAAATTTAAATTTTAAAATGCAGCCTCATTTTAAGTAGTCCATAAATCCAAACCATGAGGGAGGAAAACACAGGGGTCAGACTGAATCCAACCCAAAGGCCAGGTGGAACAGCTCTTTCTTGCAGGCAGAAGACTCCCTGGAAAAGACCCTGCTATTGGGAAAGATGGAGGGCACAAGAAGGGGACGACAGAGGACGAGATGGTTGGACAATGTTCTTGAAGCTACCAACATGAGTTTGACCAAACTGTGGGAGGCAGTGGAAGATAGGAGTGCCTGGTGTGCTCTGGTCCATGGGGTCACGAAGAGTCGGACACGACTAAACGACTAAACAACAACAAAGGTATAAAAAGGTTGACTACCCCTGCCCTAGAGACTATTATACCCATCTCTACACGTAGGCAGGTGGTGCTGTGGGTTAAACCATTAAACCACTAGGGCTTGCCGATTGGAAGGTTGGAGGTTTGAATCCCCACAACAGGGTGTGCTCCCATTGCTCTGTCCTAGCTCCTGCCAACCTAGCAGTTCGAAAGCACGCCAGTGCAAGTAGATAAATAGGAAGCACTGCAGCAAGAGGGTAAACGGCATTTCCATGCGCTCTGGCTTCTGTCATGGTGTCCCGTTGCACCAGAAGCGGTTTAGTCCTGCTGGCCACATGACCCGGAAAACTGTCAGGGTAGTCTCGAGCAGGTCGCGCTGAGGGGCAGAGATCGCTCTGGCGCCCCCGCCCTCGCAGGGCGCAGCATGGCTTCCGTGTGGCGCCCGGCCTACTGGCCCAGCGCCCTGGCACCCCGCGCCACCGGGACTCTACCTAGAGCCGGCCCTGCTGTCTGTGGACAAACACCGGCTCCCTCGACCTGAAAAGTGAGATGAGTGCTGCAAACCCATAGTCGCCTTGGACTGGACTTACGGTAATTGTCCAGGGCATACCTGCCAAGTTGCTGTTGGAGAAATAAGGGACCAGGCGGAAGTAGCAGACCGGAAGTAGCGCTGCCGCCATTTTGGAACTGGGCGGAGCATGCTCAGAAGTGACTTTTGATGCTGCTTTGCCCAGTTCCAAAATGGCCATCGCGCCAGCCGTCGCACTGCCCAGTTCCAAAATGGCCACCGCGCCAGAATAAACCGGGGGAAAACAAAAAAATCCGTTTTTTCAGCTAGGAACAGCTGGAAAAACGGGGATTTCCCGGGGAATACGGGAGATGTGGCAGCTATGGTCCAGGGGTCCATTACCTTACTTACACGTAGGCATATTTCCTGGACCAATGGGAGGGTGAATGACTTGGCCTTGATGGTGTTGCTATGGCAACCCTTACCTCAGAACATCCAGATGTGGAGGATGTGCTCCTCAAGACAGGATCCCAAGCAAGCACTGCGTGATTTAACCAATTGTTCACCTTGTGCCAACGTTTTCCCCCATCACCGAGTAATAACTATTTAGGTCCTCAAATATCTGTAAAGCAGCAGGGATGGGAACAGGAGACGTTCTCATGGTGACACATCATGTTGTTAAGCCAGAACAGAAGTTGTACCACCCAACATGCAATGCACATCTGCAGCTCACACTCTTCCTGTGCCGATTCACATGCTCCTTTTTTTGCAATTTATTCATTACATTTACCACCTTTTCAAGGAATTCAAGGTGGGGTACATGATTCCGCTCCTCCCTGTGTCATCCTCACAAAAGCCCTGTGAGGTGGGTTAGACTGAGGGGCAGTGGCTGGTCCAAGGTCACCCAACGAGCTTGACCACTGAGTGGGGCATTCGAATCCTGGTCTCCCACATGCTAATCCAGCACTCTAACCACACGGGATCTCCACAATCAGCCCCTCCTTATCTTTTGGTCCTGGAAGAGTAGCTGCCTCTGTTCATGATTTCACACACCTCTCCCAATTACATAAGACAGGAGAAGCACAAAATAAATTGAAGGAACCCATTTGGGGGGGGGGGAGAGACTGAGAGTGCAATCAGCAACAGAGTGCTCATCTCAGACGTTTATTAGAAGTTCTCTGCTGCAGGCTGACATTGAGGATAATAACGAGGAGTTAATCACCCTCAATTGAGGGTTTGTTGGAAGAAGGAAAGTCATAGAGTATTATCTATCCAGTAATGTAGGAGTTAGTCTTATCTAAAAGAGAGAGAGAGAGAGAGGAGAAACCTTTCCAGGAAAGAAAGAAGGAATCATAGATTTGGGACACTGTGGATCATCTTAGTCCAACTCTCTGCAATAATAATAATAATAATAATAATAATAATAATAATAATAATAATTTATTATTTATACCCCGCCCATCTGGCCAGGTCTCCCCAGCCACTCTGGGCGGCTTCCAACAGAAGAATTAAACACAATAATCTATTAAACATTAAAAGCCTCCCTGAACAGGAATATGCAGCTATCCTGTACAGGATCAAACCTGCAAATTTAGCATTATCAGCACCAGTAGGTCTTGTCCCTATGGGGCAGTTCCCAGGACTAAAGGTCCCTGCCTTCCACCCTTTCTAAGGATCCACCTCTCCCAGATGAATTGAATTGAATTGAATTTATTATTTTGGTCACAGACCAGTTCCAGCCCACATACAATATCGAGAAAGTCATAAAACACAATAGGGATACATTTGAATTTACAGTTAGGTATAACAGGGGCAATACAGATATAGCAACAGTTTAAAAATATATAAATTAAAACTTAAGTCACTAACATATAACCTAAAATTATCATTTAAGGCCTAAATCATGATGATAGCACAGCTTGTTCCCTAAGTTTTATGGAAATCGCACAGAATTTGGCTACCCTTGATCTCAGGATCCTTGTCTTCTACCAGGAATTTTAGACATTGAAGTTTGGTTTCATTTGGAGATTTTTGCATAGCAGGAGTAATAAATACCGAGTGTATATCCCTGAAACGGCAGCATGACAAGGCATGAGAGACAGTTTCTACCTCCATCAAGCCGCAGGGGCAGACTCGTTCTGTGTATGGTTTACCCTCGAATCTGCCCTGCAATAAGGCAGGTGGCAGTTGTGTTTCCCAAGCAGTCTCAAACTGCATTTGTGCACCTCTGATCTCTGTCCTGCCCTCCTCATTATCTTCCTGGAGACTAGGGAGAGAGGAGCTTGTCACAGCCATAAAGGGAGACTTCTGGGATTCTTCAGCAGCCTCTTGACACACACACAGACAGACAAACACACACACACACACACACACACACACACATACCTCTGCTTCAGTCTCAGAGTCTGAACTGCTCCCTGTCGCCGACTCTCCCTGCCCACCAAACCCTGTTGCCCCTTCAGCATCCAGCACCTCCTCCCAGCCCTCTCCTCTGACCTCTCCTTGGCATCCCAGGACCAACTCCCTGGCTCTGAGCCTTCCTCCTCTGGGGGGTTCCCTTGGGGGTTCCCTAACTGGTGCCTCCGACCAGTGCTCCCTGACAACTGCAACCCAGGGCAAGGGGAAATGTCACATGGAGCCAATACATGCTACGGTGATGCGATGCGACGGTGGGACTGTGACATCACAATGGTGCTGCAGGAGGGGCTGGGGAGAAATGAAGCCCACCGCCCCTTGTCTTGGCTGGATGCAGTTCAGATCGCCTGCTGCAGATCTAGGAAGAGCAGGCCCTTCAAGGCGTCCCAGTAACTTGGTCCTGTCCCTGGGGCCCTGGGTTTATTCCAAGCAGGGGGAGAGACTTTACATCCTCCAGGTATGCTGAGCCCTTTTTTCATGCCTCTGGGAAGCCCAAAGGAAACTTCATAGAATCATAGAGTTGGAAGAGACCACAAGGGCCATCCAGTCCAACCCCCTGCCAAGCAGGAAACACCATCAAAGCATTCTTGACATATGGCTGTCAAGCCTCCGCTTAAAGACCTCCAAAGAAGGAGACTCCACCACACTCCTTGGCAGCAAATTCCACTGCCGAACAGCTCTTACTGTCAACTCTTACAGCTCTCACTCTTACTTCACTTTCCTGCTGATTGTCCCATAACAACTGGCATTCCGAGGTCCGCTGTCTCTGAACCTTTTTTTGGCCGTGCCCCCATCTCTAAAATCCTGATCCCCCCCCTCCTGTGACGTATCATTCATTCTTACTATTCAAAAAGTGAATTCCTATTCACGTGGAGGAAGCCTAAGAGGCCATTAGTGTTTCTGTGTCCAGGGCAGCTGTCTATCAGCTCCATCTGGTACGCAGGATGAGACCCTCCCTGCCCACGGACTGTCTCGCCAGAGTGGTGCATGCTCTGGTTATCTCCTGCTTGAACCACTGCAATGCGCTCTCCGTGGGGCTACCTTTGAAGGTGACTCGGAAACTGCAACTAATCCAGAAAACGGCAGCCAGACTGGTGACTGCGAGTGGCCACCGAGACCACATACCAGCAGTACTGAAAGACCTACATTGGCTCCCTGAAAGGAGCATCTCCACCCCCATCGTTCAGCCCGAACACTGAGGTCCAGCGCCGAGGGCCTTCGGCAGTTCCCTCCCTGCAAAGAAGGAGTCTCCTTCTTTGGAGGTCTTTAAGCAGAGGCTTGACATGCATATGTCAAGAATGCTTTGATGGTGTTTCCTGCTTGGCAGGGGGTTGGACTGGATGGCCCTTGTGGTCTCTTCCAACTCTATGATTCTAAGAAGGGAGGTTACAGGAATCAGGCAGAAGGCATTCTCGGTAGTGGTCTGCCCTGTGGAACGCCCTCCCAGCAGATGTCAAGGAAATAAACAACTGTCTGACTTTTAGAAGACATCTGAAGGCAGCCCTGTTTAGGGAAGTTTTTGATATTTGATGAATTATTGTATTTTAATATTTTGCTGGAAGCCACCCAGAGTGGCTTGCGAAACCCAGCCAGATGGGCGGGATATAAATAATAAATTATTACTATTATTACTGCCTGGAAAAGACCCTGATGTTGGGAAAGATTGAGGGCACAAGGAGAAGGGGACGACAGGGGACGAGATGGTTGGACAGTGTTCTCGAAGCTACGAACATGAGTTTGACCAAACTGCGGGAGGCAGTGGAAGACAGGAGTGCCTGGCGTGCTCTGGTCCATGGGGTCACGAAGAGCTGGACACGACTAAATGACTCAACAACATTATTATTATTATTATTATTATTATTATTATTATTATTATTATTATTTTAAAAAGCTTTATTTTATTTCAAGTTAAACTCTACAAACCATAACATAACATAAACATAACATAAACATAACATAATCAAATCTAACTGAACATAAGCAAATATAATCCAATATAACCAAACATAATTTCCAAGATTTTCAAAAAATTTCAAAAACAAAAGGAAAATAGACAAAAAAGAACTAGAGACAAAATTAGAAAAAATTAAGAGCAAAATAGAAAAAAGAAAAAAGAAAAAATTACAAATTAAAAATTAAAAAGTAACTTCCAATTTATAATAATATATTATTATTATTATTATTATTATTATTATTATTATTATTATTATCTGTTAATAACTCATTCTTGAATTGCCCCCCCTTAAAAATCAAATTGCCCCTCTGTGGGGTGTGTGCCCCATGTTGGGAACCATGGCTCTGAACCCAGAGACTCAAGCAAGCAGTGGGCAAGAGTTGTCTCCCCTATCCTCCGGTACAGCAAGAGAGAGAACTGTAATTGAGAGGTATATAAGGTAAACTCCCAGGAATTTAAAGGAAGAGACTCTTTCTCCACACACACACACACACACACACACACACACACACACACACACACCATATACAACAGGGCTAGTTCTCCTCTCTTCATAAGTCCAACACCATCTCCTTTGCCTTGCTAATATTTAGATGCAAGTTATTCTCTAGGCACCAGTAGATACTTTTTGAGCCTCCTCCCTGTACGCTGATTCATCTCCACCTGTAATTATACCCATTATGGTAGTATCATCTGCAAACTTAATAACTGCAGTAGACGGATCAGATGAAACACAGTCCTATTTATACAACAAGTACAGTTAAGGACTCAGCACACATATGTTGCCAACAGGAGCAGGAAACCTGATTTTAAAAATTGTATTAAATTAAACTAATTAGGTTTGATTTGTATTAAATTTGGAAAACGAATTAAAAAATTTGACCAAAAAAAGAAATCGTCTTAGTGGTAATATCTCCCAGATGTTTGGACCACGACTCCAGCCAGCACAGTCCTGATAATAAAGAACCATAGAATTGTAGAGTCGGAAGGGAATACTGTGGGCATCATCTAGTTCGCCCCCCCATGCAATGCAGGAATATGCAGCTGTGGGGATAAGAGATGTGGTCTGAAACATCTGGAAGGTAACAAGTTGGGGAAGGCTGAGTTTGAGTGTTGTGCTAGAAGCTGAGGGAGACCCGGGTTCAAATCCCCACCTAGGACGAACGTTGAAAATGGATAACAATGAAAAGTTCATATTGAAAGCAATTAACTTAACGAAAGCAACAAAACAAGTCTTCCTGTGTCTCTGCTCTTATTTGCTTTTGTATTAAAACTCATAGCAATCAGAATAAGAGGAAACGAGGTTATAGTGAATAAAAGTAAGGGCGGGGAAGGAATATGCAGATGATGTTATGTTATTGCCTTAACTAAGCCTTGCAATAGTCAATGGAAACAGAACAACTCTTTGATGTCTGTGGGGCCCCTGGCAGGATAGAAGGTTAATATAGGGAAAATAGAATTATTGGGAGTAAATATGAGTACAAATTCAGAAACACAGATTAAGGGCAAGATTGGGTATAATTGGAGGTAAAGAGCAATAAACTATCTGGAGTTATAATTCATATTGCTGTGGAATATGCTATAATTTAGATATTACATGAAAATGAAAATAAGTAGGAATCTCTGAACAAATCTCTTGCATTTCAGTGGGGAAACTATTTTTATATTTTATTTTCTCACTGCTTCTGCTTCTTCATTAAGAAGGGAAAGTGCAGAATAGCAGCCTAACTGCTTTGCAGAGGTGGATAGGAAAAGGCACAGTGGGAGGAGCTGTCCCTGGGGGAAGTGGAAGATGTGTTGTGGGTAGAGATGTAAGAAGGCTTCATTTTCTGTTCTGCCCACCGCTGTTTCCATTCCACTGCAGGTCACTTTCCACCAAAAACTACATGATCAATATTGCTGTCTGCAGCGGTGAATTTATACAACTTATGTAATTAATTAGATAAATTATTATGTAATTATGTAAACTAGGTTGTCATTACGTTAGTCCCCCTCAGTGCAAATGAGGGGGGCATGTAATCAATTACTTACAATTTGGGGGACAAAAGCAGCAGTGACAGCAAATGCAGTTGGCATTCACTGGCTGGGTTTCCATTCTGGACGTGGGGCAAATAATTCTGTTTCCATTAGAATTCTCCAACATCCCTGTTTGGGGCAAACCTCCTTTGTCCCTTTGCATGTTTCCCATTTCCCATTTCAAGCTATTTCACATCCTGCCCCACAAGTCCTTTCCCTTGATCCGTTGGCTCTCAGCCGTAATTAATTGCTTTCTAGAATGAGGTTTCCACATCTCACACACTTCAATTAGCTACTTAATTAGCAGACTGAACTGCAAACAGCCGGCACTTACTTCCAAGTGTAGCTGAGTAGTTTCCGACTGTAATCCTGTAAGGTTGCAATATTGTGGGTCTTCCTTCTCAGCAAGCGCACAGAGGTTGCAGCTGCAATCCTCTAATCCAGTGGCTCCGAATTAGGGGTCTGGGGACCCCATGGGGTCCGCAGAACACACCCAGGGGGTCCACGGCCCCATCCCTTGCCTTCCCCCCTCCCACAACTAAATTTTTGTCATTTTTGCATGGTGAGATCACAAACCCGCTTTTATTTACTGTTTGAAACAAGCATTCATATGCCACCGATTCACATGGCGTACGATATAGACAGCCAGACATAGAAACAAATTCAAATTAAGCATTGCTTTTCCCTGTGGCCCCTGCTCAGAAGAGAATGAGGACCTGTTTTAGCACTGTGCAGTTTTTCAATATATTGGCCAAAATTAGTTTTGAAATCACACCGTGATAACAATTTTGACCTGGCAATATACAGCAATATATCACTCCTTGCGCAAGGGAGAGCAAGGCAACCAATTTCAATGAATAATAATAATAATAATAATTTATTGTTGTTGTTATTGTTGTTGTTGTTCTTGTTGTTGTTCTTGTTGTTGTTATTTATACCCCGCCCATCAGGCTGGGTTTCCCCAGCCACTCTGGGCGGCTTCCAACAAAAGATTAAAAGTACATGGATTCAAACTACAAGAAAGAAGATTCCACCTGAACATTAGGAAGAACTTCCTGACAGTAAGAGCTGTTTGACAGTGAAATTTGCTACCAAGGAGTGTGGTGGAGTCTCCTTCTTTGGAGGTCTTTAAGCAGAGGCTTGACAGGCATATGTCAAGAATGCTTTGATGGTGTTTCCTGCTTGGCAGGGGGTTGGACTGGATGACCCTTGTGGTCTCTTCCAACTCTATGATTCTATGATTCTATACATTAAAACATCAGCCATTAAAAACTTCCCTAAACAGGGCTGCCTTCAGATGTCTTCTAAACGCCAGACATCTGTTGTTTATCTCCTTGACATCTGATGAAAAACAAGCCACAGTCACAAAAATGAAAAAGCCACACAAACAAAACACAAAAACAGCAAAAACAAAAGCACCAAATAGCACCTCAGAACACTGCAATCAGAAATGGAAGGCTTTAATTAGGGGGGGGGCTTAAATTAGCTGTTCACGGGTAAAAATGGGAGGGGGGAAAGCCTTAATTACGATGGGGGGGACTCAAATGAGCTGCGCAGTAATGAAAACGGAAGCTCAGGAGCACATTTGACACCTGAGGCAAAGTTCAAAAACCAGAACACCTACTTCTGGGTTTGCAGAGTTCACGTTCCAGGTTTTGGGGAACTAAGCTGTCTGAAAACTGAGGTACCACTGTGTTGTTGTTGTTGTTGTTGTTGTTGTTGTTGTTGTTGTTGATCAACCCTTTGCCACCCATTGAAAATTAAGCAAGGGCAGAGGTCAGCAAACTTTTTCAGCAGGGGGCCGGTCCATTGTCCCTCAGATCTTGTGGGGGGGGGACTATATATTTTTTTTTTAAAAAATATGAACAAATTCCTATGCCCCACAAATAACCCGGAGATGCATTTATAAAAACTTCTGCTTCTCATGTTCTTATTTTTTTTAAAAAAAATAATAATAATTTAAATATATAAAAATGTTCACGATGCGTGCGCAGGGGCCAATGTATGGAGATACAGGGGGGAGGGGACAACACTCCCCAGGGGAAACAGAGGGAAGGGTATCCTACGGAAACGCAGGGATGAGCCAGGGGGTTGGAGGGAGGAGGGGCGGGATACGTCATGGATCGGGACAGGGTGGGGGGAATCACAGGGATGACCCACAGCAACGCGTGGCTGGGCCAGCTAGTTTTAAATAAATAACCCACAGCAACGCGTGGCTGGGCCAGCTAGTTTTACATTCTACTCATGTAAAAACATGCTGATTGCCGGACCATCTGCGGGCCGGATTGAGAAGGCGATTGAGCCGCATCCGGCCCCCCGGGCCTTAGTTTGGGAACCCTTGAGCAAGGGAAACAACAAAATAGAAACATTCCTTATGCAAGAAATGAACTGCCCTGGTCAAGTCACATCCAGGTCAGCACAGGAAATCCCCCAAATTCCAACACTTCTGACCCATCTATTGTGCAGATGTCAATTTTGTCCAGGATACCAGCCTTTCAAAGGGGAGAAAACAGCCGGCCGAGGTCGCCTACGTCAGACAGAGAAGATCATAAGGGGAAAAGGGCATATCTCAAAGGCCATGCAGGTGAGTCAGGGTGCTCTGTCCCTAAGAACATGCACATGAAATAAGAGCCTGCTGGATTAGGCCAATGTGAGCCCATCTAGTCCAGCATCCTCTTCTCACAAATAAAGTAATATTCAATAATCCGTTAAGAGTATGATGGTAAACCGTAAAGGTAAACATCAGCAAATAATAATTAAACAGTTTGCACTTAACAGTCACAGCAAAGAATTGCTAAACTAAAAATGACGACAAGTCACAATGCCCATAAATTTATTTTTATAATATACCCTTGTCCTTGTCTTATCTCTTCCCAGCTGCTTCTGCTGTTCCCAAAGTCATGGACTGGGAAAGGTTCCTAGGGGTGGAGGGAGTGGGACAAGGCAGGTGGGAAAAGCCATTGCCGCTCTCTTTCCCCAAGCCGGTGCCCTCCAGATGTTTTAGACTACAACTCCCATGATCCCCACCCAGCACTCTGCTGGGTGCTGTGGGTCCAAACATCAGGAAGACACCGGGTTGGCTGCCCTACACGGTGCAGAACAGAAGCTGTGCAGTTGAATCCATAGATCCTATCTCTGAATCTCTCTCCCTCCTCCCTTTGCGTTGCTGCTACGATCTTAGTGCGAGGACAGGTGATGATAGGAAATGTCACTGTTATAAATGGCGAGGCTGGATTCATGCTTTATTTGTTGGCTGCTAGACGCCGCAAATATTTCATCGACCAGAGGAGCGGCCTTGCCAAGTCTGTCTCTGCAAAACAAAAGCGACACAAACCCAAGAGTCTCGGAGCACCTTTATCACAAACAGATTGATTATAGCTTAAGCTTTCATGTACTAGGAGCCCGATACATCACGGGCATGAATTGTTATCATCCTAGGAAGATGCCTTATACCACGGGTGTCAAACACAAGGCCCGGGGGCCTAATCCGGCCCGCCAGACCTCGTCATGTGGCCCGCGTAGCCACCGCCGACAATAGCCGCTGACAGTAGTTCTGGAGCCTGCGATTGGCCGAGGGTCAAAACTGGGGGCGGGGCTTCAGGAGGAGGCCGGGGCGCTGGAGCCGCGCTGACGGCCTTGGCCAGGGAATTTCAATTTCGAATGAGGCTGAGGGAGGCGGTGGCACAGCGGCCAGACGGGGAAGTGAGATGCAGGAGGAGGAGGAGGAAGCCCGCCGAGGAGGTAAGAAAGCCCTACAGGCGCCGCCGGCAAAGTTGGTGCCGGGACGGAGCAGCGCTGGATTTTTTTTTGGCGGGCTTTGCTGTTGTCTCCGAGAGCAAGTGAGGCGGCACTGGGGAGCTGCTGCCCGCCGCTTCCCTTCCTCTCCTCGGCTGCATCCGGGAGGTGGGCGAGCATGCGGGCGAAAGGGACGCGGAGTGAGCCTGAGGGGGAAGTAGGCGAAGCGCAACAGTCACTCTCTTGGTGGAGCCGGGTTTCTCTTCCCTCTTCCCCCGTTTTCTCCTCATAGACACTCGGGAGGGTGCCTGGCTTTTGCTCTGCCCCCCACCCCCGAGCCGCCCTTTGGCTTCTCAGTTCCGGCGGAGCTGCTCCCCGGGGGGCGGCCGGGAGGGAGGCGGCGACGACAGCACGGGTTCCTGCTCTTCCCGCTCTGCCGCCTCCGCCTCTCAGCCCCTCGTGATGTAGGGCTCCAGATGGAGTCACCTCACGGTTTGAGTAGGTGGGAGGGGGATTTTTTTGGGGGGGGGAGGTTTTCAAGCCTCCTCTGCCTGCAGTCCCGGTAGGGAGAGGTGGCGGCGAAGACGACAACAGCGCGGGTGGGGGGAAGAGCAGCTCTGAGGCGAAGATGCACGTCCGCTGGGGCTGCCGCCGCCTTCCTCCTCGGGAAATCCGCTGCCCTCCCTCAGCGTGAGGGGAAGGGACTCTGGCGCTGAGGAGGGAGGATGCAAAAGCAAAGCAGGGAGTTGGCGCTGCACCGCATGTTCCTGCCCCTCTCCAAAGCATGGGGTGGGTTGCAGCGTGTGGCATCCTGCCTAGCGGGGTTTGGGTGTGTGCAGGGCGGGAGAGGGAAGCCCTCTTTCCATCTGCAGGTTTTTAATCCCAGCAGTGGCTTTCTCCTTCCTGCCGAAGGTTTAGTTGAGCCCCCCCCCCCCGGAAGCCATCGATCCCCACCTTTTGTTCAAATTTCCCTCGTTTACATCCCCTCCCACACACGCGCCACGACGCAGGAATGTGATCCGCGTGGGGGCGGGAATGAGCTTACATTATTACAAAAAACAGTAATAATTGAATGCAGTGGCAATAATTTATGATAATAAAGAGTGGACACATAGTCCTACAGACACAACCGGCCCTTTGAGGGTGACCAAACTGCTGATGCGGCCCCCGATGAATTTGGGTTTGACACCCCTGCCTTATACAGTGGTACCTTGGTTCCCAAACTTAATCCGTTCTGGAAGTCCATCCCAAGACCAAAGCACTCTAAAACCAAGCCACACTTTCCCATAGAAAGTAATGCAAAATGGATTAATCCGTTCCAGACTTTTAAAAACAACCCCTAAAACAGCAATTTAACATGGATTTTACTAACAAGACCATTGATCCATAAAATGAAAGCGATAATCAATACTATAATAAATAAGACAGTATTGTAGATGATAAAAATAAAACTTATTATTTTTTCTTAGGTGCACTGATAATAGTCATTGTTTGGATGGGGGGGGGCTTTCTGCAGTCACACAATCAATCAGTAGCTGAATTGGGTTCCACACAGTCACAAAAACAAGTCACAAAAACGAAGCCACAAGCCATAGTTACAACAACAACGAAGTCACAAGCCACAGTCACATGTCAGTCCCATAAAACGAGGAACAAGTCGCAGTCAAGAGAACAGAAAAGCCACACACAAAAAGCGCATTTCTTTTTTTTAGCAAAAATGAAAGCTCCAAATATCACCTCTGTGTTGCGTGGGTGCTTGGGACTCAACAGCCAACAGATTCAACAGGAACCCTGATTAGCAGCAGGGGACTCGATTTACAAATGGAACACACTCAAGCGGAACATGTTCAACTTCCAAGGCAAAATTCACAAACCAAAACACCTACTTCTGGGTTTGCAGCATTCTGTTTCCAAGTTGTTCATAAACTAAGCTGTTCTAAAACCAAGGTGCCACTGTATATACTGTGTCAGACCAATGGTCTATCTCGCAGAGGCGTTTTTAGGAGCGCCATTTCCACTGGGGACCCTTGAGCAGTGATGGAAGTGGAGCAAGAGCAGGCGCTGAATTTTAGCGCTGCTGAAGTTTGAGAACCCAAAGTCTGCCACTGTGTCTAGCTCTGTATTGTCTACACTGGCAGGCAGCAGCTCTCGTGGGTTTCACGCAGGGGGTCCTTCTGCATGCAAAGCAGATGCTGTACTGCTGAGTGTAGAGAAATATTGAGGATTCAAATGGTTGTGTAACTTACAAAGTACAGCGTGTAGCGAAACGAAACCATTCTGGGACTGCTTTATTCTCCAAAATAAAAGTGGTTGGGTTAAATGTGTCGTGTGTGTGCACATGCAAAGAACAGAACAGCTTCATATACTTTAATAAGCAATTTATTATTTCCAGCATTTATATAACTCTTTCCAACAACCTCCCAGAGCAGTTTGCAGAAATGTTAAAACAAAGAAAATATATATACTGTACATATAAAGGGGGAAAGGGGGGAATACAGGGGAAAAACAGACATAGGAAAGCAAACAACAACAACCTGTTTTTAAACAACCAAAACACACATTCGTCCAACCTTGTGTATACATGTCTACTCATAAATAAGATCCATTCAGTTTGGTAGGGTTACTTCCAAATAACTGTACCTAAGATTGCAGGCTGAAACTCTGGACAAATAAAAAAGGTCTTTGCTCCCAGCTGGAAAGAATTTGGGTTCGGGCTGGAGGAGACAGCTGAAATGTCAACTAGCTGAAGGGACCAGAATAACAGGCAGTTTTGACAAGCATCCTTCCTCAACCTGCTGCCCTCCGGATGCTGTTGGACTACAACGCCCATCATCCCTGAACATGGGCCATGCTGACTTGGGCTGATGGGCGTTGGAGTCCCACAACCTCTAGAGGCCATAGATTCCTGTTAAGAGTGTAGGGACAGGCCGTTTAGCTTCTCCTTGCTGCTAAAAAACGACACTCTTTTGCATGTAACGCCGAGGCTGTGGAATCTCCCTCGCAGGTGGCCGCATCCTGAAGCTCTTCCACACCCCACATGAAAACATCGACTTCTCTTCTCTGGCCCAATCCCCGTTTGAGACAGTTTTGCAGAAATACCTCGGGAAAGGAGAATACCCAAACTTTCGGTCTGTTGCCATGTTCGAGAGCAGCTTTTTCCAGGTAAATGGAACTGCAGAGAGGTAAGCTACAATGACCTCAACTAACTCTGGAGCCCAGCATCCTATTTGCTGTGGCTCAGTGGCAGAACACCTGTCCTGCATGCAGAAGGTCCCAGGTTCGGTCATCTCCAGGAGAGCTGCTGCCGTCAGTGTAGACAATACTGGGCTAGATGGACAAATGGCCAGCTTCCTCTGTTCCTATAGCTTGTCAGAGCAAGTTGCAGGGAGCTGGACTGGATGACCCTTTGGGTCCCTCTCAACTCTACAGTTCTACGATTCTAGGGAAATAAAGGGAAATGAGATGTAAGAGAAGCCTTGGGAGACTATGGCACTAAGAGTGTCTCTCCTGAGGAATTATGTCAGGGCTGGTTCAGATGCAGGTCATCACGGAAGATGCAGAGACAAGCAGAAAAGTTAGCTCTTTATTCAAGGAAACAGTGTACAAGGTAGCAATGCCTACAGACAGGACTGGCCCCCATGAAGCAGTTGCCAGGAGAGAAGGTCTTTGGCTTCTACTTCCTCTAACTCCTTCCCAGCCTCAAACTATGTGGGGTGTGTGTCTGTGTTCTTTGTTCTGCTACAAAGACCTCCCTGTCCTTGGAGACAAGGTTGAGCTTTTAATACAGTAGGAGCAGCAAGCTCTTAAGACGCTTCTGCAGCCTGTGTCCCCTCCACCTCTGCTTTATCTGCTGAATCTGAACCGCTTTCTGCACCTGACTCCTCTTGCTCACGAAAGCCTGTTGCCTCTTCAACACCCAACGATTCCTCCCTCCCTTCCCCGTCTGACGTGTCCTCATGCCCTGGGAACTGAGCTTCTTTTTTGTGGGCATGTTCAGGGTGGCAGGACAGCATACACAATACGCAATTCAATCTGGCTTGTCCAGATTGAAATGTGTTCTGATATTTTCCTGGTAAGACCCCTTGAATCCCTCCTAAAAGAATAAAGACACCACAGTCTTATTCATAAGTAACATAAGAACTGCGGTGCCCGGAACTGGACACAGTACTTCAGACCTCACCTGGACTACTGTGTCCAGTTCTGGGCACCACAGTTCAAGAAGGATACTGACAAGCTGGAACGTGTCCAGAAGAGGGCAACCAAAATGGTCAAAGGCCTGGAAACAATGCCTTATGAGGAACGGCTTAGGGAGCTGGGTATGTTTAGCCTGGAGAAGAGAAGGTTAAGGGGTGATATGATAGCCATGTTCAAATATATAAAAGGATGTCATATAGAGGAGGGAGAAAGGTTGTTTTCTGCTGCTCCAGAGAAGCGGACACGGAGCAATGGATTCAAACTTCAAGAAAGAAGATTCCACCTAAACATTAGGAAGAACTTCCTGACAGTAGGAGCTGTTCGGCAGTGGAATTTGCTGCCAAGGAGTGTGGTGGAGTCTCCTTCTTTGGAGGTCTTTAAGCAGAGGCTTGACAGCCATATGTCAAGAATGCTTTGGTGGTGTTTCCTGCTTGGCAGGGGGTTGAACTGGATGGCCCTTGTGGTCTCTTCCAACTCTATGATTCTATGATTCAAAAAGAAAGTTTACTCACGGTCAGGCAGAGCACAGTGTGATCCCTGAAGGCAGGCTTTAGGCTTAAAGTTACAAGCATATACAAACAGGTTTTTTATACAAACCCCATATGTGGGTTGACCTAGTGACTGCAGTTAGCAGTCAGGGAAGTTTGCGGGATTCCTCATCCAGCCAGTCCCTGGCAGATCAGCCTCCTAGTCTAATCTAGGAGAGCTTCCCCCCCCCCATGACCTTCTCCAACAGTTGCTCTTGGTTTCTGCTACCCCAGGTGACGAAAAGGGGCCGGCAAATCTTCATGCACAACCAGTGCAACGAGGCCATCATCGGCATTGCCTCCACCAACGTCAAGCTCCCACTACCAACCCTGATGTTTATTGCTCGCCCTGTTGGTGCTGACCAAGTCTCCTCTGAGCCACACACAGACGAACCGATGCTCACCAGGTAAGTTAAGGTATCACGTCCAAGTACTGCTGTATAAATGTTCAAGTACAAAGGTAATGGGGCCCCTGACCATTAGGTCCAGTCACGGAGAACTCTGGGGTTGTGACACTCATCTTGCTTTACTGGCCGAGGGAGCCGGCGTACAGCTTCCGGGTCATGTGGCCAGCATGACAAAGCCGCTTCTGGTGAAAGCAGCAAGCCCTAGGTTCTGTGGTTTACACCCACCCACGTCCCTAAGTGTTCAAGTTGTTGTTGTTGTTGTTGTTGTTGTTGTTGTTGTTGTTGTTGTTGTTGTTGTTGTTGGACATCCCTTTAAATAGTTGAAGATGATGTGAGAACAGCAGCTAATTTAGGGGCTGCCTGGCAGCCAAAGTGACACATTACGCTCTGTCCTCCAGCTCCTCGGTGACTCTCCTTTGCACCAGCCTTCTGGAGCAGCTACCTTACCCTGCCCAATGAAAGAGTTGGCCCTGGCTGCCGAACTGCTATGTTCAAAGCAGCACGGCTGCTTCCAACTGTGGAGCCAGAGTAGAGCCACCCTGGCTAGTTGCCAACAATAGCCCTCTCCTCTATGAATTTTTGTATTCCTCTTTTAAAGCCCTCCAAGCTGGTGGCGATCACTGCCTCCTGTGGGAGGGAGTTCCGCAGGTTAAGTATGCGCTGCAAGAAGGGCTTTCTTTTATCTGTCTTGATAAGCTAGATGGATCGGTCCTCTTGGCTTAGGTACAAGGCAGTGGCTCCCCACAACCTTCTGCGAGCCAGTGTGGTGTAGTGGTTAAGAGCGGTAGACTCGTAATCTGGGGGACCGGGTTCGCGTCTCCGCTCCTCCACATGCAGCTGCTGGGTGACCTTGGGCTGGTCACACTTCTCTGAAGTCTCTCAGCCCCACCCACCTCACAGAGTGTTTGTTGTGGGGGAGGAAGGGAAAGGAGAATGTTAGCCGCTTTGAGACTCCTTCGGGGAGTGATAAAGCGGGATATCAAATCCAAACTCCTCTTCTCTTCTTCTTCTGCTGACTTGCCCCGAATATTATATTTTTGCATCCCCTCTGCTGCCACTGCAGGCTCATCCCTCTGAAATACGTGCGTATCTCCATTCACGACCCGGAGAAGCGGATAATCAAGATCAAGCTGATCAATGGGCGCACTTATTACCTTCGGTTTCACGCAACCAACGAGGAAGAGGAAGCCGTCTTTGACCGCTGGCTCTCCCTGGTCTACCTTCTCCAGCACCCGCCTCCCTGCTACCTGAAACCCCAGCCCAAATCCTATGCCGTGCTGGAGAACCTCAGCATTCGCATCTTCCCAAGCGACGATGAAGCTGTGAGTAGGAGCAAGACTTCGCAGGGGGGGCATTTTCGTGCCAGAATTGGGCGAGGGGAGTTGGAGGCACCCTTTGAAGCAGCATAATTAGCAAGAGAATAAAACATTAGACTCTCTCTGCTGCTGCTGTCGCTGCCAATCCTGCCAAGGTCTGGCTTTCCCAGGCCAGGTGGGGAAAGGCTTGCAAGGAATGACAATGTAAATTATTGTGTTTTTCCTTTTAATTTACTCATGGTACCATAGAGTTTTAGGGACATGGGTGGCACTGTGGGTTAAACCACAGAGCCTAGGCGGCCTTGCCAATCAGAAGGTTGGCGGTTCGAATCCCCGCGACGGGGTGAGCTCCCGTTGCTCGGTCCCTGCTTCTGCCCACCTAGCAGTTCGAAAGCATGTCAAAGTGCAAGTAGATAAATAGGTACCGCTCCGGATTAGTGCAAGTACTTTCAAAGTGCAAGTAGATAAATAGGTACTGTGCGCTGCACCGGTTTTGCCAGAAGCAGCTTAGTCATGCTGGCCACATGACCCAGAAAAACTGTCTGCAGACAAACGTCGGCTCCCTCGGCCTATAAAGCGAGATGAGTGCCACAACCCCAGAGTCGTCTGTGACTGGACCTAATGGTCAGGGGTACCTTTACCTTTACCATAGTGTTTTAGTTATGTTCTCCCTCTTCCCCTTTCATATGTCATTTTCTTGCCTTTCCTTCTCTCTTCCCTCCCTCCCTCCCTCCCTCCCTCCCTCCCTCCCTCGCTCCTTCCTTCCTTCCTTCCTTCCTTCCTTCCTTCCTTCCTTCCTTCTGTCTTTTCTTCTTTCCTTCTTTCCTTCCTTCCTTCCTTCCTTCCTTCCTTCCTTCCTTCCTTCCTTCCTTCCTTCCTTCCGTCTTTCCTTCTTTCCTTCCTTTCTTCTTTCATTTCATTTTCTGAATGAATATGAGAGAGAGAGAGAGAGAGAGAGAGAGAGAGAGAGAGAGAGAGAGAGAGAGAGAGAGAGAGAGAGAGAGGCAGCTCAGTTGGTAGAGTACTAGACTCTCAGTCTCAGGGCCATGGGTTCAAGCCCCATGTCGAGCAAAAAGATTCCTGCATTGCAAGAGGCTGCACTCGGTGGCGCTCTTGGTCCCTTCCAACTCTACAATTCTTTGGTGACAAAAGCAAGCAACAATACAATAGCCAGTTGCTTGGGGGAAGTAGATGGTGCAGCTAAAGAGTTGTTTTATCATGGAGTGTTTACTGCCTTGGACTCCTGCATGAGGAATTTGAATAAACAACACATTTTTTTTAAAAAAATAATCTGCCCCTGCAGACTTTTCTGCTACGTCTGACTAGTTCCTGCCCTTCTCACCCTTATGCCCTGAACTCCAGGAGGTTTCTCCTCTTCCAGAGGAGCCAGAAGAGGAGGAGGAGGAGGAGAAAGAGAAGGAGAAGAAGAAAGAGGAGGTAGAGAAAAGCCCTGTTGAGAGCCGCATCATCTTTGAGGAAGAGGAGTATTCCACAGAGGAGAGGAAAGCGATAGAGGCAGAAGGACGCTTTCAATATAGCTTAAGGGACCTGTACGTGAGGGGACAGAGCAATGAGATCTACGAGAGCGTTCCCACAGTGCCAAACACACCCAAGTAAGACCAGAAGAGGACGGAACAAGGTGCCTCTAATGTTGAATCGTTACATTTCCTGTCTCTAACTCAGCCTTCCCCAACCTGGTGCCCTCCAGATGTCTTGGATTGCAACTCCCACCAGAGAGCGGGGCGCCAGGTAGAGGGAAGGCTGCTTTAACCACTTGGTCAGCTGGTCATCTATATCATCCTTTCACACAGAGGTTGGATGGCCATCTACCAAGGATTATTTAGCTGTGACTCCTGCATTGCAGAGGGTTGGACTAGAGGACCTCTGGAGTTCCCTCCAACTCTACAGTTCTAAGATTCTATTATCCACTGAAGGTTTTTAAACAGAAGACAGATGACCATCTGTCAGGGAGTCTTTAGTTATCATTGCGGCATGGGGTTGGACTAGATGACCCTTGGGGGTCCCCTCCAACTCTATGGTTCTACGATGCTATTATCTTGCCAAGGTTTCTTGAGAAGGAATCAGAAATCCAGGGAATAATAAAAGTAATACAATGTTCTTGGGAAGGCTGGTAGAGAGGACCAGAGGACAGAAATTCTCCGAGGTTATTTAACGCTCTTGCGGTGGGGTTGTTGAAACAGTCTTCACCTGCAGCCAAGTTGTAGGGAGACCTTTAAAAAAAGCCCCACCCCCTTACAGAGCTGTCTTATATTTTACATCCGCCTGCTGGTAAATCGCCACCTGATAAAACCGAGTCAGTCCGCACCCAAAGGCTCTGTGGCCAATTGAATTTCAGTGTGTTCTGAGAGAGAAAAGAAAGGACTTGTTCACACAGTAACTATGGAACTCACTGCCACAAGAGGCAGTGATGGCCACCAACTTGAATGGCTTTTAGAAAAGGATTAGGCAAATTCACGGAGGAGGGTCAATGGCTACTAGCTAGGATGGCTCTGCTCTGCCTCCAATTCAGCAATGCTTCTGAATACCAGTTGCTGGAAACCACAGGAGGGGGAGGCATGCCCAAATCCCGCTTGTGTGCTTCCCATTGGTGCATCCGGTTGGCCACTGTGAGAAAAGGATGCCAGACTCAATCGGCCATTGGCCTGGTCCAGCAGGCTCTCCCTATGTTCTTATGCTTAGTAGTTTTGGGCTACATCTCCTAACCATCCCAGCCAAAGGCTGCTTTAAATATTCCCTCCCGCTACTTCATTGAGCGTTGGCTGGGGGCTTTGAGGGTTGTGATATGGACTGGAAACTGGAGACAAAATGTGGGTTAATTCAACTCAGGCTGATCGTACACAAAGGTGCCATTGAGCCTGTTGGCGGTGTCAATCAGCAGAGCTGTCCAAGGTGCTGAAAGGTGGGCTCTCATTGCCTCCAAGCCAGAGATGCCTGGGTCACCGTCACAGCCCATCGCAATGTCTTCGCACAATGGTCTGCTGGTAGAAACATTGTGCTCACACTGACTTGTGCGCAGACAGGCTCTTCTCCAATTTGCTGGTTGAGCTTTTGTCAGTTTTTGGCACCCTTTGGTTTTTGGTTTTAAGGCACTTGAGGAAGTGGAGTCTACCTGACTTGATGTGAACTGGACTCCTGGACGTTCTACTGTGGCCAGATGGGATATCTCAGTTTCTTTCCTAGTCTCCATCATAGAATCATAGAGTTGGAAGAGACCACAAGGGCCATCCAGTCCAACCCCCTGCCAAGCAGGAAACACCATCAAAGCATTCCTGACAGTTGGCTGTCAAGCCTCCGCTTAAAGACCTCCAAAGAAGGAGACTCCACCACACTCCTTGGCAGTAAATTCCACTGCCGAACAGCTCTTACTGTCAGGAAGTTCTTCCTAATGTTGAGGTGGAAGCTTCCTTCTTGTAGTTTGAATCCATTGCATCAAGAGTTGAAGGGTGCCTGGTTGCAGCAAAGAGGCAGTTCTGAATGCTTCGGGGCAGGCGAGGGAACTTCCACCCTGTGTCAGACTTAAAACCCTTCCACTTTGTGTGAGGGGAGGGAGATTAAATTTTCATCTGTATGGATGAACATACAAAAAATACCCAGGTGCAAATAGGAAAAGTAATCATAGAGACAACACACTTTACACAGAATAAGAACTGGGCTGCAATCCTAAACCAACTGACTAGGGAGCAAGCCCCATTGAGCATCTGAAAAACAAAGGAGAAACCAAGGTTGTAATTTGTAAATAACCAAGAAAGTGACTAAATGTTAGAATAATTAAATAAATTGAATCCTGAAGGAGCGTCTCCACCCCCATCGTTCTGCCCGGACACTGAGGTCCAGTGCTGAGGGCCTTCTGGCGGTTCCCTCGTTGCGAGAAGCCAAGTTACAGGGAACCAGGCAGAGGGCCTTCTCGGTAGTGGCACCCGCCCTGTGGAACGCCCTCCCATCAGAGGTCAAAGAAAAAAACAGCTACCAGATTTTTAGAAGACATCTGAAGGCAGCCCTGTTCAGGGAGGCTTTTAATGTTTAATAGATTATTTTATTTCATTTTTCTGTTGTAAGCCACCCAGAGTGGCTGGGGAAACCATTATTATTATTATTATTATTATTATTATTATTATTATTATTATATTTTATTTTATTATTATTATATGATTATTATTATTATTTTAACATAACTAGGCTTGTGTCTATTGTTCCAATATTGTGTTAAAGGGGTTCCCAAACTTAGACAAGGAAAGCAGCCACAGCAGGGCCAGATTCAAAGATCTTAATGCGTGGGAAGGATCCTACGAAGGAGGGTCCCAAAGCACCTTTAATTCATTAGAGGTTTTTAAGCAGAGGTTGGCTGGGCATTTGACAGGGATTCTTTAGCCCTGATTCCTGCCTTGCAGGGGGTTGGACTGGATGACCCTTGGGGGTCCCTTACAACTCTACAATTCTGTCATTCAATGATGCATATTGGGCTTTAAAGTTCAGCACCAGGGCCTTGAATTTAGCAGGGAAACAAAGAAAACAGCCAGCCAGGATCTCTTTAAACATCAGCGTCACACGACCCACGAGACCTTCACCAGTTAATAACTGCATTTAGGGCCCAATGGTTTTCCCAAATGATCTTCAAGAGCAGCCCCACGTAGAGTTCATTACAATGTTCTCATCTTTACCAAGGCATGGATAATGGGATAATAAACCCTTGGCGGACCATCGTCCAGCTGTCATTAATGTAACAGCTAACAACATTCGCAGATGTGGATGCTGGCAGCCTTGCAGAAATAAAATGCAAACTTAACCAGTGCTGGGGGGGAAGGGAGCATTTTCTAGAAAATCTTCCACTGCTATATTTTCCAAAAATCCGCGCCACACACACACACACACACACACACACACACACACATTCTTGGGAAAATATTTTTTGTAAGTTAAAATTAGTGACATAGCAAAAAATAGCAAACAATGGATTCAAACTACAAGAAAGAAGATTCCACCCAAACATTAGGAAGAACTTCCTGACAGTAAGAGCTGTTCGGCAGTGGAATTTGCTACCAAGGAGTGTGGTGGAGTCTCCTTCTTTGGAGGTCTTTAAGCAGAGGCTTGACAGGCATATGTCAAGAATGCTTTGATGGTGTTTCCTGCTTGGCAGGGGGTTGGACTGGATGGCCCTTGTGGTCTCTTCCAACTCTATGATTCTATGATTCTATGAATACAAGACTAGGCAATGGAAGCGATAAATGTCAGAATAAAAATTTCAATTAACTAATTTATTAACAAAAATAGTGCAAGCTTAAACAAAGGGGGAGGGAGCAAAGAATCAAAAAATTAAACCATAAAAGCATCACAGCCTGGAAGGACAAAAGTACAAAGTTATAGTGCAGCTCCAAAGAAATAATAAAGTATTGACTCATGCAAATATTCCCTTTACAAATAATAAAGATTTATTTAAAAAATAAGTGTTCTCTACTTGCAAGTTCCATTATTATTGAGAATAAAGGATCTAAATGACCCAGACGTTTGCATTTACTGGTGGCAATAGCTGCAATATCTGTATGAGAAATAAAACCATGCCATATATTTATATATATAAAGTCTTCCCTTCAGATACATTGAGTTTAAGAAATATCTTTCTAAAAAGGGCAATTTGCCAAAGCCTTGAATACCAACAATCCAGATTATAAAGATTTTTTAAATAATAAAAAAACTTGCAACTACCGGTAATTTTTTTCAGGTGACTTTTTTATGAGGAAGGAAATTGGAAAAATTCTTGAGATATTTTTACAGCATACAGAATTAATGTAGGGTAGTATCCGGCTATGTTGTAAAGTGGACCCTTTAAAGCAGAGGTTTAAAGGGTCTTGATTAGTCTCGATTAGTCAAGAGTCAGACTGTGTACACACCATGCCTTAAAAAAAAAAAATTCAGAGCACATCCTTTCCCTCAAAGGATCCTGGGCACTGAAGTTTACCCCTCATAGAGTTGCCATTCCAAGCAACCTTTAACAAACTACAGTGCCCAGAATTCTTTGAGGGCAAAAAAAAAATCTGCTTCGAATGTGCTTTAAAGGTGCAGTGTGAACTCAGACCAAGCCTTCTCTGAGAACGGCTTGGCTGGATCAAACGAAGAAAGAGATTTGGTGGCTAAGAGGCTGGGCGGCAAATTAGGGAACCCCAGGTTCAGACCTCTGTCGTGAACTTTGCCTCAGGTGGGCTCAGGTGAAGCCCCCCTCTGACTCACAGACCCCCCCACCTCTGTAATATGAGGGGTCACAGTGCTTGCCTACCTTGCAGGGCCCTTGGGTGTGTGCCTGTGAAGCGCCATTAAGTGTTGTTGTTGTTATTTCTAGGGTATTGAGCTCAGAAAGTTTTACCTCTGGCAGTTCGTCAAGCAGCTTGACTCCAAAAGCTTCCAGCAAGCCTCAGCCGCCACCGCAAGTTTTCCCAGGTTTGTAGAAAAACATTCCCCACGCGTACTGCTCCTTACTCTCTGCACTTGAGAATTAACAGGAAGGACCTGTACAACTCCTGACTGAGTCAGACCCAGCAAGCACAACGTCATTCTGTTCTCACTATGGACCAATATTAGCTCCGGGGAGATTTTCAAACTTGTCGGGGAGCCTCCAACAAGGACGCTCTTCCCTTTATCCTGGGATTTGGGTGGTCCTTGTGACTCCAGAAAGCCTCACCTGCCCTCACCCAGGCTGGGCGAGAGAATGCCTTTTGGCGAAGTGGCTAATTTCCACCCCAAATATAAAATAATAATAATAATTATTATTATTATTTATTTATTTATTTATTATTTATACCCCACCCATCTGGGTGAGTTCCCCAGCCACTCTGGGCGGCTTACAACAGAAAAATGAAATAAAACAATAAAACATTAAAAGCCTCCCTAAACAGGGCTGCCTTCAGATGTCTTCTAAAAATCTGGTAGCTGTTTTTCTCTTTGACATCTGATGGGAGGGTGTTCCACAGGACAGGCACCACCACCAAGAAGGCCCTCTGCCTGGTTCCCTGCAACTTGGCTTCTCGCAATGAGGGAACCGCCAGAAGGCCCTTGGCACTGGACCTCAGTGTCCGGGCAGAGCGATGGGGGTGGAGACGCTCCTTCAGGTATACTGGACCGAGGCCATTTAGGGCTTTAAAGGTCAGCACCAACACTTTGAACTGTGCTCGGAAACGTACTGGGAGCCAATGTAGATCTTTCAAGATGAAGCTGGTAGCCAGAATTGCAGTATTTTAGCCGTGCCTGCAACTAAGCTCCAGCACTAATGGAGTTTGTGGAAGGATGGTGTCCTTCTCTGGGAGCAGGTGACAGCACCCAGTGTTCTTGGGACCCCCCAGGGCTCAGAAGGACCCATCTACTGGAAGCCAGCCCTGATCCTGCTGTGCTACTCTAGATAACCTTCCTGTACCCGTTGCTAGTTGACAAAACTTGGGCCACAGTGTGCTAAGGGTGACTGTAAGAAATCCCTGCTATCAGTATGGGCTTGCCGTCAGACGTAACCCTAAGGAAGAGGGGGGATGTGGCCCTCTGGGCTTCTCTATATGGCCCTTGGAACAGTTTCCAGGCCACACCCCTCATTCCACATTTTTGCGTGGCTGGGATGTACCCTTAAATTATAGAATCATAAAATAATAGAGCTGGAAGGGACCCAGAGGATGGAGAGGGGTATGTGTGGAAACTAACCGACAGTACAAAGGAAAAATTGACAACCTTTGCTCCACCCACTTTAGCCTCTGGCTCCACCCACCACTCACATGTGGCCCTTCGGAAGTTGCCTGGAAGGAAATGCGGCCCTCAGGGTGAAAAAGGCTCTCCACCACTGCCCTAAGGGGATGGTTCTGACTTTGGGCATAAAGAATGGTGGTGTGGTAGTCTTTCAGCTCAGCCGTTGCTTCTTGACACTTCAGCGAAGTGTGGCGTAATGGTTAGAGTGTTGGACTGGAACCTGGGAGACCAGGGTTCGAATCCCCACTCAGCCATGGAACTCACTGGTTTACCTTGGGCCAGTCACCATCCCTTAGCCTCGTCTACCTCACAAGGTTGCCATGAGGATAAAATAGGAAGGAGAAACATGTATGCCACCTTGAGATCCTTGGAAGAGGAAGGTGGTATGTGAATGGAATGAATGAATGAATTGGACAAGGTCCCTGCTATTCCTCTCTTACGTAGATATGTGTGTCTGGTTTGGTTTTTTTTTTTTGCAGTCCCGAAAAAAGAAGGAAGCAGCAGTCTTAATATTGTCACGCTCTATTCTATTGTCTCCAAAACGATTGAAAAGCAGGAAGGTGAGAAGAGAAAAAACTGAGCAGAGATGGGAAATGATCTCGGCCTGAACGTTATGGAGGAAGCAGAAAGGGAAAGCAGGGACTCAGGTAACCTTTGATGGCTCTTAGGTTTTATTGTTAACAGGAACAGACGAAGAGCTTGCTGGATTCAGGCCAGTGGGCCATCTAGTCCAGCATCCTGTTCTCACAGTGGCCATCCTGATGTTTGTGGGAAGAGAGCCCTCTCCCTTCCTTTGATTTCCAGCAACTGGTATTCAGAAGCATCCAATTTTCACTTTTTGCATCCTCGTAAGCCGCTTGGGGATGCGGGTGGCGCTGTGGGTTAAACCACTGAGCCTAGGGCTTGCCAATCAGAAGGTCGGTGGTTCGATTCCCCGTGACGGGGTGAGCTCCCGTTGCTCGGTCCCAGCTCCTGCCCACAAAGCAATTCGAAAGCATGTCAGAGTGCAAGTAGATAAATAGATACCTTCTGGCGGGAAGGTAAATGGCGTTTAGTGCGCTGCTCTGGTTCACCAGAAGCGGCTTAGTCATGCTGGCCACATGACCCAGAAGCTGTACGCCGGCTCCCTCGGCCAGTGAAGCAAGATGAGCTCCCCAACCCCAGAGTCGTCCGCGACTGGACCTAACGGTCAGGGGTCCCTTTACCTTTATGCCGCTTGGAAAAGACTGTCCTTAAGCAGTGTGTAAACTGTTTAAATTTAAAAATATATATCAAAATTCACTATTTTAAAAAGTTTAATTACAGTCCCAGGAACAGGGCGCATTCTGAAAACATCCCCCCAGTTGTTAAAGGCCATGCTCCTTGGCATTCAGCAAGAGCTGGTATCACAGACCCTCCAAGTGCCCCGACTTTCCAGGGACGTCCCTATTTTCATTGAAGATTTTTTAAAGTATTTAATGCTTTATTATGTTTTTATATATGTTGGAAGCCGCCCAGAGTGGCTGGGGGAACCCAGTAAGATGGGTGGGGTATAAATAGTAGGATAATCATTATGGAACGGGACGTCCCTATTTTCATCCGAGAAATGTTGGAGGGTATGGGATCGTGAACTTGCAAGAGGAGGGAGTTCCAGCACTCGGGGGCTGCCAGCTTTTAAAAGGAGGTGCCGGGGGGGGGATTCAGTTCTGCTTGCACTTAAAGGAAAAGGGGTCAGTGGGTCACAAAAAAATCACTACTTTTGAATTAACCTGGCTCTAGGCACATGGCAACTTGAGGAATGACGCCTTTGCTTGAAAACGGAAAGCACTAAAAAGGTTAAATGCAATTAAGTAGACATTTGGTGCTTCTGTTGGAGAGGACTGCTGAATACTTATGGTTGCTTCTTGTACAATTAAGTTAAAACAGTAGAAAATTTGGGTGGAGATGGGAGAAAGCTTTCCTATTAAGGGAAATGTAGAATAATTTTCTGTTTTAACATTTTTCTTTTTCACTTCTAAGTGCCTTGAGACTCCCAAACCAGAAAGGCAGGTTAGAAATCCTCATCGTTATCATCACCATCCGGAGATAGCAGCTATTGCAGTACTTCAAAACGCTTGCTGGCATTCAGATGGGTACAGATTCTTAGGCAGAAAACACTGAACGTTTGGAGCTTTCTACAACCTTGCGGTGTTTGTCCCTCTGCTATGCAAGGCGATGGACGCCTCTCTGTGTCTTGCCTAGGTGATTTCAGCCTTCAAAGCCCAAGGCTGGAGTCTGCAAGAGCCTGGATTCTGTGAGCTCAGAGGGGAGGAGACTTAAAACCTGGAAGCAAAGTTAGAAGGAGGGAGACAGAGGAAGAAGAGGAGAATCTGCAAATAAGAACTCAGGGAAGAGGGAAGGTGGAGATAGGTTTATTTTATTCTATTAAAAAGTCTGTTTTAGCTGCCATCTTAAACTCCTTTACTGTTTAAAGGCACAAAATTCTTGATTTGTGTTTGTATGGATCATGCACATTTGTTTTCTGTTCGTATTGTTGCAATGCCTTCACCCACCTATGGCCAAAGCATAGCAAACACAGCTCAGTTTTTAGCCTGGGTACTTTAAACTTTCTTTCTTTCTTTCTTTCTTTCTTTCTTTCTTTCTTTCTTTCTTTCTTTCTTTCTTTCTTTCTCTCTCTCTCTCTCTCTCTCTCTCCCTCTCTCTCTCTCTCTCTCCCTCTCTTTCTCTCTCTCTCTCTCTCTCACACACACCCCTCTTTAATTAACCCGGGATTCACCTCTTTTGTAACCTCATTAGCAATCAAAGCCAATAGGTAATTGAGCTATACTTTAATTTCGAGAAAGAAGCCAGCTTGCGTTTTCCACAACATTGAGCAGAAACAGAAGACCTGACAGGTCTCCAATCTATTGTATTAGCAAGAGGGGGGGGTGTCCATAAGCGCACAGAGGTGCAGAATTCCACCAATTAATATTCCTGCTCGGTCAGCATTAGCTGGTGAGCGTGGGAAGGAGGCGCCATGGCACAATGGGAGCTCCTGGGTTCTGTTCCTTCCTCACTCGTATCTCGCAATCCATAGCAGGGAGATCCTAGAACAGGCATCCCCAAACTGCGGCCCTCCAGATGTTTTGGCCTACAACTCCCATGATCCCTAGCTAACAGGACCAGTGGTCAGGGAAGATGGGAATTGTAGTCCAAAACATCTGGAGGGCCGAAGTTTGGGGATGCCTGTCCTAGAACCTAGAATCGGAGATCTGGAAGGGGCCTGAGGGTAATCGCCTCCAACCACCGCAAAGCAGGCATCTCGACTGCAGGATTGCCAAGCACACACTGTTGGGCCATTCCATATCAAGTGGTCCAACTTTTTTACCTTGTGTCCTCCAATTTTCTTAATATTTTTGTACACTTGTCAAATGATCAAAACTAAGTTTCAATCTAAACATTTAGCAAGCTGTCAATCTGCTTTGGAACACGTTTTTAAAAGAAAAGCCTGACTAGCTTTTCAGATAACTTTTAATCATATAGCTTTCTAAAGAAATGCCTGATCTTATAGTTGGAAGTCTCATTTCTTCCGTTACATTTTACTCCAAGAAGACCCATTTATCCTAAGCAGAACCCAATAAGGCAGACATGTATGTACAAAAGATGTGACCCTATTGAGATCCTAAAATGAAATTTTGCAGGTAGATCTTAGAAATACTAAATAATCAATACATTTTTTGAATTTTAAAAATTATATTAATTTTTGCAACCACTTTTTAAATTTCGTAACTTAAATTTTAAAATTTAAAGTAAGTCCCTCTTGTGACATATCATATTAAAGCCCATGGCATTCTGAAGAGATTGTTTGTTTTCAGTTTTGACATATCTCAATCCTGGGCTGAGCTTTTAAGGCGTTTGTGTAGCCCGACGAGGCCAAAATCGTCTTTTTATTTGAAATTTCAAACCTTCAAAACTAAAAAACGGGACGAGATAAAAAGCTAATGTTTTAGATTTAAACTTAGTTTTGATCATTCAACAAGTGTACAAAATACTAATGAAACTGGATGACGTGAGGTAAAACAGTTGGATCACTTGCTATGGAATGACCCAGTTGCAAAATGCTATGGTCGCCTTTCCGTTGCACATTTGTGCAAAACCCAGTTAAAACTATTTAGTTTAATGAATTCAGCAAAATTGATGGGGTTGAGCCAGTTTTCCAAAGTCTGATAGTCCTTCACACCTCCAGCTCCCCCTGCTGCCTCCTAGTGCCCCCCAGGAATCCCTTGCCCCCCCCCAAGAGGGGCAGTACCACCCACTTTGAGAACCACTGTATTAGGTGCTGGCGTTTCAGAACTATGACAGGACTGCTCCCTGCCTGCCTCTCCACCCCCCCCCAATAAACCATTTGCAGAGGCGGGGAAATGTTTCCTACTGCCTTCGCTGAGAAGGAGCCCAACCAGGCAGAAAAGAGGAGTTTGACAGCAGTTATGAGTCCCAGATCGCCAGGCGGGCCCAGCAGCCTGGAACGGGTTGATTGCCCCGAATCGGGATCTTCCTGAGCCGGCATTCATCAAACAAGCTCTGGGAAGCGCTTGAGCATGCTAGAAGGCATTTGAGTCCGTTGTATTCGGAGCGTTTTGGAGCAGAATGGGGACCATAAAACTCAATGCCACGGAAAGAGGAGAGGCGCAGAAATGACAACTCTTCATTGTAGTTTGGGGAAAATTTATGGGTCGCTTGTGGCGCGCGAGATGAGGCTGCCGAGTTGGGGGCTGAATTATTGGCTATACAGGCTTATTTCTGTTGGGGACTGAATCATTTGCTACACCTTATTATTTCTTTAACTGAGCAGAACTCCAGAACTCGTTGCAAAGAAAGCAGTAGCAAGGCTTCGTTTCAGGACTGAAGGGAGGCCAGAATTCAGGAGACAGTGCAGTTAGTCTACCCTCCCCTAATCCCGATGCACATGGGGCTAGAGGGCAGGATGTGGGAGCTATGTACTCTGTGCATGCTCAGAGGCACTGAAAAACTTTCATTACCGGTAATTATTCACATTTATGACTTCCTCACTGATTTTCCTTAAAAAAAGAAATGGACATACCATCAGCTCATATAGAACGGTGAGGCATTATGCAACAATGTTGTGCCCTCAAAGCGGTGCATCACAAATAGATCAAAGCAAAAATTAACAAATAAACAGGCCTACAAGAAACGCAAAAAGCAAGCCAGAGACAACAGAGCAGGCTTTGCCCAGCTGGTGCCCTCCATATTGTGTTGGACCGCAATTCCCATCAGCCTCAACTTCAATGGGTGTCCATGAATGTTAAGAGAAGCTTTCCTCTGTCCAGATCCTTTTCAATATCCATTTTGCACTTATGCACACCCTAATCTCCCCACAGTGAGAGACTTCGCTGCACCTTTTCCCTAAGCTGCGTATAAGACTACTTTTTAACCCAGGAAAATCTTCTCAAAAGTCGGGGGTCGTCTTATACGCCGGGTCATATTTCTTATACGGCGAGTGTATCCCAAACTCTATATTTTAACTGCAAAGGTTGGGGGTCGTCTTATACGCCCAGTCGTCTTATACGCCAGAATATGCGGTATATGCATTTTATGCTTGGGCAAATGCCTCAAAAATTGGAGAGGTGGGAATTTCAAGAGCTGCATTTTGTCTCGCATCTTGCTTTGGGAAACACGAATCAGGAAGGTTTGCTGAACGACTCCCATCCCTAATGCAACCCTGGACTGCTTGTCTTCCGGTGTAATTTTGCATGTGTCTACTCAGAAGTAAGTCTCACCTGAACTCAATGAGAAAGTGAGTGGAAGAGTTCAGCCTTAATCTGAAACTTCTCACCATGATATTCACACTAGCTTTACCTTTCAATGCCTGAGCAAGAAAAAAGAAAACATTTGGGTGGCTAAACACCTTCCATAGCCAATGCTCTAATACAGAGACAGCAACAGACACACAGACACACGACAGACAGACAAACTAATACCAGTGAACTGGAAGAAGCAAAGATCACCAGTGTTGGAGCAATGATTCTTCAACATCAACTTCGCTGGACTGGTCATGTTGTGCGGATGCCTGATTATCGTCTTCCAAAGCAACTACTCTATTCCAAACTTAAAAATGGAAAGCGTAATGCTGGTCAACAAAAGAGGTTTAAAGACCGTCTCAAGGCAAATCTAAAAAATGGGGAAATACTTGCCTGCGAGCACTCCAGTTGGAGAACAGCCTTTACCAAAGGTGTCATGGGCTTTGAAGACACTCGAACTCAGGGTGCAAGGGAGAAACGTGCTAAGAGAAAGGCACGCTTGGCAAATCCACACCAATGTCCTCACTGTGGAAGGATGTGTGGATCCAGAACTGGCCTCCAGAGTCACTTACAGACTCATTGTTAAAACCATGTTTATGGAAGACAAACTTACTCGGCTACGAGTGATCGCCAAAGAAGATGATCTAGAGAATACAGAGACAGACAGATATGTCTGCTTTCAAGCCAAGCCTCATATTTGGGAACGAGAAAGAACAGACACTGCCATCTGGTGGGTGAAACATTGAAGTGCGTTGTAGGAGGAAAAAATGGGTCAACAGTTCCCTCTAGTGGATTCATGGTAGCATGACATGCACACGAAGTGTCTGAAATTTGGGGTCGAGCTGGGAAGGGAGAAAGAGCACTGGAGTCAAGCAATATCAGTAGGTGTTAAGGCAGGCATCCCCAAACTTCGGCCCTCCAGATGTTTTGGACTACAATTCCCATCTCCCCCGACCACTGGTCCTGTTAGCTAGGGATCATGAGAGTTGTAGGCCAAAACATCTGGAGGGCCGCAGTTTGGGGGTGCCTGTGTTAAGGGATGGGGAGAAATTCTGTTTGGTTTGCATCTAATTCTGTTTAACTTGGACTTTCTGAAACGACGTGTGAACCGCAGCAGCCGCCTGCATCTTTTACCTCTCCATTATAGCAAAGATTCACAATTAAACTACAATAATAATAATACTAATAATACCAGGGACCCAGGTGGCGCTGTGGGTTAAACCACAGAGTCCAGGGCTTGCTGATCAGAAGGTCGGCGGTTCGAAGCCCTGCAACTGGGTGAGCTCCCGTTGTTCGGTCCCAGCTCCTGCCCACCTAGCAGTTCGAAAGCACATCAAAGTGCAAGTAGATAAATAGGAACCGCTCCGGCGGGAAGGTAAATGGCGTTTCCGTGCGCTGCTCTGGTTCGCCAGAAGCAGCTTTGTCATGCTGGCCACATGACCTGGAAGCTGTCTGCGGACAAACGCCAGCTCCCTCGGCCTATAGAGCGAGATGAGTGCCGCAACCCCAGAGTCGGACACGACTGGACCTGATGGTTAGGGGCCCCTTTACCTTTAATAATAATAATAATAATAATAATTTATTATTTATACCCTGCCCATCTGGCTTGGCTTCCCCTGCCACTCTGGGCGGCTTCCAACAAACATTAAAATACATCAAATATCACAGATTAAAAACTTCCCTAAACAGGGCTGCCTTTAGGTATTTTCTAAATGTCAAATAGTTGTTTATCTCTCTGACCTCTGATGGGAGGGTGTTCCACAGGGCAGGTCCACTACCGAGAAGGCCCTCTGCCTGGTTCCCTGTAACTTGGCTTCTCGCAACGAGGGAACCGCCAGAAGGCCCTCGGTGCTGGACCTCAGTGTCCAGGCAGAACAATGGGGGTGGAGACGCTCCTTCAGGTATACTGGACCGAGGCCATTTAGGGCTTTCAAGGTCAGCACCAACACTTTGAATTGTGCTCGGAAACGTACTGGGAGCCAATGTAGGTCTTTCAAGACCGGTGTTATGTGGTCTCGGCGGCCGCTCCCAGTCACCAGTCTAGCTGCCGCATTCTGGATTAGTTGTAGTTTCCGGGTCACCTTCAAAGGTAGCCCCACGTAGAGTGCATTGCAGTAATCCAAGCGGGAGATAAAAGTCGAAACAAAATATAGAAATTCCTTCCAGCAGCACCTTAGAGACCAACTACTGTAATTTGTCGTTGGTATGAGCTTTCGTGTGCATGCACACTTCTTCAGATACACGAAAGCTCATACCAATGACAAATTTAGTTGGTCTCTAAGGTGCTACTGGAAAGAAATTTTTTATTTTGTTTCGACTACGTCAGACCAACATGGCTTACCTAACTGTAACTTAAACTACAAGTGTTATTCCAATCCTACTAATGATTTTAACTGTTCACAATGATTTTTAGGATAAATTATAAATTTCCCCCATTCCTTATTAGAATTTTGGTCTTCCTAATTTTGGCATAATCCATCAACATAATCTGCCATTCTTCTCTGTTAGGGACTTTTATCTTCTTTCCATCTCTGGCCCAGAGCTGAATGCTCTTTTTTCAACCTTCCCCAGCTTCCTAGTCCATCGTAGAATCTCCATCATAGAATTGTAGAGTTGGTGGGGCTGCAGAAAAGTGGGAAAGAAATTGGAGTTGTGTGTACGAAGAATTAAAAAAGATGCTCAAAATTCCCCTAGAAAAAAACCCCTGAAGCGTTTCTTTTGAGCATAATTGGAAAGGACATACCACATTATTTCTATACGCAACTGCCGCAGCCAGGCTCCTACTTGCCAAAAACTGGAAAAGAAACTATATACCTACAAAGGAAGATTGATTAAATAAACTTTTTAAATTCATTGAATTGGCAAAATTAACTGCAGTAATAAGATATCATTAAACAAACCAGAAATTAAGGTCACAATGGAAACGGTTTGAAGAATACATGAGTAAACACTGTTCTAAAAACAACATGCTAATACGTTTAGACTAAATGTGTAAAGCTGACTCAGAAACCAAAATATTAGTAAAATAACAATATTAAGGATGAGAGATAAAGATTGAAATGTAAATAAGAATATTAAGGACTTAGAAATGACGTTCACTGGTGAAGGAAAGTCACATAAGTGTAGTATTTATTTTTGTAATATTTGCATTTGTTTGTATTCAAGTTGTCTAAAATAAGTGAGTATATGTTTGGTTGTATGTGCATATTGAATAATAAAAGTAAAAAAAAGAAAGAATTGTAGAGTTGGAAGCGACCCAGAGGATCTTTTGGTCCAACCGCCTGCAATGCAGGAATACGCAGCTGTCGTTTAAAGGAATCGAAACTGCAACCATGGCATTGTCTGCACCCCTGCTCTAATAGGCAGCTGAGCTATGCATAACGCCAGACATAGGCAAACTCGGCTTTCCAGATGTTTTGGGACAACTCCCATCATCCCTGACCACTGGTCCTGTTAGCCAGGGGTGATGGGAGTTGTAGTCCCAAAACATCTGGAGGGCCGAGTTTGCCTATGGCTGCGTAAGGCAGTGGGTGGGGGTGGAATAGATGACCTGGCACTGCCTTTCCCCCAAAGAATCCTGGGAACTGTTGTGCATACCTGCAGAGAACCACACTTCCCAGCACCCTGAACAAAAAGTACGGATGCAAATGCGCTCGTGATCTATCTGGGGCCAGAATAAGCGAAGGTCTTATTCAAGTACAACACACTCACACACACAAATCATAGGCAAAAGCAGGCTGTCCGGCCACGAGGCTCATCGCTCAAGCAACCCTGCCTCGCAAGAAACGTTGGCCCGAGGTGTGAGCCACCCAGGAGCATTTTTTTATTATTACTTTCCTGCAAGCAAAGCCCAGGTGTTCCATCTCGGGGCGATGGTGTTTGCATTCCTATGAAGTCATAATTCATAGCAATTGAAAGGGAGGGGGAGGGAAATTCCAGTAGGGAAGCAAGCAAATGATGCCCCCACCCAGGCCGCACCTCACCCAACTCCATGTTTCCTTTCCCCCTCTCCCACCCTCCCTCCCTTTTTAATTTCCCAACTCACAAGCCTGCCAAGGAGGCTGGAGGCACTTTACAAAATAGAGCTCTCCATCGCCCTTCGCTCTGCCAAACCTCTGAGGCGGAGCGTGCAAGGCTCTGAACCCAGCTCACCCAAGCCCTGCACAGCTTCTTTGAATGGCTGCGTAAAAATCATAGAATCGCAGAGCGGGAAGGGACACCCGTGGGTCATCAAGTCCAACCCCCTTGCAATGCAGGAACAGCAGCTGAAGAATCCGACCCAATCGTCTTCCCGATCTGTTTAAAAACCTTGCCACGGAGGAGAGTCTGCTGCCTTCCAAGGGAGTGCTACCCTGCCTCGCAGGGTTGTTGTGAGGATCGGATGGGGGGAGAGCTTCGTGTGGCACCTTGAGGTGCTGAGAGGGAAGGTGGGATATAGAATCATAGATTCATAGAATCATAGAGTTGGAAGAGACCACAAGGGCCATCCAGTCCAACCCCCTGCCGAGCAGAAAACACCATCAAAGCATTTCTGACATATGCCTGTCAAGCCTCTGCTTAAAGACCTCCAAAGAAGGAGACTCCATCACACTCCTTGGTAGCAAATTCCACTGCCGAACAGCTCTTACTGTAAGGAAGTTCTTCCTAATGTTTACGTGGAATCTTCTTTCTTGTAGTTTGAATCCATTGCTCCATGTCCGCTTCTCTAGAGCAGCAGAAAACAACCTTTCTCCCTCCTCTATATGACGTCCTTTTATATATTTGAACATGGCTATCATATCACCCCTTAACCTTCTCTTCTCCAGGCTAAACATACCCAGCTCCCTAAGCCGTTCCTCATAAGGCATCGTTTCCAGGCCTTTGACCATTTTGGTTGCCCTCTTCTGGACACGTTCCAGCTTGTCAGTATCCTTCTTGAACTGTGTTGCCCAGAACTGGACACAGTACTCCAGGTGAGGCCTGACCAGAGCAGAATACAGTGGTACTATTACTTCCCTAGATCTAGATGCTATACTCCTATTGATGCAGCCCAGAATTGCATTGGCTTTTTTAGCTGCTGCATCACACTGTTTACTCATGTCAAGTTTGTGGTCTACCAAGACTCCTAGATCCTTTTCACATGTACTGCTCTCAAGCCAGGTGTCTCCCATCCTGTTTTTGTGCCTTTCATTTTTTTGCCCAAGTGTAATACTTTACATTTCTCCTTGTTAAAATTCATCGTTTGCTACATATAAATGTAGTAAGTCAGGGAAAGAAACTTTAATAGCTCTTTTAGACCTTTTAGACCCCCCCCCCAAAAAAATATATATATATAATCAATGGGAGCAAACCAGAGCTTTGGGTTTAACAGATCTGCTTCAAACCCAAATAAAGACTCAAATTGGAATAACACAGAGCAAGTCCAAAACATTATCAGGCTGTTTCCAAAAGGCCTTGTGGTTGCTGCACACATACCTGAAGCACACAGGCACATCCACCAGGGGTTTCTGCATGGAATGAGAGGCAGGGGTGGTGTAGTGGTTAGCGTCGGGCGAGGACCTGGGCGACCAGGGTTCAAATCGCCACCAAATCAGCATGCTCCCTGGGGGGCCTTGGGGGCCAGTCACTGCCTCTCAGCCTACAACTACCTCACAGGGTTGTTGTAGGGATGCCATGGGGAGGAGAACCACCTTCAGTTTGAGAAAAATTAAGGTCTAAATGTCACCTTGATGATACAGTAATAGCAAGTGGAGCAGGGGGAGAAGAAAAACCCAGAGAAACTTAGGGTTATCAGGCCATATCATTTTATTATAAAATATATTTCATATTGCCGTTGTAAAAATTACATTTCACATTTTTTTTGTTTTGCTTACAATAAAAAATAATACTTGGAAGACAATCAAAAAAGAAAAGCTCCAATTAGAGACAGTAATTCACCGATACGATATATTCCTCTGTTAGGCTTGGTAGAGTATCACCACCCAGGTTACAAGATCTCATCCCTTCCCCCTTTCCTGTCCAAATGCCTCGTAATAACTGGGGGGGGGGTTGTGCCTCGGGGGGGGGGGAGCTGCCCCTCACCTTTCCCACCCCACGAGCAACCCAGCAAGCCCACAAAACGTCCATGTTGCATTCCTTAGCTTTCTAAGGAGATCTTGACAGACGGACATTTGGAGAGGACGGCTAGCATCTTGAACGTCTGAACTGGCTGGTGTGACTTGTGCGAGGGAGAAAGGGCAGAAAAGGGAGGATCCTGGTTCTTTCTCCTCTTCCCGCACCTTTGTTAACTCTTTCAAAAGAGAAGAAGAAAATTGCTGGTGATCAGACTGGTCCCCTTTCTCCTGCACCCACAGAACTGCTTGCACCAAAGTGTGTATGTGTGTGTGTGTGTAAAAAAGATTTCTACCAAATGCAAAAAGGAAGGAGTTTGTATCCAGGCGACTAGAGATGCGAGTTAACCCCGCCAGGCTGAGCTAACAAAAGTGTCTATGCATGCCCAACAGGTCACAACATCCACACATGCAGCCATTTCCTTGTGGGATTTCGCTGGTAGTTTATTTTGGTTGGGGTGGGTGGGAAACTTGCAGCTTTTCAGGCAATCTCCCAAAGGATCGTGGGTGTTGTAGTCCAACAACATCCAAAGAGTCTCAGGTTCCCACCCACCCCGACTGAAACCCAAGCGTTCGTTTTTCTTTCCTGGTAGGAAGGGGTCACAAATGAGTTCTGGATCGAACCAAACATTGCGCAATGGTTCGGTTTGTGCCGGTTTTCTGCACAAACTCTTCCTCTCTCTCTCTCTCTCTCTCTCTCTCTCTCTCTCATGTGGGCTTCCAGCCTCCCAGCAAAAAAAAATCAACAGTGCAAAGTGTAAATTAGAAAACAGCTCCCGCCTCTTCCTATTAGTGCCTGGTAGAAACAAATCCTATATACATGTGCACAAAAGTCCTCTTAAAGTGGGGTGGGAGACCCAGCCCACAGTGGTGTGTGATCTTTCCTGGGTGTTCAACTCAAGCGACTACTGTCTCGCAAGGTCAGGATGCAGAAACCACAAACCACCAGATGGAGAAGAATATACCATAGGTGGCATGCAACAGAAGAATTGTACAAGTGTGGGATTTCATGCTAACACAGCAGGATCCCCCTCTGATGTGTGTCCCGTTATGGAATGGGAACCCCTAGGGCAGATTTAGGAGGTGCAGGGAGGAGAGAAACTTTCTGTTGCACAAGAACACATTCGGAGCTGCCATTTGTACGAAGGCTGAAAACACACCTGTGGTCAGAGGAGCGACACACACACCCCATTTTACAGAGAGGTGAGAGGTGAGGAAAAGAGAGACTTTTCACTATAAAAAGTTCTACGTAAGAAACTCAACCACATTTCAAGGGGAATTGAGAGAATGGGCCGGGGGGGAAAGGAAAAGGGAAGAGATTTTTAAAAACGAGATCTAAACATTTAGGTTATTTTTCCAAAACAGAGGAAAGGGGAGCTCAAAGCTGTAAAGAAAATCCGGAGGAACTGCTGTTTTGGCTAGAGGAAATAGCAAATACTTTGCTTTCGGTTCATTTCCTGCCGAGGGAAAAAACTGAAGTTACCTGCAATAGTTGCAAGGCTAGTGTTGATCGAAGCTGGATTGTGTACTTTTGGGCCCTGAAATAATTTGCAAAACACCTCCCTGGGCATCATGCAGAGACACAAGATGAAGCTCACGCCTTTCGAAGTAGTGATGGGATTCGTGTATTGCTGGTTTCCACTGAGTGCAAAGTTCTGAAGCTCCCACCATGCCAAATACAAAAAGCAAGGCACTAGTCCACAGCGTGGCAACACACAGCCTTCCTCCTGGCTCTACGTATGCCCGTTACCGGTGCCAGCAATCAGAGTTACATGCGGGGCCACAAAGCGCTTGGTGGGGAGGACCAGAGTCTAGGAAGCAGAGCATCTTGAGTGGAACAAAGCAGGGAGGGGTAGCAGGCTGCATCTTAAACCTGGCTCCTCAATGAGGGCTAGTCTCATGCATAGGCAGCCCTCACAGTCAGTCTGCCAGGAGGAGGCGGTGGCAGAATGAGCCAGCCCTCCCTGTTCCCATCACTCGCCCCTTAGTTTCTGGCCGTCACACGTAGATGTAAAGTCCTCTATCCTAAGTGTAGAGAAAACAGGATTGTGCCCTTTTGGTGCAGGGGAAGTCGTGTGCCCTAGAAATAATGGCAGAGCGGAAATCTGTTGCATGGGTAGGTTGTTCCCTAGAGCTTCCATTGCGTTCTGGGTTCCCACCCCTACCCCACCCCCCAACTTTAGACATATGTTGTCCAGTCTAACTTGTACTGCACAGCTCAGAAAATAAAAGAGAGGGGGGGAACTCTTACCCCATGGAATAAAACAAAAATACTGACAACAAATATATTCCTATGCATGCTTAGCGTTTCCGTTTTCACTTTCCAAAATTTAAGTGCTATAGAATTGTGGAATGAGGCATTCTATGAACAAGGCTGGGAGGGGGGGGGAGCATACAGCAACCAGGGCGCTGAAACCAGGGTGCTGCAACCAGGGTGGTGCTTTTGGCGGTGAGTACAGCTGATGGCCTCCCCACTGATGGAGTGCACATTCCTTTAATAGCTCGGTAACAGCAGGAAATATTCCCCAACCCCAGGGTTTTTGCAGCTTAGCAAGAAAAACCCAGATACCCGAAGTCCTTTTTTTTTCCTTTTTCCTTGACAAATTATTTCTCTGTTTCCGCCTCCTCCTTAATCACCTTTTAACAAACAAACAAAAAAGAAAAACAGAAGCGAAAAAGAGATTCCCAAGGGCCCAGACTTCTGCCAGTGAAGAAACTGGTCTCCAAATCTCAAGACAAATTAGTTCTGATGGGGAAGAGAGGTCAGGAGGCTCCTTCAGGAGCAGAAACAGACCGTTTTGGAAATCTGGTCGATTTTGCCGGACCTCAGAAAGGTCAAATGCAGAGAGATAGCTACGGATTTTTGAAGCAGGATGAATGAGTTTTCCAAAGAAACGTCCCAGATTATTTGTCCCCGAAATTTAAACACAGCTGTCAAAAAGACAACGTTCCCTCATCATAACTCATAAAGGTTTTTCCCCCCCAAAAAATGCACACTGCTTTGAAGAAATCGAAAGTCCACAAATATCCCAAAATCCCGCATTTGGAAATATAAAAATGCAGAAATCTGGGCTCAAGCTTTGTGTTCATTCTCTGGCTGTTCAAAGCCCTCAAATAAGACCCACATTTTGGCGTCAACCAGCTTTAGCACTGACCAGGAGTCTGGGCTCAGAGAAATAAAAAAAAATCAGACATACTGTGTATAGCAGCCTCCTGTAACTTTCGAGTCTTCCAGATGTTTTGGACCAGACCTGCAAACCAGCCCCAGCCAAAACACCAGGAGATTGAGGGAGGCTGGTGTGTGTATGATGCACAAAATGACAACAGAGAAAAACACAAAATTTTCAACAAGCACCAATAATGTACATAACTCCTTTAAAAAAAAAACTATCCCACCCCAACCCTTTAAAAAGTACCCTTAAAAGTAAAGCAGGGCTAGCTTTTGTTTTCTGTAAAGAAATCCTCGTTCTCAGAGTGTTCCTTGTTCATTCAGTTGCTCTTTTCTCAAGGAGAGATCTTTGTCTTTAGTTTATGGCTCATGATTATCAAAACGCAGGTGATTGGGAGGGGGAAACCACATATTTAATCTGAGCCCTTGTCGAACTGCCCCCAGACACACACCCGAAATTGGCACTGCCGCTGCTGCAACCGCAAGACGTTTTGACATCTGCAAAATGAAAAGCTGGCCAGGCAACTGGTTTTTGTGGAGGGAGGGAAGCGCTTCCCCAAGGAAGGGAAACCACGATTTGTTAACAAGGGCCTCCCTGTCGTGACTGGCAACCCCAAAGTTTAGTGACCTCAATGAGGGCTCTCTCCTTGTGCAGTGCCACACCCACACCTGAGAGAGAAGCAGATGGAGTCGAGTGACAAATTGTAGGTGGGGGCTCCCACCTCCCCACCTCCCCCCAGGGTTCTGGTGCCTGAAATGGAAACCTGCTAGAAATGTGGTGTGTTAAAGCAAGTTGAAAAACTGATTATTATTTTTTTAAGTACTACCTAAACCAGGCATCCCCAAACTGCGGCCCTCCAGATGTTTTGGCCTACAACTCCCATGGTCCCTGGCTAACAGGACCAGTGGCTGCGGAAGATGGGAATTGCCGAAGTTTGGGGATGTCTGACCTAAACTTTCATTTTTTTCCCCAACCTGGGGGGGGGGCGTGCAGGGAAACAGAGGGCTTCAACATTCCTGGAGTTTTTACATCTCAGGTTTCCACACCTGTCCCAAGACATCCCTGGGCTGCTTTGCCCTTTTATCTTTCCCCAGTGCGGAGATCTAGCTCTCCACGTTGATTGTCATTTGGCAACTCCGCTGTCTTTTTTTGGACCGCTGGCAGCCGTAGCCAAAGATACCCTGGCGCTAGGCTAGAAAGAGTGTTTTCCCAAAATGTTTTGCCCCTCCACACAACTCCACCGCATGAGCCAAGTGCATTCTCCCAGCATGCTCTGCAAAACGGCGCAGGACGCAGAGACGTGCTTCATGGGCTGGGTGCGTTGGCGATGAACGGTCTGGATTGCATGCGCAATGGGGCTGAACCCGAAGAGGAAGGAAGGAAGACCGTAATGCAAATTCCTCAACCTGACGCCCTTCCAGCGTTTCGGACTACAACTCCCATCAGCCCCAGCCAGCCCAAAACATTTGCAGGGGGGCCAAGCTGGGGAAGGCCATGATAATGGCTTTTATGTTCTGGTCCCCATGACTTTGCTCGCTCCAGTTCTGACCAGAGCACCCACGAAACCACCCAATGGCACAAGTCTTGATTGGCAAGCCCATCATTAAGCAAAAATATTATTTCCTCCCTTGGGTAACACTGGGTAACCTTTGAGGCCGGGGGCAACTGAAGCCACATGAGAAAGACTTAGTTGCCCCAGGGCTGTTTTGCACATTAAATTTTAGGTGCGCAGGTATAAAATGGGGGAATAAAAGCATGAAGCCAATATAGCCAGGTTCCTTCCACTTCAGTTTTAGAAAACGAAATGCGCATTCGCTGGATTGTAGCTTAATGCAAGGATTGTTCTTTTGACAGCACAATGTTTAAAAAGAAGGGGAAACCCAATGCTTGGGTGCAAGCGAGTAATTCCTCCCGGGCACCAGAAATGAGAGCCAGCATGCTGGCAGAGTCCACAGGAAGTCAGCCACGCCCCTTCCTCCTCCAGCTGATGGACCCAGCGCCCTGTTGAGTCCACATCCGGCACCCTCTTGATTTGGGGGGGAGGGGGGTTAGACGAGGGGTGCTCCTATGTTCTTCATATTGCAACCACCAACCCAAACACTCAGCCAACCACGTATTGAGGGAACAGTTCGAAAAAAAGGTTCTTTGGTCCCTGGGCACACCGAGAAACAAGTCTGTTGAACTACACCAAGCCGAAAACTCTCTTTCCTCCCCCCATTGCACCTCTTATTTACAAATAGAAAGGGAGGCGCTGTGTGTGTGTGTGTGTGTGTGTGTGTGTGTGTGTGTGTTAAAAAAAGGAGGATAAGATGTGTTTAAAAAAACAAACATTCCCACAAAACACTGAAAATTAGAGGAGAAGAAAAAAAACCTGCCGGACGTAGAATATACGGAGCCCAAGGTGCACAGGTGGGCTCTCGAGATCTCCGCTGAAGCACGGGGAGAGTGGCTTCCAAGGGCGCCGACGCTGCAAAAACACAGAGGTCCGGCCCCTTGGCGCTTGGCTGGCAGCGAGAGAGAGAATTGCTCCCTCCACCTTTCCGGTGGGAAACATTGCATGCGCTCAGTCCAGGAATCGCTGGCAGGCCTTTTTCCACCGGCAAGCGGTGCACCACTGATCGCGGTGCTCGATCCCATAGACCTTCCGGCACTTCTTGGCTTCGCCACGGACTTTCCTGCGGGAGAACGGAAGGCAGGGGACAAGCGATGAAGGAACCGCAGGGCTGGATCGCCGGCATGCAAAGCCTGGAGAACTTCCCAGGGTTATCCTCGCCTGAACACGGCCGTGAAAACAGGGGAACAGAGGCTGAGGGCAGCCTTTGCAGTCCTTCTCCCCCCCCTTTAAATCCTTTATTGAAATTCATAGATATCATACAGTATCTTAAATCCACACATACAAAGAAAAAAAATAACCTTACATAAATTTACAGTGAAATGTTAAATTACTCTTTCCACTTATTTTTTAACTAAGATAATATAAGATAAAGTAAAATAAAATAAAGTAGACTTCCCATCATTTCCCAATGTAATTGACATTTGTAATATTGAATGTACTTATAATTACTACCTTACTCTTAATATATTTTCTAATACTTTCTTACAACATGTCATACCATTTTTCCTTATCCTATATAATAAAGTCCAATGTCTCTGCGTCCAGTATTCCGTGTGTCCCTGGGTTACTGCGCATGTGCCCCACGGACACAGGGTTTGGACGCAGAGACAACCGCCAACCACCGCTCCGCCAACCCCCGCTCCAAAGCCCAGTCTCATGCTGGAGGTGCGCGGCGAGGCGGCGGGGGAGAGAAGCGCTCCTCCCCCCCCACCGCCTTGCCGCGCACTGCCAGCATGGGACGGCGCTTCCTCGGCGAACGCAAGCAGGCAGACAGCCCGCCTGCTTGCCTTCCCCGAGGAAGCCGAAGCGGCAGCGGGCGCCAAGGGAAGCCGGCTTTGGCTTGGTGGCGGCGGGAAGAAGGGGAGGAATTCCGCCCCTTTTTCCCGCCGCCGCCAAACCAGTCCCCGAGCCGAAGTGCGGCGCGGCGGGGGCTTTTCGCCGTTTGCCTCCTCCTGGGGGGAAGGGAAACGGCGCGGAGCACCGCATCAAGGAGCCGGTCTGCAGAGTCAGCGCCCAGCAACGCCGCACAGAGCATCGCCTCCTCAATCCACCACGGCGTTGCTGGGCGCTGACTCTGCAGACCGGCTCCTCGATCCAGTGCTCCGCGCAGCGCTCACATGTGTTCTAGCGCCCGTTTATTTAACTTATAATTTATAATTTATATAACTTATAATTACTTATAATTACTACCTTACTCTTAATATATTTTCTAATACTTTCTTACAACATGTCATACCATTTTTCCTTATTTCTTAATATTTACTTTACACAAGGGTCATTTGAACGCTGCCATAGATGTTATATCACTGTTACATTTTTGTAAATATCTCTTGAACATATCCCATTTTTGAATGGGTGGGGTATTATTATTATTATCATTATTATTATTATTATTAGCCGGCCTTACCTTGAGCTGCTGGGCACCCGCAGAGGAGATGTGACAATCAGGTGGGATTTCAAGACAGGTGGCGGAGGAGGAGGAGGTGGCGGAGGAGGAGGCAGCGGCTGCGGAGGAGGCTGCTGCTCGCTGAAACTCAGGGACCGGCTTCGCACCTGCAAACAAGAAACATACGCGCTTTACGATACACCCAAGAGCAAGTCTCTCAAGGACCCCACCTCCCCAAGGAGCTGGAAGCCAGCCCTCTGTGCCACTCAAGATTCCTGCAGCCACAGAAATCAGGACTAGAGATGGGAAGGCCTGGAAAAAACCCGGAAAAAATGGGGGGGAACCAGTTTTTTCCCCTGTTTTTTCCAAAGCCATTTTTTAGAGGTCCATGAGAAAAATGACAAAGAGGAAGAAGAAGAAGAAATGGAAAATGACAGTAGTTCAAGAAAATGGGGTAGAATAAACTGCATGTATATGTTGTGTCTTCCGTTTCTTCTTTTGAAAAAGCACTCCTCAAAGAGCAGACCTTCTATGGATCTTAAATATGGAGGTGGATCTTAACTTTTCTTTGCTGTTGGTGCTAAGGGGCAAATCTGATGATTTTTACGTTGATGGTTTCTTGCTTTTTGTTGCTTTTGAGGGGAAGGCGGGTGGTTACGTGTTTTATTGCAGGCGTAATACTTTTATATACACTGGGTTCCACGCAATTTGTAAAACTACTCCACACTAAACTTTGCTTCAGTTTTTCCAAAATTTCTATTTCCCCCCCCCAGGAAAAACGGGGGGGGGAGGAACGTCGACATCTTTTTCTCATGGCTTCAAAATTTCCGTAATTTTTACATCTCTAGTCAGGACTTACCGGCGAGAGCGTGGGTATGGTTGATGTCGCGGCAGCCCAGCTGATACTGGTGAATATGTGCGGGGATACGGGAATCTGGATGGACGGCAGAGCCTGGGAGAGGAAAAAAACAAGGGAGGTGTGAAAGGATTCGCTGCATTCCCATCTCTGCTACATAATAATAATAATAATAATAATAATAACCACTCTGGGCGGCTTCCAACAAAACATTAAAATACAGAAATCAAACATTAAAAGCTTCCCTAAACAGGGCTGCCTTGAGATGCCTTCTAAAGGTCTGGTAATTGTTGTTCTCTTTGACCTCTGGTGGTAGGGCGTTCCACAGGGCGGGTGCCACTACCGAGAAGGCCCTCTGCCTGGTTCCCTGTAACTTGGCTTCTCGTAGCGAGGGAACCGCCAGAAGACCCTCGGTGCTGGACCTCAGTGTCTGGGCAGAACGATGGGGGTGGAGACGCTCCTTATTATTATTATTATTATTATTATTATTATTATTACTGCAGATCAGGCAACTGGCCAATCAGCTACCCACCAACATGACAGCAGCGGTGTTTCTGTGCAAAGTTGGTAAATTATGTTGCAAACTGCCCTGTGAACTTTGAATAAAAGGCAGTAAACAAATTTAATAAATAACAGCCATGATGCAAACTAGCACAAATCCAACAAAATAACAACCGCAGAGTTCCTGCCGCCACCGAAACACCAGGTGGTGACGGGTGCTGTGCGCCCTGAAAAGATTCCAAAACGACCTGCCAGGAAACAAAGGGTCTCAAAATATTTGGGAGGGAATGCCCTTGGGTTTCTGGTCCCAAGTACAGTGGTACCTTGGGCTGCAAACGCTTCAGGTTACAAACTCCGCTAACCCAGAAATAGTACCTCAGGTTAAGAACTTTGCTTCAGGATGAGAACAGAAATTGTGCTCTGGCAGCACGGGGGCAGCAGGAGGCCCCATTAGCTAAAGTGGTGCTTCAAGTTAAGAACAGTTTCAGGTTAAGAACGGAGCTCCAGAATGAATTAAGTTCTTAACCAGAGGTACCACTGTATATCAAGAAATCTCAAACAGCTAAATTACCTGTCAAGGTTTCCCCGCAACTGTCATTCCTACAGAGAGCTTGTGATGCGTGGCTGAAGCAGGGATCTTAACAGAGCAGCAATGGAAAACCTTGGGGAAATCTGCATTGGTCTTACGGCTATTTGGCTGTTGTGTGGGGAAATGAAACACAATCTGTATGCTTCCAGAGGGATCCAGAAAGCTTTTATGACACCTGGTGGGGTTTTTATTTCCTACACTTTGGACTTAGATGCTCAACCTTCTCCATCCATCCGTGCAAAGCTTTGGGACGAGGGATGCCTCGGTTATATTGGTAAGTCCCTATTCCTCTTATTTTATTTTGAAAGGCTGGACTAGATGAATCCCAAGACGGAATTAAGATTGCCAGAAGAAATATCAACAACCTCAGATATGCAGATGACACAACCTTGATGGCAGAAAGTGAGGAGGAATTAAAGAACCTTTTAACGAGGGTGAAAGAGGAGAGCGCAAAATATAAAAAAAAACCCCTCAAAAATATCAAAAAAAAGCTCAACATCAAAAAAACCAAGATCATGGCCACTGGTCCCATCACCTCCTGGAAAATAGAAGGGGAAGAAATGGAGGCAGTGAGAGATTTTACTTTCTTGGCTCCTTGATCACTGCAGATGGTGACAGCAGTCACGAAATTAAAAGACGCCTGCTTCTTGGGAGAAAAGCAATGACAAACCTAGACAGCATCTTTAAAAGCAGAGACATCACCTTGCCTACAAAGGTCTGTATAGTTAAAGCGATGGTTTTCCCAGTAGTGATGTATGGAAGTGAGAGCTGGACCATAAAGAAGGCTGATTGCCGAAGAATTGATGCTTTTGAATTATGGTGCTGGAGGAGACTCTTGAGAGTCCCATGGACTGCAAGAAGATCAAACCTATCCATTCTGAAGGAAATCAGCCCTGAGCGCTCACTGGAAGGACAGATTGTGAAGCTGAGGCTCCATTACTTTGGCCACCTCATGAGAAGAGAAGACTCCCTGGAAAAGACCCTGATGTTGGGAAAGATGGAGGGCACTAGGAGAAGGGGACGACAGAGGACGAGATGGTTGGACAGTGTTCTCAAAGCTACGAACATGAGTTTGACCAAACTGTGGGAGGCAGTGGAAGACAGGAGTGCCTGGCGTGCTCTGGTCCATGGGGTCACGAAGAGTCGGACACAACTAAACGACTAAACAACAACGTCAGACCAACACGGCTACCTACCCGTAACTCCCTATTCCTCTTATTATTTATCGTTTGACTGCTTTGCACGTGGCAGGTTGCAATACCCCACAGCCACACTTTTGGGTTTTTCTAGTTGTCATAAAAAGGGTGAGGGGGGGATATATATTTGGGGAGGGCTGGCAGGGCCCTACCTGATACGCATGGTCGGCTTGGATGTGCCAGAAGGAGCTCGGGGCCGACTGGCTGAGGGCGCTGCTGGGCAGGTGGTGCTCCAGGGGGGCTGCTTGGTCCAGGATGAGAGCCTCTGGCTGCGACGGAGTCTGCTGGATGGCGATGGGAGAAGAAGCACCCGCAGAGGTGGCGGTGGGGCTGGAGACGGCCGCCGCGGGTTCTGGGGGCGCCTCCTCCTTCACTTGCATTTCCGTGTAGTAGAAATCCTCTTCCCTCTTCCGCTGGTCAGAATTGGCGCCGTCTCTGCAGAGATGGAGGAGAAAGATGAAGCAATGCCCTGGGGCGACACAAGTCCAACATTTGCCAAATTTGGGGCTCTGGGGATTTAAATTAGAGGCACCCTTTCTCCATCAGCTCCCCAGATCAAATGGGCAGGTATTGTCCTCTCGACCGCAGAACAGCCCAGGTAGCATTAACCGCCCACCTCCCAGTTTCCCCCTTTGCTCGTTGACAATGCTGTGCTTTTGGGGGCAAATCCCCTGGGAATGGGCAATGTTGGCGGCTGCGATTGGCAGGCAGCATGGCACCTCCAGATTGGCCAGGCTTGGTATAAATACAGTGGTACCTCTACTTACGAATTTAAAGCGTCCAAACACACGTTTGTAAGTCGAAAAAATTTGTAAGTCGAATCCCATAGGAATGCATTGGGGAAAAAAATTCGTAAGTCGAAGCAACCCTATCTAAAAATTCGTATGTAGAAAAAATGCTATCTAAACTGCATCCAAGATGGCGGATGGAGCTCCATTTGTAAGTAGAAAAATTCGTAAGTAGAGTTATTCATAAGTAGAGGTACCACTGTACCAGGTGGCTGGAAGTTCCAGCTCCAATTCTGGCCTCTACGCCAGTCGCGGCATCCACCATGTCTGGCTGTGATGACCCAACGGGGACAACTGTGACACTTGGGGTCGCTTCCACCTCTACAATTCTGTGATTCTACAACAACAACAACAACAACAATTCCTCAGGCTGCCAGGTACAGCAACTGATCTCGAGGAGCTCAACTTGGAAGTCCCCCTGAACACAAATGTTCCAACTCTGGAATCAGGCACACCTGGAGCCTCTGGTTCCGTGAATAGCACCCAAGTTCCATCACAGAACGACAGAGTTGGAAGCTCCCCCAAGTTCATCTAGCCCAGGCAACGTCCAACTCCCTGTTGGGCATTGGTGATCTCTAGCCCAACCAGCTGCAATAAAAGGAATCTCAACACCGTGTCGCTTCCTTCTGGGTCAGGGGTCAGCAATCTTTTTCAGCCGTGGCTGGTCCACTGTCCCTCAGACCATGTGGTGGGCCGGATTATATGGGGGGGGGGGGAGTGAACGAATTCCTATGCCCCACAAATAACCCAGAGATGCATTTTAAATAAAAGGACACATTCTGCTCACGTAAAAACACGCTGATTCCCGGACCATCCGTGGGCCGGATTGAGAAGGCAGTTGGGCCACATCCGGCCCACAGGCCTTAGGTTGCTTACCCCTGCTCTGGGTGAACGCCATTCGGCCGGGGTCTGGGGGCCTTACTCACCCCAAGTGCTGGGTCTTCACATGCCTCTTGATCCCCACGATGGAGCGAAGGACTTTTCCGCAGCTGGGCCACAGGCAGGTGTACATCACCTTCACAGAGTTCTAGGAGAGAGAGACACACCTGGGTCAGGTCTGCAGGCAAAACCAAGCAGGGGGGAAAATCCTCATTTGGGGACCCTGCATGGCTTTCCTCCTCCTCCCCTTCCGCTTGGACGGGGCAAGGCAGGGAGGAGCTCGGGCACAAATCCCAAATGTGTCCCCTTCTCGGCCTCTCCACCTGGCCTAGGAAATCTCCACAGATTTCCCTGCCCCACATCATTCTGGAATGCTTTCAACTGGCTGGAATGGGCCCTAGAAACCCAATGGTGCTTTTTTGCTTGCATGGAAGGAGGGCAGAGAAGAGAGTCAAATGGAGGCCACTGCACAATGGCAACATTGAAATGTGTTGCTCCACCCAGCCTTCAGTCTGTCATGTGGCCCTTGAAAGGCTTCCCAGGACTGAATGCGGCCCTCAAGGTGAAAAGGGTCACAACCCAAAGCTCTTGGAGATGAGCTCCCTCGGTGAGACCAGGAGCTTCCATTTTCCTAGCGCAATTGCTCCTTAGGAAACTAGAATGAGTGCTGGTTGGAGAGCCAGCGTAGTGTAGTGGTTAAGAGCGGTGGACTCGTAATCTGGTGAACCGGATTCGCTTCCCCACTCTTCCACATGCAGCTACTGAGTGACCTTAAAATCTATAAAATATCTTTGTTTGCTTTCCATATTTCTGTCTCTGCATCTTCTCCATAACAGTTTGGTTTTTGTGAATTTAGAAGCAGCCCTGGGCCCCTTTCTTTCTTCCCTAGCACAGCCAAAGCATCCCAAATCATTTCACACGAGGTTCCCTCTTTAAGAGGCTACCTTATGTGGCGGCAATGTGAAATTATCATAAAGGCCCAGGAAAAGACATGCTGTATAAAGATTTAAAGAAAATGTGGGAAATCGTTGTCAAAAAAATCGTTGTTTAAAACAAACAAACAAACACCTGAAGTTATGATATTGAGATGTACAGGACTTGGTGGTTTGTTTGAGCGAAAGACTTGGTTCTGATATGTGAGACTGGATGCCCGGCCAAGACCAGCCAGCCCCTATGGACGGAAGAAGCCTCGGCCAAAGAAGATAAAGAAGAAAGACTGGCAAAATAAATTACTGAACTATCCAGGACAAATTATTACAAAATAGGGCAACCGTTCAATGCATATTTTTTAAAGCTTTGTGTATAGATTCTTACATTGGTGTAACCTTTAAAAGTCACTTGTAATAAGATGAAGAAGGTTTTAAAATTGTATTGTTAAGTACTATGGACATGCACAAACAAGTATATTACTGTATAATAAAGCCAAGAGGGGGTAAATGGAAGTCAACCAAAAAAATTATCGTTTAATCTGGTTATGATTTTTTTTTCCTGGTTTGTTTGTTTTTTTTATCCGTTTTGTCATTTTTGGAAAACAAAAAAAATGTTAGCAAAGAAGAGGAGGAAGAGGAGGAGGAGGAGGAGGAGGAGGAGGAGGAGGAGGAGGAGGAGGAGGAAGACGCAGAAGACGCAGAAGAAGACGCAGAAGAAGACGCAGAAGAAGACGCAGAAGAAGAAGAAGAAGAAGAAGAAGAAGAAGAAGAAGAAGAGGAGGAGGAGGAGGAGGAGGAGGAGGAGGAGGAGGAGGAGGAGGAGGAGGAGGAGGAGGAGGAGGAGGAGGAGGAGGAGGAGGAGGAGGAGGAGGAGGAGGAGGAGGAAGACGCCCCAGGACTAAGTCTATCGTCAAGCTTTCTTGTGTGTGCCTTGCTCACTAATAGGTATTTTTTGCTTATGTGAAAAAAAAACAGTTAAAAAAAATTCTTACAAAAGGGACATCCACATGAGAAAGAGACCTGTTTTTCTCATCATTAGCAAAGTTAATTATCAGCCACCTGCTGAGTAAGAACAGACAAGTCTGCAGATCAGGCCAGTGACCCACCTACCGTGTTTCTCCAGAAATAAGCCATACCCCGAAAATAAGCCATAGTGATAGGCAGTTTAACCTTGTAGGTTAAGCTGTACCATACTTAATAAATAAATAAATAAATAAATAAATAAATAAATAAATAAATAAATAAATAAAAAGACATCCCCTGAAAATAAGCCACCGTGGTTTTTTTTGAGGAAAAATAAATATAAGATGGTGTCTTATTTTTGGAGAACACGGTAGACCAGCATCCTCTTTTAAAGCCACCTGAGTCCGTGGCAATTACTGCCTCCTGCGGGAGGGAGTTCCACAGTTTAACGGTGAGTTAATGAAAGTCGGGGGGGGGAACCAGCCAGCGAAGAATCCGTGTCACGTGGGCCGATTCTCCAGCCACTGCCCCTCCCCACTTATGCCGCCCCCTACCTTTCTCTTCCGGGGAGCAGGCTCATCAAAGAGGAAGGGGTCCAAGTCCGTCTCAAAGCCGTCGTCCGGCCGGGGAGAACTGAAGGCTTCGCTCGAGTACTTGGGGCTGGCCTCAGAATGGGGCGGAGACGGGGTAGACAAACCGCTCCAGTGCCCACTGGTGCTGCTGCTGCCACCGTCTGACATGTCTCCGCTTTCCTTCCACACATCGCCCGCCGCTTGGGATGCTGGGGAAAAGAGGAGAGAGGATGAGAGGGGGTTGGACTAGATGACCCTCGGGAACCCCTTCCAACTCCACATCTCTTTGAGAAACAAGACACCAACGTCTTTTCCGAATTGCTCTTTCCCCCCCAGATACTAGGCCAGGCTTCCTCAACCTTAGCCCTCCAGATGTTTTTGGCCTACAACTCCCATGGTCCCTAGCTAGCAGGACCAGTGGTGAGGGATGATGGGAATTGCAGTCCAAAACATCTGGAGGGCTGAGGTTGAGGAAGCCTGTACTAGGCCGTGGCTCAGCAGCAGGGAATCTGCCCAGCATGGAAAGGGTCCCAAGTTCAAGTCTCACCTTCTCCAGATAGCCATTCAATCCATTCACCCATCTATCAACCTCTGTTTTGTTTTGTTTTTGCTTTTTATTTATATACTTTTCAAATTTATACATTTCATTAGTTTTACAATCAATTTAACATTTCAAAATTTGACTTCCTTCCCCCCTCTTTCTGCGGTTCCTTAAATTTATTTTTTGATATCTTCTGCATATCCAAATTCATTTCACTTGCTCATTTAATTATCTACTGTAAATAAAAAGGTAAGGTAAAGGGACCCCTGACCATTAGGTCCAGTCGTGACCGACTCTGGGGTTGCGCGCTCATCTCGCATTATTGGCCGAGGGAGCCAGCGTACAGCTTCCGGGTCATGTGGCCAGCATGACAAAGCCGCTTCTGGCGAACCAGAGCAGCACACGGAAACGCCGTTTGCCTTCCCGCTGTAGCGGTTCCTATTTATCTACTTGCATTTTGACGTGCTTTCGAACTGCTAGGTGGGCAGGAGCTGGGACCGAGCAACGGGAGCTCACCCCGTCGCAGGGATTCGAACCGCCGACCTTCTGATTGGCAAGCCCTAGGCTCAGTGGTTTAACCCAAAGCGCCACCTGGGTCCCTAATCTACTGTAAATATACACCCTTATAAAACTGCAGGTTATTACAATGATCCTGCTAATGTTTTTATCTGTTTACAATTGATCTGTAAATTTATTTGTTTTGCTTTTTAATTATCCATAACTGAAAAGCATATGCACACCTAGGGGGGGGAGGAAAAGCAGCTTCACAATTTTGTGATTCCACCAGAATATTGAGGGTTGTTTCTGGGGTGGGGATACATCAGAGGTCTTGCTGAGATCTGCTGGATCAGGCCAATGGCAAATCTGGTCCAGCATTCCCCTCTCATAGTGACCAACCAGATGCCCATTATGGGAAACCCGAATTTCAGGATTCGAACACAGGAACGCTGTCACTTCTTGTGGTTTCCAGCAACTGATATAAGTTAATTTGTTTCCATGGGCCTGCGCTGGGTACGACATTGCTGGACAAAGCCCAACAAACTCAAAAGGGATAACCTTTGAGCAGGCGTGGGCAGGATTCCACCTGTGAAATTTGCATCTGGAAAGGAGGACGAGAAAATAAACCCCACACAACTCTTGAGCTTCCACAACTGCTCTGCCAACTCAAGTCGATCAATGGCCTTTCCCACATGGGCAGAGTCCTATTTTTAACTTGATTCCTGGGAAGCACCTCTAAATAGAGACACCGGCTCCTCTGGGTGCCCCAGGACCCATCGCTCCCATAATAGGCTGAGCATCCGACTGGAAACGGTGGCTGGGAGTCGGATTACATGCTCCATGCCTCCACCGTCCCCCCTCTCTCTAGGAATGCAGACACCGTCCCAAATGCGGCCAGCTGCCCTTCCTAGCAGCTGTCCGACAGCAGGGCAGGGCGGAGGACACAGCGAGGGAAGCAGACGGTCACAAACAGCAACTCTCAAGGGACTCGGCCGGCAGGCTCCTCGGAGATCGCTTGGCCAGCAAAGTCCAGCCCCCACCTCCTTGCTGGTTTGAGAAGGCGGCTGAACCAGACGGTCGCAGGGGGGACGCAGAGGTCCCGTCAGACCTCGGAGGGAGACGGGGCAGCTGCTGGAGGGGAGAAATTGAGTGCTCTCTCTCACTCAAGGCCCGCTTGCAGACTAGAAGAGCCACTGTCCTGATCCAGGCCAGTGTAGCGCAGTGGTTAGAGTGCCAGACTAGGACTCGGGTTCAAATCCAACCGCTCGGCCACTGAGCATGCCAGGTGACCTTCGGCCAATCGAATGGAACACAGCTGTGGTCAGCCTGAGGAAGGACCATCCACCTTGAGCCGCCCATAAAAAGCAAGTCTAGAGTGAGAGGCTAGGGCGAGGAACGCTGTTTTCAGGAACTCTTCTCGCAGTGATAATTTTGGGGGTGAGCTGAGAGTTTGTTTGGACCCTGGTGAGAACCTGGAGGCTGAGAGGGAGAGTTTGGATTTGATATCCCCCTTTATCACTATCCAAAGGAGTCTCAAAGCGGCTAACAATCTCCTTTCCCTTCCTCCCCCCACAGCAAACACTCTGTGAGGTGAGTGAGGCTGAGAGACTTCAGAGAAGTGTGACTAGCCCAAGGTCACCCAGTAGCTGCATGTGGAGGAGCAGGGAAGTGAACCCGGTTCACCAGATTACGAGTCCACTGTGTGTTAAAAAGAAAATATTATATATATTAGCAATTTTGCATTAACGCAACGTTTTTATGCGCAACAGTGTGTTTTTGCAGTATTTCGTTTACATCGTCTGTTGTCGCTTCAGTTTACTCAAATGTTTTAATCTATTAAGCCGCACAGAAATTGAATGATCAGTAGTCCATCAATCAATCAATCAATCAATCACTTGATCTACATTTAGGTCACATGCTGTTTTCTGGAACAAAACCTTCAGCAAATCTCATTGAGAGGAGAGTCTGAGTGCTCTGTGTGGTGTAGTGGTTAAGAGCGATAGACTCGTAATCTGGTGAACCGGGTTCGTGTCTCCGCTCCTCCACATGCAGCTGCTGGGTGACCTTGGGCTAGTCACACTTCTCTGAAGTCTCTCAGCCCCACTCACCTCACAGAGTGTTTGTTGTGGGAGAGGAAGGGAAAGGAGAATGTTAGCCGCTTTGAGACTCCTTCATGGAATTGATAAAGCGGGATATCAAATCCAAACTATTCTTCTTCTCTTCCTCTGTGACCGCGGAGGAAACAGGACACCTGAACTGCCTGGAAGAGGCTTCCCAGGATTTCACCCTGTGTTTGAAGGGCTTTCACGCATACGGAGCAAATTTGCTTTCTATTGCTCTGTTGCAGGGGAGCAGGGAGACCAGAATGACAATGGAAATGGAAAGCCTTTGCCAGCCTTACTTGGAGGCACCTGGGGTTGAACCTGGGACCTTGTGGCCCTTGCCACTGAGCCACGGGGTCCTTCCTATTTGATCTCGGTGCATCAAGCTCACCTGGGATGGCAGCGTCACCATTAGGGGGGCTCTGCACCACGGGGCTGCAGGATAAGCTGGTCAAGACCATGGCTGCCATCATCTCGTCCATCTCCACAGCAGCAGCATCCGATTTCCTGAAAAGAGAGACCGAAAAAGAGGGTGGAGGGGTGTTGAATATGAAGCCAACATACAAAAAAAGGTGACACACACCAGCATGTCCTACGAGAGACGGCGCCAGGTTTGAACCTGGGATGAGGCTGGATTCGAGCCCTGCTATCGAATCCAGCCTCTTCTGGGCTGCATCAATAGGAGTATAGCATCTAGATCTAGGGAAGTAATAGTACCACTGTATTCTGCTCTGGTCAGACCTCACCTGGAGTACTGTGTCCAGTTCTGGGCACCACAGTTCAAGAAGGATATTGACAAGCTGGAACGTGTCCAGAAGAGGGCAACCAAAATGGTCAAAGGCCTGGAAACAAAGCCTTATGAGGAACGGCTTAGGGAGCTGGGTATGTTTAGCCTGGAGAAGAGAAGGTTAAGGGGTGATATGATAGCCATGTTCAAATATATAACAGGATGTCATATAGAGGAGGGAGAAAGGTTGTTTTCTGCTGCTCCAGAGAAGCGGACACGGAGCAATGGATTCAAACTTCAAGAAAGAAGATTCCACCTAAACATTAGGAAGAACTTCCTGACAGTAAGAGCTGTTTGGCAGTGGAATTTGCTACCAAGGAGTGTGGTGGAGTCTCCTTCTTTGGAGGTCTTTAAGCAGAGGCTTGACAGGCATATGTCAAGAATGCTTTGATGGTGTTTCCTGCTTGGCAGGGGGTTGGACTGGATGGCCCTTGTGGTCTCTTCCAACTCTACGATTCTATGATTCTATGATTCTATCACCCTTTGAACAGCTCGCATTTGTTTCAATGAGCTGCGATTCCAGAATTGCAGGGGTGCCACAGGTTGCCTTCATGGGTGGGAGAGATCACCGTGTCTCACTGGACAGCCTTGAGCTGGGCAGTCCCTGGTCAATAAAGTACTGACCCACCACTGTCCCCTGCTTGCTTCAATGGGTGCTTGGAGCTCAGAGTATCGCTCAACAAGCGGATTGAATTTCTGCACCGGGGAGGGGGGGAGAGACTTCCAACAGTCTGACCCCCCCCCAAAAAAGCGCACTCCTCCACTGTCTCCTGAGACAGACAGGTGCTAACCATCGAGCCAATCAACGAGGGGATTGGATTAGATGACCCTTTGGTCCCTTCTAACTAGAATCGTCAAACTGAAAGGTACCCCCCCCCAATGAAATGCAAGAACCACAGCGGAAGAATCCCTCTAAGCCTTGATCAAGCATCTACTCAACAAGGCAGCAATGGAGGGTTTCAATCGGGACACTCAATTGGTTGGGTTTCAGCAGGCATTTTAAAAAAGGCAGCTTTGAAACCAGCACGGGGGTCAAGGAAAGTCCAGGTCTCTTTTCTCCAAATCTGCATGGAAAGCTGAACTCAGCTCAGCGCTGAACTCGCCTCGCCTGCTTCTCCAGGAAGAGAGATCTATAAGAGGCGCTTTTAACAGAATGAATTATTTAAGCAGTGAGTCCAAACAGCCCCCGAGATTTGGAGAACATCACGTACCTGGAGTCAGGAGAGAAAGCATATCGCTTCCCCCCCCCTTTTATTTTAAAAAATTAAGCATTAGTTGTATCCAGGAGTTAAGAAACCTTTCCTTAGGCTTTCCAGCTTGGACTGCCATGTAATGCTTTGGTCTCCTTTAACGCGGAGGGGCTGGAGCTCAGAAGTAGGCAGGGTGGGGGAGTTACTGAGGAAGGGGCCACATTCAGTCACCAGCATCTGTGATGAAAAGGCGTGTCTGGAAGCAGGATGCGCCCCTCCCCGAGACCCTGAAAACTCCTGCCTGATTTAGGAACATAGGAACCTGCCTTGCACAGAGTCAAATCACGAGGCTCCACTGGTTCAACAGAGCCCCCCCCCCCCCGCCCCTGGCTCACGCGAGCTGGAGGGGGTGTTCTTTAAACTGCTCTGCTGAGCAGCACGCGGCATTTTCACACACACACACACACACACACACACACACACACACACCTCGATATACCGCTGGGCGAAGCTACCATCGCACTCTGCCCCTGGTGTATTGTTTGCTATTGCTATGCAGATTCTGGGGGAGACCAGAACAGGTTGCAATTAAAAAGAAAAGGGGGACTGAACATTACGAAGACCTTTTTGACAGAATGAACATGCTTGATGATATCTGAGGTATCTGAAGAAGTGTGCTTGCTAACCAGGCACTGGAGGGACCTGTCAGGGGTAAGCATGGACCAATGGTACCAAGTTGTATGGGAAACGGCTCTACTAGAAAAACTAACCAGTAAGCTGAAACTGACACAGGGACAAACAGAAGAAGACACCCCAGAAGAAGACACCCCATACTTCACCCCAGTATGGTTCCCCTACATCACTTATACAGCCCAACATGACAACAACAAAAACTTACCGTCAGCATACAAATCAATATGGCTAACCTAATCAAAACATCCTCCCTCCCCACTCACACGAGAAAATAAAGATAATCACAGCCAACCATAAATGAGCAATCACATCTTAAGACAAATCCCGACCTCTCTCACCAACAGAGAAGCACGAACAAACAACAGTGAACCTGCACAAACGGCGATGACGCCGAACCCCTACACATATCACGAAAAACAGGAACATTGGCAATCCACCACACCCAACTCCCCATTCCACCCACCTCTTCCCCCCTTCCTCCTAATGTCTCAACATGTAAAATTGATGTGTAAAAATGATGCATGAGACACTGCTCTACCTTTGTAACCCAAGAAAATCCTTAATAAAAATGATTTTTTTTAAAAAAAAAAAGAAGTGTGCTTGCTCACGAAAGCTCATACCAATGACAAACTTAGTTGGTCTCTAAGGTGCTACTGGAAGGATTTTTTTTATTATGCTTGATGATGGATGCTGTAACAGATTCTGTGCATCACCGGGGGGGTGGGGGGGTGGACTTAGGACACCTTTTAGGAACCTCCCAACTTGCACCCACAGCAGTGCCGGCCCAACTCCTTCAAAAGGCAAGAACTTCAGTGAGGAAGTGAGCAGCCATGTGCAGCTGTTTTAACAATGGCGATCCATGTTTTTAAGGTGGTCTTATCACTTGCAAGCTGCCCCGGAAACCGAGCATTGTAAGGAAATAAGTATGACGCAGCCATGAGCGAAACATCTGGGACTCACCTTTTTGGCACGTCGATGCTCCTGGAGACCGACCTGGGTCCAGGTGCGGCTGTGGCAGCTGCCTCCATGGTCGGTCCGTGGTCCATGGCCACTGGGACGGCCTCATAGCCCGTCATGGCAGGAGCCCCGAGGTCCATCTCCAGGGCTGGGAGAGGCAAGGCCTGGATGTTAGCCAGCCTCACTTCCTCGGCTTTCCGGCAGACATAGAAGCCCTGCTCCAGAAGAAGCACCTTCACTTCGTTGCTGAGGTGGTCATGGTGCTCCACCAAACCGGGGGCCTCTTGCCCTTTGTAGAAGACATAGACCTATAAAGGGAGGAGGAGGAGAAGAGGAGTAGTAGTAGTTTGGATTTGATATCCCACCCGAAGGAATCTCAAAGCAGCTAACATTCTCCTTTCCCTTCCTCCCCCACAACAAACACTCTGTGAGGTTAGTGAGGCTGAGAGACTTCAGAGAAGTGTGACTAGCCCAATGTCACCCAGGAGCTACAGGTGGAGGAGTGGAGACGCTAACCCGGTTCCCCAGATTACGAGTCTACCGTTCTTAACCACTACACCACACTGGGAGGAGGAAAGGCACTCTCTCGTCATGGCTGCCGTTTCAGTCTGCGGCTCAAACCCCCAAGCCCAGTGTGCCATGCCTTGGGTTTTCAAGTTCCGAACTACCCTGAGATCTAAGGATGAAGGGCAGCGTGCAAATAAATAGAGAAATAGGTAAAGGTAAAGGGACCCCTGACCATTAGGACCAGTCGTGACCGACTCTGGGGTTGCGCGCTCATCTCGCATTATTGGCCGAGGGAGCCGGCGTATAGCTTCCAGGTCATGTGGCCAGCATGACAAAGCCGCTTCTGGCAAACCAGAGCAGCACATGGAAACGCCGTTTACCTTCCCGCTGTAGCGGTTCCTATTTATCTACTTGCATTTTTTGACGTACTTTCAAACTGCTAGGTTGGCAGGAGCTGGGACCAAGCAACGGGAGCTCACCCCGTCACAGGGATTCGAACCGCCGACCTTCTGATCAGCAAGCCCTAGGCTCAGTGCTTTAACCCACTGCGCCACCTGGGTCCCTAAATAAATAGAGAAATAAAATATACTAAACCCCTGAAAACAGGCCCCATTGTGCCATAGAATCATAGCTTTGCAAGGGACTATGAGGGTCATTTGGCCAACCCCCTGCAATGCAGGAATCTTTAGCCCAACTTGGAGCTCAAACTCACGACCCTGAGATCAAGAGCTTCGTGATCTCTATCAACTGAGCTACGCCCCCCCCCCCAGCATCCTTCTGAAGAAAATTGCACCTTCAGCCTAGCAGGAGTGAAGAAGGTGTTTGACTAGCAAAGCTGTGTTCGTGTTATTATTACTGCGATTTGTTGAATTAATTGACTTCCGAAGCACTGTCTCAATGCAATTCACACCTAAGATAATTGAAACCACAAATGCATTTAAAGCAAGACCGAAATCCTAACAAGCAGACACTTGTGGTACAGTCCCTGTTGTTGAGATTCCTGCATCTCAGGGGGTTGGACTAGATGTCCCTTGGGGTCCCTTGCAACTCTACAATTCTATGATTCTATGACCCATTTATCCAGCTGGGACAAGCTCATCTGGGAGACCTGATATCCACGGCCTAGATGGGTTTCCCCTCTCCACAGTGACCTAATTGGACACAGAGCCACTGCCTTGATTCCCAAAGTCTATTTTTACGTATGTAATTGCATCTGTGCGGAGATTGTCACACTTGTGTTAGTTATTCTTGGGGACTATTTATAGAGAACTCCGGTTACCCTATGGAAAGACTTAGGGTGCTGTAATGTACAAGCCGGTATGGAATGGGCAGCAGAAAATGAGAGATAAAACAGCACCCTCTTGGGAGGATAGATTAGCTGTGGACCAGACTCGATGGCTCAGAGTAGCATCTGCATGAAAAATCCCAAGAGCCTGCTGGATCAGGCCAAGAGCCCATCTAGTCCAGCATCCTGTTGTCAAAGTGTCCAACCACAAGTAAAAAGGTAAACAAGGACCCCTGGACAGTTATGTCTTATCAAAGGCAACTATGGGGTTGCGGCGCTCATCTTGCTTTCAGGCCGAGGGAGCCAGCGTTTGTCTGCAGACAGCTTTCTGGGTCATGTGGCCAGCAGGACTTAACTGCTTTTGGCACAACAGAACACAGTGATGGAAGTCAGAGCGCACAGAAACATCCGTTACCTTCCCGCCACAGCAGTACCTATTTATCTACTTGCACTGGCGTGCTTTCGAACTGCTAGGTTGGCAGGAGCTGGGACAGAGCAACGGGAGCTCACCCCGTCACAGGGATTCGAACTGCCGACCTTCTAATTGGCAAGCCCAAGAGGCTCAGGGTCAACCACTATGGTGTCTCCATTCCCCTCATCCAGCATGGGAAACTGAGGTCCAGCTCCAAATGCCTCGTCAGTTTTCTCACTGCAAGAAGTGAAGTTACAGGGAACCAGGCAGAGGGCCTTCTCGGTGGTGGCGCCCCGCTTGTGGAATGCCCTCCCATCAGATGTCAAAGAGGAAAAACAATTACACGGTTTTCTGTAGACAGCCCTGTATTGGAAAGCTTTTAATGTCTGATGTTTCAATGTGTTTTTTATATTCCGTTGGAAGCTGCCCAGAGTTGATGGGGAAACACAGTCAGATAGACAGGGAACAAGTAATATATGAGGAGGAGGAGGAGGAGGAGGAGGAGGAGGAGGAGGAGGAGGAGGAGGAGGAGGAGGAGGAGGAGGAGGAGCATCACCTACAGGACCGCCTCTCCTGGTATGCCCCGCAGAGGACCTTAAGGTCCACAAACAACAATATTCTGGAGATCCCGAGCCATAAGATGGCTAGATTGGCCTCTACTAGAGCCAGGGCCTTTTCAGTATTGGCCCCAACTTGGTGGAACGCTCTTTCCCAGGAGACCAGGGCCCTGCGGGATTTGTCATCTTTCCGCAGGGCCTGCAAGACAGAGCTGTTCCGCCTGGCCTTTGGGTTAGACTCAGCCTGACCCCTGTGTTTTCTTCCCTCATGGCTTGGATTTATGGACTACTTGAAATGAGGCTGCACTTTAAATTTTAATACTGTATTTTAATCTGTATTTTAATTAATTGTTTTTATGTTTTATTGTAATTCTGTTGGTGTGAGCCGCCCTGAGCCCGGTTTTTGACTGGGGAGGGCGGGGTATAAATAAAAATTTATTATTATTATTATTATTATTATTATTATTATTATTATTATTATCATCATCATCATCATCATTTAGCAGTGCCTGAACACAAGACCAGCACTCTCCTCTCCTGTGTTTTCCAGTAACTGGTATTATTAATAATAATAATAATAATAATTGAGTTTATATACCGCCCTATACCTGGAGGTCTCAGGGCAGTTCACAACATATATAATCAGAATAAATCAGAATAAACAGAATAAAAACAACAACCCCCCAATAACACACACACACACACTCCCAGAAAAGAGCCACATGTCTTCTAGGGCTGTGAGAGAGGGAGAAGAACCTTTCTCCATCCAGGTTGCAGAAGACACTCTGAGCTCCCCAGAAAAAGAGAACGGCACAAACATCATAAAATCAATGTGAGGCAGGCCACAGCCTGGGCACGAGACACCCACTTCCGTTCGGAAGCTTCGCAGACGGATGCTTGCTGAATCGGGATGGGGTTTCTGCAAGAGCCCACAAGTCTGTCCAAACTCAACAGGAACCCTGCCCAGTATGTTTTCTGGCTAGCTGGCCTGGCTTGCGAGCTGGGACTTTGGGGTATATCCAAGAAGCCTTTGGACCTTGCAATCTCACCCACCCATCCTCAAATATCGAAACCTGTGCCAGCACCCACCTATAAGGCCAACATAAAAGGGACACGGCAGAGAGGTCGTTTTCACAGGCCATCCTGGCAGGAGACACTTCTTATTTTGCAACAGTGTTATAAACTCATATACAGTCAAACCTCGGTTCCCGAAAAAGCTCCGTTTTGGAACATTTCAGCTCCTCGACGCCGAAAACCTGGAAGTAACTGCTCTGGTTTCCGGATGATTTTCGGAAGCTGAACATGCTATGCGGCTTCCGTTTTGAGTTTCCCTATTGTATTGAGGCTTCCGCTTTCAGTTTTCGGTTGTCGGAGGTTTCGGAAGTCAAACGGTCTTCCGGGAACGGATTACGTTTGACAACTGAGGTTTGACTGTATAAACTAGTCACTAAATGGCAACTTAAACTTATGGTCACCGCAACGTAAGATCTTTTTCCCCCCAATGAAATTTATCGTTGTTGTTAATTGAATTTATTTATTTTAACAATTTTTCAATTGGTTTTTAAACAAATACAAACACGGTAACCAAGTTCAAAAAAGTTTCTTGGAAGGTGTCTCTATCCGTTATGCCTTTAATTGCCCCCCCTGTGAAATGCTCAGACATTGCTGTATCCCCACTGCTTTCCCCTTTAAGTTGGAAGAGCTGTGGAAAGCTTGGTTTGTTTATGCATTGGTGGGAATGGACTTATGTTTAAAAAATTCATTTATGCAGTGCTTTTTTTCCTGGGGGGACGCAGGGGTACACATACCCCTATACTTTTTGTGAATATAAGTTTGACCTCGTTGAGGGGCAGTATTTCAATATGAGTATGAAAATGAGAGTACCCCCAAACATTTTTTAGAGGGAAAAAGCTCTGCATTTATATACCGCTTTACATTTTAATCCTGCCAATCTAGCAGTTCGAAAGCACATCAAAATGCAAGTAGATAAATAGGAACCGCTACAGCGGGAAGGTAAACGGTGTTTCCATGTGCTGCTCTGGTTTGCCAGAAGCGGCTTTGTCATGCTGGCCACATGACCTGGAAGCTTTACGCCGGCTCCCTCGGCCAATAATGCGAGATGAGCGCGCAACCCCAGAGTCGGTCACAACTGGACCTAATGGTCAGGGGTCCCTTTACCTTTACCTTTTTACATTTTAAAGGGGGGGGGAATCAAAGCAGTATAAAGGTGAAGGGGCCCCTGACCATCAGGTCCAGTCGTGTCCGACTCTGGGGTTGCGGCGCTCATCTCGCTCTATAGGCCGAGGGAGCCGGCGTTTGTCCGCAGACAGCTTCCGGGTCATGTGGCCAGGATGACAAAGCTGCTTCTGGCGAACTAGAGCAGAGCACGGAAACACCGTTTACCTTCCCGCCGGAGCGGTCTACCTTAAAACATCAAATCGCTCACTCTGGAATATAGTTGTAATAGAGGGAAATCATGCATAATTTGAGATATTAACAAGGACTAGAAACTCCAGACCCCTTTTACATGCTACCACACCCAGCAGAACAAATTGGTTCGGTTACCTTTTGGCCTGTTTGCAGGAGTGGCCAGTTCTGGCTCTGACCGCCAGAGTCTCTGACAGGCTCCTTGAAGCGGCCGTCCTCACACGAAGCCAGCCGAGGAGACTCTTTGACATGCTCCGGCTGCAAGGGAGGGAGCTGGGCCATCATCAGCACCCCGTCCCCCAGCAAGGGGGGAGCGGAAATTCGGGCGCCCAGCAAGGACCGCTTCCCCAGCCTCCTGGAGAGAACACTCGCCATCTCGGACCCGCTGCAGAGAGAAAAAGGGGCAACAAAGGTTAGTTCACGGGGGATGGGCGACTGTATTTTCATATTTGTTTTCTCCATAAAATTTATGCACCTCTCGGTTGTAAAACAAACCAACTCCAAAGCGGCTTACAAAGAGAGTAACACTGTAAAACTATCAGTGAAAACGATGCTTCAAAACATTCAAAAATATAGTATCAGCAATGGACTGAAAACAGATTAAAACACACATCCACATTCTTCACGTGGGCTTCTCTGTTCTCAGTGGGCGCAGAGAAGACTATAGGGAAGGCGCTTGCCTGATGTCAAGTGGCAGAGAGTTCCACAGTACTGATTCTGCCACCCAAAAACGGATTCAAGTTACAAGAAAGGAGTTTTTGTCTAAACAGGGAAACAGTTTCCCTTGGAAGGTGGTTGACTCTCCTTCCTTGGAGGTTTTTAAGCAGAGGTTGGATGGTCATCTGTCCTGGATGCTTTAGCTGAGATTCCTGCATTGCAGGGGGTTGGACTGCATGACCCTTGGGGGTCCCTTCCAGCTCCACAGTTCTATGATTCTACGAAACATGGAACCTGTAACCGTGCCAGTTCTGCCAATCACAGATTTGTAGTGTTGGAAGGGACCCCTGAGAGGGTCACCTAGCCAGGCCTTCAAGCAGAGTTAAAACACTCCTGGGTGGAAAATATTGGTAGTGGCGGAGCATCTCCTTTGCATGGAGAGCCCCCCCCCCCAATTCAATCCCCGGCAACTCCTGGTAGAACTGGGAGAGATCCCTGACTGGATCCCTGGAGAGCCACTGCTGCCGGTCAGTGCAGGCAGTATTGAGCCAGGTGAGCCAATGGCTATGACCCAGCGAAAGGCAGCTTTCTAGGAAGCAGTGATGAAATACGGGGGGGGGGAACGCATGTTTCAGAACCTCAGGGAAAGCACAAAGGGGGTTACTGTGCCGTTGCAAACATGCAACATCAGGAATTATTATTATTATTATTATTATTATTATTATTATTATTATTAATACATACCCCACCCATCTGGCTGGGTTTCCCCAGCCACTCTGGGGGGCTTCCAACAGAATATTAAAATACAGTAATCTATTAAACATTAAAAGCTTCCCTAGAGCTCCCTTCAGATCTCTTCTAAAAGTCTAAAATGTCGCCTGCAGAAACCCCACCAAATGCAGGGGCCTCTCAAACAACAATCGCCTTCCCAGCTGCTTTCGATGCGGTTCGACCAAGACTGGGGTGTCTCGGGAGCGGTGGCAGAGAGGCAGGAGAGTGTGCAGCAAGTGTTTGTGCAGCCAAGTATAGTAGAGATATTCATTTATTTTGCATTTGACCAGGGAAGTTTTTTTAAAAAACAAAACAAACCAGGAGGATGGCAGGCAGGCAACACCAGTGCCCACGCGTCCGTCTCCCCCCGCCCCCCAAGGGACAGCGCTGGCAGGAAGCGGCAGCCGAGAAGCGGAGGGATGAGCCTCGGCTGTGTAAACAGAAGTTTGCGCTTCCAAAATTCAGCAACAATTCCGCCTGTTTCTAAAGAGATCTGCAGCTCCACCGCCGGGCAAGCAGGGTTCCTAGAGGAAGCCCGAGCTCAATCGAAGCCCAGAGCTCACCTCTGGAATCTGCAACAGCGAACATGTCTTCTGGGCATGGGCAGAGAGCCTGGCTCGGGGCTGGCACCAGGGGACCATACAGGAGACCACCAAACCTCCATTCTCTGAAGATGCCCCTACCTACCTTTCGGTTGCCACCTGCTCGGCAACCAGCACCTGTTTCCACCCTCTTGAATTGGGCTCTCCTTTTGGGTAGCTGAGATGACTGGGCCCAAGGGATGAGGGCAAACTAACTGGCAGGGGTGACGGCAAAAAGGAGACCAGCCCACACATCTGCCAGATGTGCCCCCAAAATGCTGCCACTGGGTCTGGCAGCACAACCTAAGGAGAGCCTACCAGATCAGGCCGACGGCCCATCTAGTCCAGCGTCCTGATGCCCCAACCAGATGCCCCAATGGGAAACTGGAAAGCAGGATCCAAGCACAAGAGCAACACTCTCCCTTCCTGTGGCTTCCAGCACCTGCGATTCAGAAATATTGGTGTGTGGGCAGAGCATAGGCCTCCTGGCCAGTAGCCTTTGATAGCCCTCTTCTCCTCCATGAATTTGTCTAATCCTTTGTTGTTGTTGTTTAGTCGTGTCTGACTCCTTGTGACCCCATGGACCAGAGCACGCCAGGCACTCCTGTCTTCCACTGCCTCCCGCAGTTTGGTCAAACTCATGTTCGTAGCTTCGAGAACACTGTCCAACCATCTCGTCCTCTGTTGTCCCCTTCTCCTAGTGCCCTCCATCTTTCCCAACATCAGGGACTTTCCCAGGGAGTCCTCTCTTCTCAAGAGGTAGCCAAAGTATTGGAGCCTTAGCTTCAGGATCTGTCCTTCCAGTGAGCACTCAGGGCTGATTTCCTTCAGAATGGAGAGGTTTGATCTTCTTGCAGTCCATGGGACTCTCAAGAGTCTCCTCCAGAACCATAATTCAAAAGCATCAATTCTTCGGCGACCAGCCTTCTTTATGGTCCAGCTCTCACTTCCATACATCACTACTGGGAAAACCATAGCTTTAACTATTTTTAGCGCCACCTCCTTTTTTAGAGCCACCCAATTTGGCAGCCATCACGGCCTCCTGCAGGAGGGAGTTCCACAGTTTAGCCGTGCACTGCATGAAGGACTGGATCTTATCCGTCCTGAATCTCGCAACATTCAGCTTCTTTGGAGTTCTAGTGTGCTGAGGGAGGGAGCAAAAACTTCCCTCCGTCCACTTTCACCAAGCCAGGTGTAATGTTATTCACTTTATCATGTCGCCTGTTCCTCACCTTTTCTCAGAACTCAGCCACCACAATGAGTCCATGTATACCAGTAAGGACGGGGTGTTTTAATTCTTGGGAGCAATTTCCAAACTGGTCTGAGCTACAGCACTTTTTAAGAACGTAAGCACCAGGTAGGGGCCAAGCCAGAGGAAGAGCAGCAGAGATATGGCAATGTGAGCAAAGCACTTTTGGAGGAAAGTAGAGGCACACAGCATACACCTGGCGCCCTCCAGATGTTATGGACTACAACTCCCATCAGCCAAAGTATCATGCAGCTGTGCTGACTTGGGGCAAAGGGTTGGATCTCTACACTGCATCCTTAAACCAGTTTGAGCCATTCCCTCTTCTTCACCTGGGAACCGGAGTTTGTAGAAAGGGATTTCTAACAGCAATGCACCCAACTGCTACCCCAAGAATTATTACTATGAACCTCACACTCCATCGCTAAATACCATCATCACCTTCAAAGTAGCCCAATGTAGAGCACATTGCAGTAGAAAGAGAGATCATGTACCACTCTGGCGAGACAGTGCACACAGACGGGAGTTAGGTAGACAGCCGCCCTGGACACAGAATTAACCTGCACCTCCATGGACAACTGCAAGTCCAAAATGACTCCCAGGCTGCGCACCTGGTCCTTCAGGGGCACAGTTACCCCATTCAGGACCAGGGAGTCCCCTGTCCCCCAGAAACAGTACATAAACAACATAAAGTACATTGGGTTTACATTGCTTTAATTGCCACACATGCACCCCTCTGCAAACACTCCCATCGCACTGCCAGCAAAGGAAGGTGATCATGTGGGATGAAGAGGCTGCAATTCCCCCGTCAAAGATGGCCGGCCTGGGTCACAAGGAAAAGTTTGGTGCCACGCAGGGGCTGAAAGACTTGATTGACATGCCACAATTCAGAGGCTTCACCCCCTCGTGATAGGCTCATCCAAATGACCCATTTACTGAACGCTCATCCTGATTCGCTTGCACATTGCTTCCACAGAGGTTAGACAGTGTCCAATCTCTACCGAGCATATGTTCCGATTTATTCACGGGGCAGGTCTACAACAACGAGCATTCATCCTGACGTGCCCGCGTAGGGGCCATGCATCTTTTCATTTAACCATTTATTCATCCCATACTTTTAAGCGCATTTCCTCATCACCCTCCCCGAACCCCTTTTTAAAGTGGGTATATTGCACTTGGACAACAGAGCACTTTAATCCACTTTTAACTGTGCAAACCTAAGATTCCAGCATGTGCGTGGATCTCTCCCAGAATATACTGCCCATCTGAAGGTGACCTTAGCCAGACAGGAATGCAAAGACAACTTATCGCCATAGCTTTTTCCCTTAATCCCCCCCCCCCAAAAAAAATCACGTCATATCCAGGATTCTGATAGGGATCGAGATGATGAAAAGGTAGACCAGTAAAGAGAATCAAGTTGGAGGAACAGGTCAAGAGCAAGTCATCACCCCTATGCACTAACCATGGTAGCAGGAATTGGAAAGGTGTACGAAAAGGTGACCCGAATGATCAAGAGGATGGACCAAATCCCATAGGAGGGAAGGTTGCAACGCTTAGGACATCTTAAAGAGGTAAAGGTAAAGAGGCCCCTGACCACCAAGTCCAGTGTGGTGTAGTGGTTAAGAGTGGTAGACTCGTAATCTGGGGAACCAGGTTCGTGTTTCCACTCCTCCACATGCAGCTGCTGGGTGACCTTGGGCTAGTCACACTTCTCTGAAGTCTCTCAGCCCCATCCACCTCACAGGGTGTCTGTTGTGGGGGAGGAAGGGAAAGGAGATTGTTAGCCGCTTTGAGACTCCCTCGGGTAGTGATAAAGCGGGATATCAAATCCAAACTCTTCTTCTCTTCTTCTTCTTCAGTCGTGTCCGACTCTGGGGTTGCGGTGCTCATCTCGCTCTATAGGCCGAGGGAGCCAGCGTTTGTCCGCAGACAGCTTCCGGGTCATGTGGCCAGCATGACAAAGCTGCTTCTGGCGAACCAGAGCAGCGCACAGAAACGCCGTTTACCTTCCCGCCAGAGCGGTCCCTATTTATCTACTTGCACTTTGATGCGCTTTCGAACTGCTAGGTGGGCAGGAGCTGGGACCGAGCAACGGGATTCGAACCGCCGACCTTCTGATCAGCAAGCCCTAGACTCTGTGGTTTAACCCACAGCGCCACCTGGGTCCCTTAAAGAGGTAACGGTAAAGAGGTCCCTGACCATCAGGTCCAGTCGTGTCCGAATCTGGGGTTGCGGTGCTCATCTCGCTCTATAGGCCGAGGGAAAAGGCAAGGAAAACCCAACACGACAAAGGTTTATGCTACTATGTTTGGCATGCAGAAAACGGCTAGAGAGACATTTTTCTCCCGCTCTCATAACACAAGAACTTGTGATGCTCACTGGTGTCAAACCCTTCTGTGCTGCCTGGCCTTTAAAGCCCTAAACGGCCTTGGCCATATTGATCTGAAGGAGTGTCTCCACCCCCATCATTCAGCCCGGACACTGAGGTCCAGCTCCGAGGGTCTTCTGGCAGTTCCCTCACTGCGAGATGTGAGGTTACAGGGAATCGGGCAGAGGGCCTTCTCGGTAGTGGCACCCGCCCTGTGGAACACCCTCCCATCAGATGTCAAAGAAATAAACAATGATCAGACTTTTAGAAGACATCCGAAGGCAGCCCTGTTTAGGGAAATTTTTAATGACTGATGTTTTAATGTATTTTTAATCTTTTGTTGGAAGCTGCCCAGAGTGGCTGGGGAAACCCAGCCAGACAGGTGGGGTATAACTAATAAATTATTAGTATTAGTATTATTAAAGGTAAAGGACCCCTGACAGTTAAGTCCCGTCGCAAATGACTCTGGGGTTGCGCTGCTCATCTCGCTTTACTGGCCAAGGGAGCTGGCGTTTGTCCGCAGACAGTTTTTCCAGGTCATGTGGCCAGCATGATGAGCCGCTTCTGTCGAAACCAGAGCAACACACGGAAATGCTGTTTACCTTCCCGCCACAGCGGTACCTATTTATCTACTTGCACTTCGTGCTTTTGAACTGCTAGGTTGGCAGGACTGGAGCGGTACCTATACCTATTTATCTACTTGCACTTTGACGTGCTTTCGAACTCCTAAGTGGGCAGGAGCTGGGACCGAGCAACGGGAGCTCACCCCGTCGCAGGGATTCGAACCGCCGACCTTCCGATCAGCAAGCCCAAGGCTCAGTGGTTTACAACACAGCGCCACCCGCGTCCCGTTGTTGTTGTTGTTGTTGTTGTTGTTGTTGTTGTTGTTGTTGTTATAGCCCATTTGGGAGATGTCAACTGACAGGTGTATGTGGCTCAGGGGAAATGGCCTCCTGGGCCAAGACTGGTTCACAAGCTGAAACCCCCACCCCTTCAAAATATACTATGACTCCTGCACGAGCCCTAGGTCAAAGGGAGTGGTGGCCAAACTCGGCCCTCTAGATGTTTTGGGACTACAACTCCCATCATCCCTAGCTAACAGAACCAGTGGTCAGGGATGATGGGAATTGTAGTCCCCAAACATCTAGAGGGCCAAGTTTGGCCACCACTGGTCTGAGGGGTTGGGTGGACCCTGCTGGGCGTGGGTGCCAGACATCGCAGCCAGGGAGCACGCTGACCTGCTGGAGAGAAAACCAAGTTAAGATGCAAGACTGTGACTTGGCAAGACGAGGGTTCAGATCTTGGCTCAACAATACCGCTAGAAAGGCAGGATATAAATAATTCCAGTAAACCAGTTAAAAATATCTCATGGCTCTGAGCAGCCTCTACTCCAGGGTGGACATGCCCTCATCTGCGGAATGGGATCAGTCTGGGCCTGTCTTGCAGCATTTCTGCTTTGCTGAGTAAGGAGCTGTTCTTAGCCGTCTGGGCTTCCAGACGGAGCAGGCTAAAAGATCCTCCAATATAATTTTAGGCCAGTGAATTCTGACGATGCAGAAAGCCCTTTTAATAACCATGCATGCAAATTCAGGCTACTCTGCATGCCCATTTTATGGGTGCTATGGGTGAAATCTGGAACATGTCCAGAGGAGGGCAACCAAAATGGTCAAAGGCCTGGAAACGATGCCTTATGAGGAACGGCTTAGGGAGCTGGGTATGTTTAGCCTGGAGAAGAGAAGGTTAAGGGGTGATATGATAGCCATGTTCAAATATATAAAAGGATGTCATATAGAAGAGGGTGAAAGGTTGTTTTCTGCTGCTCCAGAGAAGCAGACACGGATCAATGGATTCAAGCTACAAGAAAGATTCCACCTAAACATTAGGAAGAACTTCCTGACAGTAAGAGCTGTTTGGCAGTGGAATTTGCTACCAAGGAGTGTGGTGGAGTCTCCTTCTTTGGAGGTCTTTAAGCGGAGGCTTGACAGCCACCTATCAGGAATGCTTTGATGGTGTTTCCTGCTTGGCAGGGGGTTGGACTGGATGGCCCTTTTGGTCTCTTCCAACTCATTCTATGATTCTATGAAATCCGGCTGCAGTCGCTACCCCACCACACTTTATCTATCTATTGCATGTATATTCTGCCTTTTCTTCAAAGCTCAAATTGGTAACGATTCTTTTAATCCCCAGAACAACTCTGTGAGGCAGGTGGTCAGGCGATGAAAGAGAGTCACCATCTTCCGGGGGGGGGGGGTCCGTTCCACTGTCAAACTGCTATTACTGTCAGAAAGTTCTTCGTAAGGGTTAGCAGGAATCTCCTTTCTTATCATTTGAATCCATTGGTTTGGGTTCTCTTCTCTAGCTAAACATCCACAATCCCTCAGTCATTCCTTGTAAGGCTTGGTCTTCCAGACCTTGAACATCTTGGTTGCCCTCCTCTGCACGCCTTCCAGCTTGTCAACAACCTTCCTAAATTATGGCACCCAAAACTGGACACAGGACTTCAGGTGAGGGTTTGACTAAGGCAGAAGAGAGCGGGACCCTGACTTCCCTTGATCTGGACCCTCGACTTCTGTGGATGCAGCCTAGAATAGCATTAGCCACCTCAATATTACAGTCACCAATGCGGATGTGTGGACTGTTGGCGATGACCCAGGATGTTGGCCTTTGGTCAGGCTGATGGCGAGGCTTGGGAAAGCAGTTGATGAGTCTCTGTAGAGCTTCCTTGGGGTGCACTGTCAAGGCTACATCGTCCGCAAACATCTCTCGGATAAGGACCCCCTTTTGGTTGGTGTGGAGACGTGTTGGGTTGAACAGGCTCCCATGGCTCCTTGAACAGAAGTACAGTTGTGTCTTGAATCCCAAACGCCTTGGTACTCGGACATTTCGGCTCCGAATGCCGCAAACTCGGAAGTGAGAGTTACGCTTTGCAAACATTCTTTGGAACCCGAACATCCGACGATGGATTCCGTTCGATTTCAAAGGTACGACTGTACAAGCTGTCTTCAGGCGAGCTGAAGGCATAGGAGAACAGAAGGGAGAAGAATATGCCAAAGAGGTTTGGGGTGAGAACACAGCCCCGTTTCATACCACTCTCTACAGAGAAGGTGTCCATGCTATTGGAGAGTGCTGACTGCTCTCGCAGAAGGATACAATCATTTTTTGAAGCTCAGGTGGACATCCTATCTCGCTGAGCAGAGTGAAGAGTCCCTTTTGGCTGACGAGGTCAAAGGCCTCTCAGGTCTACAAAGGCGATGATGCCCAGGGGTGTCTCTGCCCCTGGCATTTTCCCTGCCGCTGGCGCAGCGAGGAAATCATGCCGACTGTCGACCTCTGAGCTCTAAAGCCGCATTGTGACTGTCTGCGAGTGGCTGTAATCTCTTGAGAACGCACACGGGCAAAGGCTTCCCCCAAAGTACCCTGCAGGGAGATTCCCCGGTGGTTGTTTACAAAAAAAAAAAAAAGATAGGGCGATAAAGCTATGAATAAGAAAAAGTCAACGAGGACAGCCTACGCCTCCCCGCTCTGCTTCCATTCTGTTATTTGTTTCCTGGCCTAGAGACTCTCCATCTCTCTCTCTCTCTCTCTCACACACACACACACACCCCTTGCTCTTTGCAAGAGCACTGCATACCTGCAATACCTGCAGGGGGCGGATAGTCGGGTGGGTCACCCAATGAGTAAATCAGAAGATTAGGTCTGGTCCTATGCTCTGCGCACACAACAAAAGCCACAATGTGCCCCACCCTCCACAGGGAGGCAGCAGGACAACACCCAATGCTGCGGTTTATTATATTTTTATTTTGGTTTTATTTATTTATTTATTTGCTATACTATTATTACTATTAATAATAATTAATCAATCAATTAATTAATTGATTAATTATACCCTGTCTCATCTGGCTGGGTTTCCCCAGGCACTCTGGGCAGCTCTCAGCAGAAATGCAGAAAACTCGATAAAACATCCCAACATTAAAAACTTCCCTAAACAGGGCTGCCTTCAGATTATCATCATTATCATCACATTTATTTATATCCTGCCTTTCTCCCCCCAGACTGGCTTACACAAATTAAAACAACACAGATGAAACACAAAACACTAAAAAAAACACACACACACACATAGAAAAGATCATTAAAATAGAAAAGATACAAACGATACGTTGTTTTAATATTCCAGCGGTCCACAAGCTTTTCAGCTGCTCTGATGAAAAATCGTACAGCAACTCGCACGGTGCATTATGGAGAAATATTTAAGTCGTCCACCAAGACCCTCAACAATTTTCAAGTGGTCCGTAGGGGGCAGGAAAATTGCAAAACCTGTGCCCTATACAACTAGTACTGAATGGTGTAATGTCCAGGAAACCAAGTAAAGCAAGCCTTTAAAAAAAGCCTCAAAAAAAAAAAGGACACCAACTATTTACTTTAGCACTCCAGAAAGTCTGTTATGCCGGAAGCATTTTTGAGCAAAATGTTAACTCTTTGATTGAAAGCAGCTGTATTAAGAATATTCAGAGCAGGCAAAGTATCATGGGATTCAAAATTCTGTGTCTGTGTGTAAAGAAAACAACTTGTTCATCTTCAAAAGTACAATGCACAGGTGAGAGTCTTAGGCTCCCAGGTCAATGGAGAGGAAGTGACAACTCACACCTCAAAACGCAGGTAAACTCATCCCAGGGGCCATCAGAATACAACCCGTGAATTTCGAAATCCAGGTTCCTGGTGCCAAAGTTTTATTCCAGGCAGCAAAATATTGAGCGACCCAAAATTCCACAGGGAATGTCACAAGTTTTGTGCCACAAGGTGTGTTTTGAGTCGCAAAGCAGAGGTCTTCGCTATCTTCAAGGGGACCTACTCGCATGTAAGGCCAGCCTAGGCTGCAAACTCTAGACTCCTTGCCTGGGACTAAGTCCCACTGAAGACAGCAGAACTTACTTCCAAGTAGACATGCACAGGATTGCACCATTAGCTTCTATATGTTGTTTTTGTTTTTTAAATTGAAGTACCAAAACACAAGCTCTGCAAAATTTGCTTCGCCATTTAAATCCAGGCGAAATGCGAAATGCTACTACCATTGAGATGTTCCCATTCTGTCCTTATCTAGAGAGCCAGTGTGGTATAGTGGTAAAGATTGCCAATTGCACTAGCACCTGGGAGAGACCTGGGTTCAAACCCCGCCTCTCGACGTTCATTGGGTGCCCCTGAGGGCCAGTCCCTACCTCTCAGCCTACCTCACAGTTGTTGTGGGCATTAAATGAGGAGGGAGAGATCCCCAAAGACCTCCTTGAGTTGGAAGGGAAGTCGTCTAGTCCAACCCCCTGCAATGCTAGAAACAAATAAATATTATCGTTATTATTAGGCTACAGAAGCTACAGTAAGAAGCTACAGTTAGAACTGGATATGGAACAAGTGATTGGTTCAAAATTGGGAAACGAGTACGACAAGGTTGTATATTGTCTCCCTGCTTATTTAACTTATATGCAGAATTCATCATGCGAAAGGCTGGACTAGATGAATCCCAAGCCGGAATTAAGATTGCCGGAAGAAATATCAACAACCTCAGATATGCAGATGACACAACCTTGATGGCAGAAAGTGAGGAGGAATTAAAGAACCTTTGAATGAGGGTGAAAGAAGAGAGCGCAAAATATGGTCTGAAGCTCAACATCAAAAAAACCAAGATCATGGCCACTGGTCCCATCACCTCCTGGCAAATAGAAGGGGAAGAAATGGAGGCAGTGAGAGATTTTGCTTTCATGGGCTCCTTGATCACTGCAGATGGTGACAGCAGTCACGAAATTAAAAGACGCCTGCTTCTTGGGAGAAAAGCAATGACAAACCTAGACAGCATCTTAAAAAGCAGAGACATTACCTTGCCGACAAAGGTCCGTATAGTTAAAGCTATAGTTTTCCCTACCATAATCAAGGACAAAAGGACAAAAGTGGTAAGGACCTAACAGAAGCAGAAGACATCAAGAAGAGGTGGCAAGAATACACAGAGGAATTATACCAGAAAGATATGGAGGTCTCGTACACCCCAGGTAGTGTGGTTGCTGACCTTGAGCCAGACATCTTGGAGAGTGAAGTCAAATGGGCCTTAGAAAGCACTGCTAATAACAAAGCCAGTGGAAGTGATGATATTCCAGCTGAACTATTTAAAATTTTAAAAGATGATGCTGTTAAGGTGCTACACCCAATATGCCAGCAAGTTTGGAAAACTCAGCAATGGCCAGAGGATTGGAGAAGATCAGTCTACATCCCAATTCCAAAGAAGGGCAGTGCCAAAGAATGCTCCAACTACCGCACAATTGCGCTCATTTCACACGCTAGCAAGGTTATGCTTAAAATTCTACAAGGCAGGCTTAGGCAGTATGTGGACCGAGAACTCCCAGAAGTGCAAGCTGGATTTCGAAAGGGCAGAGGAACCAGAGACCAAATAGCAAACATGCGCTGGATTATGGAGAAAGCTAGAGAGTTCCAGAAAAACGTCTACTTCTGCTTCATTGACTATGCAAAAGCCTTTGACTGTGTCGACCACAGCAAACTATGGCAAGTTCTTAAAGAAATGGGAGTGCCTGATCACCTCATCTGTCTCCTGAGAAATCTCTATGTGGGACAAGAAGCTACAGTTAGAACTGGATATGGAACAACTGAGTGGTTCAAAATTGGGAAAGGAGTACGACAAGGTTGTATATTGTCTCCCTGCTTATTTAACTTATATGCAGAATTCATCATGCGAAAGGCTGGACTAGATGAATCCCTAGCCGGAATTAAGATTGCCGGAAGAAATATCAACAACCTCAGATATGCAGATGACACAACCTTGATGGCAGAAAGCGAGGAGGAATTAAAGAACCTTTTAATGAGGGTGAAAGAGGAGAGCGCAAAATATGGTCTGAAGCTGAACATCAAAAAAACCAAGATCATGGCCACTGGTCCCATCACCTCCTGGCAAATAGAAGGGGAAGAAATGGAGGCAGTGAGAGATTTTACTTTCTTGGGCTCCTTGATCACTGCAGATGGTGACAGCAGTCACGAAATTAAAAGACGCCTGCTTCTTGGGAGAAAAGCAATGACAAACCTAGACAGCATCTTAAAAAGCAGAGACATCACCTTGCCAACAAAGGTCCGTATAGTTAAAGCTATGGTTTTCCCAGTAGTGATGTATGGAAGTGAGAGCTGGACCATAAAGAAGGCTGATCGCCGAAGAATTGATGCTTTTGAATTATGGTGCTGGAGGAGACTCTTGAGAGTCCCATGGACTGCTAGAAGATCAAACCTATCAATTCTTAAGGAAATCAGCCCGGAGTGCTCCCTGGAAGGACAGATCGTGAAGCTGAGGCTCCAATACTTTGGCCACCTCATGAGAAGAGAAGAATCCTTGGAAAAGACCCTGATGTTGGGAAAGATTGAGGGCACTAGGAGAAGGGGACGACAGAGGACAAGATGGTTGGACAGTGTTCTCGAAGCTACGAACATGAGTTTGACCAAACTACGGGAGGCAGTGCAAGACAGGAGTGCCTGGCGTGCTATGGTCCATGGGGTCACGAAGAGTCGGACACGACTAAACGACTAAACAACAACATAGTTTTCCCAGTAGTGATGTATGGAAGTGAGAGCTGGACCATAAAGAGGGTTGATCGCCGAAGAATTGATGCTTTTGAATTATGGTGCTGGAGGAGACTCTTGAGAGTCCCATGGACTGCAAGATCAAACCTATCCATTCTGAAGGAAATCAGCCCTGAGTGCTCACTGGAAGGACAAATCGTGAAGCTGAGGCTCCAATACTTTGGCCACCTCATGAGAAGAGAAGACTCCCTGGAAAAGACCCTGATGTTGGGAAAGATTGAGGGCACTAGGAGAAGGGGAGGACAGAGGACAAGATGGTTGGGCAGTGTTCTCGAAGCTACGAACATGAGTTTGACCAAACTGCGGGAGGCAGTGGAAGACAGGAGTGCCTGGCGTGCTCTGGTCCATGGGGTCACGAAGAGCCGGACACGACTAAACGACTAAACAACAACAATAGGCTACACAACATTAAACTAGCTATGCAATGTTACAACCACTATAACAACCCCCAACCGTGAGCGCTGATTAAGTACTGAAAGCACATCACAAAGACATGTGTTAACTTACAACAACTTTAAGAGATGCGTTCTTGCCCCCATACTGCAGACAGAGGAACTGAGGCAGGTGGCAATTGCCCATCAAATCCTCAGCTGAGATTTGAGCCAAGAGTTTGAGGTTCACAGTGCAACATTTCCCCCTCAAATGGTTTGTAACATCCCAATCCTGTACACATTTCCTCAGAAATAAATCACAAGTAAATTTCCTCAGAAGTAAATTTGAGCTTACGTCCAGGTGAGGCTGCCCTGCTTAGAGACTATGTACATATTTGCAAAGATAACATAAAAGCAACACAGGTTAAGACAGCAAGAGAGGATGGCAAGTGTGGCGGGAAGATTCAAGGACATGTAACATGTAAACATTTCAGTGCAGCACAGTCGTCCCTTGGTTCTCAAACTTAATCCGTTCCGGAAGTCCGTTCCAAAACCAAAGCGTTCCAAAATCAAGGCATGCTTTCCCATGGAAAGGAATGCAAAATGGATTAATCCATTCCAGACTTTTAAAAACAACCCCTAAAACAGCAATTTAACACGAGTTTTACTATTTAACAAGACCACTGATCCATAAAGCAATAAACAATGTACAGTGGTACCTCCAGTTACAGACGGGATCCGTTCTGGAGCTCCGGTCGGATCCCAAGGCTTCCGCAACCAAAAGAACCACTTCTGTGCATGCGTGTGCAGCGACAGAGCACTTCTGCAGATGCCCACACAGCAAAACACTTCCAGGTTTGCCGCTTTCGCAACCCGAAGTTTACGCTACCCGAGTTTACGTTACGTTACGAGGGTAACGTAAGCCGAAGTGCTACTGTACTGCAGTCACACAATCAATCAGTAGCTGAACTGGGTTCCACACAGTTACAAAAACAAAACATAAAGAGCTGCAAAAACAAAAAGGCAAAATAAATAGCAAAGACAGACCTCAGCTTAACACACAAATCGGAAGTGTAATACTCAAAACGGAGCATGTTTGGCTTCCAAAAAAAGTTCGCAAACCAGAACACTTACTTCTGGCTTTGCAGTGTTTGGGTTCCAAGGTGTTTTGAGTACCAAGGTGTTTGAGAACCAAGGTACCACTGTATACTACATTATCAAAACTTTTTTTAATTTATTTGCGGAATGTGGGTAGATTTCTTTTCAAAACGGGAGCAAGAGCATCAAGCGAAACTGAGGACAATCCTAGTCGAGATCCAGAATGGCCGTTTGAACAGAGCGCTGCAGAAGACTCGACAAGCAAACCTCCAAAAAAGAAAGTTAGTTGACAATATGTGGATAGCTATCCAAGTCTTGGTTTCACACGGCAGTATGCCACTGGACTCCTTCTGGATATACAACCCAAAGCAGTATCCACGCCTCTCTTCAAGAGCATTGGCTATTCTTCTACAGTTCTCCGCGACATATTATTGTGAGCCGCAATTTTCAACTCTGACAAATATGACAGATCAGAAAAGAGAAAGGCTTATTTGTGCTGAATAGGAGGGGAGTTTGCTTGCTCAAATTAAACCTAATATAAATGAAATCAGCCAGCAAAAAGCTCACTCACACCTCTCATTGAGTTTGTAGAGTACACATACCTAAGGTACATAAGAGGCTTGTTTTTAATTATATTTTGGGAATGATTTGTGTTCTTAGGTAGTTGCATTGTTTTATACTTTCTGGGTGCCCCGTGATAATATTATAAAGTAGTTGTGTTCTACATTATAAATCAAGCACTTTAGTTTCTTTTTGTTTCCCAGCCTATTTCTTATCAATTAAAAAAAAAAAATCGACGTCGCAAATTTTCATTCTGAAAGTGTGGCCCAGAGATAAAGGTTTGAGATCCACTGATGGAATCTACATTGACTGAGAGCTCCTCTCTGTGTTTCGGGCACAAAGTAGTTCTCCCTGCAAGGAAATAACTCTGCCACTGAGCCACGACCCTTCGCAGGACAGAGAAAGCTGCAATATACCAGTCAGGCCTCTGCTCCGTTTAGCTCAATACCATTGACACGGACCAGCGGAAGCACTTCAAGGTTTCAGGCAAGGGAACCTTTCCAAGTCCTGCCTAGAGATGGTCAGAACTTGGGTCTTTCTGCACGCCAAGCAGATTTCCTGCTGCTCAGCTACGGCCCTCCCTTCCTAAAGGCAGCTGTGCGAAAGGGTTAACAGTCAAAGTCTCCAGGAAGGAAAAGGCAAGGATTAGCAGCTCTCTCTGAAGGAAAGCCTGCAGCTTGTAAACTTAGATCTGACGGCCTCAGCATATTCCAGCAGAGAGACAGGGAGGAGGGTGGTTACACAGAGGGGGGTGTGGCGGTCTTGCCCAGAGGCAGGAAGGAGCCGGCAATGGGGTGTTAGGAAAGGGCACCCAAGGTGCAAATAGGAAAAGGAGAGTGGGGAGCTTGAAGGGCCGGTGGAACGCAGGCAAAGAATGTACAGTATAGCCTAGTGGAAAGCTGCTGAAAGCATTTCATCCCGTTGCCCAGATCGGCTTGGAACTATCATTCATAAGGTAGTTCCTGCCCTCATGCCTACAAAACTGGAAGAAAGACATGACACAAAAGGAAGATGGGTTGAGAGGGAGGAGGAAAATAGGTGGGGATGGCAGTGGTAATAGTATCCCTTCCTCCCAGGGTCCTTCCCTGTGGGAAGCCAGGGCTAGGATATGACTTACTGACCACCTTTAAAATTCCAGCAGCAGGGGGCTCAGGGAAGTCCAGCATTGCGTGCTTTTTAGAGGTGACAAAACTATAGGCAACGGTAGAGCAATTTGCCAAAGGAGCGTATAGATAAGGCTGAGTGCCTCAAACCTGGCTTTAGAACACTTTGGTTCTGGAAAAAGATATATTTGTGATGTTACGGTGGCAAGCCAATCGGCACAGTGCACGAAAAGCCAAATTAATTATTTTTATTATTATTAGATTTCTACACCAGCCCTCATCTGAAGATCCCAGGGGCTTTAGGATTTCTTTTGGATGCTGCTGTATTTGTTTGTTATTATGGGATGTATTCTTCTGTCTTCATATTGTAAAGACAGAAGAATACAAACAAAATTCAGCAGCATCCTAAAGCAATTTACAACATTGTATTTAAAATAGTTTACATACATAAAACCAGTTAAAACAATTGCATAGATAAAAACATTTTTATAGAGTTGTCAATAAGAATCAGTTGACAGGTGCCGCAGATGCCCTCTCCCCCGACTGCCACAGAAAACAACCTCTTGACACATAGCAAACTAGCAGGCTCTAGCCTGGCCTTCTCCTTGCCCTGCTAGCTTTCCATGTGCAGGGAGGTGCACAGCATTCTGTCATTTCGCTGTTGCCACCTGCTGCACAGAGTGCTATCCTCCAATGAAAGCAGCTTCATGTGACCCCCACCGTCATTCTGAAGCCCACACAAGTTTCGAACACAGAGGGATTTTTAAGCACGTCATGCAGGGTTTCTGTGGCAGGATGGCGACAGGTCTTGTGACACCGCGCGGCCTTGCGACAACCGATTTTATCGTGGCAGAAGGTCGCGTGCAAAACGAGCCAGACTCCAAGGTGCCACCGGGGCCGTTTGCTGTGTGCTGCAACAGCTAACGTGGCTTGTTCCTCTTGAAATTACGCCTGCGATAGTCATCTGTGGTTTAAAAGGGGGGGAAATCACACAGAACCAGCCGCCTGTCGGAAAGAAGCTCCAAAGAGGCGATTCCTCCCCGGCTGCAGACTATCTATGTTTTCCGTCAGTGGCACAGACACCCACACAGGTGAGCATACAGAAAGAGCAGCCAGGTAGACTACCGGGCATATAAAAAACTGCCAGCCAAATAAAGGTGTGGCGGTTAGGGTGCCAGACTAGGACATCGGAGCAATGTTAAAAACTCAGGTATATAAGCTAGGAGCCAAATGGCTCCTTGAAACAGAGTTACAGGTGCCAAAACAGAATGTCTAGTTGCCATTTGGGGGCCAGGTGTCTCGAAAGTCGTATTTTTTTCAATACAACTTCTCGGTTCCTGAAATTCATTGGTTGTGCAGATAAAAAAACATAACAGAATTCTGCAGGAGGCATTGCTAGTGTGTGAAAACAGGCAGGATCCAAGGATTCCCAGGTACAGTGGTACCTCGACTTCCGAACGACTAGACAACCAAATTTTTCGACTTACAAATGGGGCTTACGAATTTCTCGACATCCAAATGGAAACCACAGCGGTTTTAGATAGGGTTTTTTCGACTTACGAATTTTTAGATGGGGTTGCTTCGACTTACGAATTTTTCGTTTCCAATGCATTCCTATGGGAAATCGTGTTTCAAATGGTGCTTTTCGACTTGCGAATTTTTCAACCTACGCAGGTGCCTTTGGAACGGATTAAATTCGTACGTCGAGGCACCACTGTATGCACCTCCAGGTGGTGGAGATGTCAGGTGCCATCCTGGCACCCGGGCATCTACACTTGGTCTCAAGTGGCTGATAAAAAAGGTAAAGGTAAAGGACCCCCGACAGTTAAGTCTAGCCGCAGACGACTCTGGGGTTGCGGCGCTCATCTCACTCTATAGGCCGAGGGAGCTGACGTTTGTCTGCGGACAGTTTTTCCGGGTCATGTGTGGCCAGCATGACTGAGCCACTTCTGGCGAAACCAGAGCAGCGCACGGAAACGCCGTTTACCTACCTACTTATCTACTTGCACTTTGACGTGCTTTCAAACTGCCGGGTGCGAAACACGCCTGGCGGATTTTGAACGCTGCCTGGGAGACCAGGGTTCAAATCCCCCCTCTCGGACACGAAGCTTACTTGCTGACCGCGGGCCTCTCAGGCTAGCCTACCTTACAAGGTTGTTGTTACTGGGATTAAATGAGGCGGGGAGAGACAGGTACACCACCTTGAGTTCCTTGGAGGAAAAGGAGGGCTATAAAGCCAATAAATCCAGTTCATTTCCTATCGCGGCATTAGGTGTTCCAAGGCAAGGTGGCAGTGTCACAGATTGTCCCAGGGAAAAGACCTGAGATACAATCCAGAAGAAAGCAGGAGAATTATCGGAAGAAGGAGGCAAAACCCATTTCAAAGGGACCTGACACAATGGGGGGGGGAAGCACTCCACTCCAATCCTTTGCGCAGCTGGGCCCAAAAGATTCATAGAATCATAGATCTGGAATGGGTCCCAAGGGTCATCTAGTCCAACCCCCTGCAACGCAGCTGAAGAATCCTTGGCAGATGGCCATCTGATCTCTGTTTAAAGCTCTCCAAGGAAGGAGAGTCCACCACTTTCAGAGTGGGTCTGTTCCACTGTCGAACGGCTCTCTCACCGTCAGAAAGTTCTTCTGGATATTTAGTGGGAATCTCCCTTCTTGTAACTTGAGTCCATTGGTACTACCCTCCAGAGTAGGAGGGAACATGCTTGCTCCATCTTCTGTGTGAAAAGCCCTTGAGATGTTTGAAGAGGGCCGAGAAGAGTGGAAGCCAGGAGTGTCCACAAGGCCATTTTCTGCATCCGAGGCAGCCTGCTCTCATTCATAGCCTGAAAGGGCCACAGTCAAGGTTGCTCTACAGGAGTCGGCAGCTAAAGGCCATGCTGACAAAACTACCCTCCTTTACCCCACCAGCCAGAAAATTAAGAGGTCTCCATGGCCTACAGCATCACGGGTGGTCTGAAGACACTTCAGCACTTCTGAATAAGAGGTGCAGGGACTCGACCCAACCTTGGAACCAGGACCTACAACCCCTGCTTACAAAGAGCCGGCCACAGAATCGCAGAGCAGGGAGGCACCCCAAGGGTCATCTAGTCCAACCCCCTGCAATCCGGGAATTGCAACTAAAGAATCCCTGACAAGTGGCCACTTGAGAGCCCCAAGAAGACAGCAGAAGTAAGGCCCTAGTTGCCATCCCAAGCACACTTGCCTGAGAGTTCAACAGGCTTACTTGTGAGTAGACACACTCAGGCCTAAACCAGACCAGGAGAAAAAAGTAGCACAGCAAAGGGCCAACCAGATGTTGCAGCATTGTGTATGAAAGCAAAATCATAATGGGAGAGAAAGGACTGGAAATCTCAAAGTGCAGTGGATGCCCAAAAGGGGCCTGCCACCCAACGAGTAGGATCATAAAATTGCAGGGTTGGGACCACAAGGGTCATTTGGCCAGCCCCCTGCAAAGCATAGGACTCAAACCCACAACCCTGAGATTAAGAGTCTCATGCTCTACCGACTGAGCATGACGTTTTATTTGTTGTTGTTATTATTATTTATTGAATTTATATACTGCCCTATACTAGGAGATCTCAGGGCGGTTTTATTATAATACTTACTTATATCGTGCCTTTTCCCCAGGCTAGGACTCAAGATGGCTAACGCAAATCAACACAACAGCTCATAAAAAATATAGAAAGGTAAAAAAGCATGAAAGGCCATCACTTAAAGGCCACCATATTCTTAACAGCACTGTTAAAAGCCCTTTGCCTAAAACACAGTACAGTACTGTTCCCAAAGGACAACAAGGAGCAAGCCAGTCTAGCCTCAGAAGGGAGTCCCGAAGTCTGGGAGCAGCCACCAAGAAGGCCCTGCCTGCCTCCCCACCAGAACTAGAACTCCCATTACCTCTGACCATTGGCCAAGCTGGCTGCTAAGGTTTATGGGAGTTGGGAGTCCAGCAATGTCTTGAAAGGGGAGCCCTGGAGTCTCCATCCCTCAGTGTGCAAGGAGCTGTCCTACTCCAGATCAAACTATTAGCCTACCTAGGCCACGGCTGGCCCATCACCATGGCCGGCTACATTATTATTATTTCATTGTTATTTGTTAAATTTATATACCACCCTTCATCCAAAGATCTGAGAGGGGTTCACAGAATTAAATACAAGGTAAAAACACAAGTAAATAATTAAAACAGAACAGCAAAACAGCAACACCCCCTTTCCCACAGGTACATTTAAAAGGCTGTAGGATATTAATCAGCCCAAGGCCTGGTTGAAGAGGAACGTTGAATTATGCCTGGAAGATAATCAGTAGCCACTTCTCAATGTGTGCAGAATCCTGGTTCAGTCCCTAGCATCTCCGCTTGAGCCAGTGTGGCCCAGTGGTTAGTGTGTCAGTCGAGGACCTGGGGAAGACCAGGGCTCAAATCCCCCACTTGGTCATGGAAGTCACTGGGTGCCCTACCTCGCAGGGTTGTTGTGGGGACTAAAGGAGCGGGAGAACCATGCATGCCACCTTCCGCTCCTTGGAGGTAAACGTGGGCTAGAAATGCAGCAAACAGACAGATCTTGGAGAGAGAGGATGACCCCCTGCTTCGCCACGGGGGAGTGCCGCAGCTCACCGGTAAAGCTTCTCCTCTGCAGGCAGAATGCCCCAAACGACCATCAACCTAGATGCCCAAAGCCCCGGTCGGTGCGGACGCTCCCAAGCTCCTTTTGATCGAGCCGTCGCAGCGCGCACCTGGGAAGCGGCCTGCCGGACGCACGGCGCCACTTGCGAGGAAGGATCAGGTCCCCGCGGGGGGGGGGGCGCGGCCTGTGCACTACCGCGACATGGCCGCGAGGGGAGGGGGCGTGGCGGATGCCGACCCGAGCCCACCACCAACCACCGTTTCGCGCGGTGCCCCAGCCCGGCTGTCCCGGGGGTGGGCGTGCCAGGTAGCCCAAGGGGGCCGGGGAACGAGGCCGAAGCGGAAGGTGCGCGGAGAAGGCTCGGCCGCGGAGGCGAGAAGGGGGTGTGCCGGCCGGCCGAAAGCGCCCGCGGGTGCCGCCTCGCCGCGCGCCGCCGCCTGTGCAAAACACCGACACGGCTCGGAGGTGGTGGAGGCGTGGCGAACACGCGGGGAGCAAAACATAAGCGCGCACTACGCGATCACCGGTGATGGCGGGTGTGTGCGCGCGCAAAAAGCAGCGGAGGCGGCGGAGAAGGGCTTCCTGCAGCGGGGAAAGGAAAAGGGCGGGCGAGAACCCGTCGAGGGGAAAGCGGAGGCACCCAGGGCTGCGATCCGGGGCGGGGGGGGCGCAAGAGGAGGCTGCACGGTTGCAGGGAGGGATAATCCACGCACGATCGCCCTCCCTGGAAGAAGGGGGGGTCGTTGCATGGCATGGCAGGAGCGGAGGAATCGAGGAAGACACGCATGGAGAGAGAAAGAGTGCGCGCCTTCGGGCAGCGCGGAGTGGCCCGAGCAGCTTGGCTAGGGTGCACGGGCGCAGCGCGAGGGGAATGCGTCGCCGGCGCGCCCCCTCGCACACACCCCTCTCACCGCCGTGCAGCTGCAAGAGCAGAGTCGCCCACCCGCACCACAACCAGCCCCCCCATCAATCCCCACGCCCGCACCGCCAGCCCCCGACGGGCGCCCCCTCCCCGGCTTACCAGCTCCGTGCGCGCTCCGCCTCGCCTGCCAGCTCGGCTCCCTCCTTCCCTCGCGCAGCTTGTTTTGAAATTCCCCTTCCAGCTCCGCCGCGGCTCGCCCGCTCCCTCCGCCCTCCCTGCCGCCGCCGCCTCCTCCTCCTCCAGTCCCCTCCCCTCGGCTGTCCCCGGCACAGGCTGCCTCACGTACGCGGCTGCAGGCAGCCCCCGGAATGGAGTCCCCGCGCGCGGAAGGGAGTGGTGGGCGCGCAAAAGGAGAGAATCTCGCCAACGCGCGGAAGGGGCCGATGGATGGACCGACGGGCGTAGCGGCGGAGGCACCTGGCTGGAGGGAGGCGGCGCGCAGCGGTCCCGCCCTGGCCGTGGAGCTTCCAGAAGCGGCGGCAGGTTACCTGCGTGTCGCCAAGGGCACACCTGGATGACCGCCAGCTGGAGGCTGAGAGCCGCGCTATCTAGACTTTCGATCCGAGGCTTTTGGTCTGCAGAAAATGCACCCCCCACCCACCCAACAGGGAGTGAGAAAGGCCTAAAATAGCTTTTATTATTACTATATGTACATCCCACCTTATTTCAAAGGCTCTCAAAGTTAGACTGGCCTAAGGTCATGCAGCGGGATTCATGGCTCATCAGGGATATGATCCCTGGTCTCCCAGGTCCTAGACCAGGACTCCAACCTTGGTGCCCTGCTAGTTCTCTATATGTTACAGCACAAAGCTGGGTGGGAGGAGAAGGAGAAATTGGGACCCTGAGCAGAGAAAAAAGGGCCAAAGTGGGCAAAGGCAGAAAACAGAGAGTGCAGACCCAGGGCTGGCCCTGTTGCGCAAAGTCTGAATTGCACAAAAGTTGCTTACAAAGGGGGCTTATGGGAAGCCACAGGATATGAGCCAAACAGATCACGAATTTCTAGGCATTTGGTGTTTCCCCGCTCCCCAAAAACATAGTCTAGAATCGCTATGGACAAACAGTTTCTTTGAAGGAAGAAATAAATAAAGAGTGAGATGAAATTTGAGCATTCTTAGAATTTGGGCATGTATTGATTTGGAGGATTTTTTCCTTGACAGGGTGAATCGGGTCTACCCATCTATCCTCCCTTAATACAGTACTCCTAAAGTTCCCATCTTCACTGGCCGGCAAATGAGTGCCACAGAATTAAACACTCCCCCTCCCCTTCACAAAGGATGGCGGGTGGGTCTGCACCAGTGCAGGAAAAGAACTGTGTATTGGAACACTAGTCAGGAGTCGCCACCAGTATTTTTTAAGCTACACCAGTAGCTACACCAGGGACTGAGTGCAGCTCTTCAGGTCTCTCAATATGGCCCTCAGGACACTCTACAGCCCACATCTCCTTCCTAGTCACACACACCTTTGCAACCTCCCTTCGTGTTGTTTTCACGTGGCGGGGACCTGGGCTTGAACTCCAACAATGCCTTTTGCTTCCTTAGATGATGGACAGAGAGGAGGTGCAGGGGTGTCTTTGGAAACTAACCTACCATACAAGAGCAAGATTTAAGCGGTTCCTCCATCCATGTTTGTCCCTAGCTCTGCGCTCTGAGCCACTACTAAAATGCGGACCCTTGAATGCTTGCCCAAAAGAAAATGCGACCCTCATCTTAAAGGTTTCCCCATCCCCAGGTCTCTGCAAATACAGCAAGCCTGCAACTTGCCCACATTTAACATGTGTCCATTCAGCTTTACGCACTTGGCAGAATTAAATAGTACCGATAGTAGTAGTAGTAGTAGTAGTAGTACAGTGAAACCTTGGTTCTCAAGCAGCTTACAGTGGAACCTCGGTTTACGAACACCTCGGTTTACGAATTTTCAGGTTTACGAACGATTGTAACCCGGAAGTAAGTAAACCGAGGTTTCCGAGGCCTACGAAGGCCTCCGCGAAGGCCTGAAGACTGGGCCGCAGCTGTGGAGGCGCTCCCATGGCTCCGCAAAGGTCCGGAGCGAAGGCCCGGCCTCCGCGAAGGCATTGTGATTGTGGAAGAGGACCTGAGCCCCCATCCAAACAATGACTATCATCAGCCCAGGTAAAAAATCAATGCTAATTTTTTCCACCTAAAATAATTTTTTTCACCTAAAATACTGTCTGATTTATTTTATAGTACAGTACATTGATTATTGCCTTCATTTTATGGATCAATGGCCTCATTAGACAGTAAAATTCATGTTAAATTGCTGTTTTAGGGGGTGTTTTTCATCGTCTGGATCGTCCACTTTCCATTACTTTCAATGGGAAAGTTCGCTTCAGGTTAAGTATGCTTCAGTTTAAGTACAGACTTCCGGAACCAACTGTGGTTGTAAACCGGGGTACCACTGTAGTTGACGAACAAATCGGCTCCTGAATGGCAAAATCAGTTCCAACCAGTACCCCGTCATGCTTGACCCTCACAGGGTGCCATGGCTACCACTCGGGTAGGCCACCAAGCTATTGCCCCTTCATTCCACCGTGTCGGCGCACAGAACCAAGGATACCTGCTTGCCCCGGTCGCTGGCAACCCACGCTACGCCACTGGAGGGCATCAGTTTGGGGAAGGGTGCTTGTGCAGTGGAACCTTGGTTCTTGAACGCCTTGGTACTTGAACATTTCAGCTCCCGAACGCCGAAAACCCAGATGTAAGTGTTCCGGTTTTCAAATGCTTTTCGGAAGCCGAACATCCGATGCGGTTGTCGGCTATTGTTTCCGGGGCGCCTACGCCAATCGGAAGCCACAGCCTTGGTTTTCGAACATTTCGAAAGTCAAACGGACTTCCGGAATGTTTTGTGTTTGAGAAACTGAGCGGACATGCAAAACATTGCCCTGTCCATCTCCCCCGCACATTGCATGGCTGGGAGCTGAATGTGTGAACTGCCACCCCTGAGAAGCAGGGGTGCAGGCTCTACGCCAGCCTAGTGGCATGAGCTGCAGTTCTCACCTACTGAAGACACCTATGTGATCCAGCCCCCAGCAGAAGCTTACACTACCCCTTTGTTTGCACTGGGAGTTTGCAAGATATTTCTTTGGAGAGACACACCTAAAGTGCAAACAGGCAGCTGAGTGTTTGGAGGGAAAGGTGGCAGGGCGCCATATTGTTGAAACTCTCTTAATGAAAAGAAAAACAGGGGCGGGGCGGGGCAGGATCCAATTGTATGTTTCGCAGCACCTTCGCAGCAGAGAACTTTCTCTTCCAAAGAACATCCTCTTAGTATTCCTGTCTGCAGGGAATAAGGGGACAAGTGTGCTCTGTATTTCAATTTGGGGCGGTGGGGGGTAGGGGTTTGCCACAAGCTACAAAAATAGGACTACTTGAGGCAAAGTGGGAGTTGGCAGCCCTGGGCACATTTCCTAATACGTACAATTATAACAACCCACATTAAAGAATGTAAATGTTTCATAGAATCATAGAGTTGGAAGAGACCACAAGGGTCATCCAGTCCAACCCCCTGCCAAGCAGGAAACACCATCAAAGCATTCTTGACATATGCCTGTCAAGCCTCTGCTTAAAGACCTCCAAAGAAGGAGACTCCACCACACTCCTTGGCAGCAAATTCCACTGCCGAACAGCTCTTACTGTCAGGAAGTTCTTCCTAATGTTTAGGTGGAAATTTCTTTCTTGTAGTTTGAATCCATTGCTTCGTGTCCGCTTCTCTGGAGCAGCAGAAAACAATCTTTCTCCCTCCTCCATATGACATCCTTTCATATATTTGAACATGGCTATCATATCACCCCTTAACCTTCTCTTCTCCAGGCTAAACATACCCAGCTCCCTAAGCCGTTCCTCATAAGGCATCGTTTCCAGGCCTTTGACCATAATTGTCATTTGCACATTAATTGAAAGATCGTTGCAATTGGGTTTTGCATACCATCCAGTCACCTCAAGTTGCATCCGAAAAGGTGGGTTTTACCCCCCACCCCCTTGACCTGGAGTATACAGAAGAGCTAATCACAACTGCTTTTAAAAACACCTGAAGAAGTGTGCATGCACACGAAAGCTCATACCAAAATAAAAACTTAGTTGGTCTTTAAGGTGCTACTGAAGGAATTTTTTTATTTTGCTTTTAAAATCTTAAACTTTAAGCATTTCCTAGGAGAATTGCATCCTATCTCCATGGCAAGGGACACATATGTGAGACTTGTTCTTGGTGAGGTATCTCTGGTTAAGGAATTTCATCTTGCAGACTTTGGAAATGACTGCATCCTAAAGAACTAGGTCTGAGAACTACCACAGGAGTCTTCACACCACCTCAGATGTGGCTTGGCTGAAAGCGCTTTCAACCTGAAATACATTGCAAAGTCCTAGCTCAGGCATCCCCAAACTGCGGCCCTCCAGATGTTTTGGCCTACAACTCCCATGATCCCTAGCTAACAGGACCAGTGGTCGGGGAAGATGGGAATTGTAGTACAAAACATCTGGAGGGCCGAAGTTTGGGGATGCCTGTCCTAGCTTGACATTCAGTTCATCTGCAACATGCAGCCAAGAGCCATCAGTGGATATAGATACGAGTCCTATGAAGTCAGGGAGGAAAGGGCAAGCAGGAGGCCCCAGATTCAGTCCTTGGTCTCTCTAGGTATGGCTAGGAGAGACTCCTGTCTGAAACCCCTGGGAAACACAACCAATCAGTGTAGACAATACTGAGCCGGAAGGATCAATGGTCTGACTTGGTATTAAAAAAAAGCTTCTCATTTTGCTAGTCCTCTTGACTGCATCCTGGAGATGTAGTCTCTATGTCACAAGACTCTCTATTGTCAAAGGAAGCTGCCCTAGACCAGGTCAGGCTATTTTCCATCTGCCTGCTACCATCTAATCACACTGGCACAGCACTCCTGGGTCTTCTCTACAGAGTCTTGCTACCTGTGTTTTGTTTTGTTTTGTTTTGTGTGCGTGGGGTCGGAACTGGAGATGCCAGAGATTTAACTAAGAACCTTCTGTGCTAAGTTAGGCACCCTCCCTGCATTTTCCCAAACACCATTGTAATTCTACAATAGATATAACTCCATAATATTGCAATTCTATAAGGAAGGCTCTGGTGGCTCGATATTCTAGGGCAGCCTTTACCACGACAGTGCCCTCCAGATGATTTAAGACTGTAGCTCCCATCTTCCCTAGTCAGCAGGGCCATAGGATGCTGGGTTTGATGGAAGCCGTAGTCCAAAACATCAGGTGGACATAGTAAGCTACACAGAATCGGCTGTGCTGCTTTTGAGACAGGGCTATTTCAAGTACGTAAAGAAGGATTAATATATATATATATTAAGGAAGGGGTCTCTTTCACAAAGCTATAAAGGAGTTCCACGTTCACCTGCTATCAGGAGATTCACACTGTTTTGCAAAACAAAACCCATACACCTACCCCCATCAGACTCGCAACAAATCCATCTGTTTACACATCCCAGGCCGCTATCAGCAGGTGGAAATTCACAACGGGCAGAGCAAATATCTCCAGATGACTTGCTGGCATAGGAACATAAGGAGAGCCTGCTGGATGAGGCCAATGGCCCATCAAATCCAGCATCCTGTTCTCACAGTGTCAACCAGATGTTTATGAGAAACTCATAAGCAAGCTCCAAGCACAATTTCACAATTGATGTTCACAAGCATTGCTGCCTCCAACTGTGGAGGCAGAGCATAGCATAGGCATGATGGCTACTACTAGCCATTGATGGTTCTCCTCCTCCCATCTGGGTTAAAGCCATCTGGGTTGGTGGCCATCATTGCCTTTCTTGTATCTGTCCCCATTCATCCAACACCCAGCTTCATTGGAGGTGCACAAATGGTAGCATGGCAAGGCACATACCACAGTCTCTCTGCCACATGAGCTCAGAAGTGGGGCAAACATATAAAAATAAAAAGATTACAAAAGAAAGGAGAAGAGGGAGGGGGGAATCTATAAGCCCAGGCCTTCCTTCCTTCCCTTCCTTCCTGGGAAACCTAGCCAAATGGGTAAAGGTAAAGGGACCCCTGACCATTTGGTCCAGTCGCAGACGACTCTGGGGTTGCAGTGCTCATCTCGCTTTATTGACCGAGGGAGCCAGTGTACAGCTTCCAGGTCACGTGGCCAGCATGACAAAGCTGCTTCTGGCAAACCAGAGCAGCACATGGAAACGCCGTGTACCTATTTATCTACTTGCACTTTGACGTGCTTTCAAACTGCTAGGTTGGCAGGAGCTGGGACCGAGCAACAGGAGCTCACCCCGTCACAGGGATTCAAACCACCAACCTTCTGATCGACAAGCCCTAGGCTCTGTGGTTTAGACCACAGTGCCACCCGCGTCCCTAGCCAAATGGGTAGGGTGGTAGTAACAACAACAACAACAACAACAACAACAACAACAACAACAACAACAACAATCCCCAACCTGGTGCCCTCCTGATGTTTTGGACTAAAACTCCCATCAGCCTCAATCAGCATATCAGGCTGATGGGAACTGTAGTCCAAAACCTTTAGAGGGCACCAGCTTGGCAAGGGCTGTACTAGATTACCTACCTGCAACGTTCTTTCCTAGCACCAAAGGCAGGATCTGCAACCATTAACTGTTAATATTCATAAAGGTGCAAAAACAGCCAAAAAAAGGTAATTAAAATGACTGTGAAGTTTAAGCATCTTTCCTTTGTGGAAGAGTTTAAGCAGCCTGGGCTGATGGGATCTGCAATCCAAAACATCTGGAGGGCACCAGGTTGGGAAAGGCTGACCTTAAGGCTATGATGCTTTTTTTAAAAAATTAGGAGAACAACAAGATGCATGGGAGAGGGTTGGGGGAAGTATGCACGGTGCAAGAAAATGACCAGAGTCCTATCTTTCATATAGCTCATTTAGCAGAGCATGAGACCCTTAATCTAAGGGTCATGGGTTCAAGCCCCACATTGGGCAAAAGATTCCTGCATTGCAGGGGGTTGGACTAGATGACCCTTGTGGTCCCTTCCAGCTCTATAATTCTATGATTTAAACCTACCTCACAGGGTTGTTGTGAGGATGAAATGGGTAAGAGGAGAATCATGTACACCACTCTGAGCAACTTGGAAGGAAAAGGTGGCATATAAATGTAATAAATAAATAAAATACGATTCTATGTTTGTCCCATAGTTCCAGAATACCGGGTCCACCGGATACTCTTCCTAGCAGGAGAGGCAGAGCAGACGAAGGGGAGCACTTCCTCACATCATCCCCTCATTATTGCACGGAACTCCTTGCCACAAGATGTTGGCGGCAGCCCTTTGCGTAGATGGCTCTCAAAAAGGACGGAGCAAATCCATGGAGGAATTTTAGCTACACCCATGTAGGAGTGTGGTCATAAGCCTGAATTAAGCCCACCTCTCAGTACCAGCCGGCTGAAACCAACAACAGCACCGACGACAAAATAAGGCTTTCTGCCTGGCTGCCCTGCTTGCAAGAAGGACCAGGTGGGCCTCTGTTCGGACGTTTCCCCTGCAACACCAAACCACTTTTTTCGGTGCCCCCCGATGCACACACCCCACTGTTGTGTATTGAGTCAAAGGATTTTATATCTGTATTATTATTGTCTGTATTTGCATTAGGATAAAGTAACTGCCTTTTGGTTCCAGAGGGTACAGCTACTATTGGTTCATTTAAGCTGCTGTATTTGGATCCTCTGTCTTATTGGTTTCCTCCAAAAGGCAGCACTGTGATTGCTTGATATTGTTCCCTCCAAAATGTATCCCTTCCTAGCTAGTCCCCTGTCCCTATAAATGTAGCTTTCCTCTCCTCAGTCTTCAGTCTTGTTCACTTTAATAAAGAGCTGTTACTAGAGAACTGTCTCCAGCATGTTTTGTCAAGAGAGCTGAAATCACAAACCCCACGTCACAACAACTGGCGACGAGGATGGGATCCGGAATGCTGAGGAGCGGTTAAACACAACCCTGCCTCAGAGTCCGGATTGCAGCTGAGAAAAAGACTCACTGGCCAGCTGAGAAGACGACCCTGCCCGCTAGGACAATGGAGAGTCCAAGGGTATTGGAGCCCTTCCAGCCATCAGAGCCCCACACCTGGGAAGACTACGTCGAACGCTTCGAGTTCTTTGCAGTGGCTCAAGGGATCACCGATGCCAGCAAAAGAAGGGCCACATTCCTGAGCTACTGTGGGCCCGAGACCTTCAAGCTGGCCAAGGCATTACTTGCTCCAGCGAAGCTGAGTGAGACATCTCTCAAAGATATTCTTGCCTGCCTAACAAGCCACTTGGCGCCTACTGAGACCAAGATGGCCCGGCGGATGGAGTTCCATAAGAGGCAGCAGCATGCTGGGGAGTCTGTATCCACATTTCTGGCTGAACTCCGGAAGCTCGCTCAGCACTGCGGCTTCCAAAATCTGGAAGAGACTCTCCTGGATCGGTTTATTGGTGGTCTGAGCAGCAAAAAAGCCAGAAGACGCATCGTGGCTAAAGAAGAGGTTACCCTTGCTTCAGCCTTGAAAGAGGCCACCGCCACGGAGAATTATGAAAGAGAGGAGCTTGATGCCAGTCGCAAGGCCACTAAGCCACAGATAGAAGTTGCGCATGCCATGGACGAGCTAGAGGCTACTCCGAGCCAGAGCCCAGTCCGTGGGGTCGAGTCGGTGCGTCAGGCCTGCACAGTGCACAGAGATCGCCGAGGCAGTTGCCCAGGTTGTGGCGGAAACCATGAAAGGAAGAGTTGTCGTTTCAGGGATGCTATCTGCCGGACGTGCGGAAAGACGGGTCACATCGCCAGGGTCTGTAGATCGGCGGCGTCGGGAGCGACAGGAGCACCTAGACTGGAGCATCGCAGACCGCCCGCAGCAACTCGTTTTCTAAAGGACTGCCACTACGTAACGGAGATCAACGGGAGGGCCGTGCAGTTTCCAGCGCAAGGCAAGGCACACGTCAAGGTGAAGATTGAGGGTCAGCAGTGCGACATGGAGGTGGACTCCGGATCCGCATTCACCATCGTGTCGGACCAGACCGCGAAGACATTCTTCCCCAGGGGTAAGTTGCCCCCTCTGGAGCCCTTTCCGGCAACCTTGCAGTCGTACTCAGCAGGACGCATCCATGTTATGGGAATGTGTGCCGTGAGAGTACAGTTCCGGGACAAACAGGCTGTACTCAAACTGGTGATTGCGAAGGGCAGTCGCCCCAGTCTCCTGGGCACTGACTGGTTCCCTGCCCTGGGACTGAGTATCTCAGGGCTTAATTCAATCCAAACCTGCCCTGAGATGAGTGAGGTATTATGCAAGGAATTTGCTGGTCTCTTTAATGGAAAACTGGGTTGTTATAAAGGGCCCCCAGTTGACTTCGAGTTGGACCCCGGGGTGGCTCCAATCCGACTCAAACCAAGGCAAGTGCCATTTGCACTGCAACCCAAGATCGAGGCAGAGCTGGATAAATTGGTCAAGCAGGGAGTTCTCTCACCCGTGGACTCTGCTAAGTGGGAGACTCCAATCGTCACACCCCTTAAAGCAAATGGGGAAGTCAGGATCTGTGCAGATTACAAATGTACTATCAATAAGGCACTCAGGGGAAACTCATACCCCATTCCAGTCGTATCACATCTGTTGGCTAAACTGGCTGGGGGCAAGGTGTTCGCCAAAATTGACCTGGCACAAGCTTACCAACAGCTGCCAGTAACCCCACAATCAGCGGAAGCACAGACTATTGTCACACATAAAGGGGCGTTCAGAGTTAACAGATTACAGTTCGGAGTTTGTGTGGCCCCAGGGATTTTTCAAGGGCTCATGGAACGCCTGTTAAGAGGTCTGCCGGGGGTCTTGCCATTTTTTGATGATGTTTTGATTGCTGGAAAAGACCCACAGGAACTGGTTGCGCGTGTCCGTGCAGTGTTGCTCAAGTTCAAGGAGGTGGGGTTGCAACTGAAAAAAGAAAAATGCAGTTTTGGGGTGCCAACTGTGGATTTCTTGGGGTTTAAAATTGATGCATCAGGCATCCACCCCACAGATGCTAAGATTAAGGCCATCATCGAGGCACCACGACCACAGAACAAGACGGAGTTGCAGTCATTCCTGGGACTTATTAACTTTTATCATTCGTTCTTACCCCAGAAAGCTTCGGTAGCTGAACCATTACATAGACTATTGCAGAAAAAGAATGTGTGGCGATGGGGGCGGGAGCAGCAGAAGGCTTTTGACTCCTTGCGAGGAATGCTGAGTAGCAGGAGCGTCCTTGCTCATTATGATGAGTCAAAGCCGCTGGTCCTGGCATGTGATGCCTCTCAATACGGTCTGGGGGTTGTGCTGAGTCATAGGGAACCGGATGGGTCGGAAAAGCCCATCTCTTTCTATTCCCGTACGTTGTCGCCCACAGAGCGCAACTATGCTCAAATTGATAAAGAGGCACTGGCTATTGTGTCCGGAATCAAAAGGTTCTATGATTATTTGTACGGTCGCCATTTCTCCATTGAAACGGACCACAAACCACTGTTAGGGTTGTTCAACCCAAACAAACAAACGCCACAAATTCTCTCCCCCAGAATGTTGCGTTGGTCAATATTCCTGAATGGGTTCCAGTACACCTTGACCCATGTGCCGGGGAAACAGTTGTGCCATGCTGATGCGCTGAGTCGATTGCCCCTTCCTGGCGGGAGCAATGAGGATCCTGCTCCGGCGGAGCACATTATGATGCTAGAAACACTTCCGGGGGCTCCTGTAACAGCTACGGATATAGCTGAGAAAACTAGGAAAGATGCTGTTCTCTCCCGTGTGCTCACTTGGGTGGGGAGGGGGTGGCCAGGTGGTCCGCATGAAGAAAAATTCAGGCCTTATGCGACAAGGCAGCACGAATTGTCCATGCATAAGGGTTGTCTCCTATGGGGAGATAGGGTGATAATCCCAGCACCACTGAGAAACAGGGTTCTTGAGACGCTTCACATGGGACACCCGGGAATGGTCAGGATGAAGTCGCTAGCCCGATGTTATGTGTGGTGGCCTGGAATGGACCAGAACATAGAACAATGGGTACGAACATGCAAGGCATGCCAAGAGGTGCGGCCAGAAGTGGCCAGAGCACCAGTCCACTGGTGGGAGCAGTCCAGGACTCCCTGGAGCCGGCTGCACATAGATTTTGCTGGGCCATTCCAAGGGAAGGTCTTTTTGGTTATCGTTGATGCATATTCCAAATGGTTAGAAGTGGCGATGGTCCCTAGCATGGCATCAGCTGCCGTAATCAAGGTGTTGAGGCAGCTGTTTGCTACCCACGGGTTACCTGAGACCATTGTATCAGATAATGGGGCAGCTTTTGTATCCCAAGAATTCAGGGCATTCTTGGCTGATAACTTTATAAGAGGGGTCACATCCGCGCCCTTTCACCCATCCTCCAATGGGCAGGCGGAGCGCATGGTAAGAACAGCCAAAGAATCCATTGCGCGCTTAATGGAGGGTAACTGGTCGGCTCGCATTGCGCGAATGTTATTTTTGCAGCATGCGACACCGTGTACTGCGACGGGCAAGTCGCCAGCCGAGCTGCTCTTAGGTAGAAGACTGGTAACGGTGCTGGATTATGTCCACCCAGATAAAATGCCAAACCGTAATTCAAGAGCAACCCCCCAGGCTGAGACTGACACAACAAGGTATCTCGCCCCTGAAGATCTGGTCTGGGTGAGGAACTATTCACGAGGTCCGCGGTGGGTGGCCGGTGTGATCACCCGGGCTAGTGGACCTGTGTCCTATTATGTGACCTTGGAAAATGGGCAAGTTTGGAAGAGACATATAGATCAGCTGAGGCGCCGGGCGCTCAGCAGGGAGGAGTCAGATAATTCATCCCTGGCTAATGACGCACAGCTGCAAGACCAGAGTGAAAATGGTCCAGAGGTACAGTCACCAGGGGCTTCAGCAAATGAACCAGGGTCTGCTAGTCCTCATGATGACGAGGTACAGGTCGGGAACCCTGAGATGTCTGGGACTCCATCTGTTCCTGATGAAACCCCTATAGCAGCCCCTCCACCACAGGTAACACCCAATCCAGAACCTGCAACACCTGTTGTCAGGAGATCAGGTAGAAGTTGTAGGACCCCACAGTACCTGAGGGATTACGTCTGCTGTGCTCACTAGGGGGGGAGGGGTGTTGTGTATTGAGTCAAAGGATTTTATATCTGTATTATTATTGTCTGTATTTGCATTAGGATAAAGTAACTGCCTTTTGGTTCCAGAGGGTACAGCTACTATTGGTTCATTTAAGCTGCTGTATTTGGATCCTCTGTCTTATTGGTTTCCTCCAAAAGGCAGCACTGTGATTGCTTGATATTGTTCCCTCCAAAATGTATCCCTTCCTAGCTAGTCCCCTGTCCCTATAAATGTAGCTTTCCTCTCCTCAGTCTTCAGTCTTGTTCACTTTAATAAAGAGCTGTTACTAGAGAACTGTCTCCAGCATGTTTTGTCAAGAGAGCTGAAATCACAAACCCCACGTCACAACACCCACAACCTTCCTTCGAGCTCACCTCTTCGCCTCCGAGCCGCGGCGGGGTCCTCTCCTAGCGGGGCCTCCTCGCGGGGGCCGCCGCGCCCATCACCGCAGCCTCTGGGCGCGCACCGGGTCGCAGGAGAGCTGGCGCACAGCCTCCGATCCCCCCCCCCGCGCGCGCGCGGCTCCTCCACGTGCTCCGGGGCGCCGGGCTTTCCTTCTCGCCGCCTCCTCCACCTCCTTTGCCGGCCGGGTTCAAGCTTCTGCGAAGGTCTGTTGTAAACAAGCTGCCCACATGGCCCGGCCCCTCGGCGCGCATTGGCTGCGCGGCGCCATTTAAATACACGCCCCCCAGCCGGAGCTCTGCAAAAAATAAACACCCGAGCCAGAGAAAGGGACCTTCAGCCCTCCTCCTCCTCCTCCGCCTCCCTTCGCGCTCCCTCCCTCCCTCTCTCCACCTCCCGCTGTTGCTTTTCCTGATCTGTTTCCAGGGCTGCCTGCAAGCGCCCTGTTGCCAACTGCAGGGCTCGCCGAGGAGATGCGCGCATTCCCACGAGCCCGGGAAATGAACAAGAAGGCGCTCCCCGCTAAGAGGAGGGAGATCCAAAGGGCTGGGGCCTCTCGGCGCACCGCGTTCTTGCTGCAAAACATGCTTTAAGCGCCGTGGAGAGGGGAATTTATGTTCGTTTTCGTTTTCATTTGGAGAGCTCTGTGGCATCCTCAAAAGGCCGGCGCATTCAGGGCGGGAGCTGCCAGTGAAGCGAGGGGCTGGGTTCAAATCTCACTCGTGCCACGACCTTGCTGAACGCCTTCGGGCCTGGGGCGTTTGAAAACAGGCCACGTGGGCAAAGGGGCTTTGCAAACGCCACCGATCAGTTGAGCTGTGGCGCTGGCATAGCGGCTAGGCAAGAAGTCCCCCACCCCACCCCACCCCACCCCCTTACCGCTGGTCAGTTTCAAATCCTCTTTGCTTGCGAAGCCGCTGTATCTTTGTTTTTTTCTGCCACAAATAAAACCTCTGTGGTACCTGGCATCATAGTGTTATGAGTTTGGGAGGGAGGATGTAGGCTGTTTGCGACGTCCCTCTTTAACGCAGTGGTTCTCAAAACTTTTTTCTCTGGGCCACACTTTCAGAATAAAAATGTGTTCCGGCTACACCGATTTTTGTTTTATTGATAAGAAACATATTGGAAAGGGGGGGGGCATCTCCTAGCAGTGCTTGATTTATAACACAGAACACAACTAGTTTATAATATCCACATGGGGAACTTTCACCTCTGCTCAGCTAGAGGTTCTCAAACATGCAGGAGGGAAACTTTGCCCAGCATTTATCCCAGAAGGAAGGAAGGAAGAAGAGGAGTTTGGATTTGATATCCCGCTTTATCACTACCCTAAGGAGTCTCAAAGCAGCTAACTTTCTCCTTTCCCTTCCTCCCCCACAACAGATACTCTGTGAGGTAGGTGGGGCTGAGAGACTTCAGAGAAGTGTGACTAGCCCAAGGTCACCCAGCAGCTGCATGTGGAGGAGCGGAGATGCGAACCCGGTTCCCCAGATTAGGAGTCTACCGCTCTTAACCACTACTACACCACACTGGTTCTCAGGAAGGGCAGTTTGGTACCTGGCAGTCCTCCACACGTGATATTTCTCCTTACAGCTCTCTAACCAAGATTTGGCCTGCATAATAGCTTTTTTCTGTGCATTAAAGCAGTGGTTCCCAAACTTTTTTGGGCCCTTGTTCCATGAACTCATCCCCAGTGCCCCTGCCCTATAAAAAGCATTATTCAGAGTAGCAGGTCGTAGGACCCACTGAGGAAGATGATAACACAGTGAGAGTGCCAGAGTGCATGGAAATGCTGTTTGCCTTCCTGCTGCCTATTTATCTACTTGCATTTTGACATGCTTTCGAACTGCTAGGTTGGCAGAAGCTGGGACAGAGCAACAGGAGCTCACCCTGTCGCACAGATTCAAATCGCTGACTTTCCAATTGGCTAGCCCAATAGGCTCAGTGGTTTAGACCACAGCACCATCCGCGTCCCTAAAATATGTTTTAACTGTTTTCATGGATGAAACTGTTTTGAATATGTGATTATACTGCTAATCGCTCTGCAATGCCTACTGGAAAGTGGTTCCTAAATGAAATAAAACTGCTACTACGGTATTAACATTACAAATCATCACCATCATAAAAAATAATGGTCGTGCATTTGTCGCGATGTCCCCAAATAGGTCACTGACTTTCTTTCTTTTCTCAGGGAGTGACGAGGAACATGTGTAGGCATGGCTGGGAAACTCATGCCAAAAACATGAAGAGTTACAAATGAGTGTCAGATCCTCATATGCTTGGCCTGGCATATCGTCAAAACAGTGTCGTGCTAAAAGGGAGAAACTCATACAAGAAACAAAAACTACAGTCTTCATCTATATCAGCGGCTCCCAAACTTTTGGTAGCCGTCAGTCCCTTGGTTCCACAAAACCATCCCCAGGCATTATTCAGAATAGTGGTTTACACAACTCACCAAGGAAGATGGTAACACAATAAAATTCAGTGAAGAATATTGCATGAAAATTTTATTTATGCATTCTTACTAATAAGGGTGAAGGCAATTTATAGCACAAAATATTTATATAGAACTCCATGCCAAACATACACAACCTTCACCTGCAAAGGATGTACAGTAACAATGTATAGTGAAATCAACTGGCTATCTTGTGACAACTCACAATTGTAAATACAAACAAAGAGACCAAAGGGTGACTGGGCGACGTCCAACAGGGTCTAAACAACAACAACAACAACCACCAGCAAAGTAGTCTAGCTTTTTCTGGAGCATACCAGCGACTTCCAACAGGGTCTAAACAACAACAACAACAACCAGCAAAATAGTCTAGCTTTTTCTGGAGCATACCAGTTCATGCTGCACAGGTGAAGCTACTGCAGTCTTAGGCAAACTCGGCCCTCCAGATGTTTTGAGACTACAATTCCCATCACCCCTGACCATTGGTCCTGTTAGCTAGGGATGATGGGAGTTGTAGTCCCAAAAACATCTGGAGGGTCGAGTTTGCCTATGCCTGAGCTACTGTATCTTTGCTTTCTCGACCACAGATAAAGCCCCTTTAACACGCCGGAATTAACACGCCGGAAAGAAAATATGACTATTAAAAGGAGCTTTTTCACGAGCAGGTCAAGGGTCAAGAATGCAGCCCACCACCCACAATTTACTAGAATGGAGTTTAGAGAATCTCCTGCATGCAACATAGTTAACAGCACATCATGTTAGTGAATGGCTTTCAGGCAGGGAGCTCTGACTTCGGATCCTGCCTCCTCCGCCATGAAACTTATTTGGCAACCTTAGAGAGGACATTATCTCTCTGCCTATCTTATCTCACAGGGTTGCTGTGATGGGAAAATCGAAGAAGAATGCAGCCTGTCATCTCCCTAGTGAAAATGATAGCCATGTGAGAAACCTTGAGCGTAAGATTTTGGTCAGGGGAAATGGCTAAGGAATTGTAAATCGTGATTTTGCCATGATCATTTGCCAACCGCTGATACCTGGCGCAAGAAGTGACTCTTTCACAGGCTTTTAACTCACATCACAACACTAAGCCCCTTCATCCCGCATCTCCATTTGTGGGTGTAAAATTTCCCTAAAACCACGCTTAGGGGTGGGGGAAGAAATTAAGTCCAGTCCATGTTTTAATGCAAAACGAACCGAGATTTGCACTTCTTGGAGCAATATGCAAACTGAAATGCAGCTATTCTTCAAAATCCACACCTCTTCAAATTTTGGGGTGTATATCGAGGGTAAGCAGCACAAAAGTGCATTTATTAAGGGATTGTGCATATCAACTTGCATTATATTAGGCAGAATTACCTACAACTATGTATTTATTAGGATAAAAGTGCACTGAAATTACAGATTTTCAGTAGGAAAGGTGGAGAACCTAGGACTGGGAAAGTGACAAACTGAGAGAAAGGAAACCTGACAGATTCATCTATCCCTTTCCTCTCCTTACTCTATCTCAAAACCTAAGTTGTTTTAAGCATTGCATTTCAATAAACACCGGCCACAGTTCTATTTGCTCATTGAAGGGTTTGGGGTAAGTAGAAACCCTGCTTATTATTTACCCCAGGGCCCAATGAAAAGTATCTCTGTTCCCCTTTGCCAGTATCACTGCCTTTACAAGATTAATACACACCCGCTTTTCCCTGCAGGGGGATTGAAATCCATGCCAAAGGTTAAACGGAACTTAAGCCAAGTTGTCTGGCTGCATCAGGCCGCTATCTTTCCGCGGGTGAAAGTTTCAAAAACTCCCTTGTTATTGCAATCCAGTTTCTTCCTATATACATAAAAATGTAAGGTTGCCATCACGCAGCCCCCATTGGAGGATCTGCAGTGCCTGTTGACAATCCCAAATTTGCATGGGCCAAGGTGGGGTAGGGACACAGAAGAGGAGGCGGGGTTTAAGATGGCGGTTTCAAACAATGGCAGAAGTTTGAATAAAGCAGGAATGGATGGACATATTATATGGAAAGCCTGAAGGAGCTGTGAGGATATGGTGGGGCTTGAAGAAACTTTGAGGGGTCGGGGGGTCGGGGTCGGGGAGCAGGGGAGGGGGAGGCCGGGTTGGAAGGCAGTGGGAACAGCAGGAGCAACTTAAATGGAGTTTGTACAGAAGGAATACAGTGGTACCTTGGTTTACAAACACAATTGGTTCCGGAAGTCTGTACTTAACCTGAAGCGTACTTAACTTGAAGCAAACTTTCCCATTGAAAGTAATGGAAAGTGGATTAATCCGTTCTAGACGGTCCGTGGAGTACTTAAACTGAAGCGTACTTAACCTGAAGCGAACTTTCCCATTGAAAGTAATGGAAAGTGGATTAATCCGTTCCAGACAGGTCCGCGGAGTACTTAAACTGAAAATACTCAAACCGAGGCGTACTTAAACCGAGGTATGGTTGTACCTGAGAGATTAAGTACACCCAAGCACTGTGCTGTTTAAGCAAGAGTGGCAAGCATCCACAGTGAGCACCAGTCCCAGACAGCTTTTACTACTACAGAGTTATATAACTTAATAATGCTGTAATTGCATATCCAATAATATTCAACCACACCCCCTTAGTTTTAATGATTTTGCAGCTCCCGTCGCTGCACTGCTAAACAGCTTCCCAGCCTTGGGGCACATCCGCGTGCAACACTTTCCTCTGAAGTTGATGAGATGTAATTTTACTTCTGTGCAAGTTTCACAGGCTACGTGTCCCCCGCCCCCTTTTCCAAATTACTCCTCCTCAGTCATGGGATCAGAGAGGAGGTGTCTGCCTCTCCCTTCTTTTCCCTGCATTTTGGGGTGGAAGTGAAAATCCACGCACTTTCATGCACTGGCAATGTGTTTGACACATAGTCACATGTCTCTTTCCCTCGAGAACTTTAAAAACAGCAACCAAAACGAGTCACACGGGGAAGCCTTATCTCTAATCCATCTGAGCTAGGAATGTCTAAAATCACGGGCAATTCTGAGGATTCACACAGAGTTGTTTCCAGCCCCAGGCCGCTCCGCAAGGTTATTTTTGGGCTGGTCTTAAGGAGTGGAATGTGGGATCTTGTAGGATTGCCATAGGTCCAGAATTTCCCAGACATACCTGGAATACTGCAGTCAGAAGCAGGGTCCAGGTGGAAATTGGAAAAAAATGTCCAGGAAAATCCAGACAAGTGTAATGCATTTTTAACATTATTTTTACCAACATACACATTTTTACACACACTTTTTCTTAACACACATTTTTTTTGGGGGGGAGGGGTTTGCTGCAGAATTGCTCTGCAAAATTTGGAGGAACATATATGTTGACCAACAGCTGCATTTTCATTTGCGTATAGTTTTTTGGGGGGGAAGTCTAAATCAGGTAGGTTCTAAATGAAATGTGAAGCCAAATTTCTCCCACATCCCAAGCACCAACTTGGACCAGCTACCCCCACCGCAGTGGAAGTAAGATTCAGCCAATAATCTGGTTGGCTTCAGTATGTTTAATGGGAACATCATCCTTGCCCTTCCGCCTCTGGCAGCAAAATCTCTTGGGAACATGGGGAGCTGCCTTACACACACACACACACACACACACACACACACACCATGGAAACAATTTCTTAAGAGCTAAATTTGGGATTTGCCTGGAGCACCACACATACCCTGTTTCTCATATTTTAAGACATACCCATAAAATAAGCCATAGCAGGATTTTTAAGCATTCAAGAAATATAAGCCATACCCCGAAAATAAGACATAGTGATAGGCACAGCAGCAATGCTGGCCGTGGCAGGAGGAGGAAGAAAAAAATAAGACATCCCTTGAAAATAAGCCATAGTGTGTTTTTTTGAGGAAAAAATAAATATAAGACATGTCTTATAATATGAGAAACACGGTATTAGTAAACATACGCTTAAAGAACTTGCTAACAATAATTCAGACAACTGCATTTGTCCCACTACAACAGTGATGGGCAACCTTTTGAGCTTGGTGTGTCAAAATTCACCAAAAAACCGAGCATAACTCGGGTGGTGTGTCACTTTGAGGGAAAAAAAACACCATAATTTCACGATATTTATAATTTAAATAACAAAAATGTGTAATTGTAATATATAACTTATTTAATATATCAAAAACTAATTATTTAACCAAACCAAACCAAAAAAACCCTTATTTATCACAAAGTGCCCAGAGTTGTTGAGCTTTTTGGGAGGGCTGCTGACCAAAGTTTTGGAGGTTTTTTGGGGGGGTGCAAAAGTTGCTTTGCTTTTTTGGGGGGGATGCCCCAAAGCTGCTGTGCTTTTGGGGGGGGGAGAACAGAAATAAATGATGAATAATACATTCGCTGGAACTAACACGCAGCACCGACATAGTCTGCCAAAGCGCCAAAAAACCCAACACAGAACAGGTTAAAAAACGAACACTGTTACACCCAATCATAGTCTGCCAAAGCGCCAGAAAAGAAACAGCACAGAAAGGGTTAAAAAACCAATATTTGGCTACCAGCAACAACAACAACTAAAAAGGATCAGCGGAGACAAGCTCTAGTGGAGACAAGCTGTAGGAACAAATGGGGGGGAAACAACAACAACAGTGCGAATGGGACGATGGGGCGCGTGCCAGCAGTGAGGGCTCTGCATGTCACGTCTGACACGCGTGTCATAGGTTCACCATCACTGCACTACAAGGTGATTTTTATTTACATTTATTGTGCACGGTTAGCCTTGCAGACAGAGATGTCCACGCGGAGCTGACTCGTGAGAAAGGTGCAACATCCACAAAAATCGAAGGCTATTTGTTTATTCATACACATACACACACTGCTAATTATTATTATTTTAAATCACAGAGGTTTGCAGTAATGTATGTACAAACCATACAATAAAACATTATATTTTAAAAAGTTGAAATCAGGTAACTGTTGTGGAAAGATGCATTGTTAATTGCCTGCACAAACCTGATGGAACTGACAAGTTTTCAGCAAGCATTTAAAAGTTGAAAGGCTGATTCTCTAGTGGCAAGGTGTTCCGCAGGACTGGGCCAGTGAGGCTGAAGGCTTGGTTTCTTTTTGTCAAATGAGCCTCGCCAACTCAGGGGAATGGCCAGCGATGCTCCTGCAGGTGATCTCAGTAACTGAGCTGGGAGCTGTCCAGAGCTTTGTAAATGAATACAAGGCTCCTGAACCTGGCTCAATAGTAGATGGGCAGCCAGCACAGAGGTCTGAAAAGCGGTGTAATATGTTGTCAGTCAGATCAGCAAAACTGGTTTGGCATACTATATTCTGAATGTGCATCAAACTCTTCCCAAATTTCTAATCTTTATGACAGGAGGAGGAGGATGTTTAGTAGGCAAAATTGTGGCCACTGCAGCAGACGTTGACCTCATGCACCAACAGTTCTGATTTTACAGGCGGATGTAAATGGTCAGTAGGTCCTTCAGGTCAATAGGTTCAGCAAATGAACAGAAAATCACAATTATTTCATCAAGTGATAGTGATACAATGGAAGGAGGAACTTGTGGTTACAAGAGTCATGAATTCTGGGTATACTAGGCTGGATCCACACTCAGGTTGCCCTCTTAACCCAATTTATGAGGGAATAAGCCTCACTGAACAAAGCTGGACTTATTGCTGGGAAGGCACAGCCAGTTGTCCTTGGAGCAGACCAGGTGTGTCTTGGACTAGATCCAGGCCCTTGAATTAAAAACATAGAGCAAGTGAGGCTCAGGCAATTAGACTAAAATGCTTTACATGAGTTTCTGAACAGGCGGAAATTGCAGGTGAACATGCCAGTCCATTTGGTGGGGTGGGGTGGGGATAAAAAAGTAACGCCACTGTAATATCTTTTGTGAGAACAAACTAAAACACCACAAAGCAAGCTTTCAAGTTACACAGGACTCTTTTTTAGGCTAGATATTCAGTATTGTATTGCTTTCAAGTCATGATGGTAATGACTTGGAGGCTTGAAATGCCCTGAAATGCTGTTTTTCTTCCTCCTTCCCCTCCTTCCCTCACTGCTTTTTTGCCTGAGAAGTGCTTGAGGGGGGGGGGTGACTTGAAAGCTGGCTTGCTGGCTTCTGCCATTTTAGTTGACACCAATGACCTCTGAGTTCCACAGAACTCTTGCTCAACTTCTTCAAAAAATAAAATATGTGAAACGTATTGCAAATATGGGTGATGATCCAAGGTGGACTCTTGAGCCGAGAAGTGGAGCCCAAGACCCATTCCTTGCAAAGTTGCAGTGGAGGCCTAGGGGCACTCCAGAACCTTCCAAGCTACCTTGAGATGTACCGTGTTTCTCCGAAAATAAGACACCATCTTATATTTATTTTTCCTCAAAAAAAATAATACTATGGCTTATTTTCAGGGGGTGTCTTATTTTTTCCTCCTCCTCCTCCTCCTCCTCCTCCTCCTGCCGCGGCCGGCGTTGCTGCTGCGCCTATCACTATGTCTTATTTTTGGGGTATGGCTTATATTCCTTGAATGCTTAAAAATCCTGCTATGGCTTATTTTATGACTACGTCTTAAAATAGTGGAAACAGGTTAGCTCTCAGATTGAAGAACTGAAAGAATTTCAGTCTAGAAAAACAAGGGCATATACACTGGAGGCAAGGGAACCTCCGCAGAATGAAGTAATTAGATATGGGAATGGGATGTCCATCAACAACAAGTGTGGGGCCTGTGGCACTATGCTATGTGTCATGTCTAAAACATGGCTGGTACTCTCAAAGTGCTGTGTCGAAGAAAGTTTTGTGCATTACAGGTATACATGCAGAAGAGTACAGTATTAATGATAGCCCATTGCAGCAAAAACAAGTTGCAGAACACCTTCAGAACTAATGGATGTACTATGCCTAAGTGTTTGTGGACTCACATCCACAACAATTATGCCATAAATCTCTTAGCCTTTCAAATGCCACCATGCTCTTTGCTGTAGACTGACAGTGCAACTGGGATTGCCAAACAATTAGGGGAATGTTTGTTGGTTAATCACTCTCCTTTTTAATTGATTCAGTTCATGTATATTTGCAAATTAACCTCAGCATGTTATCGGCAAGATGGGGAAAATGTGAGCTCACACAACCTAGTGAAGGATAAAACACCCTTAATGTGTTTTCTAAGGCATTCCATTATATTTTCATGTTTCATTTCATGAATGGCGGTGGAATATTTTAATAAAACACAATGGAAAACAAAACAGAACAGAACCAAATTACCTGGATGTAAACTCCCCTCAAACACAATGGGATTTACTCCTAAGTAAATATTGACATAATGTTGCACTATGTGAGGGAAGGTGGGAAAGAGTCTTGCCACAACTAACAGATGGCCCCCAGATTCAGGAGTGCATCGCTGGCAGATTAAGATGCTTGGTGATTTAACAAATTTATAAATATATTAACAAATTTAAAAATATATGTGTGTGCACACTTGTTGTGGCGTGCTACTGTGGCTGCAAACACTACTGCATATGAAAGTTATTGCATTTTAATTATGCGATGGGTTAAGGCAGGGGTCAGCAACCTTTTTCAGCTGTGGGCCGGTCCACCGTCCCTCAGACCATGTGGTGGGCTGGACTGTATTTTGGGGAAGAAAAGAATGAATTCCTATGCCCCACAAATAACCAAGAGATGCCTTTTAAATAAAAGCACATTCTACTCCTGTAAAAACACTAGGCGGGCCCCACAAATAACCCAGAGATGCATTTTAAATAAAAGGACACATTCTACTCATGAAAAAAAACACGCTGATTCCCGGACAGTCTGCGGGACTGGATTGAGAAGGCGATTGGGCTGGATTCGGCCCCCGGGCCTTAGGTTGCCTAGCCCTGGGTTAAGGTTAAGGTTAAGAAAGGAAATTCCCTGCTGGCTGTTGGGAGAGAAAGCATTCCTCCTCCCCTCCACCATTATCTCCCGCCATTGGGGGGGGGGTGTAGCATCTGTTTGCAGCATGCACAAGTCAGTTTGCACCATGCACAGGAGCACAGAAGTCAATGCCCAGCATGGACCTAAGTTCTTGCGACAGAATAAAGCTCTTGATTCTCCCATTCAGGAGATTAATTCTGCCGCTGCTTCACTTCCCCCCCCCCCACGTCCCACGTGATCTTGAGGCGGGGGCTGCCCCTTGCCTCGCCCCCCTTCCCGCCCGGACGGAAAAGTGACTACGTGCAGCTCCCCACGTGGAAGGGAGCCCCAACCGCACACAACAGCCGGGGCTGCACGTTCTCGCGCGCGCGCGCGCGCGACGGTAGCAGCGGGTGGGGTTGGGTTAAGGAAACGAGGGAGAAGGGCAGCAGCCAATCAGGGCCCTCATGACCATGGTAGGGGAGGGGGGAAGGAAGAGATGGCGGGGAGCGGGAGACCAATCGGCAGGCGAAGCGGGGAGTTGGGAAGCGAAGCGAGCCAATCGAAAAGCGAGCCGGGAAAAGGCTTTTTTTTTAAGAGCCGGGGCAGCTTGTAGCGGAGCGGGGTGGGCGGCGAAGAGAAGCCGCGAGGGAAGGGGAGGGGCTGAAGTAGGAAACCTATAGCCAATCGCTGAAGACTGCCGGGCGACGAGGAAGCTGCTGTCGACCAATCCCGATGCGATGGCGCAGATAAGATCAACAACAGTACAGTTGGTCTTTAAGGTGCTACTGAAGGAATTTTTTTTATTTTACTTCGATCCAGACCAACACGGCTACCTACCTGTAACCAGTACAGTAATAAAAAGCCTGAGCGCGGCGAGAGGGGAGGGGGAAGGAGGGGTAGTGAGTTCGGCCGCGAAAGTGCGCGCTCGAATCTGCTGAGGCAGCCGAAAAGGAGCCCGCCTTTTTTTTCCCTCCCCCCTCCCCCCCATGGCCGCTTCCTTGTATCTCCCTCACGAAGTGGGCGGGGTTTGTTATTCTCTCTCCTCAGCGCGAGGAAGCGGCGCTCGCCCCTCCCCCTCCCTTCCGAGGAGGGCGTTGGCGGGTTGCCCCTCCCCCCGCTGCAGCTTCATGAGGCGATTTCGCCTTTGGCTCCTCAGTCCCCCGCTTCGTACACAATTCACACGATGACACGCGACACGGGGAACAGCAACAGTCGACGAGCTAAAATACCAAGGCGTGTTTACTGCCCCCGCCCTCCGCGAAGTGGCCAGCCGCCTTTTTTTACTTTGATTCGGAGCATCTGTAAAACCCAACACACGACACAAAAAGAGAGGGTTTCGTACAATTAAAACAGTAAAAAAAAAAATCCTTCCAGTAGCAACTTAGAGACCAACTAAGTTTGTCATAGGTGTGAGCTTTCGTACCTATGAAATTAAAACAGTGTTTCTCGAACGTTTTCCCTCAGAATAAAAATGTGCTTGTATCACGCCAATTTTTATTTTTATAAGAAATACATTGGAAAGCAGCTGTGGGGATTTAATGTGTTAGTTGGTGCTGAGGGGCGTTTGGTGGCGCAGGGAGGACAAACACAAGAAGCCACTTTTCCATTCAATTTATTCTATTTCTATGCCACTTCCCATTCAAATAAATCCCAAAGCGGCTTACAAACAACAGGATAGAACATCACAGATAATCACAAATACAATGCAAATCATGTAGTTTTGTAAACCAGTTGGAGGCGACTGTAGTTGAGCAGTAACGGTAGAAGGAAGGAAGGTGACATGCTGCAAAATTCCTATTCCTGAGGCAACCGGGATTTTAAAAGATCAGCCAACATAATAAAAATAAAACCATGCACAATTGAAATCGGAATGCTCCTGCAAGAGGGTTTTACTATTTAAGAAAGCTAAACAATACAGTGAAATGGATGATTACATGAATCAGCTTTCAAAAAGAGATATAAACTGGAAATTTGATTGCAAACAGCACTTTTAGCCACTATTTTCTTTTGAAAAGATTGGGAGAAGATGAGGAGGCAAAATGCCTCCTATTCCACAGGCCCTTCTTGCTGCTACTTTCTCCATTCGAACCTCTCTTGTTTCTTTAAATATGGCCCTACTTTAACGCAAGAAAGTCAAGCCGTTTAAAGAGGAAACACAGAGAACCAGACAAATGGTGTTTTATCCAGACTGATTCTAATATTTGTGTGTTGATTATTCAGCCAGCCATTTTCTAGGCCACCCATGAGAGGCCCACAAAAAGTCATCTGGATGGTTTGCAAATAAAAAATAAAAAATACAGTTCATACCAGAAAAGTAATTTGAATTCCACGAAGGACAATGTAGTATTGGAAAGGGTTGAGATATAACGATAAGAGAGAGAGAGAGAATAGGAGTGGAAACACGTGAAACAATGTGATAGTTTTTCAAAGGATAATTTTATTGTTTCCCTCATTTGTAAAACGCTTTGAGGTTTGCTTCTTTTTCACAAACAAGCAGTATATAAATTTTACTTCTCTGCAAATCAAGGAGTTTGAATTCAAATAGAATTTTTTATGACAAAAATAAAAAAAATACAGGGGTGAGGAGGGGAGGCAGCAGAGCCGTGGAAGAATTATAAAGGAAATTCAGCTGGTGTCGATGGCACAAGAAGAGATTGTTTTTAAGTCTTTCAGTGAAGCTGCGGTTCCATTTTTATACAGTATTTTAATGTACAGAACCATTTATCTTATACAGATGTTTTGGCAGAGTACCTGAAACGTGTGTGCTGCCTCTACACAAACAGAAAAAAAAGAGAATCGTGGTTTCACAGGGAATATCCAGAAGTAACATAAGTGACTCATTTAAGATTCACTTGAAACCGCACCACAAGTCCATATGAGGGAACTTTTCCCCAACGCCTTCCATGAGCCTACCATTGAAATTTGGGTTTAGCTTCCAGTTTAAACAAAGCCTTCTTATAATTTTCTTGGCACAACCTTTGAGTCTTCCATTTATAGTTTCCTTTGCAAATTACACTTATCTCTTTCATACTGAGTTGTTGTAGCTGACAATTCGCTGCTCACTTTGGTTTAGATCAAAACCACTCCCTCAGATTTTGTGAAGAAAAGATTAACAGTTCAGCCCAAACCGTTTTTTAATTTTAACATTCATGCCATGTTTTTTTATTGTTGCGACATGCTCTGGGGTCTATGGACAAATTACTTAAATTGTAAAAATGAGTTTAAAAATAAACAATTATTTGCCATATCAGTTCTTTGACACTACATCACCCAGAGGTAGTAATTTTATGAGGGTCCGAATAGAAGATCAGCCACTGACTTTGGACGATCCTGTTTTTCTTCTGCTAAGGAATATACATAGCTTTTAGTGAAGCTTTGTCTGGAAATCTCAGGAGAGGCAGGAATCTAACACCAAGTGGCAGAAATACTGGAAGTAGGGTTGCCAGACTCAATAGAGGACAGGACTTCTGTGCCTTCAATTGCCCTGCTCTCTTTTGAGTCTGGAAACCTTAAAGAGAAACCAGCAGACCCTTTGTTTAATTTCCAAGCAAAGGGTCTGCTGGTTTCTCTTTAAGGTTTCCAGACTCAAAAGACAGCAGGGCAATTAAAGGCACAGAAATCCTGTCCTCTATTGGGTCTGGCAACCCTAATTGGAAGGTGGAAGGTGGTTTGTGTTCATTAATCTGGACCAGGCCTCTAATGGGTGCTCTTGTTGAGCAGTTTGTTGTTGGAGCAATTGAATTGTAGAGTTGGAAGGGAGCCCAGGGGTCACCTAGTCCAACCCCTTGCAATGCAGGAATCTCAATTAAAGAATCCATGAGATACATCCCATAGATGCCCTTAAAGCACATGTTCAGGGGGCAATCTTTTCCATACACAGCTAGTTGACACAGACTAGCAGGATCCACATGGAAAGCCAAGATACTGTTGCACCAGAACAGTAACAGTATCTCAAACCCACAACAACATGCATTTTTTCTTTAAACGAGACCGTTGGCCCTTCCTGTTTCTTGGTTGCAGAAGCTCATCAGTGCAACATGTGCAAACAGGCCGACTTGTGTTTGTGCACATATATTAAAACTTACCCCTTGGTTGCTGGACCATGAAGTATCTGCAACATGCAGTTCTTACTTCCTGATAGTCCATCCTAAACAACCTGGGGCCGCCTCCTACATATCTGAACCCGTCTGAGAAATTGGTTCCACTATGGAGGCCGCCCTTGCTGCCTTAAGTTTTCATTCTAGGAGGTAGTTCATCTGACCTCTAACTTTTATTGCAGGTACTCTTTTGTTGTATTTTATTGTGTTATTTGTTTTACTATTCAGGTGGGCTGCTTTGACTCTGCTTTGTTGCAGGCAGGCAGAGCAGAAATCCTTGGGGTTGTGGAATAAAGAACCGTCACAACATATTCACAAAACTGCAGCTTTTTACTAAGTGTGAATCAATCTGGGACAACCTCCTGGTTCGATACTCATGCTCTGTTTTTGTCCCTGTATAAGGCTTTTTGCATGCAGCTCCTGGACAAAGTCTAATAATAATAATAATAATAATAATAATAAAATTTTATTTATACCCCGCCCTCCCCAGTCAAAAACCGGGCTCAGGGCGGCTGACACCAACAGAATTACAATAAAACATAAAAACAATTAATTAAAATACAGATTAAAATACAGTATTAAAATTTAAAATGCAGCCTCATTTCAAGTAGGCCATAAATCCAAGCCATGAGGGAGGAAAACACAGGGATCTTGCAGGCAGGACTGCATTTTGGGATTCACACACAAGTCCCAGCGCAGAAGCTTGCTCACGGAAGCAATGCTTAATCACCACAAAAGCAACTTCTTAGTTAAGATCACCCCCATCTCTAGCAAAATATGGAGTTCCCATCATAATAGTCATGGTGGGAAGGATTTTGAACAGCAGGAAAACCAGAACAGTGCAGAGCTGAATATATAATGTAGCCTTATATTGTGTTAGACCATTTAAAGACTATTATTCTCTCATGGGTGGGTTTTAATCACATACCAGCAAACTTAGGTTGTGCAATTAAAGTGGATATGGGGCTCTTATAAAAACCAACCCACTTCCCCAGCACAAAAAAGTCAGATGTAAAGTGACAGGGAAATGCACTGGGAAGTATGAGCTAACAATTTCTCACTATATAACCTGTTACTTGCCTGCAGACAAATCAGAATGAATCATCAATAAATTGTGGAAGTTTTTTTTAACCCACCTGTAAACACATCAGGATTCAGGATAGATGATCAACAAACGGGTCATCTGCAATCAGCCTTAGATAGTTACAAATTAGATAGTTATAAGTTAGTTGCAAAAAAGGAAATTCTGACTAACCATTAGGAAGAACTTTTTGACAGTAAGAACGGTCTCCCTTGGGAAGTGATGGACTCTCCTTCATTGGAGGTTTTTAAGCAGAGGTTGGATGGTCATCTTTCAGGAATGCTATTGCTGAGATTCCTGCATTACAGGGGGTTGGAGTAGATGATACTTGGGGATCCCTTCCAACTCTATGATTCTATGAATTTGCCTGTCTCATCCAGTATTGCCTATTCTGGCTAGCAGTGTTTGTGGTCTACAGGATCTCAGACATGGGGGGGCACAAAAAAAGATGGCGAGAAGTTTACCCCTATATATATATACATTAATGTTTTTCTTGTATTCATTAAGCCTATATTAATGATGAAAATTATTACCGCTACCCTCATAGGCCCTGTGGCAGCAGTAGGCCAGGTCAGAAGGGAATGATTTCTAGGATTGCCAGAGCACATCGTCTCCCTTACCATCTGTACATGACCTCTTTCCTTGAAGTTGTTGCATGGGTGAGCTTCTGAGCACATTAACTCCCCCCCCCCAAAAAGAAAAAACCCACAATGATTTTTGGACTTAGAGTTCTCTATTTCATTGGCAGGGACTCTAGTCCAAGGTGCCAAGCCAGAGAGGCCTTTCTCTGCCCTGCTGCCCAAGTTCCTTTCAAACTGGAAATGTAAAGAACAGCAATCTGGGGCCTTCTGTACGCAATACATGTGGACTACTCCAAAGCTCTGGGCTCTCCCAGCCAATTCTGCAACATCTGAAAACAGAAACAAAAGCAATCCAAGCCCACCTATGAGCCAAGACTCTCTGGGTTCTAGTAGGAGACCGATGACCAACTTCCTCCTGTGCTTTTCACTGAGAATTGACTCTCTGCCAACATTCTGTGCTCAAAAGTAACAAAACCAGCACGTGCAATGCGTCCCAGAGACTTCTCAGCTACAACCTATGGTAAAATATTGAATGCCGGCAATAAACACAGCGTTAGAATGTGGTTATATGAAGTCAGACTTCTATTGGCCCTTACCCAGGGAGGGAAATGGGATCTAAACAATTAAATCCCTTCATCGTAGTTTCTAAGCAGTTGTTTCTTTTGCATTTCGCTGCGTGAGAATACCACACTTGCTTCCACAGACTGCAGTCATAGAGCCACTTAACTGGGAAGAAACCCCATTAAGCTCAATGGGATTTGCTTGCAAATGATCAGCAACAGAAGTGTGCTGTCAGTGTGAGATTTGTTAGTTCATTAAGAATAAGCATGGACAAACATGTCAATTTTACATCCTCATTTTGCCAACTTTAAGCCCAGTTCTCCATATTTCCACACCAGTTTGCAGGAAAGAAAGAGAAAAAGAAAGAAAGGTATCAGGCATTTTAGTGTAAATTCCTCCTAATAGGCACATGTTTGTATGCAATTGTGCCTAATATATACATTTTTAAAATTTATACTTTCTTCAGTCATGTTTTATTCTGGATTGTTTTAATTGATGTTTTAAAGTGTAAACCATTTTGAGATTTTTTCTTAAAAATATAAACCCGTATAGAAATGAATAATAATATTTTTTGCAAATAATTTTTTATAATATCATGCATTTTTATGCTACTCTCACTGAAATAAGTCTTTTTACACACATGCTACCCTAGTACATGCATTTTTGTACATTTTACTTGACCAGAGGAGAACTGTAGTGCAAAATTTGGAGGTGTGAATTTCAAAGTACTGCTGTGCTTTGGTTTGCATATTGTTTCAGAAAGGGTGGATTTGGTAGGCTTGCCTCTAAATGCAAACTGAATTGAATTTCTTCCCCAACCATAATTAGGAAGTGTATATACTGTAGCATCCTCCAGCCATAGGCATTTGGAATGGCTGACAAAAGCAAAGCAAGAGCAGCAAGATAAAAGCATGCTAATGACAATAACATTGCTTTTTAAATAAAAAAAGGCAGAAAACAATAAAATCATTGGATGAAAATCTATGGGTAAATACTCTGCTTTAACTGATGTAAAATTGCTCCCAGTCCCTCATTCTAGACTATTAACAGATTGGAACCCCCATTTTGTCAGTAAACATGTACTATTTTATGGGTGGATAAAATTCATTATTTTTAGCACTGTTTTTTAGCTGCCGGACAACGAAAGTGAGTGGTGGCAATCCATTTTTGTTGGTCTTGTTCATGCTCCCTGGTTTCCCCAGCTCACACTCCTGCATGTAACAACCACATTTTTATTTAAAGTGCAAGAGGCGTTTAAGAGTGTTGTAGCTGTAGTCAGTTACATAACTGCTGTTTGCAGCATCTTCAAAACACCCTCGGGCACCCTTCCACAAACACATGATGGATGGAAAGCCCTCCATATTTCATTCAAAAATGCCAAGTTATAAATTCACGCGGGATGGAGCGTGTTCTGTTGGACAAATGGAATGTTCTGGATCGCGGTTTTCTATTTGTACTATTTGGCCAGCATGTTATGCTTTTTGCAAAGCAGATGTACTGGAACGTGAAATACTGGCGGCCGCCTTCCCCTTTAACTTCAGCTAACGAAAGTGCTTTTAACAGGGGAATAACTCACTTGAATTTACACTTAGAAGCCTTAAATGTCATTTTATTTCACTTAACTACACATTCAGCACAGATCAGTGTTCATTTAGAGTTCCAGTGTCACCATATCAAAGTTTATGTTTACCAGCTTCGGATTGTCAAAATACTAGTCCCTGGCATAGCATTAGAGAATGGGGTGTTTGTATAGCAAGACACCCTCTGCTTCCATTTCACTGTATCTGAAGAAGTGTGCATGCACACGAAAGCTCATACCAAAATAAAAACTTAGTTGGTCTTTAAGGTGCTACTGAAGGATTTTTTTTATTTTACTTCGATCCAGACCAACACGGCTACCTACCTGTAACCCTCTGCTTCTGTTTTCCCTTCTGTAAAATGGGAATAGCTGGAAGTTACTTCAAAGGCTTGTTGTAAGGAATGAAAATAAAAAGGGTAACACCCTTTGCAAATTAATCATGATATATGAATGACATGCCCTAGTAATTAGGACTGTCTTACTTGTGCTTATTCTGCAAGTTTATCCTCTGCGCTCATCATGCTGTTGGAGTCACAGCACTGAATTTCTCTGTTGGAATCGGGACACCTGAAGAACCGTAACTCTTCCATCCAGAACCAGCCTTCTATTCAGGGCCAGCCCAAGACATTTTGGCACCTGAGCCGAACCACAAAATGGCGCCTCCCCGTCCTGGCCAGGGAAGAAGGGGTGAATGAAGATCTTCATCAGGAATAAGGGTATTCACCAAAAGGCCACTGTAGAGGCGGAATGCGGGGGCTGCCAAGGAAATGACAGGTCCGGCCTCCAAGGTGCATTCCTTGGAGGCTAGATCAGCTGCCCCTGTGGATCCTGCCACCTGAGGCAATGGTCTCACCTTGCTTCATGGGTGGGCCGGCCCTGCTTCCATTCCCCACTGATGTCTGAAACCTTGACCCATGGCGCCCTAGTGGGGATTTCGCAAGGCAGATCTCCTGCTATGCCCTGTTGTCCGATGAAAGCCTAGCTTAAGAAGTGCCCAGCTGCATCAGACCTTAAGGCCCATGTGTCCATCACCCTTCTTCCATTGCAGCCAGCCAGAGACCTCTGAAAAACACTTAAGAAGCATTGTAGCCATCTGCTAGATCAGGGGTCCCCAGACTTACCAGGCTTCGGGCCGGAGAGAAGGGGAGTGCGCGCGCAGCGGGCCGGAGGGCGTGGGAGTGTGCGCTCGTGCGCATGCGCACACGCACACGGTCGGGAAAAAATCGCCGAAAATCGCTTGTGCGCATGCGTATGGGCCTCCCCCGACCCGGAAGTGCATCGGAAATGACCTCTTCTGGGTCGGGAGAGGCCCATACACATGCGCACAAAGGATTTTCGGCTATTTTTTGCCGATTTTGAAGATCGCCGCCGCGCCGTGCGCCGTAAGAGCGGGCGGCGGCAGCGGGCGGCGGGGGTCGTCGTGGGCCGGATTGGGAGGCTAATTGGGCCGCATCCGGCCCGGGGGCCGTAGTCTGGGGACCCCTGTGCTAGATAAAACTTTTAAGATTGCTCAATATTAGTTCACCACGCAATATTTCTCAGTTAAGGTAATTCATACTTTCAGTGGACTGGTATATATACATCTGTGAACCAGTCATACAAACTTCTTGAAATAATATAAAGTAGGGATTTTATACTCCACTCTTCATTCCAGGAGCTCGGAGGAGTATTTTGCCATTCAAAGAACCCTGCAAGGTAAGTTAAACCAAGAGGCAATGCTTTGCCAGTGGTACCTGTTGTGACGTGGGGTTTGTGATTTCAGCTCTCTTGACAAAACATGCTGGAGACAGTTCTCTAGTAACAGCTCTTTATTAAAGTGAACAAGACTGAAGACTGAGGAGAGGAAAGCTACATTTATAGGGACAGGGGACTAGCTAGGAAGGGATACATTTTGGAGGGAACAATATCAAGCAATCACAGTGCTGCCTTTTGGAGGAAACCAATAAGACAGAGGATCCAAATACAGCAGCTTAAATGAACCAATAGTAGCTGTACCCTCTGGAACCAAAAGGCAGTTACTTTATCCTAATGCAAATACAGACAATAATAATACAGATATAAAATCCTTTGACTCAATACACAACACCCCTCCCCCCCTAGTGAGCACAGCAGACGTAATCCCTCAGGTACTGTGGGGTCCTACAACTTCTACCTGATCTCCTGACAACAGGTGTTGCAGGTTCTGGATTGGGTGTTACCTGTGGTGGAGGGGCTGCTATAGGGGTTTCATCAGGAACAGATGGAGTCCCAGACATCTCAGGGTCCCCGACCTGTACCTCGTCATCATGAGGACTAGCAGACCCTGGTTCATTTGCTGAAGCCCCTGGTGACTGTACCTCTGGACCATTTTCACTCTGGTCTTGCAGCTGTGCGTCATTAGCCAGGGATGAATTATCTGACTCCTCCCTGCTGAGCGCCCGGCGCCTCAGCTGATCTATATGTCTCTTCCAAACTTGCCCATTTTCCAAGGTCACATAATAGGACACAGGTCCACTAGCCCGGGTGATCACACCGGCCACCCACCGCGGACCTCGTGAATAGTTCCTCACCCAGACCAGATCTTCAGGGGCGAGATACCTTGTTGTGTCAGTCTCAGCCTGGGGGGTTGCTCTTGAATTACGGTTTGGCATTTTATCTGGGTGGACATAATCCAGCACCGTTACCAGTCTTCTACCTAAGAGCAGCTCGGCTGGCGACTTGCCCGTCGCAGTACACGGCGTCGCATGCTGCAAAAATAACATTCGCGCAATGCGAGCCGACCAGTTACCCTCCATTAAGCGCGCAATGGATTCTTTGGCTGTTCTTACCATGCGCTCAGCCTGCCCATTGGAGGATGGGTGAAAGGGCGCGGATGTGACCCCTCTTATAAAGTTATCAGCCAAGAATGCCCTGAATTCTTGGGATACAAAAGCTGCCCCATTATCTGATACAATGGTCTCAGGTAACCCGTGGGTAGCAAACAGCTGCCTCAACACCTTGATTACGGCAGCTGATGCCATGCTAGGGACCATCGCCACTTCTAACCATTTGGAATATGCATCAACGATAACCAAAAAGACCTTCCCTTGGAATGGCCCAGCAAAATCTATGTGCAGCCGGCTCCAGGGAGTCCTGGACTGCTCCCACCAGTGGACTGGTGCTCTGGCCACTTCTGGCCGCACCTCTTGGCATGCCTTGCATGTTCGTACCCATTGTTCTATGTTCTGGTCCATTCCAGGCCACCACACATAACATCGGGCTAGCGACTTCATCCTGACCATTCCCGGGTGTCCCATGTGAAGCGTCTCAAGAACCCTGTTTCTCAGTGGTGCTGGGATTATCACCCTATCTCCCCATAGGAGACAACCCTTATGCATGGACAATTCGTGCTGCCTTGTCGCATAAGGCCTGAATTTTTCTTCATGCGGACCACCTGGCCACCCCCTCCCCACCCAAGTGAGCACACGGGAGAGAACAGCATCTTTCCTAGTTTTCTCAGCTATATCCGTAGCTGTTACAGGAGCCCCCGGAAGTGTTTCTAGCATCATAATGTGCTCCGCCGGAGCAGGATCCTCATTGCTCCCGCCAGGAAGGGGCAATCGACTCAGCGCATCAGCATGGCACAACTGTTTCCCCGGCACATGGGTCAAGGTGTACTGGAACCCATTCAGGAATATTGACCAACGCAACATTCTGGGGGAGAGAATTTGTGGCGTTTGTTTGTTTGGGTTGAACAACCCTAACAGTGGTTTGTGGTCCGTTTCAATGGAGAAATGGCGACCGTACAAATAATCATAGAACCTTTTGATTCCGGACACAATAGCCAGTGCCTCTTTATCAATTTGAGCATAGTTGCGCTCTGTGGGCGACAACGTACGGGAATAGAAAGAGATGGGCTTTTCCGACCCATCCGGTTCCCTATGACTCAGCACAGCCCCCAGACCGTATTGAGAGGCATCACATGCCAGGACCAGCGGCTTTGACTCATCATAATGAGCAAGGACGCTCCTGCTACTCAGCATTCCTCGCAAGGAGTCAAAAGCCTTCTGCTGCTCCCGCCCCCATCGCCACACATTCTTTTTCTGCAATAGTCTATGTAATGGTTCAGCTACCGAAGCTTTCTGGGGTAAGAACGAATGATAAAAGTTAATAAGTCCCAGGAATGACTGCAACTCCGTCTTGTTCTGTGGTCGTGGTGCCTCGATGATGGCCTTAATCTTAGCATCTGTGGGGTGGATGCCTGATGCATCAATTTTAAACCCCAAGAAATCCACAGTTGGCACCCCAAAACTGCATTTTTCTTTTTTCAGTTGCAACCCCACCTCCTTGAACTTGAGCAACACTGCACGGACACGCGCAACCAGTTCCTGTGGGTCTTTTCCAGCAATCAAAACATCATCAAAAAATGGCAAGACCCCCGGCAGACCTCTTAACAGGCGTTCCATGAGCCCTTGAAAAATCCCTGGGGCCACACAAACTCCGAACTGTAATCTGTTAACTCTGAACGCCCCTTTATGTGTGACAATAGTCTGTGCTTCCGCTGATTGTGGGGTTACTGGCAGCTGTTGGTAAGCTTGTGCCAGGTCAATTTTGGCGAACACCTTGCCCCCAGCCAGTTTAGCCAACAGATGTGATACGACTGGAATGGGGTATGAGTTTCCCCTGAGTGCCTTATTGATAGTACATTTGTAATCTGCACATATCCTGACTTCCCCATTTGCTTTAAGGGGTGTGACGATTGGAGTCTCCCACTTAGCAGAGTCCACGGGTGAGAGAACTCCCTGCTTGACCAATTTATCCAGCTCTGCCTCGATCTTGGGTTGCAGTGCAAATGGCACTCGCCTTGGTTTGAGTCGGATTGGAGCCACCCCGGGGTCCAACTCGAAGTCAACTGGGGGCCCTTTATAACAACCCAGTTTTCCATTAAAGAGACCAGCAAATTCCTTGCATAATACCTCACTCATCTCAGGGCAGGTTTGGATTGAATTAAGCCCTGAGATACTCAGTCCCAGGGCAGGGAACCAGTCAGTGCCCAGGAGACTGGGGCGACTGCCCTTCGCAATCACCAGTTTGAGTACAGCCTGTTTGTCCCGGAACTGTACTCTCACGGCACACATTCCCATAACATGGATGCGGCCTGCTGAGTACGACTGCAAGGTTGCCGGAAAGGGCTCCAGAGGGGGCAACTTACCCCTGGGGAAGAATGTCTTCGCGGTCTGGTCCGACACGATGGTGAATGCGGATCCGGAGTCCACCTCCATGTCGCACTGCTGACCCTCAATCTTCACCTTGACGTGTGCCTTGCCTTGCGCTGGAAACTGCACGGCCCTCCCGTTGATCTCCGTTACGTAGTGGCAGTCCTTTAGAAAACGAGTTGCTGTGGGCGGTCTGCGATGCTCCAGTCTAGGTGCTCCTGTCACTCCCGACGCCGCCGATCTACAGACCCTGGCGATGTGACCCGTCTTTCCGCACGTCCGGCAGATAGCATCCCTGAAACGACAACTCTTCCTTTCATGGTTTCCGCCACAACCTGGGCAACTGCCTCGGCGATCTCTGTGCACTGTGCAGGCCTGACGCACCGACTCGACCCCACGGACTGGGCTCTGGCTCGGAGTAGCCTCTAGCTCGTCCATGGCATGCGCAACTTCTATCTGTGGCTTAGTGGCCTTGCGACTGGCATCAAGCTCCTCTCTTTCATAATTCTCCGTGGCGGTGGCCTCTTTCAAGGCTGAAGCAAGGGTAACCTCTTCTTTAGCCACGATGCGTCTTCTGGCTTTCTTGCTGCTCAGACCACCAATAAACCGATCCAGGAGAGTCTCTTCCAGATTTTGGAAGCCGCAGTGCTGAGCGAGCTTCCGGAGTTCAGCCAGAAATGTGGATACAGACTCCCCAGCATGCTGCTGCCTCTTATGGAACTCCATCCGCCGGGCCATCTTGGTCTCAGTAGGCGCCAAGTGGCTTGTTAGGCAGGCAAGAATATCTTTGAGAGATGTCTCACTCAGCTTCGCTGGAGCAAGTAATGCCTTGGCCAGCTTGAAGGTCTCGGGCCCACAGTAGCTCAGGAATGTGGCCCTTCTTTTGCTGGCATCGGTGATCCCTTGAGCCACTGCAAAGAACTCGAAGCGTTCGACGTAGTCTTCCCAGGTGTGGGGCTCTGATGGCTGGAAGGGCTCCAATACCCTTGGACTCTCCATTGTCCTAGCGGGCAGGGTCGTCTTCTCAGCTGGCCAGTGAGTCTTGTTCTCAGCTGCAATCCGGACTCTGAGGCAGGGTTGTGTTTAACCGCTCCTCAGCATTCCGGATCCCACCTTCGTCGCCAGTTGTTGTGACGTGGGGTTTGTGATTTCAGCTCTCTTGACAAAACATGCTGGAGACAGTTCTCTAGTAACAGCTCTTTATTAAAGTGAACAAGACTGAAGACTGAGGAGAGGAAAGCTACATTTATAGGGACAGGGGACTAGCTAGGAAGGGATACATTTTGGAGAGAACAATATCAAGCAATCACAGTGCTGCCTTTTGGAGGAAACCAATAAGACAGAGGATCCAAATACAGCAGCTTAAATGAACCAATAGTAGCTGTACCCTCTGGAACCAAAAGGCAGTTACTTTATCCTAATGCAAATACAGACAATAATAATACAGATATAAAATCCTTTGACTCAATACACAACAGTACCCAAGTGCATTTTATAGCTGGGCAAAGATGTTAACCCAGGTTTTTTAAAAGAATGACATTGGTTACATACACATCATACATTTAAGGCACCTCCACCTGCAAGAATCCTAGGAATTTCAGTTTGTTAATACTGCTTAGAATTGTACCTCTGTGAGGGGAAAACTACAGTTCCCATTATTCGTTGGGGTGTGCTTTAAATATATGGCGTATACACAGCTACTCTCTTTCAACAATGCTAATTCAAAGACAACACTTTTCTTAAGCACTCAGACATCTTAACGTACATTAACTGCAGTATTCCCCATGAGGGATGGCAGCTTACATAGTCTGTGCAATTAAATAGATTTGAGCCATATTCTGCAGACAAGGTTAATTCAAACAAAATGCACCAAACTGTGCAAGAGAGGAGCGGGTGCCGTTAGAGCTCCTGTCTTCTAAACACCCTTGGAGCTGCTCTTTCTTTTTGCAAAAGCCTCGTGTTTTGTTTTGTAGGTGTTTTTGTTTTTTCCAAGGAAAGCATTCTATAATGTGTCTTGAGAACTTTCACCACCATTGTGGTAACAAGAGGAATAGGAACCAAACCCACACGGCCTCTTTTCTTTTCTTTTTTTAAACTCTCCACAGCTGCCAAATATTTTCTGAGCCAGAAAGATCCAGTCTCAGCAGGCTGGATATATAAACGTGATGAGGGAGGGAGGGAGAGGATCTGGGTTGTTTGGCTTGGCTCTCTCTGCTGTTAAAAAAAAAAACAGGCCCACATGGAAGCCAGCAGAGAGAAGTTTTCTCCCCTTAAAGAGACAGCACTGAAAACCTATTAAGGGAAGCTGGAAAAGGGATCTGTAAACACATAGCCGACTTTCAGATGATGTCAGTGAACTGAGCCATATTTAGATGGAAGAATTCACATTTCTAAGCATTAATCACAACCCACACTTCCTCCTAGCTTTGTGCGTGAATGCTGAATATTAGCCTAGGCCTTCCCTACGCTGGTGCACCACAGATACTTTGGACTACAACTCCCATCAGCCCTGTGTGTGGGGCAGATGGGAACTGTAATCATACAATCATAGAATTGTAGAACTGTAGAGTTGGAAGGTATCCAAAGGGTCTTCTAGTCCAATCCTCTGCAATGCAGGGATCTCAGCATCCATGGCAGATGGCCATGCAACCTCTGCTTAAAAACCTCCAAGGAAGGAGAGTCTACAACCTCCCAAGGGAGACTGTTCCCCTGTTGAACAGCTCTTACCATCAGAAAGTTCTTCCACCGCCTTCCGAGGGAGACTGTTCCAATGTCTAAAACATATTGAGGAGCCCAGGTTGGAGAAAGCTAGCCTAGGTTCAGTTCTGATCATCAACTTGATGTTCCCGGAAGAGATCTCTTTCAAATTGTTGTTATTCTACTGCTTTGTTACATTTAAAAGGCTCGCCTAGCCGCCCAGAGTGGCTGGGGAAACCTAGCCAGATGGGTGGGGTATAAATTAATAAATACTACTACTACTACTACTACTACTACTACTACTACTACTACTACTACAGTGGTACCTCTGGTTAAGAACTTAATTCGTTCTGGAGGTCCTTTCTTAACCTGAAACTGTTCTTAACCTAAGGTACCACTTTAGCTAATGGTTCCTCACGCTGCCGCCGCACAATTTCCGTTCTCATCCTGAAGCAAAGTTCTTAACCCGAGGTACTATTTCTGGGTTAGCGGAGTCTGTAACCTGAAGCATCTGTAACCTGAAGTGTCTGTAAGCCGAGGTACCACTGTATTATTATTATTATTATTATTATTATTATTATTATTATTATTATTACCTAGTCCAGTATCCTGTTCTCGCAGTGGCGAACCAGAGGCCCACAGGAATCCTGCAAGCACAAGCTGAGTGCAAGAGCACTCTCCCTGCTTTTGATTCCCCAAAATTGACATACATAGATATATTGCCTTGGACCAGGGGTCGGCAAGGTTTTACCTGCCTGGGCTGGTCAAGGGCCGTGGAGATCTCTCTGTGGGCCGGCTCATGTGCGCATGCGATTTCCGGTGTCTTGGCATGCGCAGACACAGTTTCCAGCACCACGGAAGTGAGGCCCTGCCCTGCGCTGCGCCGGTTTAGCGCAGCGTGGGGGGACTTGCCGAGCAGGCGGCTTGGTTCGGGGGCAGCTCATGGGCCGGTTAAACTGCCCCCGTGAGCCGCTTGTGGTCCATGGGCTGCAGGTTGCCGACCCCTGCCTTGGACAGTGGACATAGAACTTAGCCTTGCCCCCCCATCAATTTATCCAATCCTCTTTTAAAGCCATTCAAGTTGGTGGCCATCACTGCCGCCTGGGGCAGTGAGTTCCGTAGTCCAACTATGCCTTCCCTCCTCTCGTCTTCCATTCTCCGCATGCTCTCAAGTGCTCTATGTCATAGTTTTGCGCCCCCTCGGCTTGGCACCCTGTTTAGTTGAACCACCTGCCCCACTCTAAATCCGGCGCTGAAAGTAGTTCCTATAATTTCCAGATGAATTGGAACATAAATCAAGTTCTTTTCTTCGTGGAATTTTGGTCAATTTTTAAGTTAATTCAATTTTAATTCAATGATTTTTATATACAGTATAAGTGTTTCATTGCACTTTACTCTGTGTTTGATTGTGGCCACTGCATTTGTCATGCTGCTGTTTAAGCTTAAATATCATAATGGTTGGGAAGAAGAAAACACAGTGTGTCTTGATGTTTTCTTTGATTTTTAAAGTATCGTTTAAACCTTTGCAGAGCCACTGGTAAAATTCTTAAGGCTTGGTGGGGGAATGCCAAGGACTGCATGAGTGAATTGTGAATCTAATTCAAACTAGAACTAATTCCCTTTTGGAGCTGGTATACTGAAACTAATTACTTTTTTTAAAATGAACTTTCCAAGCAATGTTACAATCGTTAAAAGACCAGCTATTTAAGAGCTCTCAGGTGGGTGCCATTCAGACCCCATGATAGAATAGTTTTAAATTTTTCAATAAAGTAAATCTTTTGTCTCCTGTCACCATTATGTACTACAGTTTCTCATATTCCCTTTCTGCGAAAGTTATTTCAGGCATAAGAACCTGCCCTGTATGGTCCTCATTTTTGGGGGGTGATAGAATTAGTAATTTTTAAAAAATTCTTATTGAACAGATTAAACTAAAATAACAATAACAATGCAGCCAAATAGGTTACAAGAATCCCCGAAAAGATTCAGCACAAGCACGTAAAGAGGCAAAATCAGGAGAGCGAATTTTCTGAAGACATGTTCTGATTAAAACCAACTGCTCCAATATGTAATAAAACTCCAGTTCTCCTTGCCAATATATTCGTATCAGATCATTCTTTCCCTTCCAATTAAAGGTGTGGCTTTGCTTATAAACAACTTACGTATTTAGCCAAAAGGATTTAGAAAAATCTTTCAGTTTTGCCTTTAAATGTCAGCGAAGAAGAAGAAAAAGACATAGTTGAGCATCACATGGCTGGATTGTCAGCCAAAGTTCAAATCTTAGGGGCATAACTTGTGTCTTTGACCAAAAGTCCATTTCTGCAGTTCAAATATTACTCCTCTCTCCTCTAAAAATGTTGAACATTCACAGAAAGTACATTTATGTGACATTTTAGTTTCCTGATGAGGATGAGGTGAACATCAGTGATATCCTGTGCAATTTTCTAGTAGTGGCACAGCTACCTGCTTCTGTTATGGGGGCCGGAATACTGTTCTATACTCGCAGAACCTCACAAATCCAGGCAGAACATCTGGGACAATAGCATTCAGCCCTGTCAACCTGCAATCCTCTACTATGCTGTCTGTCATCACTAAGCCTCTAGGCAAACTGATACCTGGTGCTTTTTATCACATGCCATCATGGGATACTTGGAATTCCATGGGTTGTTTTTTTTTAAAATAATTAATATTAGATTTCTTGCCCCCTTTTGACCATAAGGCAGTAGCAGATGATGTGGTGGGATGGAGACCCTTACCATACCTCCGGGCAGGTGGATCACTGCTGTTTACCAGAAGAGGTGAGCTCAGCATGGTGCAAACACTCCAGCAGAGCCAGCCAGCACTCCTAGTGATGTGTTTCCACTGTGCCCACCCTCCACGCTGCCTGGCCCCTTCCCCTTCTGGGAAACAGCAGCAACTCACCTGTCAGGAGGTCAGGTAATCACCTCCGCCCCACCATGCCATTTGCCAGGGCCCCGGGGGCTCAGGGCAGTGTGAAACTATTTAATAACAGTATTAGAAATCAGTTAAAACAAATCACATTCTTTCATTTAAAATATCACAGTATTCAATCATATTTTTTAAAATGTTATCTTGTGTTATCTCAGTTCACACTGATTCTTTAACTGATTTTAGAAATGTGTGTTGATGTGTTTTAAAATATCGAATGCCGCCACCCCTGTGACTGTATGGCGAGGGGCGATATAGAAAAACCTCAATTTGTTATTAAGAAAAATACATTTAGATGTTCCAAGTTCTGAGAGGAGGCAATATTCACTTTGCTGAAGTTAAGCAGGTCCCAGTCTAGCCAATGTCTGGATCTGAGGTCTGGATCTAAGGCACTTCCAAAAATTTGTTATAAGTCAATGAAAACAACATCCCGTTTATTGGGGAGGGGGGAGGGAACAAGATAATATATTAATCTGGAAAATCCTCCCTAAAAATGTGTTAATAAAGAGCAGGCCAGGAGTTAACTATTAATCATCGCCAGCAACATCACATATGCTTCCATTCCTCTGCAATGCCCTGTGTGCTCTTGGGGCCTTATTTCCCCTTCAGTTGCACTATTATCAGTTGCACTATTATTTTCTGGAAACTGCCCTGCCGCTCAGTATGCAGAAAGCAGCACTTGCACAATCTTTCAAACAAGGGTTTCTTGGCGGTTGTCGTGTTTTGTTTTGTTTTTGCATCCTTCCCCCATGTGGCCACCCTCTGGCCTGTGTTTTCGTCAGTCTGGGTGGACTCTGGGGAATGCATGTGCTGTACAGGGTTCTGTCACTGTGGCATGTGAGGATTACACAGGGCTGGAGCATGTTTCCTTCCTCCTTCAAGGAAAAAAAAACTCCCTACCCCTCCATACCTTCAAATTCTAGCCATTTTGGCTGAACATTGGATAGCCGGTGCAAAATTATGCTCCTGCTTCAATACAAGGCTGGCAGCGCAAGGGTGAAGTTGCTTCCACCTCCCTCTCGCTTCCTCCCCCTTCCATATCTTCTCCTCCTTTTGCTCTCCCAGCTTGAGCAATCAGGGTCCTCCCCCCACCTCCCTCTCAGTTTCCTGGCCTCCTTCCCAAATCTTCCCTTGCGGTTCTCGCTTGGGGACATTTGTTTGCCACATGCTAAATTGATCTCTCTCTGGAGGCTAAATTAACCCACAGCCACTGACACAGTTTCATAAACACACACACAAAGACAACGAGTCTTGGATTTCAAAAACGCTGCAGCCCCGGCTTTTGGATGGAGTCCCTTCCCTACAGCCTAGGAACCTCCTGCATTCCTTTCGTCAGATCGCTAGCAGCAGCGGAGTGAAAAATGAACCCCCTTCCCAATCCCTCTTTCGTTCTGGAGCAAAAGCAGTAGTGAAACCTTGTCTCTGCGACTTTGACCGTTTCCCCTGGCTCTGTTTCTGGAATGCTACACTTCCAGTCTTCTTTCCTCCTCCTCTTTCTCCTCCTAATATTTTCTGCCTGCTTTGGAAGAATATCTGCTGCACAGCAAAGAACCCTGCTGATTGCAAGAGAGGACTAAAACCATTTTTAAAAAAGTTATCCTACTGAATAATAAGAATGACAATTTTATTATTTATATGCTGCCCATCTGACTGGGTTGCCCCAGCCACTCTGAGCAGCTCCCAACAAAATATTAAAAACACAATAAAACCTCAAACATAAAAAACCCTTCTCTGATGAGTGCTGTCTTCAGATGTCTTCTAAAAGTTGTGTGGTTCTTTATATCCTTAACATCTGATAGGAGGGCGTTTCAATGGGCAGGTGCCACCACCGGGAAGGCCCTCTGCCTGGTTTCCTGTAACTTCCCTTCTTGCAGTGAGGGAGCTGCCAGAAGATCCTCGGAGCTGGACCTCAGTGTCTGGGCTGGATGATGGGGGTGGAGATGCTCCTTCAGGTCTACAGGGCCGAGGCCTTTTAGGACTTCAAAGGTCAGCACCAGCACTGATCATCTGCCACAACTGGGCCACAGATGCCTGCTTGTGGGCTTCCCACAGGCATCTGGTTGGCCACTGTGAGAACAGGATGCTGGATCTGATGGGCTGTTGGCCTGATCCAGCAGGCTCTTCTTATGAATGGGCATATAACTCTGAACGTCTGCCTTTGAGATGAACATGAGTGGTCCCCAACTGTAGGCAAAGCACCTCTTATTCCAGGCAGCATCTGGACACAACAGCTGGATTCACATGTTGCAATAAACCAACCAGCTTTCTTCAACCTGATGCCCTCCAGATAGCTTAGACCACGACGCCCATGCTGACTGGGGCTGAGTTGGAGTTCTAGTCCAAAAGATCTGGAGAGCATCAGGTTAGCAAAGGCTGCAATGAACTGTTGTTCATCCCACTCACACCCCCAGATGGTGGTTTGCTTCACTCAGCCAAGTGCGATCACTAAGTGTGATCACTAAGCCAAGAACAAATTCTGGCTTCACAGCATGGTTTGTTTGGAGGGAAACAAACCACAATCCCCAGTTTGGATGTAACACTAAGCCGGGGATTGTTACTCCTGCTCACACAACGAGAAGAGCAAAGCAAGAAATAATGTACCCCTCTCCTTATTCCTTCTCTGCTTATGCCTCTGATTCAGAAACCATTTTGCAAACTGTCCAGGAGTGCATTTGGAGAGAGAGTGCAAGAGATCTCACGTTACATTGCTATCACCAGCTGACATGCAAGCCCCGTGTTCATAAATGATCAACCAGAGTTGTCTTGAAGCTGGTAGCGGTGATGACATCCTAAGCGGCCCCCTCCCCTTTTTTGCTGATTCAGGATAACGACACCCTCTGTGACTAAGAGGAAGAAACACTGCAGATTTTGTGTGTGTGTGTGTGTGTGTGTGTGTGTGTGTGTGTGTGTGTGTGCAGGTTCCTTCCATGCACAGAGCGCAAGGCATGGAGGTTTTCTTTAACGGCCGCGGATGTTGTGACATACCTCCAGGGCTAGTAGGGGCAATGTAACTGAATCACACCAGGATAAGGAATCTGGGAAATTTACAGCCGGCTTGCTCATGGTTGTGTCACACTTGCAAGGAAAGTACGTGCATTTTGACTGCTCTGCACCCAAGAGGATTCAGGCCGGTTCTTGCTAGAGTCAGCGGCCACTGAGAGATTATCTGTTAACCTCTGCTTTGTACACAAGGGGTATTTTCACACAGAAGAGGCATGCTGCAGACTTGGTCGAGCCGACATGGGTGGCTGCCAAGTACAATAAGCAAAAGTGGAGCCATTTGCGCCGTCACTAAAGAACTGCAGCCAAGGATTTGATGGGGCAATTGAAGTAAATGCACAGAGCTTATGCATTTAATGCCTTTTATATCCAGCCTTTCCAAAGCCCCAGGCGGCTTACGGAAAAGATTATAGCAACTAAACCACAGAACAGTTTTTTTAAAAAACAACAACATCAACCACCAACTGGTAAAATGCAAATACTGTATAACACACACAACCTCAGTGAAAGTGGTCAAGAAAATGTAATTAACACCCAGTAGCTGAAACTCCCTTTCAGAAATCTGAAAGGACCAGCTCAAAACCTCAATTGGAAGGCAATTCTACTGCCTCAGGGCCATTGCAGCCAAGGTCCTGTTCCTTCCTGCAGATGCACTGACTGCAAAACACAAAACTGTTGCAAGGCTCAGATGGGGGAAGGCTGCCTTCAGAGATAAGTTCCAACACACAGCCCCTTCCTCCTCCCTCTGTGCTATTTCCTAATCTGTGACCTTACTAAAATCTCAATATAGGCAGCCGGAACGTGCATTGTATTTAAGGTCCCACTAATCCAAATTCTGTGACTCACCCACCCACCAAAGAGTCTGAATTCTGCAACTTACTAGAGCATATTGTATCAATTAAGAAGCCATGAATGGGTCAGGGTGGCCAGCCACACTTCTTCAAGCAGCTTGTCCACATCCTCAGGCTGCAATACAGTAATCTGAACTGATCCAGTATAGATAGAGCAGACCTTGGACTTGCTGGCACCCGAATCTGTCTGAATCAGAGCAATTTTGTCCCTAACGTGCCCCTGACAGTGTGAGAGCAACACACTCTTGGCCAGGTGACAGAAGTCCATAAAAAAAAATCTGCTGGACAGCGACTTGCGGATGCAAGGAAGCAGAGAAGTAGGCTTTCATCATTGCCGCCCCCGCCACATGGCAGGCACAATGTTGCCATCTCACCTGCGTTTGGTTAGGTTTGGACCGAGTTTTAAGCTACCTGTGCTATAGCCACCCATCATTCTGTTTCACCGCACACAGGTTGCTGGAGTACCAAGCTGGTCTATGTGTTCCACAGCGATGGTGAGGGCACACAGCGGAGTGATCGTGTCAACGGCTCTATGCCTCTCACCATTCCACAACAGAGGTGCGAAGTGTGAGGGGGCCAGTCACACATTGTGCATGTGTGATGGCACATACCCTTGGTGAATGCACAGCCTTGCATTGTTGGGAGGAGGCCGGACGCAGAACCCAGCGTGGCACGGCTTCCGTCGCTGTCTCGTGCTCAGGAGGAGTTGGCCACTGAAACCACGATGCACTTGGCTCCATGCTTGGCCTCCTCTGCCCTCTCCACATTGAGGGAGCCCAGCCCCCTGCCACAGATATTGGGGGGGGGGACAAAGACAGCTCAGCTCCATAGAGTTGGCGCCCCTGTTCCACAGTGAGGCAGGAGCCAAACGTGTCAGCTGGAAAATCACTCAAGAGCATTCAGGAATCTATCAGGTTCCATCGGTTTCAGGGGGCGGAGCAACTCAGTTGCAGAATGGAGTAAGCGCTTTCTCTGCCGCACAGCTGAGGGAAAGGCGATTGGGCCTGGAGGAGTGTGGACTCAAGAGGACGTGTCAACTCACCGTGGCTGCTTACCTACCGTAGTTGTGTTAAAATTATTCTGTACGGTTTTGGAGTGAATCAAAGGGTGGACTTCCTCTTCACCAGCCAAACTGTACCCCCTTGAGAAATGTGGAAGTCAGAGTCGACAGCGGGAACAACTCTGCCGATTGCTCCACTTCGCAGGGAGATGACATAGGAAGGCCAGCATTTGCACGGGTCCACGAATTCAGTTGGACTTGCACCCTAGCTATGCCCCTGCACACACAAACACACACACCGGCATCCCATTGTTATGTCTCAGAACAACAAGTAAATAGGTACATATGAAAAGCCCGCTAGATCAGGCCAGTGACCCATCTAGTCCAGCATCCTGCTCTCACAGTGGCCAACCATGGGAAACTTGCAAGCAGGATTTGAGCACAAGAGAGCCCTCTCCCCTCCTGTGGTTTCCAGCAACTGGGATTCAGAAGCACTGCCACCTACAACTGTGGAGGGCAGAGCATGGCCATTATGGCCAGCAGCCGTGACAGCCCTCTCCTCTTCCATGAATTTGTCCCAATTCCCCACCCCCTTTTTTACATGTGATAAGATATCATGGGGTCACGAAGAGTCGGACACGACTAAACGACTAAACAACAACAAGAAGACATCATTTGGAAGCATGAAAAATAGCAGGCATTTTCTTCTGCCTGATGCAGCATGACAAATTCCCCATTTTTTGGAGAAATATAGATCTTAATGTGCTTGGAAGGTGGTGGTTGTTTTTGCTTAACTTTGGGCACAATGAGTGTTCTCTCTGTGTGTGTGTGTGTATGTGTCATTAAAATACTTGCTCCCCAATAACATACATATGACACAATGATCTTCTTGTAAATCAGAACATGTGATGGTGCCTCCTTGTTTTTGCTTCCTGCACACAATGCACAATTGTGCGCAGACAGGAGGGCCAAATGGAGCCATGCGAATCTTCCACCCAGAAGCTGTGTGACAGGCCGCATGGGATGGACTTCCTCCCCCGACTGCTGCAAAAGCCACATTTGGGGAAGGGGGCTTGTTCTTTCAACCTATGGAGGGATATCAGAACATACTTTTAAATCGAATCAAGGTGATATGTGTGAAGAGGAAGGCCTGGCGAAAACATTACACTGCTCTGCTAACACTGGAACTCAGGGACGTTCAATGAAGTTGAAGGCTGGAAGATCCATGTCGGATAAATGAAGGTCCTTCTTCTTGCATTGCAGAGTTAAACTGTGGAACTCCCTGCCACAGGAGGCAGTGAGGGCCACCAACTTAGAGGGTTTTAAAAACGGATTAGATAAATTGATGGAGGAGCCATGACGGATGTGCTCGGCCTCCACAGTCAGAAGCAGAAATGCTTCTGAATACCAGCTGCTGGAAACCACAAGAAGGGAGCAAGCTCTTTTGCTTGGGTCCCATTGCGAGTTACCCATAATGAGCAACTGGTTGGTCACTGTAAGGACAGAATGCAGGACTAGGTGGGCCAGTTCCCAGCAGATAATTGGTTTGCACAGTCAAACTGAGCAGGATTTAACTCCTACACAAGCTGGTGTCAAACCGTGCACAGCCAACACAGAATCGAAGCCCATCTCCCTTCCAAGTGATGTCAACTGATAGATAGGTATATGTGGCTTGGGGGAAATGGCCTTGTGGGCCAAGAAGAAGAAGAGTTTGGATTTGATATCCCGCTTTAGCACTACCCGAAGGAGTCTCAAAGTGGCTAACATTCTCCTTTCCCTTCCTCCCCCACAACAGACACCCAGTGAGGTGGGTGGGGCTGAGAGACTTCAGAAACGTGTGACTAGCCCAAGGTCACCCAGTAGCTGCATGTGGAGGAGCGGAGACGTGAACCCGGCTCCCCAGATTACAAGTCTACCACTCTTAACCACTACACCACACTGGCTCACAAGCCAGAGGTTCCCAACCGTTTCAAATTGCTGGAAACCACTGGGGGGGGGAAGAGTGCTGGTCTTGTGCTCAGGTCCGGCTTACGGGCTTCTCTTTGGGACATCTGGTTTCCCCCTGTGAGAACAGGATGCTGGACTAGATGGGCCACGGGCCTGATCCAGCATTCTCTTCCTATATGACTCTGCCGTGGGCCCATGACATTATTTCAAGTTGGTTAGCCAAACGCCCTGCGTTGAGGATAACAGAGAGATGCCAGCCCTTTTTGGCACGTAGTTCTGCACATGCTGCCCGCTATCACTTAATCAGCGCATTCTCCTCCCGGTGTTGACTTTTTCAATGCAAACAGAGTTTCTAGGAGAACCTGAACTGGTCCTGCAGGGTTTTTGTTTTATCTTCCAGGCGGCTCAGATACATGCCTCCGTCAACACCCATCTCCCTGCTCTCAACCAATTCTCTGCATGGCTCTGGCTCCCCCACTCCCCTTCCCTCATCTGGGAGACAGCAGCACGGGAACACAGAGGGCAATCTCCTGCTCCAAAACACCCCTTGACAGCTGCTCTTTCAAACCATAAAACAGAAGGTTATCCAAGAAGGGGAGACCACATGTGTGCACATGCAACTGATCAGCACCACATTAATAAATTGTGGGGGGAGGAGGGGGAAGCATCAAACAATTTAAATTAAAGGGGAGGAAGCAGGTTTCCAAAAAGCCAAGATGTGAAAGAAATTTAGTTATGTGCGTTGAAGTTTGGCAGGTTGATGCTTTTGAAAAGGCCAAGAAACCTTGACTCTGTGAGAGAGGCACCCACGTTCGGAACATGGGAAGCTCCCTTATACTCACTGGTCTATCTAGCTCAGTATCGTCTACACTAAGGCTAAGCTATTGCCCTCCCCCAAGTGGAATTGATAATGATTTTAGGCCTGATGGAAAGTTTTGTGTGGGTCTTGCCCTCCCCTTTTTTTTTGCACTGCACCAGCCTAGACAGTGGCAAAGAGCAGGGCTCTGGGCAACATGCTAGCAACCCCCTTGCTGCAAAATGCCTCCTCGGTTCCCTGGCGACTTTTATCCATTGCCCTTATCAGACGTTTATTCATTTACAACTCCCTGACTGCAGGAATAAGGTTTGGAATTTCAACCCTGTTCTGGCTTCCCGTTGCCAAAAATCCCCCGGCATGTTACTGGCATCAGGCACATGAAAGATCTTACAAAAGAACCCCAGCACAGAGCAAACAAGCGAAGGCTGTCTGGGCAAGAAGAAGCATTTCGAAGGACCTAAGGGCAGTTTTGCACACACACACACACACACACACACACACACACACACACACGGGCACACACAGGCACACACGGGCACACATTTCACTTTTTTGCTTTGCAGCTCAAGACTGCAGAAAGGGGAAGGGCTGTAGCTTAGCTGCCTTGCATGCAGAAGGGTCCCCGGTCCCCGGCAACATCTCCAGGCAGGGCTAGGACATACTCCCTGCCTGAAACCCCAGACAGCCACTGCCAGTCAGAGTAGATAATGCTTGATTTCACCTTCCTAGACAAACCGCAAGGAGTGAACCAAAGAGCAAGCCTTGGCTACAGCTGCCTACTTTGTCACCACGCTCCGCCTAACGTTAGGGACGGGCCAGCATGCAATAAATTGAAATAGTGTGCACACACAAACCACAACCCCAATCTCCCTGCAGGGGAGGGGAACCTTGGACACCGAACTGGCTGCAACGTCTTTTTTGCGCAAAATCAAATTGTATATAGCCCACTCAAAATTAATCCAACACAGGCAGTGTTGCTGAGGGGAGTTCAACCAGAGATTGTGATGATTTACTTGAGTTTTATCTGCCATTCCCCACCGAAGGAGGCCAGGGCAGCCGGCATCTCTACAAAACACTACAGAAATTCCAAATGACTAAAAACATGTTTTGAATTTATACAGCAATTGCCAAGCTGCTGAAATATGCCGCCCTTCAAGCAGAAACAATTAGAGGTCTCATCTGAATGGCGGCAACATTGGGGGCAAACACACTTCAGCAAGGACAGGGAGGTGGTTCCATCCTCAGGGCACCACCACAGGGAAGGCCCTGCTGCTGGGTCCTGCCTTGCAGGCCATGCACATTGGTAGAACCACCAGCAAGGAAAGGCCGGCCCACCCATTAGCCTTGGTTGGGCAGTCGCCTCCAGGCAGCAGGCTGAGAACAGCTAGGAGGGCCACCAGATCCAGGCACACCATCCACTTCCTTCTGTGCTTGTCGGCCGTGGCCACCTAGGAAGAGCGATGCTTTGGCTGCCACCGCCCAATCCTCTCTTGCCCCTTTCTTTCTCCTCCACTGCCTTCAGCGTGCTGGAACTTCCCTGCATTGCCAGCCCACCGATGAGGCAGACTGAAGCAGTTGCCTCAGGTGGCAGAATCCCGTTGGGCGGTGCCTGCTTCCCCAGACCGCCTCCAGTTGCCTCAGGCGGTGGCAGAGAAGGCAGAGGCACTGGGAGGTTGGCAGAGGAAGCAGAGGGGTGGACGAGGAGTTGGGGCGCCATTTTCTGTTTTGCCTCAGGCGGCAAAATGTCTTGGGCCGGCCCTGAGCACAGCCTCGCTTGCCAACCTTCAGGCTGGTCCATATTGGGGGAGATGGTGCCTGTGTCTTTAAAAGCCTCGCAATCCCTGCCATCGGCAAACATGGCCAGCCTCGCTGGATCACACATGACCACGCACAGGAATATAACCAAGCACTAAGTGGCCGTAATCCCCGCACTCGGACCCAGCCAGTTATTAAAGTACAAAAGGGCAAATGGAGGCCAGAGGTCAGGGCAGTGAACCGTGGGCAGACAAGAGAATCGTGGAGGGCATCTGTGCGCAACCGCCGTCGTTTCCAGGCCACGCTTCCTGCCGCTCAGATGCTCCGGCTGCCAATTTTGCAGTGCTATCTGGTCAACCTTTTCTGCTTGATTGCTCTGCAGCCCAACGGACAATCTGGCTGATAGGACTCTTCGTTTCCCCCCAAAGATCAGATAAGCCGGGGCACATCAAATCGTAGGATCATATACTTCACTCTTACAGCAAAGTAATTGCTTTCGTTTAGATCGGATGCTTTAGTTGGGATTCCTGCATTGCAAGGGTGGACCAGTTGACCCTTGGACTCCCAACTCTACAATTATATGATCCTATGATTATGTATTTAGAGTAGTAAACTGCCTTCGAAGAGCCTCCCCTTGTGGTGTCGTGGTTAGAGTGCTGGACTGTGACTTGGCAGAGCAGGGTTCGAATTCCCGTTCAGCCATGAAGCTCCCTGGGTGAGTTTGGGCCGTCACTGCCTCTCTGCTTAACCTACCTCCCAGAGTTGTTGTGAAGAGAGGAGGAGGAGGAGAACTATGCCTGCCCCTTTGAGCTCCTTGGAAGAAACGTGGGATATGCACGCAAATAATAATAATTTTATTTAATGACATTTCTACCTACTACCACTACTCCAACTATGGGTATTAGATTCCTTACCCACATTTCAAGTAACATTTCCTAGACTTGTCAATAAAACATTATAAAATGCAACAGAAAAACAAGCAAAGTGAAGGTTGCCTTGCTGAGTGGTCCCGTTCAGGGTGCCAGCCAGCCAGATCCCTCTGCTCCTAAGATACTCCATTCCCTTCCCACCCACCACCCCTCAGCACCCAGCAGTCAGAGCATATTCAGTCCCCACCGGGCTCTTTTTCAGAGGAGGGAGAGTTCCCCCTCAAAAATATGTCCTGTGCTTCTGCAGACTTCTGCTCATGCTCCCTCATAACACTAGAACTTGCAGACATCCACTGACGCTGAAGATTCAGGACAGATTAAAGAAAGCCCTTCTTCTTGCAGCACACACACTGCGGAACTCACTGCCACAGGACAGGAGGCAGTGACAGCCACCAACTTGGTTGGCTTTAAAAGAGGATTAGACAAATTCATGGGGGAGGAGAGGGCTAGCGATGGCTACTAGGCAGCACGGCAAAGCTCTGAACGTCTCTCTTTGTTGATTAGAATGTGACGCTGATAACACCAAGGTTGCAGGTTCGATCCCCGTATGGGACAGATGCATATTTCTGCATTGCAGGGGGTTGGCCTAGATGATCCTCAGGGTCCCTTCCAACTCTACAATTCTATGAGGGGCTGCTGAACTGTGAGCAAAGGTGCCCCTTATTCCAGGCAATATCCAGACACCACAGCTGCCTTTGCAGGTCACAATAAAGCAGGCTTCTCCATCCCGGTGCCCCCTAGTTATTCAGGAGCACGACTCCCATGCTGACCAGGACTGATCCATCAGCCTCTTCTTACGTTCTTACATCCCATGCTCAGGAGCTGCCAGTCCTCTCTGCCAAGCAAGGACCACAACAACTGGGCTGCCCCAGATCCCGAATTCTGAATGGCCTGCCATTGTTTCCAGTTCTAGCAGTGCCCCAACATAACGTCCCTTTGTCATTTTACAAGGCAGATAGAGCAGCGCTGAGGGAAAGTGTTTGGGGTGGAGGGGAGAAGAGAACTGGGGCAGAAGACAATGGCCTCATTGATAGTCCCGTGTTGGGGGCAGGGTCACGCGTTGGGTGCATACGCATTCGTATTTTCTTCCTAGAGTGCGTCTGGCTGCTGAAAACAGCATGAATAATCATTTTTTATAAAATGACCAAAGGACAAGTTTGCAATCCAAAATGTTAAGAGTAATAACACACCTCTCATCTTAATGCACAAGCTTCAGGCAGCTCGATAAGATTATCTGTGAATAACTTACCAAATATTTGCAAATGCAGTGTCTGTCTGTCTGTCTGTCTGTCTGTCTGTCTGTCTGTCTGTCTGTCTGTCTGTCTATCTAAAAGTGGGGCATCATGGACTGAGGAGTCCTTGCGCAAAAGCCCCTTTGAATTCAAGCCACACCTTGGTTCACACATCCTCAAGAAAGCTCCATGCAGCAGGGCTTCTGTCGTGCCCATTTTGCAGATGAGAACTGAGGCTGGGAAAGCAATTCCCTGAGACCATCCGGGGAGTTTGCCGCCAAGACTGGAATGGACATACCTTTTGCCAAGCGGGCACAGCAACACGCTTGGCGCTTCTTCAGGCAGCTTAACATAAAAGTATGGGAATGGAAAGCCCCCCCCCCTAAAACCTTCTTTTTTAAAAAAGAGCTGCTTCTGCGGTTTCCAACTGATAATTTTATTGGTTTATTCTCTTTGTAAACTGCTTAGAGGGTTTTTTTGTTTGCTTGTTTTTACAATCAGGCGGTGCACAAATTTTATGAAATAAATAATAAATAAATGCAGAATTAACTTTTAATCGTTGCACCACCACCATCATTATTATTAGTGTTGTGCTCCAGCGATATTAAAAACTTTTATTATAAACAATTGCAATCGCCGACGTGCTTGTGGAAAACGCAGGCTATAAATAAAAAGGATGCGGCTGTGCTTGTTTTGAGCCCGAGTCTGTTGTTCCACATGACAACAAGCTCCTGTGCGGCTCTTGGAAGACCCACGGACACCCCACCCCCCAGCACCCTACAACAGAACACCACCACCACCCAAAGCCCTCCACCTGCCAAGTCCTGTAGAAAATGTTTACTGGGGCAGAGGAGAACCCAAATCCTGAAATGCTTTCTGGGTCCCCAAAGGCTTTCCGCCTGCCCTCCGTCCGAGAGGCCTAGAAGGAGCCTTGACAGCTCCGGGGGGGGGGGGGGCATGTGTGTCTCCAGTCTTTTCCAGCGTCTTGCCTCTGCTCTTCCCTCACCCCGACCTCGGTTCATACTTCCAGTGGCGCGATGGCACCCGGCGTGTCGCCTCCCTGTGGAAAGAGAGAAAGAAGGGGAACGAGGAAAGCAAAGCCTGAGGGTTTATGTCATTCCTTCCAAATGAACATGCACGTATATGAAAGACCACCAGAGTGGCTGGGGAAACCCAGCCAGATTGGGCGGGGTATTATTATTATTACTATTATTATTATTATTATCACATTGGATATGACTCATGGATGATGATGTGTGCGGCCATATTACCTACAAGGACCTATTCACACATGCAAGGGAGCCTTGAAGGCGCCCCCTTGGGTGTAATGGGGCCTGATCCCACAAGGCAGCCTACCTGCATCTCGGCATCGAGGTTCAAGGTCTCGTAGATGTCCTCAAAGCGCTTCTCTGGGATGGGGGGAGGCTCCTCCTCTTCCTGTTCGGGGGGCTTGCGGTGGTCTGCTGGCTGCCACTCCTGCGCTGGCCTGGGCCTCTTGCACACTTTGGCATACATGGCGCTCAGCCTTTTCTCCATGTCATAGCTGGTCTGGATGGGAGCCCCTCCCTCGGGTGTTGGTCCCGGCACCTGGCCCAGGGACTCACTGCCCTGCAAGGCTGTAGGTGGCTGTATTGGCACCCCACTGGACCCTATACTCCCCGTGTCCCTCCTGCGCAATTCGGCGGATCCTGCAAGCGGGTCCCCCGGGGTTGCAGCACAACCTGCGCTGCTAATGATTGGCAAGCCAGAGCCCTCCCTTCCCTCCCACCGGTCCCTGGTATATAATGCCCTTTTTCCATCCTCGATGCTTTCGTAAACTTGGTTGTCGATGCTCCCATTCAGGGGCTCCGCTCCAGATACACGGGCCTCCTTCGGGGTCATCGGGAGTTTCCTGAACTGCAGCGAGCTCGGGGAAGTTGCTTTTGGGCAGGATGCTCCTGATGGTCCCGAGGCTCCTAGGTGGTGCGGATCCGACTTTCTGGCCTTCTCCAGAGTTTGGTGGTTTGGGCTAACTGTGCGTATTTCTTTTGGGGAGCTGGCATTTCTGTGCTCGAAGTCTGCAGGAAAACCATTCGTTTGCCTCTCCACCTGATGACTGGGCAAAGAGCTACCTGCAGATAATGATATGCATTTTAATTACATGTTGCTTTGAGTGCCTTTTTTGGGGGGGGAGAATATAACTCGTTTTTTTAAATAAATGCACATCATCAACAAATGTTCCCTTCAATAATAAGCTCACAGCAACAACATCCAACATACCATCTCAGGACTATTTAATTGCTCATCTTCTAACATTCTGTATGCCCTCAAATGCCAACAGTGCCCTTCAGCTCTCTATATTGGACAAACAGGCCAAACCCTACGCCAAAGGATAAATGGACATAAATCTGACATCAGGAATCACAAGACAGAGAAACCAGTAGGAGAACACTTCAATCTCCCAGGACATTCTATACAAGATGTCAAAGTAGCTGTCTTATTACAAAAAAAAATTAGAAATAGACTGGAAAGAGAAGTTGCTGAATTGCAACTTATTACCAAACTTAAAACCACGGAGAGACCTGGTCTGAATAGAGACATTGGATTCTTATCTCATTATACATGATTTTTAGCCATCTCGCCTTTGCTTTTTCCTGTAAGACCAATTGCAGTCGTTAACAGTCATCCACAGGTTTACCACACCTATCAGCCAATCACCCATTCCCACTACCCTTCTGAGTAATACCCCTCCCCACCCTCTCACTATATATAAGGGTCTGGTGACTTCTGTTTCAGTGTATCTGAAGAAGTGTGCATGCACACGAAAGCTCATACCAATGACAAACTTAGTTGGTCTCTAAGGTGCTACTGGATGGAATTATGGATTTTTTTAATTTTGTTTCGACTACAGCAGACCAACACTGCTACCTACCCGTGTTTCTCTGAAAAGAAGACACCATCTTATATTATTTTTCCTATATATAAAAAAACACACCACTATGGCTTATTTTTTTCCTCCTCCTCCTCCTGCTGCGGTCGGCATTGCTGCTTCGCCTATCACTATGTCTTATTTTTGGGGTATGGCTTATATTCCTTGAATGCTTTAAAATCCTGCTATGGCTTATTTTATGACTACGTCTTAAAATAGGGGAAACAGGGTACCTGTAGCAAGAAGAAAGCTAATGCAGTAGGGATCATGGCAAACTGGAAATTTAAACCCCAACATGTGCAACAGGCCAGAGGCATTTACTGGTGCACATTCCAGGCACTGGTGTGTGGAGGGGAGGGTGGGGGGAGCGCACTGCATTGGGTACCATTTGGGGAAAGGGTGCCATCATGGCCTCCCACCGGGACGCGCTCCGTGCCCCCGCGCCGTGCCGCACACCGTGCCCCGGGGTGTGCACCACGCCCCCACAGGTGACGCATCACACCCCCGGGGTGCGCACCACGCCCCCACGGGCGATGGGTGACACCCCTGGGGTGCACGCCAGCCACAGCTCCGCCTGTTCTCCACTCCGGGGGGCTGCAACATGTTGCTCTGCCATTGATTCCAGGATCCCCAATATTGAAGGATACGTCGAGGGAAGGGATGTTATTATTAATTGATGTTATTGTCATGAATATTATTATTATTATTATGGTACCCTACCCCTCTTCAAGGAGGCTCCCAAGGCAAATAACAACAAGTAAATAAATGCAGCCAGCCTAAGACGGCAAGCACAAAGCAGCAGGATTGGTCTGTTAAAACTATTTAAACCATAGCAGCTTCCAAAATGTGGAACTTCCTCTCCATAGAGTTGCATCAGCCATCCTCATTATACAGTTTCCATCCTTTGCCGAAGATGCACTGGCTTTTGGACGGTTAAAAATTGTGCGATTCTCCTCCCCTCCCCTCCCCGTTGGGGCCAGCTTTGTTGTCTGATGGTACATTCTTTGGTTTGCTTATGAATCATTTTATTGGATAACTAGGGATGGAAAGAAATTTGACTCGATTCGCATTTAAAGGCAAATCATCCACACTTTCCAGATCAATACTCCAGCCGAAACACAGAAATGTTTTGCAAGAAAAGAAAAAATAGAGGCGAATTTGCACACAAAGCTGTACTATATGCAGTATTAGGAGAGGTTCACACTAAAATGCCGATGAATTTTCACACTTTTTAACAAGAATGGAAATGTGCAAGTGATGTGGAACTGTAGAGAACCAAGTTTAGGGCTGGAAAAGTGAGAAATGGAACTTAACTGGACAGATTCACACACACACCCCACTTGCAACCCCCTATAGGACAGGTAAGAGGCCTCTTCAAGAAATTAATGGCTAAAAAACTCCACTGCACCTCTGTGCCATAGACATGAGCAAATAAATATATTTTAAGTGGCAACTGGGTGGGGGGAAGTGTCCCTGAAGGATGATGTTGAAGTTACTTATCAGTGTCCAGTTCTTCACTTGCATGAATGTTTGAAGCACAACTCAGGCAGAAAATGTAGAGAAAGACCTAATGCTTCTGAAGGCAGCCCTGTTTAGGGAAGCTTTTAATATTTGATAAATTATTGTATTTTAATATTTTAATATTTTGCTGGGAGCTGCCCAGAGTGGTTGGGGAAACCCAGCCAGTTGGGCGGGGTATAAATAATAATAATAATTATTATTATTATTATTATTATTATTATTATTATTATTATTATTATTCTGCGTCCCTGATTCCCAGTGTGCACCTTAGTTATACCCATTTTCTATCTCTCCATGAACAGTAATACTGAGTCACACCATTGAGCCCATCTAGCTCAGTATTGTCTACACTGACTGGCAGCAGCTCTTTTAAGTTTTCAGGCAGGGGACATTTGCCAGCCCTAACCTGGAGATTCCAGGAATTGGAGCTGGGACCTTCTGCATGCAAAGCACCTGCTCTACCACTGAGTTAGGGTCTATGACTGAGTGACTCTCCCCTTTCAGATTGATAATAGTTTTCTGCAATAAAATTGGTTTTGCACGCACAATCACTCACGAACACGTGAAGGAATTTGGGGAAAAGAGCACCGGGGCATTGCAGGCAGTGATGTGCTCTGGTAAATCATGCTGCAAGGACCACTGCCTCGGAAAGATGAGGGACAGAGGAAGGGCATGGCCCTGCAGGTGTGCGAGGGGAAGCTGGGCGGACAGAGGATCAAGCGGGCATTTTTGCAAAGCCTCGACATGGCCCTTTCCCACCTACCACCATGAACAGCATCAAAGCCTTTGATCCTGCGGTTACAGTTTGGGTTTTCTGCAAAGCAAACACTGGTTCGGTAAGTATCTCTGATGAAGGGCCCCACCTAGGCTCAACTTGCCATGCCACCCATTTGTTTCTCTGTCAGGGAATTTGCACGCTTCACAAGACACACGTGTGTGTGTGTGTGCGTGTGCGTGTGTGTGTGTGTAGGGGAACAGAATCCAGGCTTTCCTTTCCTCTCCTGTTTTTGCAGAGAATCTGTTCTCCCCAACACCTCGGCAATCGTTTGGCCGAGCGCCAACACTTGTAATAAGTTTGTTCCTTTGGTTAAGCGTTTAAAGCCACGGAACAGGTTCCAACGCTGTCTGCAGAAGCTGTCAATTGCTGGGTCTGGCAGAGAGAACTTGCCCAGCAGGTTCGTTCTGCGGAAGATAAAATAACTGAGCGCAGTCTAGTGGGTTGGCCTTGGACCAGAGAGGCTTTAAGGGCTCTGCCTGCGTTTCCCTCCCCACCCTAACCCCCCCCAATGGAGCAAACACCAGTTTTGCAAGGTGGGGGTGGGTGTAAGGGTTGACCTCTTCATCCTCGCCTTGGTGCTGCTCTGATTCAGAGGGCCTCGTGGCTGCTTCAAATAACAAAACTGGCTCCCACATCACATGTGCCAGTGTGGTTAGAGTGTTAGAGCAGGGTCTGGGAAGCCAGGGGTCGAATGGTGATGAAGCTCACTGGGTGACCTTGGGCTGGTCACACTGCCTCTCTCAGCCCACCTTACAGGGTTGTGGTGGGGACTAAATATAGGCCACCTTAAGCTCCTTTGGAGGAAAAGGTAGGATGTAAATTCAATTAATCATCATCATAATGAATGACTGCATGAATTGGAAAGGTAGGATGTAAATTCAATTAATCATCATCATAATGAACGACTGCATGAATTGATCTGGACCCTGCAATCATCATCTCAGGCCTTCTTTGTGTCCCCCCCCCCCCACCGTGAGAGGTCCAGAAAGTGGCAACACGAGAACAGGGCCTTCTCTGCAGTGGCCCCCCGTCTGTGGAATGCTCTGACCAGGGAGGGTCCTAGAGATGGAAGCCCCGTGGGGCTCAAATGGTTTGGCTCCATTTATCTCTATTTATTCCATAAGATTTATACGCCACTTGGTTGCTAAAAAAACAAAACCTCAAAGCGGTTTACAAAAAGATTTTAAAAAATCAATAAGAAAGTTAGCAACAATAATGTAAGTCTTTCGAAGAGTTAAAATAGCAAGAAACTGAAAAATTCCATCAACTTTCTAAATATCAGAGGAGGCTGTAGTCTTGTGATGTGTTTGTGTATGTACATACCAGTGCCGGATTTATGTATAAGCTAAACCAGCTATACAGCTTCGGGCTCCACTCACTTGGGGACCCCCCCAAAAAATTAAAGGGGAAAAAAACCTGGATGTACATTTCCAAAATATAACATAAAATAAAACCTACATACAGCAACAGTGTTTTGTGTTGTGTCAGCTCCTATGATGCAGGTCATGGGCCCGGCCTGCTAGCCTGCTCCCTAAAATATCACTGGTTTGCTCATTTCTATATCAATTACTTTGATAAAATACATATTTTGTTATGTACAAATGGCTTTAGATACCTATTAGGTCCAATCACCATTTATTTATTTATTTATTTATTCATTCATTCATTCATTCATTCCCTGCCCATCTGGCTGGGCCTCCTCAGCCACTCTGGTTGGCTTCCAACAAAATATTAAAATACAATGGTCTGTTAAACATTAAAAGCTTCCCTAAACAGGGCTGCCTTCAGATGTAGACGCTCCTTCAGGTATACTGGACCGAGGCCGTTTAGGGCTTTAAAGGTCAGCACCAACACTTTGAATTGTGCCCAGAAATGTACTGGGAATATATAGCATATAGTCAACACAAAAACAGCGAACATTTGTTGTTGAACTGGAGGCTCATTCACTAGCGCTGATTTGATACTATCCCTAATAATATTTTTTTTAAGAGGAACTAAAAAGGGATGCCTGACTCCTAACCAAGCCTGTTCACAACATAAACAGAACAGGGATGTCCTGTTTAGGACGGAAGGAAGGAAGGAGCAAGGACTCTGAGGTTTCCATGCAAAGAAGGGGATTTTTCTGCCTCGTACTGACTTCCGCAAACACATGTTATTCTGGCTCCGCTATTCTGCCACAGAGCATTCGCCCTGATTTGTTGGTAGGGAGATTAGTTGCCTGGCTATTGAATGCACGCCCGCTCTGGTTTGTTTGTGGGCAAGTTTAATGACTTCGGGTCAAAGCAAGTGCCTTATCCTTTTTGTGAGAAGTCTGATCTCCTGTGGACGGCGGAGTTTGCGGTGGCAGAGCTCAAAACAAACTAGAATCATGCGGCCTGAATTTTCTGGACATGCCAGTGAATCCCTCCCCCAAAGGGTGACAGGTTCCCAGCAGTAAGACCACCTGGAAGGAAACATCTCTGCTTCCGCCCTGCTTTTGCTCCTGCAAAGAGCATGTTTCAGGTGGGTTCGTAACGCCAAATGCAGTGAAGTTGGGCCTGGGAACCTAGGAAGCTGTCTATCCTGAGACCATTGCTCCATCTAACTTAGTATTTCCTGCCCTGGCTGGCAGCAACCCTTCACTGTTTCAAGCAGGACTCTCCACTGTAAGAGCTAGTCAACAGTGGACTTTAAACAGAAGTTAGATGGCCATCTGTCTGTCATTGAAGCTAAAGTTGAGATTTGTGCATTGCACTCTATGATCCTATGCTTCTGTGAATGCAATTAACAAATAATGGCTCAACTGTCCTTGCAAAGGGGTTTTTGTTGTTCTGTTCCCCAGGATTAAAGTGTTAAGCGTCCACTACTCTCGAATTTTTCTTTTTGCTCTGCAGCCAGGGAAGGGAAGCCATGTCAATGCCCAGAAACACACACTCTCGGCCGCCACAGCTCTATCCAGGGCCGGCTGCCCACAACTCAACGCTGCCTTCTCAACTCTCCAAATGCCCTGGCTCATTCTCAGCAAAGAGCTGCTCACCAGCAAACCGTAATAACTCACCAAGCCTGGCTCTCTGGGTGCAGGGAGCCACACAAGCACACAAACATGTCCCATGCCTGCGTCGCACAGGAGAGCACCCCCCAGGCTCAGGAGCCAAGGCGTCTCCCATGCCCACTCTCTGCCTGCTCAGGGGATTTGTCCATGTTGCAAGGAGTGTGTGCTCCCTCTGGCTGGAAAAGGCGCTGCTCATGTCTCCCCCCCACAGCTCCAGCCTTGCACTCAGCCAACAGCAGTTTGGTGTTGAATTACTGCTGGAAGATTCCCCCGTCTCTGGGGGAAGCAGGAGCAGCAAAGGAAGAAATGTGGTCAGCGCTGGAGCGGAGCATTAACTGTTTCTACAGAACAGCCGTGCCAGGCTCCTGCAGCTGGGTAGGCGAAGGGGTGGGTGTTTCGCATTCAGGACATCCAGAGTTCAAATCCCCAGCATCTCTAGGCAAGGCTGGGCCAGACCTCTGTAAGATCTGCTGTCAAACAATGTGGAAATATACCAGGCTAGGTGGACAGAAGGCACATTTAGTATACCTGAAGGAGCGTCTCCACCCCACCGTTCAGCCCAGACACTGAGGTCCAGCTCCGAGGGACTTCTGTCAGTTCCCTCCCTGCGATATGTGAGGTTACAGGGAACCAGGCAGAGGACCTTCTCGGTGGTGGCGCCCGCCCCGTGGAATGCCCTCCCAGCAGATGTCAAGGAAATAAACAACTACAGTGGTGCCTCGCTTAACGAATGCCCTGCTTAACGAAATTTCCGCTTAACGAAAGGATTTTTCGAGCGCAGGTTGCCTCGCTAGATGAATTCATTTTATGAAAAAATTCATCTAGCGAATCGCGGTTTCCCATAGGAATGCATTGAAATTCAATTAATGCGTTCCTATGGGCAAAAAAAAAAATTCCAAAAAAAATTCAATTCATTCCTATGGGATTCGCTAGACGAATTTTTCGTTATAAGAAAAGACCCGTGGAACAAATTAAATTCGTCTAGCGAGGCACCACTGTATCTGACTTTTAGAAGACTTCTGAAGGCAGCCCTGTTTAGGGAAGTTTTCAATGTTTGATGTTTTATTCTTTTTTTAATATTCTGTTGAAAGTCACCCAGAGTGGCTGGGGAAACCCAGCCAGATGGGCGGGGTAGAAATAAATCATCATCATCATCATTATCATCATCATTTAGGGAAAAGGTGGGTGAGAGACGAGTTTGCAGAATTGTGTGTGGCATAGAGAGAGAAGGGAGAGAACAGTTTTTCTCCTTCTGCCATAACACTGGAACTCATAGATATCCAACAAAGTTTTACAAAAACAATTCCATTAAAAAATCATTAGCAATTTAGTACGAATTTATGTGAATACATAGCTACTCGCATGCAATTTTGCTTACAACACACATTTTTGCAAAGTGGTTTCCCCTTAGGCAATGCTCTTTTGCATTCTACTTTCACTAGTATATGCATTTCTACGCATACGGCTGTAGTATATGTGCAATTTTCATCCCCGTTGCTTAGCTGGAGAGCAGGCCTGCAAAATCCAGAGAAGCATGAATTCTGAAGGGGCGCTTGCGTTTTTGCGGTTTGCGTGTAGTTTCGGAAAGTGCGGACAGGGAAGTTCCCCTTTAGTTGTGAACTGAGCCAGCCCCGCCCCACAGACCTCCAGTAGAGAAGCACGTGGGGCTCAAAAGAAATTCATAGAATCACAGAACTGCAGAGTTGGAAGGGACCCTGAGGGTCATCCAGCCCAACCCCCAGCAATGCAGGAACCGTGAGCCAGTGGTGTCACAACGGGGGACGGTGCACCCTAGGTGCCATGTCTGCAGGGGTGACAAGAAGGCAGCCCACAGGGGATCGTGGCGGCGTGAGCAGCCATCATGCCGCCGCAGCTGCATGTAGATTATCCTCCGTTTGCGGCTGCAGCCGCGAGCAGAGGGTCCTGGTGCTGGCGTCAAACCGCAATGTACAGCGCATGTGCGGCGTCGCAACATACGCCGCATGAGTCGTACATAGCGACGCCCCACCCCGGGTGTCACAACGCCTTCGTTCGCCCCTGCCGCAAGCAGGATCGGGCATCGCACAACTCTTCTTCCACAGAGCAGTGCCAAAGCTACCAACCCGAAAGGCTGCAGGGTCAGTTTGTGCTATTAACACCATGGTTGCAGGTTCAGTCCCCCTATGGGACGGCTGCACATTCCTGCATTGCAGGGGGTTGGACTAGATGATCATCAGGGTCCCCTTCCAACTCTCCCATTCTATGAGCACGGCTAACCACGCTACAGGGTCTCTGACGCGTCTGAAACAAAATCTGAATGAAACTCTGCCCTGCCACCCTCCACCTACAATGAGGTCTGTGCCTCAGGCTTTCTGCCCTGAGAATTAAAAACGGCTGCCGGGGAGTTAAAGGGATTGTTCTCTTTGCTCTCGGTGAACTCAGGGATAAAGATCAAAAAGGTCTGAAAGCTGGACTGTGGGAGGGTGGGGAGTTGAAAGTAAAGCCCCTTTTCTGTTCCAGGGAAATCTCCTCCCAATGCATAGCCCAGTCTTCCCCAACCTGGCACCCTCCGATGTGTGGGGCTACAGCTCCCACCACCGCCCCCTGCCAGCACAACTGTCCAGAACATCTGGAGGGCACCAGGTTGGGGCAGGCTGCCGCCTTCTCGCCCCTGGCCCCAGCCTAGCCGGAATCACACAGATGTCCCCTCAAAGCCACCATCTCCATCTGGCGGATAATCCACGTTAAATAGATTCCAATCGCCTTACGCTCACGGCAGGCAGAGGCATCTCGGGACTTATATGCCGGAGAGACCCTCCAAGAGGGGGAAGCCCACCGCAGCACTCAGATTCACATACAAAAGGGTCGTTAACTTGGGGAGGGGGGGCAGTGTGCTTGCCTGAGCGTCTCCCTGGAGCCACATAACGTGGATCCTGCAGAGTGGCCTGTGAAGCGGGACGAGAGCCACTTTCAAATATCGAAAGGGCTGTCCCGTCCCGTGGGAGGCGGAGCAAGACAGCTTTCTGCTGCTCTGGTGTGGAGGACCCAAGCCGGTGGGTTCAAATGGCAAGAAAGGAGATTCCGACACTAAACATTCGGAAGAATTTTCCGCCCACCTCGGAAAGCGGCGAGCTCTCCTTCCTTGGTGGTTTTAAAGCAGAGGTCGGGTGGCCATCTGTCAGGGATGCTTTACCTGAGATTCCTGCATCACAGGGGGTTGGACTAGATGACCCCAGGGGTCCCTTCCAGCTCTATGATTACAGGGGTGGGTTGAAGGCTTTGTTGTAAACGTGGGCCAGCTCTAGAACTTCACAGAGTCATCATTACCCAACATCCCAATCTATAACATGCCCTGAATTAGGATCTACTGGCAGAGATGGCCTTTAACTATTTGGGGGGGGATTTGGCAGCTGCACCCAAGCAGCAGGTTCAGGGAGGAATTAAAAGGTCTGGGAAATGGGAAGTGATGTAGTTCTGGCCGCCGTTCCATGAAATCAGTAGGACTCACTTCCAAATAATGTGTAAGATACTTCCACATGGAAGTTTACTGTGGACTTGGCCCTGCCTAGCCTTCCAAGTTTTGTATGTTGTTCGCACAACACCACCCTCATTGAAATACGGCCCCTTTTTATTTCCCCAAATTATTAATTGATCTGGGGAGTTTATGGGAAGTGAGACCCTATCTTGCCAGAGTGGTGCATGCTCTGGTTCTCTCCTGCTTGGACTACTGCAATGCGCTCTACGTGGGGCTACCTTGGAAGGTGATCTGGAAACTACAACTAATGCGGCAGAATGCGGCAGCTAGACTAGACTGGGGACTGGGAGTGGCCCCCAAGACCATATAAAACCGGTCCTGAAAGATCTACATTGGCTCCCAGTACGTTTCCAAGCACAATCCAAAGTGTTGGTGCTGACCTTTAAAGCCCTAAACGGCCTCAGCCCAGTAGACCTGAAGGAGCATCTCCACCCCCATTGTTCTGCCCGGACGCTGATGTCCAGCGCCAAGGGCCTTCTGGCAGTTCCCTCACTGTGAGAAGTGAGGTTACAGGGAACCAGAAAGAGGGCTTTCTCAGTAGTGGTGCCCGCCCTGTGGAACACCTCCCATCAGATGCCTGACATTTAGAAGACATCTGAACGCAGCCCTGTTTAGGGAAGTTTTTAATGTTTGATGTTTTATTGTGTTTTTAATCTGTTGGGAGCTACCCAGAGTGGCTGGGGAAACCCAGCCAGATGGGTGAGGTAATAATAATAATAATAATAATAATAATAATAATAATAATAATAGTGTTCTGCAGGATAGTCACACCCCCACACCCCTGCCAGTCCCTAAAATATCAGAATCCCGCTCCACAGCAACTCTGAGCAGGGCTTTCTGTGTGGTTGCCCCTGCTATGTGGCAAACCATCCCTGGTGAGAAACGATGGGTGCCCACAATCTGTCCTTTTTGCAAACAACTGAAGGCATTTTTCTTGAGACAAGCTTGGATGGAAAGGTCTCTTGCCTTATATATTCATCTTGCATTGCTTAAAAAAACCCTTTCTTTCCTTTCCTTTTTTGCATGGTTTCAAAAACTTTATTAACTGTTTTTATGGCGTGTCTGCAAACTGCCTTGAGACACACATAAAAAAGTCAGTTGACCGATTGACTGATGGGTGGATGGAATAAAACCAATCAATAAATGTGTCAGAATTAAACAAGCTCCCAGCCAGGATCTACCTGCCTCCCTCAGCTGGCAGGAGATGTTGTTTTGATACTCCCCTCTCGCTATCTTATCTCTCATCGCCTCCCAAGAACTGATTCCACGCACCTCCCTGGTTTCTTGACTCCCACAATGGCTCTTTGGGGCAAGTTTCTGACTCGCCTCCAGCGAGAGAAGAGGGTGCCACACTTGCCAGCCGCTTTCTGGCGCACCCTTGGTGTGGATCCATCTTCCTGCAAGGATCTCCTGCTCCTCACGCCATCACAGTGGTCGCGCTCAGGAAACCACTTTGCAAGGCTTATGACATCAGGAGGTAACATGTGGTCGTGAGCAATGCCAACAGGAGATTCGGCAGCAACATGTGGGAGACGCTGCTGTGCCAAGCGACACACACACACAAAAAAAAAAGCTAAACAACTTCAATCCTAAAAAAAGGCTAACAACTTTGGGAGGGGGTTAAAAAAAAAAGCTCAACAACTTTTATCCTAAGAAAATCTCAACAACTTTGGGGTAAAATCCCAATCCTAAAAAAAGTCAACAACTCTTTGGTTGGCCCTCATACATGTTCACTTCATCAAACCTGGCCCTCTTTGAAAAAAGTTTGGACACCCCTGACATACGTAGTTAAACTATGGCTGGCCACTGTGTGCCATCCGCCAGATCCAGCAGGGCTCTGCCTATGTTCCCAAGGAGCTGCCGGTGGTCAGAGACAGTGAGATGGACACACACAGATCTGCAGCCACCCTGTCGACATAGAGAGCTGTCCATTTCCGTTAGAACAGACCTCTGGGAATTAATGGATTTGAGTTAGACATGTCCATTGGCTCCAGTGGGTCTGTTCTGTGCAGGATTAACACTGAATACAAGCGGAAGCCTCCCTTGATGTGATCTAAGCACGACTGACGCCCTGCTCAGCTGACGGTCTTCCCTTATTGAGGCGTCTCTCAAGAGATGCTGCCACGCTCTGGCTGCCTCCAGGCGGACTCTCGACTCACACAAAACGTGGCTGCTGTCCCAAACTTTTGTCGGATCGTAGAACAGTAGACCTCTGAGGGTCCTCTAGACCACCCCTGTGCAATGCAGGAATCACAGCTAAAGCATCCCTGGCAGGTGCCCCGCCCCAACAAACCTCTGCTTCAAAACCTCCAAGGAAGGAGAGGTCCCCCGCTTCCAAGGTAGCGCAGTCACTCTGTGCCACTTTCCGAAGCGCAAGAAGTCCGGTAAGAACAGCGATGGAAAATGGTGCTGGAAAGTGCTAGATCACAGCCGCTAGCTTGCAATGGTGACACCATTTAACCCCTGTGCAAGTTTGGCGTGAGCAGGTCTGGAAGCAGCCAAGAATTGCTTGCTTCCGCCTGAGATGCTCCAGGCATTAAGGTCATCCGAGGCAGTCGTTCTTAGGGTTCCCTGCCTCCCATCTCCAAGTGGGGACAGAGAAGTGGGGCTTTCTCAGTGCTGGCTCTCTGCTTAAAAAAACGCTCAGTGCTGGCTCTCTGCTTAAAAAAAAAAAAAACGCTCCCCTTGCACATGACCCCCCCCCTACAAATTTCAGGCACCACATGGAAACAGATTTATTTGGCTGTGGCTTTCAAAGGCTGGGTGCTTTCATTTGCCGGCTGCTTTCAGTGTTTTATGGGTTTATTGCTGTTTTTATTGTTCTCGTGACCTTTACAGTTCTTTTTGTTTCTGCCGTTCTTCTGCATTTAATTTGGCCTTGGTTTTTTTAATAAAACATGCTTGCCACCTTGGAAGAAATAACGTTCACTTTAGAAGGCAGGATAAGAAATTGACGAAACAAAAATAGGTGTGTGAAGGGGCATTTAGCAGAAGAGCTTTGCTGAAGGGACTTGCTAGGTTAGGGATGTGGGGTGGAGGGAATTGGGTTCTGTTCTCACTTAAAAGTGAACCAACCCGATTTGCTATTTCCAAAATAAAAAGCAGACCAAAAACACAGGCGCCCTTCGAAAAGCGCAGTTCTCTGAATCTTACAATGCAGCTCTCTCGCTAAGTGATGTATAAAAGGTAAAGGGACCCCTGACTGTTAGGTCCAGTCGCGGACGACTCTGGGGTTGCAGCACTCATCTTGCTCTATAGGCCGAGGGAGCCGGTGTCTGTCCGCAGACAGCTTCCGGGTCATGTGGCCAGCATGACTAAGCCGCTTCTGGTGAACCAGAGCAGTGCACGGAAACACTGTTTACCTTCCCGCCAGAGCGATACCTATTTATCTACTTGCACTTTGACATGCTTTCGAACTGCTAGGTTGGCAGGAGCAGGGACCGAGCAACGGGAGTTCACCCCGCCGCGGGGATTTGAACCGCCAACCTTCTGATCGGCAAGCCCTAGGCTCTGTGGTTTAACCCAGAGCGCCAAGAACTGCATATCCAGGGGTAAAGTGTACACTGAAAGGCCCATGTTGGTGAAAATAATATACACAGATGTACTATACTGCAGCAGGGCCATCTTTAACATATGCGCTGCTGGGGTGCAAAGATCCACCCACCCAGAGCCCCCAAATTTAGTTTAGCCGCCCCCAAATTAACTTTTATTGAGCTTTTCTTGGGAGGGGGTGAAGCCAAAGTTGTTGGCCTTTGGGGGGGGCGAACTCAAAAAAGGTGTTGAGCTTTGTGGGGGGGAATCGCTCACCTGCAACACCGACGCAGCAGGAAAAACAGCTTTTGTTTCCTGACTCGTCGGGAATATTTGACGCTGCAGAGTAACAGAGAGATGGAGGGAGAGGGACTTTTGCTCCATTGCTTTTCACTGCCGCCGATCGAGAGGGACTGGTATACAGTAGGTATACATTTGGCACCCCCCAGAATTCGGTGCCTGGGTGTCTCACACTCCTTGCACCCCCCCCCCCCGGGTAAAGACCCTATACTGCAGGAAATTGCTTTGGGGAATTTTGGAGAAATGCACACTAAAATGCTAGTAGTTTTCATGAGGTTTTTTTTTTTTTTTAAAGTGAACTGATATGGAAATGTGAAGAAATGAAGACTGGAACTATGAGAGAAACCAGAAGTGACACATTTGACTAATCCTATGCTAAGTCAAAGCAAACCACTGTCCAAATTAGGGCACGAGTGGTTTCCCCCTTGCCCTCTTCCTGTTCCCAGGGAAAACCTGCTCTTCAGTGATAAATCAGAGCAAACATCAATACAGAGAAAACCTGGATTGCCATTTGCTCCGATTGCACACTTTTGAGCAGCGGGACAAGAGAAAGTGGCAATAAACCCTTGGCCTCTTACAATACGGCCCCTTTGCATGTTTACTCAGAGAGTCCCGGCGAGTTGCATTGGACAAGTAAGTCTGCTGAAAACTGTAGCCTTGCTGAAACAATGACGTCTTGCAAAACCTGAGCTGCCTGATCAAAGCAGAAGGCGGCGCAGCAGCTCAGGTTTAGCAAAGTTAACCTAAAAGAGTCTACAGTGAGTTTAAATTAGAATCATAGAATCACAGAGTTGGAAGAGACCACAAGGGCCATCCAGTCCAACCCCCTGCCAAGCAGGAAACACCACCAAAGCATTCTTGACATATGCCTGTCAAGCCTCTTCTTAAAGACCTCCAAAGAAGGAGACTCCACCACACTCCTTGGTAGCAAATTCCACTGCCGAACAGCTCTTACTGTCAGGAAGTTCTTCCTAATGTTTAGGTGGAATCTTCTTTCTTGAAGTTTGAGTCCATTGCTCCGTGTCTGCTTCTCTGGAGCAGCAGAAAACAATCTTTCTCAGGTAGAACCTGAGATAGCTCAGGTTCAGCAAACATTATCTTTGTCGGGTTTAAACAGGAGGTGCCCTTATTAGGCTCTATAAATGGAGCAAATCTGTGGGGAAATCTGCCCTCTGCCATCGAGACTTGTGATATGGAACACCCTGGCGCGTTTGCTGTCAGTACGCAGCAAAGAATATTATCTGAGCTATTGGGAGCATTGAAGCAGAGCCCTTTGTTTTCTCCCCGTAACCGTAGGTGAAGCCAACGAGTCTGGGGGCAGAGCCCAAAGAGCTTTCACTTTCCGAAAGCTGAGAAGCCGCTGCCTCGGACACCGACTCCAGGACTGGAAGGGAAGCGCATATGTGTGCAGAGGCAGGCGCACCGTTTGCCTGCAAGGCCTCCAGCGATTTGCAGATGGGAGGCTATTGTTCCAACAGGAAAGAGAGCTTTCCCCTTTGCTGCTGGCTGCCCTGAGTTCCCGGCCAAAGGTGTGTAGGGAAAAACACTTTCTCACACTCCTGAGGATGAGAGAGGCTTTCCCCACCTGTCTTGCCCCAACATCCAGCCCTAGGATCCTTTCCCAGACCATGACTTTGAGAACAGTAGAAGCAGCCAGGAGAGAAAAGAGGAATTCAGGGATATATAATTTGTGTATCCTTGTTTCTCAGTTTGATCCTGTCACATGGTTTTGTGGTTTTTATGCATTGTGACTTGGCATTATTTTTATTGATTACAGTTTAGTAATTGTTGTAATTGCTAAGTGCAAACTGTTTATTTATTATTTGCAGATATTTAATTTTACAGTTTGATGTGTATTATATTCTAATAGATTGCTGAATACAGTGGAACCTTGGTTCTTCTTGAATGGCTTAGTTGACAAACAAATCATTTCCCAAATGCCAAAAACCTGGAAGTAAGTGTTCCGGTTTTTGAATGTTTTTTTTTGGAAGCCGAACGTCCAATGTGGCTGTCAACTATTGTTTCTAGGGTGCCTGCGCCAATCGGAAGCCAAGCCTTGGTTTCCGAACGTTTCAGGAGTTGAAAGACTTCCGGAATGGATTAAGTTCGAGAACCAAGGTTCCACTGTATTGCTTTACTTGATATAAGGGATTCCCTTGGAATCTATTGCAGAAAGACAACTTGCTAACATGTCACTCTTATAAACGGCACATTTCAAGCATGGAGATATCCCCTCCCATACTGCCCACTTACTGTTGTGCAACTCTCCATCTTCAAGGGTCTTCTCAGCTGGGCTCAGCCGGTCTTCCAGTCTCGTCTGCAGAAGAAGGAATGAAAGAAATTTTTAAAAAGTTGAAGGATAAGGCGACACCTCTGGGGCCTTGGCAAATCAAGACGCAGTGCTATGGGCATCCTGCTGAAAGCGTGTCTCCTGTGGCTGTATCCAGACAAAATACACCTGGACTTCCTTCATGGCAGAAAGAGTTTTTCTCGGACTGCTGTTTGCTCCGATTCAGCTTTAAAGAGCAGGCTTTTGTGGGGGAGGTTCTGGAGCAAAATTAAAAAGAAAAAAGGATGCTCTGTCAGAAGTGGAGCTCCAAAGAGCAGAAGCTCATTTCAGGGGTGCTTGCCTTCTCCTCCTGGTGCAAAAGCAAGAGGCCGAGGGGGCAATGAGCCTGGAGCCCAAATTTGCCATACAAAAGCGAGTTGTTCCCTAAACCAGAATGTGCAGCCTTCATTTATGCTGTGCTGCTAACCAAACATTCACTTATCACTACTGTATTCTGTGCAATAGGCTCTTTAGACGTTTGTGGAGTGGGATAGCTTTGCGCCATGAGAAGAGATGGACCCCTAAAAATGAGATGGGTACATTTCTTGCTGTGTTACTTCCTGGAAAACACACCACATCTGATCCTTTGCCACTCTGGTGCCCCGGTTTGTTTGCACTTTTGACTCCTGGGGTCCCTTCCAGCCCTACAATTCTATGATTGTACGTGATCACAAGGCTTCACGCCAAGCAATTGTTATCTTACTCTTTCTAGCGCACTTTCCTTTCCACAAAAAGCTTTGGGGAAAGCAGGCTCCTTGTGCAAAAGCCCAGATCCAATCTGAACTCTGCAAGCTGTGTTTGGCAGTATGCAACTGGATGCCACCCACAAACAGTGACTCCTGCACAAACTTATAAGTTTCCTATGTGCATCTTGGGCTTGGTGTGTGTGTGTGTGTGTGTGTGTGTGTGTGTGTGTGTGTGTGTGTGTGTGTGTTTTGAAGGCATCTGGCTGGTCTAGCCTGGCCTGTTCTTAATCACAAGCAAAAGGAACGGTAAACCGCAGAGCTGAGCATATGCTGCCACTTAGTGGCAAACACCAGCTTCAACATGCCTTTCTGAGGAATGGAGGAACCAGAACAGCCGGCCCACATTACCACCAGGAGGAGGAGCCAAGCCCAGCCACGAGAGAACGGTGCCACCTAATGCCTTTGGAATGGGTCTCATGAGAACAGCACCTGCTTTGTATATGGAAAGTCCCAGGTCCAATGACCGATATCTGGGACAAGAGACACCATGTTTCGAACCCAATAGATCTGCTGCCAGTCAGGGCAGACCAGTGGCTCTTAACCTTTCTGGGGTCACAGACCCCTTTGAGAATGTGACGGAGGCTACAGAGCCCCTCCGCAGGAAAAAAAAAGTGTGCACAAACCGCATGCACACACAAACGTTGAACGCAATTTATTTTAATGCCCTGGGGAAAGATTTCCTTCAAGGACCCCCTGAAACCCATGCATGGAATCCTGGGGGCCCATGGACCACAGGTTAAGAACCCCCTGGTACAGAGAATAATGAGTTAGATCCGTGGTTCCCAGACCTTTTCCAGGCCTTCAGTGCAGAGTAGTGAACATAGTTGGACAACTATTGTTGTTGTTGTTGTTTAGTCGTTTAGCTGTGTCCGACTCTTCATGATCCCATGGACCAGAGCACGCCAGGCACTCCTGTCTTCCATTGCCTCCCGCAGTTTGGTCAGACTCATGTTGGTAGCTTCGAGAACACCGTCCAACCATCTCGTCCTCTGTCGTCCCCTTCTCCTAGTGCCCTCCATCTTTCCCAACATCAGGGTCTTTTCCAGGGAGTCTTCTCTTCTCATAAGGTGGCCAAAGTATTGGAGCCTCAGCTTCAGGATCTGTCCTTCCAGTGAGCAAACTATAGGGCTGCCATATTCCCAAAAGTGAGTTGTTGAGCTTTTCCCAGGCATTTTGCCAATTTAGCGAAAACACCTGATTTAGCGAAAACACCCAATTCCCGGACGTAGGTCAACCCTAACAAACTACCCCAAAGGAGCACAATGTGTCCCCCCTACCAGAGGTATTCCCCCCTCCCCAACACCCCTAACAGCACAAATAAAAACCTTGTATATACAAAAACAAGGTACACCACTCTCTGCGATGTCCAAATACATGTTTAATACTGTTATATGTTTGGGAGAGAGCCAGGGCTCCCCTAAACTCCTGGGTTCCTAGGTTCTCCCTGTAATTCCTGGATTTATTAAAAGATAGAATTCATCAAGGTTTGATTCAACTGTGCCCAAAACTGCTGGATTCAGCTTACGCTAAGGACCCAAGCCAGAATGGCAAAGTTAACTGAGGGTGGGTCATTGGAGGAACAGAGCTCATAGTGGCCCAGTCAAGAAAGCCATTCGGAGGGTGAAGGCTATGCCAGGTCCGTTGGCGGGCAGAGATGAAAAGGTTTAAAGGGGGTAAGATTTTGGTTTGGATGATGTAAGCAAACAGGGGGAAAAAGTTCTAGTTACAGGTAGGTGTTGGTCTGCTGTAGTCAAAACAAAATAAAAATATTCCTTCCAGTAGCACCTTAAAGGTAAAGGGTAAAGGGACCCCTGACCGTTAGGTCCAGTCATGACCGAATCTGGAGTTGCGGCGCCCATCTCGCGTTATTGGCCGAGGGAGCCGGCGTACGGTTTCCAGGTCATGTGGCCAGCATGACAAAGCCGCTTCTGGTGAACCAGAGCAGCACACGGAAACGCCTTTCGAACTGCTAGGTTGGCAGGAGCTTAGAGAACAACTAAGTTTGTCATTGGTATGAGCTTTCGTGAAGTGTTCATGCACACTTCTTCAGAAGAAGTGTGCATGCACACGAAAGCTCATACCAATGACAAACTTAGTTGGTCTCTAAGGTGCTACTGGAAGGGGTGAAAGTGTCCATTTTGCAAGCTTCAGAGAAGGTTGGTGGGCAGAAGCTGTGCTGTCGGTTTAGCGCTGCAGACATAATGTTTGGGGTCACTTGGAACTGGATGCTGCAGCGGTGGAAGCAACTAGACCCTCTTGGGATGTGAATGCTATCCCCTCTCTCCATCTAGGTTAAGGTTGTGTATGTATGTGTGTGTGTGTGTGCACACACACACACATAACTGTACGCTTAAGGCCTTTATGCTGGCAAATCAGCTAAGGAGAAAGTTTCCATTAAATGGGCTTCTCTTTTTCAGTATGAAAACTGCCAGAATAAATAGCCATGTGTCTGAATTGGGACCCTAAAGGGGGGGGGGGCTAATGGTTAAAGTCCCCTAACTGCATGATAGGGTTACACACACACACACACACACACACACCACTGGCAATTGGTGTTTTTAAAATACTGTAGTTAAGGTCGTGTGCAGTGTCTAGGTTGGCTCTAAGAGTTAATGATTTACCTGTCCAGGTTATCAAAGGAGCAGCAGAAAGGCACACATTCTTATTTGTTTTGTATTCCTGACTCCTCCAAAGCTCACGGCAGCTTAAAAAACTGATTAAGAGACAGCGCAGGAGTACCAAACGACTCAAATGCACAGCAGCACCCTAGAGGAGAAGCCTGTTTCTAAGCAAAAAGCCAGGATGCTGGTCCTGACTTCTGAAGCCCTGTGCACCTTGGAACCTGAGTGCCTTGAGGACTGCAACTTTTATGTGTTTACTTATAAAGGAATAAAACTTCTAAATGGCTGACTCAAAGAAACAAATACAGTCGTACCTTGGTTCTCAAACAGCTTGTGACTCAAACGTTTTGGCTCCCGGTTTGCAAATGTTTTTCGGAAGCCAAACGTCTGACACGACTTCCGCGGCTTCCAATTGAGTGCAGGAAACTGCTGCAGCCAATTGGAAGCTGCGGCTTGGTTTTCAAATGTTTTCGGAAGTCGAACAGACTTCCAGAATGGATTCTGTTCGAGAACCAAGGTACGACTGTAGAATAAATTAATAAAATCTCCAAGTGGTCTGGGTGGGGGAGAGATCGCGGGGGGGGGGGGGGGGAGGAGAGGCAAGAGAGAAAAGTGACCAGGAGGGTTGACACCCATGGCATTCACTCAAAAAACCAAATGTGCCTTAAAATTCTGGAGACACCCCCTGGTGTTTGATTTCCGAGATCAAAGGCATAACTGCGGGGGGGGGGGGCTCAGAGTCTTGCCACCATGCTGGTCACAAATGCCAGCTGGTTCCCCATGCTTCCCCAACCTAGCATCCTCCAAATGTTTTTTGGGGGCCAAATCTCCAATCAGCCGCAACCATCACAAGGAAGAAAACGGTCAAAGCGCTGCCGCCTAGGGCTGGTGGGAGTTCTAGCTCAGAACTGCTGGAGGGCGCCAGGTTGGCAAAGGCTGCCTTAGGACGTGGGCAGCATCTGGCTGGCGTTTCCAAACCTCCCTTGGAGACAGACACTGGAAGGACTCACCACGCTGATGAGATCTGATGCGTTGAAGTCCCTCTTAAAAGTTCTGGTTGATAATTGCCGTTTTTTCCTGGAACAGAGAGAGGGAGAGAGGGAGAAGAAAGAGAGACAGAGACATTTGCTCGGCTTTTGAGTCAAGAGATTTCACTGCATGCTCCTTGCGATGCCATTGAAAACACGTTTCAGACCCAGAGGCCCTGAAATCAAAGCAAACTCAGGAAGTTTCTTGGGCTATCCAGCATTTGGGTAAGTGGCCAAGTTGCCCATACTAATTCATTGGAAACTTCACTCAAGACTGCCAAATCAGATGGCAGCAATAGACACAAATTTGGTCAGACCCCGGGTTAGTCCTGTGTCCAGTTCTGGGAACCCCAGTTTAAGAAGGATATTGAATGTGTGCAGAGGAGAGAGACCAAGAGGATTAAGGGCCTGAAAACCAAGCCTGATGAGGAACGGTTGAACCCGAGTTTCCAGCTACTGTTGGACTACAACTCCCATCATCCCTAGCTAACAGGACCAGTGGTCAGGAATGATGGGAGTTGTAGTCCCAAAACATCTGGAGGCACACTGGTTGAGAAACACTGATCTACACTATACATTTAAATCCCATCCAGTGCACATTTAAAACGTGTAACTGGGGGCTGTAGTTACCCCCTCGGAGTTTGGGCTTTGCTTTGTTTCCAGTCAAAGTGTGCCCTGTGGATTCCTGCGGAAATCCTGTACCTCTTCATATCGTGTATGCTGATAAGTGGGTGGGTGGGATCCTGCCTTTGTTGTGGCGAGAATATGTTAACACCGGGGAGGCACCGTTGAACAACTATTAAACCAGAATGACGTGTGGATGGTCCAGTATAAATCCACAACTAACCCACTATTACTGCATCAATGACATGTTGTCTGTCCCTGGAGAACCTCCGTCCAGGTTCTCCTCTCTAAGTGCCCCAGGACCCTGAACACAGCCCCATTGTGACACCCCAAGGCTGCCACCTACCTTTTGAAGGGAAAGCAGAGCAGCAGCAGCAAGATAAGGGGGGCAACGGAAGCCACAGCCCCCAAGCCCCACACATGGGGGGAAAGCGGGGGCCCGGGAGAGGTTGCAGTCTCTGTCTTCTCTTCCAGCGGAGGAGCCATACACTCACGGGAAAGGAGGAAACGAAACTGAGGGGAAAGAGAGGTATGGTTTGTTTCTTTAATCTGCTTGATAAAATTTATATACCGCCTTGTTGCAAAAAACAAAAAGCAAGCAAACAAGCAAGCGAAAACCCTTCAAGGTTTACAAAAATATGAAACAAGAAAGGTTTAGAGCCATCCTCTGAAAAAATTTAAAATGCTAAAACAGATTAAAACCACACCAGCTTTCTAAGGATCTGGGTGGGCCTGCCTGAACAAGGATGCTTTTAGCAGGCCCCGGAAAGAGAACAGCTAAAGGTGGCTGCGACATATCAATAGGCGGGAATATAATGTCTGTAACTAAATATTATAAAGCGCAGGCCAACAGAAGGTTTTTAATCTGTGCAAATTTTATTTTATTTGAATCGATGTGCCAACTTTTTTCTCCAAGGAGTGCAAGGCAGCGTACGTGGTTCTTCCCCTCCTCATTTAATCCCCACAACAACCCTACGAGGTCGGTTGGTTAGGCTGAGAGGTGGTGGGACTGGCCCCCAAGATCTAGGGAGCTTCAGGATTCAGCGAAACCCTGTCTCTTTCTGGTCACAGCCCAACACCCAACCCCCTACTTGCTGGCTGCTGCCCCATAATGGCTCAGTGGTGGAGAACCCCCATTGCCCATCAAAGGCATCTTGCAGCTAAAAGGTTTGGATACAGCAGAGTGAGTGGGGTGTTTCTGTCTCTCAGATTATTGACTTTCAATAGGAATTTAACGGCATCATTGTTGACGCAGGAATTGGGTGGTTCAAAGATGTCGTCTGCCACGGCAGCCTTGGAGTCACAAACTGTGCCATCAATTTTTTGAATCTGTAGTTATGGGCGAAAGGGAGGTCAGTTGGTGGTATGGGGTCTTTCCGCTGTGCTGTTGTATTGTGAGGGGAATAGTGTTTGTATGAGGTATGTTTTTTCTTTATATTATTATTATTATTATTATTATTATTATTATTATTATTATTATTATTTATACCCCGCCCATCTGGCTGAGTCTCCCCAGCCACTCTGGGCAGCTCCCAATTGAATACTAAAACAGTACAGCATTAAATATTAAAAGCTTCCCTGAACAGGGCTGCCTTCAGATTTCTTTTAAAATTAGGATAACTGCTTACAGTATTTCCTTGACATCTGATGGAAGGGCATTCCACAGGGCGGGTGCTGTTACCGAGAAGGCCCTCTGTCTGGTTCCCTGTAACCTCACTTCTCGCAATGAGGGAACCGCCAGAAGGCCCTTGGTGCTGGATCTCAGTGTCCGGGCTGAACGGTGGGGGTGGAGACACTCCTTCAGGTATACAGGACCGAGGCCGTTTAGGGCTTTAAAGGTCAACACCAACACTTTGAATTGTGCTCGGAAACGTACTGGGAGCCAGTGTAGATCTCTCAGGACCGGTGTTATGTGGTCTCGGTGGCCGCTCCCAGTCACCACTCTTGCTGCCACATTCTGGATTAGTTGTGGTTTCCGGGTCACCTTCAAAGGTAGCCCCATGTAGAGCGCATTGCAGTAGTCCAAGCGAGAGATAACCAGAGCATGCACCACTCTGGCGAGACAGTCTGCAGGCAGATAGGGTCTCAGCCTGCGTACCATATGGAGCTGATAGACAGCTGCCCTGGACACAGAATTGACCTGCACCTCCATGGACAGCTGTGAGTCCAAGATGACTCCCAGGCTGCGCATCTGGTCCTTCAGGGGCACAGTTACCCCATTCAAGACCAGGGAGTCCTCCCCACCTGCCCGCCTCCTGTCTCCCACAAACAGTACTTCTGTCTTGTCAGGATTCAACCTCAATCTACATTGCAATGTAGTCGAAGCATAATTCCAAGTATGGTTGATACTTGGCCAATAAATTGTTCTGTTCTGTTCTATTCTATTCTATTCTGAGAGCCAACATCCAGGAGGCACCTTTAAACTGGTCACCCCACTCTCACTTTCTCTCTCCCTCTTCGCCCATCCATCCTATGACCCTGACACATGTCCCTGCAAGAAAAAGATTAATGAACGCCCTGACTGACTGCTCATGTTTCTTCAAAGACGACCCGGTGAGTAGGACAAGAAGCACTGGAGGGATAACAGAGGTGAGGAGGAGGCACAGATGCAGAGCGTTAAGGCCAGCAGGCGTACTTGGGAGATTGCTTTTTTAAAAAGAGAGAGAGAGAGAGAGAAGGCCTTTATTCCTCCTGGGACTCCATGCCAGAGAGGAGTCCAGCTCAGGGACCCACCAGGAAGAAGAGGCTGTATTTGAAGTCACCCAAGTGGCGTCTGCTGCAAACGACAAACAGGACAATCCGGTTTGGGTGAGCCCAAGGGAGCGATGTGTGATCTGCAGCTGAGCAGCCTCTGCTTGTTGATTGTCCCTCCCAGTTCTGGCTGGCTGGTGAACAAATGCAGGTGTCGGAGAGGAAGAAGAGGCGAAAGAGAGGAATCTGATTGATTAGCGGAGGGCTCTCCTTCCTGGGAGGTTTTTAAGCAGAGGTTGGATGGCCAGCTGTCAGGGATCCTTTGGCTGTCATCCCTGCATCGCAGAGGGTTGGGCTAGATGCCCCTTGAGGGTCCCTCCCAACTCTATAGTTCTGTGATTCTGATTTCCTGGTTGGCTGTAGCTGTGTGGAACAGCACCTGCTTTGCACACCAAAGGTCCCGGGTCCAGCCCCCGGCACATCCGTGTGGGGTTTGGGAAGACTCCTCCGGCAGAGGACCTTGACAAGCTGCTGCCAGCCAGTGTAGGCAACAGAGCTAGATGGACCAAGAGCCTGAGACAGTGCAAAATGACTGCTCGGCAGCCTGTCAGCAGATTTATGGATTTATACCCAAAGCAAAATGGGGAAAGGAATAGCAGCAGAGTGGGTCCTTGCCCTGCCTTCTGCTTTTATCTCCAATGCTGTACCTGAACACTGACCTCAGTGTTTCTCAGTTAGCAAGTATTTCATGCCCCTGCCTACATCAAAAAGAACTCGGATATTTAGTGTTTCCTAAGCTGACTACAGCTGCCCTCCTGCACCCATCACCTTGTGAGCAAGCTGCAAAGAATTCAGCGGGATTCGCATACGATGAATAGGATTGCCCTGCAATTTGCTCTGTGCCCGGGTCCATGCCACACTTTATGTGCTTTTAGTGGTGCAAAATGCTCAATGTGTGCACACAGTAAACGCATTATGGCTGCGCATCTCACACGGGGACATCGTCCAGGATTGGCCACAGCTCCCTGCTACCAGGATTTGGAAAAGCACATTCGTCGAAGGGTCACAGATTAAGCTGCCCTGTATTTCCCTACAGAATGGCAAACTTCACCCTGCAAGGAGAAACATCCCCTACTAGATGCACTGGAAGACTCTCAGGATCCCTTCCAACTCTTGTTTAATCCCTCCTATCTGTGCTTCGCCCGATAAAGACATAACAAGAGACCGATTCTGTAGTCCAGAATCCTATTCTAGCATCCAGTCCACCCAGATGCCCATGGAAAGTCCGCATGCAGGACCTGGATGCAACTGCAGAGCTCTCCCCACCTGTAATTCCTAGCAAGCAGCTTTTCGCTTCCAACGGTGGATGGGGAACATAGCCATTGCGACTAGCAACCACGGAGAGCCCTTTCCTCCTCCAAGAATATGTCTAATCCTCTTCTAAAGCTATCGAGGTTGGTGGGCATCACTGCCTCCTGTGGCAGGGAGTTCCACAGTTTAACTCTGCACTCCATGAAGAAGTCCTTTATTTTGTCTTGTACCTTCCAACATTCCAGCTTTATGACAGAGAGGAGGAAAACTTTTCTATGCACATTCTCCGTGCTGTGCATAATTTTATAAACTAATACTGTCCCTCCTTTTATGCACCATTTTTTTTCTGAAATAAAAAGCCCCCCCAAATGCTGCCACTTTTCCCACTAGAGGACTTGCTCCATCCCTTTGGCCATTTCACTTGCCCTCTCCTGAACCTTTTTCCTGCTCTACATTATTATTATTATTATTATTATTATTATTATTATTATTATTATTATTTTGGGTGCAGCAGTATTCCAAGTGCAGTTGTGCCATGGATTTGGACAACAACATTATGATATTTTCCTTTCTATTTACTTATTTATCGAATTTATACCTCACCTTTCACAACAACCCTGTTAGGCTGAGAGTGAGCGACTGGCCCAAGGCCACCCAGTTAGCTTCGTGGCTGAGGGAGGATTTGAACCCTGATCTCCCAGGTCCTTGTTCAACACTCTAACCACTAGGACACACTGGCTCATGTGTGGACAGAACGCATGGGGCAGATCAAAGAATGAGGTGGCCTCAGCTATTGCTAGCCGAAAAGAGGCCCACCCATGTCCTTTGCCCCTCTTATTTGGGGACGATTGAGGGCGAATACATCTTCCCAGCTCCAAGGCCTCAGTTGGAATGTCAATGAGAGGCAGAAAATTACATTAAATTATATCACTAATGCACTCCTTTTCCACCACTGTCCACCAGGTCCAGAGGGATTAATAAAGAGAGACGGAAATTAGACGAGGTCCAATTTTTGTCTCTAATCGCAGTGCCAGGAGAGAAATTGCTATGCAGCCAGCAAGGACTGCCTCCCTTCCATCTCCCTATGTTATCCACCTGTGTCTCTGCTCCAGGTGAGCACCAAATCTGCCTTAAAATTGCACCAAGCAGTTCTGTCCCGGTTGCTATCTATGATGTAAAACAATACGACGAGGCTGCCAGCCGAAAGTCATAAGAGGTACAGTACTTGAGATTCATTTATGAGGCGTATGTCCCTGGTTGAGATGGCAAAGTGACAACCTGTCGGAGTGGGATGACTGAACACTTTCTAAGGCAGAACTCTAAGTGTGAGAAACGTCACACGTGGGGAACATGTGGAATTAGAGATAATGAAAAATATTCAACGTGGTTGAAGAATTGATGCTTTTGAATTATGGTGCTGGAGGAGACTCTTGAGAGTCCCATGGACTGCAAGAAGATCAAACCTATCCATTCTGAAGGAAATCAGCCCTGAGTGCTCACTGGAAGGACAGATCGTGAAGCTGAGGCTCCAATACTTTGGCCACCTCATGAGAAGAAAAGACTCCCTGGAAAAGACCCTGATGTTGGGAAAGATTGAGGGCACTACTGGTAGGAGAAGGGGACAACAGAGGATGAGATGGTTGGACAGTGTTCTCGAAGCTACGAACATGAGTTTGACCAAACTGCGGGAGGCAGTGGAAGACAGGAGTGCCTGGCGTGCTCTGGTCCATGGGGTCACGAAGAGTCGGACACGACTAAACGACTAAACAACAACAATTCAACGTGGTAACATCGGAAGCTAAGGACTGCATTAATTTTGGCAATAATTTAGTTGTAATTTGTAAAGTCAATTTTAAAAATTGGTGGGGGGGCACCATGTGGAACTGCCTGCCACAAGATGAGCCACTGGCTACGAGCTTAGACCCATATTTCGATCTCTTCCCACAGGAGAGTTCTTATTGCAAGAGTAGTCCTGGCATTTTTGTGAGGAGTGGGGCATAGCTCAGTGGTAGAGCACTGTTGCAAGGAGGAGGTCCTGGTCTAATCCCTGGTAAGGCTGGCAGTGCCCCCCCCTCCCTGAAACCCTGGAGAGCCGTGGCTGCCACTCACAGAATACTGAGCTCAGTGGAGCAGCGCTCTGACTCGGTTCAAGGCAGCAGCAATATTGTTCTTGTGCCAGAAGACACAGCCATGATTTTATCAGCTAAGGAGGAAGAGCAGGAATGTTCCTGTCTTATCAGAACAACTCGCCAGGTAAAAACAGGACAGCAAAGAGCATCCTTGAGGAGGAGGAGGAGAGGAAAATGAACCAGCCCTGGGCATGCACAGAGTGTCTCTTCATCACCACCCAGCCAGATCTGTAGGGAGAGGCCAAATCTCTGGGTTTGCCAGCTTTCTCTCTCGTTCATTCCAGCCAAAACCAAATTTCTGCTCCCTCCGTGCAGGTGAAAAATGACTGCCAGCAACACTCACCTCGAGAAAGCGGCCAAGTCCTCCAGGCGAACATGTGCTGCTCGCCCCCCTAGCGCAGAAAAGGGCCCATTCTCGGCAGGGCAAGGAAGGGCTCCGGAGCTCCTTGGCACAAACTCTGAGCGGGAGTGTGGGCGGCTGGCTGGCTGACTGCTTGTCCAGGCAGGGAGACTGTGACTTCCTGGTTGCATCCACCCAGAGCCGCTCCGAGATCCACCTGCCTTGTCTGCAGAAAGGTGAAAAGAGCCACAGGTGGAATTTGTCCTGCCTTACCAGGAAACGAAAATCACTTTCTGCAAAAGGGAATCAGTGAAAGTCAGAAAGGACTAAGAGCTTTCATAAAAGAGAAAACATTCCTTAAAAAACAAACCTCCGCAACGATTAGCAAAATGGAACAAGACATTACTGCCCTCTCATCACGCTACAAACAAACAGGATCCAAAAAAACTTCTTAAACTTATAGAACAAAAGAGAAGAGAAATAGACTCTCTAGAAATCAACAAAACAATGATCAGAAAGGACTAAAGCTGCAGGGAATCCCTCTCCTGAGATTGAAGGTGGATTGAGGGTAGCGATGGGCAGATCTGACAAATTTTGGCTTCTCTCCATTTCTCATTTTCCATTTCCTGAGTTCAGTTTTCACACCAGTTCATGATTTTTTATTTCTAAGTTCCTTGTGAAACTTTGTCAGCATTCTAGTGCAAATTTCTCCAGCTGCACACATTTTGCAAAGCAATTTTGCCTCAAAGCATTTCTGTTTCAACAAGCCTGCTGGAATGTTTAGAAAGTTGGTGTGAATTTGATCTGCTTTTAGTCCGCTGTTGTTTCGGAAAGTTTTAAATTACAGTAGTACCTCGGGTTACGAACACGATCCGTTCCGGGTCGCAGTTCGTAACCCGAAAAGGTCGCAAACCGAGTGCCATTTCTGCGCATGCGCAAAGCGTGCACCACTTCTGCGCATGTGTGGAGCGCACGTGCGACAAAAACACTTCCAGGTTTGCGGAGTTCGTAACCCGAACTGTTCGCAACCCGAGCAGTTCGTAACCCAAGGTACGACTGTATTGCTGTTATTTTTCCTTATAGTTTTATCTCTTTCAAAAACTGCTTTGAGTGTTTTTGGGAGGGGGCTTTTTTGCAATCAAGGGGTGTATAAATCTTATGAAGTAGATAAAATAAATAATACGGTGCATGCTAGTTTCACTTACATATGCATTTTTATGCACACTTTGCTCCAGTAAGTGCCCTTTTGAAAAAGTTGCATGTTACTCGGCAGGAGAGCTGCATTGCAAAATTCATTTTTTAAAAAATAATAATAATAATTAGATTTTACAATTTTATATTCAGTTAACACAATGACATTACATAATGGGGGAAAAGCCCCCCCAAAAAAACCACCCCCTATCCCTCCCCACCCCACCCCAAGGACTTCCCCCAACTTCCCCTTCTGGTTTTTTTGATACATTTATTCCTTCTGCTATTGTTGTTCTGCACTGCAAAATTCAGAGACGTGTGGATTTTGATGGTGCCTATGTTTGCAAAGTTTCAGAAAGTGCAGATTAGGGTAAGATTGCTCTGAAAACACCAGCTGAATCTCAAATTCATCCCTAACTGGAATCAAGGCAATTTCCCAGTAAACACCAGCTGCCTTTTGAAAATGCACCATGTTTATTTACCCTACTATTTATTGCATCTTGGATGTCTCCAGGCCCTCTTAGGGTTTTGCCTGTTTTACAGGCCTTTAGCAGCTGACTACAGGAAGACATGGAAGGGACAAAGCGCACTTAGGAGGAGGCGAAACTTTGTCCCTTGCATTAGACTTCTTTAATTTTGCCAAAATAAACTTTTAAGAATGCTTAGGGTTGCAGCAGGCGGCCAGCATATTGCAATTGCAACTCAAATGGGGTACAAGAGAGCCAGTGTGGTATAGTGGTTAGAGTGTCAGACTAGAACCTAGCAGATCAGGGTTCAAATATCCACTCGGCTGCAAAGCTCCCTGGCCAATCACTGCCTATCGGCCTAACCTGCCTCAAAGGGTTGTTGCGAGGATAAAATGGAGCAGCGGGAGAACCAGGGGAGGCAGCCCCCTGGGGGAAAAGGTGGGTTGCAAATGCAATAAATAATAATAATAATTGCATACTGGAAATTTAGGTTTGCATGATTAAAGCGCAACACTGTCACCCTGGGGCAAGAAATCCACTTCTTTTTATAGGGGGGGGGGGGCTTTCTGCACATAGCTGCCAAGTTTTCCCTTTTCTCGCGAGGAAGCCTATTCAGCATAAGGGAAAATCCCTTTTAAAAAGGGATAAATTGGCAGCTATGTTTCTGCAGCTATGAAAACAACAGGTAGCTGCTTTGAAAGGTCTGGAATGAACAAATTATTAGCAGGGAAACATACAGCCATTGTACAAGCAACTCAGGATGAATGTCTGTCAATTGTGCAACCTCCCCTCAAATAAATCAGGATGAATGCTCACTCATGATTGGACATTGTCTTACCTCCAGCAGGTAAGCTTTGTGGAAGCAAATTGAAATGAATTCGTCTCCCAGAGGAGTCTGCATGCAAAAAGTGTGTTTTCTTCAAGCAGCCACGGGTATTGAGCCGTGAGGTGATGCCAGCATTTGCCTCTTGCCTTACTGGCTCATGTACAGCAAGGGCCTGGTGACTTCTGTTTCAGTGTAATAATAATAATAATAATAATAATAATAATAATAATAATAATAATTTATTTATACCCCAGCCATCTGGCTGGGCTTCCCCTGCCACTCTGGGCGGCTTCCAACAAACATTAAAATACATCAAATATCACAGATTAAAAACTTCCCTAAACAGGGCTGCCTTTAGGTATTTTCTAAATGTCAGGTAGTTGTTTATCTCTCTGACCTCTGATGGGAGGGCGTTCCACAGTGTATCTGAAGAAGTGTGCATGCACACGAAAGCTCACACCAAGAACAAACTCAGTTGGTCTCTAAGTTGCTACTGGACATACATTTATTTATTTATACTTTGAATGCCAGGTGATTGATTGAGCTTCGATGAGATGGCAGCAGTCCAGATCTCAAAGCCATCGCACGAGGAAGCACTTATTTGCACGTGATGTTTAGGGCATATTATGACTCCAGGTACCCCCATTTGCACTTCAGCTATGCTTGCAGGTAGGGTTGCAATTAGGTGCTTAGCTACAGCCAAGCAAACAGCAAGCAGTTTCACGTCTGCTTCGCAACGGGGCACGAGGGGTGAGAACGGCATGCCATGTGCATGTGAGCTCATTTCTTGGAGGAATGCGCAGCTGCCACACCCATGAGACTGTCAGACCGGAATGAGGAATCCCCAGGTGGGAATGAGAAAGAAACTCCTTCCAGGGAGACAGGGAAGGGAGCTCCTGCCCCTTTCATTTATTTTTATCTGTTTCATAAAATTTATTTATAAAAAAAACCTGTAAAATTAATTAAAACATTCAAGCATTTAAAACCAGCTATAATTTTTTTAAAAAAACTAGATCAGCATTCTAGCTATGTGGTTCAGCTTGTTTAAGCGAAAATGTTTTCAGCAGTCACCGAAAAGAGTCCAGTGAAGGCATCTGCCTAATGTCAAGAGGCAGGGAGTTCCAAAGTCACCACGCTAAAGGATCAGTTTCTTGCAGCTGCAGAATGCAAATGGTATTACAGTCGTGCCTCTAGTTACGAACTTAATTTGTTCCGGAGGTCCGTTCTCAACCCGAAACTGTTCTTAACTAGAGGCGTGCTTTCGCTGCCGGCACACGATTTTCATTCTCATCCTGGGGCAAAGTTCTCAACTCGAGGGAACTCTTCTAGGCTACCGGAGTTTGTAACCTGAAGTGTTTGTAACCTGAGGCGTTTGTAACTTAAGGTACCACTGTACCTGTAACAGTGCCAGTTTGGGAAGCCAAACATTTGACTGGAGCCACTAGGCCTCACAGTCACTTGATCTTGGTTTTATTTGTTTGTTTGTTTGTTTGTTTGTTTGTTTGTTTTCTATACCGCCCTAGGCCCGAAGGTCTCAGCTTGCTGTTAGTATCCAAGCACAATCCAAGACCCTGGTTTTGACCTATAAAAGCCTAAATGGGCTGAAACCAGAGGTCCCCCCTTCCCCCAAAAAATATTCTTTCCCCTCTACATCAAGGCTGGGCAGAAGTTGAACTGGGGCTTCTTGGCAGAATGGTGATTCGCATGAGTTTGTTGAGGGTTTGTGATTCCCAATTATTTAGCAATAGCAACTGCAGATATCTCCTCAACCCAGCCCCAAATTATATCGCTGAAAGATGGCACTTGTTGTTGTCGTTTAGACGTGTCCGACTCTTCGTGACCCCATGGACCAGAGCACGCCAGGCACTCCTGTCTTCCATTGCCAAGATGGCACACTTAATGCTCTTCTAAACCTTTAGCCTAAGAGCCCTCTGCAAGTGAAAAACAGACTAATAATTTCATTGTCACCTCATTAGAGCTCTGTAATTAAAGGCACATTAAACTCTCTCTCTTTTTTTTTAAGTCAGACATTGCCGCAGGATGAAATATGTACCCACAATACCCCAAGCTAAATCATTTAGGTCTGTAGTTGAGGGCAGTAAATTACTGCACGATAGTTAATTAAATAGCAAGCGAGAGAGAGAGACCTTCAGATTTTCCGTCCTATTCCTCACCATAGCAAGTCTTTGCCGTTTATTTAATTCTCTAACTACATCACATTTTATTTCATTTTAAAACATTAAAGCAGAAGCCAGAGGTTAATTTCTTCAGAGAAATCTACTTCTGAGGTTCAAAATCTACATAGAAGTCATGGCTCCAAGTTTACCTCTCAGTAGTAATCTCCTAGTAATGGGTGAATCTGACAATTTCACTTTCTTGACTTTTCCAGCCTTAAATTCAGTTGTTCATATTTCTACATCAGGCTTTTAAAAATGTCTTCAGAAAACCCACCAGCATCCTAGTGTGATTTCCTCCTACGATGTACAATTTCATATGCAATTTTGCCTAACGCACACATTTTTGCAAAGCAATTTCCCCCAGTATTATGCATTTTCGTATGTCCCCCCCCATATGTGCTTTTTTTTCCCTCACATGCTTTACCCCACTATATGCATTTTTATATACATTACTTGTCTGGAGAACCACACTGCATGATTCAGACAAATAGGAATTTTGAAGGTGAGCTGCGCTTTGTTTTGCAAAGTGCAAATCAGGTAGGTTCACCATTAAATAGGAACTGAAGGCAATTCTCCCCCCCCCCGCCCTATCTATGAACTATACAGGAGCCAGACAAATTTCAAGCAACCTATTTATTTATTTTTTTTGGGGGGGGGGGTTGCATCAAGCGTGTGTCTTACTGCTTCCCACTAACTAAAGGTGACCTGTTTGTTCAGCATCCGTTCTGATTTGCTTGCAAAAAGCTTGGATTATATCCAGTCTTTTCTGAGCATTTGTTCTTATTTGTTTATGGAGAGGTTATATGAAAATAAGCATTAACCCTGATTTGCGACTAAGTCTCCTGGCTAATCGTTCATTCCATACTTCTCAGTGCAATTTCCCCATTACCTTTCCAAATTGCAACATGTCTGATTCTTTTCTTCTTCTTCAGGTGGATTTCTTGCACTGGCGTATCTGACGAAGTGTGCATGCACTCGAAAGCTCATACCAATAACAAACTTAGTTGGTCTCTAAGGTGCTACTGGAAGGAATTTTTTTTATTTTTTTATTCTTTTTTTGTAAACCACCTTGAGGTTTTCTACACTCAAGCAGTATTTAAATTCTATTAAATAAAATTATGAAATAAGAGTGTTTTAATCCACTTCAATTGCACAAATCTCAAGTTCCAGTGTGTACTCAAATTCCTCCTGCAAAATACTGTCAGCTTACAAACACCATTTCCAACTTCTCGAAAGATTCCATCAACGGTGTCTCCAAAAAATCTTACACATCACTTGGGAAGACAAGCGAAGGCAGAAGAAGCAAAGATCACGAGTGTTGAAGCAATGATTCTTCAACATCAACTTCATTGGTCTGGTCATGTTGTGCAGATGCCTGATGACCGTCTTCCAAAGCAACTACAGTAGTACCTCGCTAGACGAATGCCTCACAAGACGAAAAACTCGCAAAACGAAAGTGTTCTGCGATTTCAATGGAGACTCGCAAGACGAAGTTTCCTATGGCGCGCTTCGCAAAACGATTTTTTTCGTCCCATAGGGTGCCTCGCAATAAAAAAACAAAATTCGTCTTGCGAGGTACCCTATGGGAAACTGCACTTCAATGCGTTCCTATGGGAGCTGCTTCGCAAAACGAATTTTTCGCTATACCAAGCGACTCGCGGAAAGAATTAAATTCATCTAGTGAGGCACCACTGTACTCTATTCCCAACTTTAAAATGGAAAGCGTAATGCTGGTGGTCAACAAAAGAGGTTTAAAGACTGTCTCAAGGCAAATTTTTAAAAATGTAGTATAAACACCAACAACTGGGAAACACTGGCCTGTGAGCGCTCCATTTGGAGAACAGCCTTTACCAAAGGTGTCCTGGGCTTTGAAGACACTTGAACTCAGGACGCAAGGGAGAAACATGCTAAGAGGAAGGCATGCTTGGCAAATCCACACCATGATCAACTCCCACCCAGGAACCAATATCCCCACTGTGGAAAGACGTGTGGATTCAGAATTGGCCCCCACAGTCACTTGTGGACTCATTGTTAATACCGTGTTTATGGAAGACAATCTTACTCGGCTACGAGTGATTGCCAAAGAAGAAGAGGTGTGGGTGGCCATGAACATTTTCCGTAACTGTTTTCTTTTTCACTGGTCAGGAATGTTCCAAATGAGACTTTTCAAATCTGTAGCAAGAAGTCATAATAGGAAGGAAGGAGAAGAATTATGACCGAAACTAGAAGAAGAACTTGATACATTATCCCTTTGGGAGTTACAAAACAATGGAGGCATCTCATAATTAAACCACATCCCTGTTGGGAGCCTTTTGTGGAATAGTTAAAAATCCAGTCATCATTCCCCCCAACATCCACATAAGGAGGAGGATAAAGGAACAAGATAAATGGGAAATGGGAAGGATGAAATGACCCGGGAGGGGGGGTGTTTTTCTGTGTTTGTCAGCTGGGTCAGGAATCAGATTACGAGGTTACCACAGCTGCTCTTTGAGGGCAGCTGTGTTGCAGTTAAAGCACTGCCTTACATGTTTAAATTTATCCAAGGTTTTCTTTTGTGAGCTTGTCCCTCAATATGCATATCCTTAGAAGCACCACTCCAGAACCTGGTGTATTCCAGACCTGGTTTTTGGAAAGCAGATTTTTCCAGCAGCACCAGTTCCCTGTCAGACACCCCACGCTAAATGCCAGCACAATCTCTGAGTGGTGCGATTTTCTGGGGGTACCAGCTGTTCTTCCCCAGGGTCCATGTTTCCTTTGGGAATGTGGCACAGCAGAGACTGTGGTGTCTTTATGATATATGGTTTTTTTATTTACACACATATATATACAAACACTATGAGCCTGTGATGGAGGAGCTCACAGCATCAACACCCCAGGAGAGTCTTGTTTCTCCCATAGTCGCAGCCTTGGATTCAAACAGAAATCAAACATTGTTCTCTCTCTGCCCTTTTCTTCCTTTCCTTTCCCTGCTTTGCTTCTAGTTCACAACACTGAACTCTCAGCTCTCGCCTTTGTCTTTTTCTAACCACCATCCAGTTGAGGGAGGAGGGTCACCTATTTGCCATTTCCCATCTCACACAGATCCACTTCCTTTGTTCCCTTTAATGGCCCATCACCCAGGCGATCCCCTCCTCAGGAAGCCCACCTGGGTTCTATTTTAACACTTGCTGGATCCAGGGGTCAGAAGGGTCTCGGCCTACAGCCTACTCCCACCAAACTCATAACAATACAGGCTGGTCCCCATTTCCACGGGGTTTACGTTCCGAGGCATCGTGCATTTAAGTGAAATCTCATATAATGGGAACACTATTGAAAAAAGCCTGCAAACACTCTCTAAAGTTAAACCCCTGGAAACTCCTAAAAAATCCCTTTTAAAAACCATCAGCACTTACCTGATCTGCCAAACTCCACCACGATCGCTCCTTCCAAACCTCCTTGCTCAAACGCCAGTTCTCCACAGGCATCAAACATCAGTGCAAGGGCTCCTGGGGTTGTACTTGCAATGGCTCGTGGGATTGCTACGCCCTTCTTTCAAGCCATGTTTGCCTTTTCTGTGCTCTTTTAGGGCTGTTTTTGCCCTTTTTCTAGTCACTTCCACATTTGACGTGATGAGCATGGCCAAATGAACGCACATAATTTGGCCGTTGCCCGCACTTTCTTCCTCACTTACACCCTGTTTCGCCCGCAGTTTCTCCACAAGACTCGGGAGAGTCCTTGTCTCTCTGCAGTAACTAAGAGGTCGATCCAATGGCCCTTGCACGCATGCAAATCCCAGCTCAGTGACGCTCTGGGGAAAGCTATATTTCCTGCTGCCTCGTCAAAACTTAAGATGCCAAAACCGGCACTTCTCGAACACTGGCTGCTGTTAGCTCACAGTGGAAACAACTAACACTGCTGACACTATATGGCATTATTGTTTGGGTTTGGGCAGGCTCTAGGGTGAGGGGCATGCATATGGGTAAAGAAATAAATCTGGATAACCACTCTGTACTTCCTATTGGAAAATACAGTAATATATATGATAAGAATAATATTGGCGAAAACTGGATATTGAAACCTGCTTAACCTAAATCATATATCCCAGTTTTACAGCGGCCCTTTAAAGTACGCTTCACGCAGAGTATATGCAGTCAGAAGTTGACCTGGCTAAGAAAACACCACCAAGAGCGTAGGGAATTATCTCCCTTATATGAACCCCCTTACTAGCTGCACACTTGTAAAAGTATGCAGATGGAAATACAAACGGTTCGGTTTCTTTAACTGAAAAACAAACTGACTCTAAAGAGACTTTAAACTAAAGATAAATGCTTTCTCTCTTAGCAATGTTATCTACCCACATTCAAAACCTCCCACCAACCTCCCATTGAACTACCCGAGAATTAACAGCAAACTAGCATTATAACTAAGCAATCATACTAAGATTCAACTAAGGAATCTCTTAAACTGAGAACAACGGAGAGAGTGATCTACTATGAGATGAATCAAACTGAAATATCTAACTAAGAGATACAGAAGGCTTTCTGGCAGAGCCTTATATACAAGAAGCAGAGCCCACGCCTGGGAGCAATTAACAGAAACACAGACACCTGTTTCTCTTAAACAGACAGTATTTACATTAGACCGGCTCTAAAGTAACTTGACTATTCAAAAAATCCAACACTTCCCCACCCCACCTGGTTCTGACTCAGAACATCCCTGTACAGTATCAGACACAGACGATGGCTTGGGCTTGTCCCAGATGATCTCCGGCAAGCAACTCCTCTGCCCTTGAGTGTCTTCTTCTCACTCAGCCCTTCAGAACCTCACTCTCCTCAGTTGTTGCAGCGACAATTCGCTGTCACTTCTTTCTCTCTCCATTCAGAAAAAAATGTCACAGGACAGACATTCTTCAGGGCCTTCAGGCGTTCCCACTCAACTTAAGGCAGCTGCAGCACAACTTCATAGGATCATAGATGACCCCAAGTGTCATCTATTCCAACCCCCTGCAATACAGGAATCTCAGCTCAAGCATCCCTGACAGATGGCCATCCAACCTCTGCTTGAAAACCTCAAAGGAAGGAGAGCCCACCACTTCCCGAGGAAGCCTGTTCCACTATTAAACAGTCAGAAAGCTCTTCCTTATGTTTAGTTGGAGTCTCCTTTCTGCAACTTGAAGCCATTGGTTCAGGTCCGACTCCTACCATCAAGAGAAAACAAGCTTGCTCCATCTTCCAAGTGACAGCCCTCAAGATATCTGAAGATGGCTCTCATATATCCTCTCTGTCTCCTCTTTCATGGGCTAAACATACCCAGCTCCTTCAACTGTTCCTCATACGGCTTAGTTCCCAGACTCCTGATCATCGCCTCCTCCTCTGCACACCTTTCAGCTTGTCAATGTCCTTCTTAAATTGTGGCACCCAGAACTGGACACATGTGTTCTGACCAAGGCAAAATAGAGTGGTACTATTACTTCCCTTCATCTGGACCCTCCAAGATTTTTAATGCTTTTCTTGAACTCTCTACCTGCACCTTTGGCATTCTGCATCGTGCTTGGCAGTCCAATATCAGTGGTGCCCCGTGCGACACTAACGTTTGGCACCCCTTTGCCGCTTGCACTCCATTCTACAGCATTGTTGTGGTGCTCCCTGCAGTGCAGCGCCAATTGTGGTCAAACCAGTCGCGCTACCATAAAACCACCTCTGACATAAGGACCTTGGTTGTGATGTTGTTGGATTTTTTTACAGGGTGGGGGAACAGAACAATAAGCAGCAAAATCAGTTACAGGTAGGTAGCCGTGTTGGTCTGAGTCGAAGCAAAATGGAAAAAAATTCCTTCAGTAGCACCTTAAAGACCAACTAAGTTTTTATTTTGGTATGAGCTTTCGTGTGCATGCACACTTCTTCAGATACGTATCTGAAGAAGTGTGCATGCACACGAAAGCTCATATAAAAACTTAGTTGGTCTTGTTATGTACTGAGCTGAATCCTAGAACAATAGGATTCAGAATCAGCAGTCCGATTGGTCCGCAGGAGCTACCTAATCCAACTCCAGGTGGAAGTGAATCCGCAACCTGATTGGCCTGCAGGAGCAGCCAATCAGGCGGCTGGTAGATATTTCAGGTCTTTAAGGTGCTACTGAAGGAATTTTTTTCTATTTTGCAGCAAAATCAGGTTAGCTAAGTTTGAATCGACAGGTCCCTTCTATTTTCCATATTCTGCTTTCTCCACTTGGCCCCTTCTCTTCCAGTACCTACCATAGCTGCCAAGTTTTTCCTTTTCTCGCGAGGAAGCCTATTCAGCATAAGGGATCTGGGGCAATTCAAGCACCCTGCAAGGGTACTCTAGTGTAGGAGCCCCCCAACGAAGGAGAAGAAATGAGCTGGACTTTTTCTTCGCCTTAGAGCTTAGGAAAGGCCTCTCATTTTTCCCACACAGTGATGAAAGTTCATTTTTACTGCAGCCAACCCTGGTCTCTCTCTCTCTCTCTCTCTCTCTCTCTCTGAGAGGGAGGGAGGGAGTGAAATTGTGACTGCTGTCTCCATAGAGCATCTGAAACAGATTTGCTCAGTTCCACTCACAGCTGAAGAGGGGAGGAAGTATTTCCAGATGTGTTAATGCGCTGCAGAGCCAAGAAACAGTGAAGGAAGAGGCGGGGGCCATTCACCCCGTCCCAAATGCTCTTGCCTGCAACTTTCCCTGCACCTACTGAATTAGACACCCTGTGCAATTAGAGACTCTGTGCAATTAGATATTTCATGCAATGACTCAAGAGAGGCCATGCAAAACCATTTCCAAGGTTCATTCGTACAGTATGTGCTTTAATGCTACACACGCTATCTGATTTGGGTTGTCTCAAAGGAGCAGCCCGGGTCTCAACTCTTCCCCTCATCACCACCTCCACCCTTTCAAAGGTCTTCTCAATTTTCCTACTCTCGGTGCCCAGAGTGGAGGCGGAAATTTAAAACGATCAGCCTTCTAGCTAGATGAAAGACGCCAAATTACATTAAAAGTCTTACCAGCAATTTAAAGTACCCTGCATGGGTGGGTGGGACTTTACGTTGAAGCAGGCAGCCTCGTTTAAAATAAAATTAAAAAATGAATGATAAAATTGCCTTCTTCTTTCTGCCATTTGCAGGTAAATGCTTAGAAATAAATAATTTTTTTTTTTTAAAAAAAATGTCCAGTAACACCTTAGAGACCAACAAAGTTTGTTCTGGGTATAAGCTTTCATGTGCATGCAGGCACACGAAAGCTTATACTGTACCCAGAACAAACTTGTTGTTGTTGTTGTTTAGTCATTTAGTCGTGTCCGACTCTTCATGACCCCATGGACCAGAGCACGCCAGGCACTCCTGTCTTCCATTGCCTCCCGCAGTTTGGTCAAACTCATGTCCGTAGCTTCGAGAACACTGTCCAACCATCTCGTCCTTTGTCGTCCCCTTCTCCTAGTGCCCTCAATCTTTCCCAACATCAGGGTCTTTTCCAAGGATTCTTCTCTTCTCATGAGGTGGCCAAAGTATTGGAGCCTCAGCTTCACAATCTGTCCTTCCAGTGAGCACTCAGGGCTGATTTCCTTAAGAATGGATAGGTTTGATCTTCTTGCAGTCCATGGGACTCTCAAGAGTCTCCTCTAGCACCATAATTCAAAAGCATAAATTCTTCGGCGATCAGCCTTCTTTATGGAACAAACTTAGAACAAACTTAGTTGGTCTCTAAGGTGTTACTGGACAATTATTATTATTATTATTATTATTATTATTATTATTATTATTATTATTTTCAACTGCATCAGACCAACATGGCTACCTACCTGAATCAACAATTCCTAGTTCAATTGTGGCTCAGAACAAATATGGGGGTGGGGAATGAAGGGTCTGTATGGACAGGCAAAAGGCATGTTCATAACTCAGCTCATTAAACTGAGATGTGATCCTCCAAATCAGGCAAAACCAAACTACAGAATAGGATTTCCCAGTCATCACCAAAAGATTGAAATTCCTTCTTCTCCGGGACCTTGGGAAATTGTAGCTCTGTGAAGGGGAAGGTGTCTCCTAACAACTTTCAGCACCCTTTAACAAGCTATGACTCCTAGAATTATAAGAAGCGCAAAGGTCTCCCATCGCATCTTCAGTTTTGGACCAGGCAGTGGGAGCCAGGAGGGGGGCGCATCTTGTACTTGCAGATGCAAGCATCATTTGTGTGTGTGTGTGTGTGTGCTGCTGTCATGAAAACCAACACAGGGTAACAGCCAAAAGGTTAGATTTGAATTGCTGGGCCTGAACCTGCACTCTGCCAGATCCCTCTCTGTGTGGCCTTGGACAAAAACAGTCATCTCTCCGATCGCCATTTTTTACATCTATGTCATAACCTGAGATCTTAAGAAGAGGCAAAGTGCTGGATCCGACCAAAGGCCCATCTACTCCAGCAATCTATTCTTGCAATTGCCAACCAGATGCTTATGGGAAGCTCGTATGTCACGTGACATTGCTGGCACATTTAATGGAGTCGGCCGGTGGACATTTTAACAGCCAACACGCAAGGAAATTACACACCTGGACATTTTTGGCTTCTCCTGACCAAGTCTTTCCCCTGTCCATCCTCCCCCTCCCCAAATTGGAAATCTAGTTCCAGAAGGAATGCATTTCTGAGTGTTTTTCCACGTTCAGAATTCTCCAAGGAGGAATTAAAAGTGCAGTAAATAATGAGCATAATAATTAATGATGAACTCTGCAAGCGCTGGCAGCAGACAAAGTTAATGACACCCGAGCATTGCCAAACTAGAGACTCTCGTGAGATCCCAAAAGCAAAACTCGTCCAGAACTCCTCATGGAAATATTTTGACTGTAACCACAATAGTCTTGGCATCCTTCTGGTGTTATTTATTCCTTCTCAGATAATCAGGATTTACAGTAGTTACAAACATTGGCATGAGTGATCTTAGAAAGGGTTTTTATTGTGACCTGTAACCCAAGGGCTCAGCACTGTTTTTTAAAAAACAAATTGATTCACCTTACCCTACCAGTGAACACGATACTTTATAGGATACGGTAACTTACATGGCTAAAAGAAAAAGAGAGTTTCCTGCTCCTACATTTTATTGGTATATCTCCTGTTTGACTAGCCTAGCCACCTGCCACTTTTTAGCAAAAGATGGATATAAATTATTTCCTATAAATAAATTAAAGTGAGGTGCCCACTGTTGGGAGTTGTCAGGAGTATGGGCAGGAGTCAGGCTCTGGGGCCTGTAGTGCCTTGCAGGACTGGGGCCTGCCTCAGCTTGTGCTGGGGAAGCAAGGCGTGGCCACACAGGTGAAGACCTCAGCTTGTGCTGGAGAGGCAAGGAGTAGTCACTCAGGTGAGGCCACTTGAGATCTCACTGCACCTGGTGGCAGGAGCTGGGAGAGATAAAAGCTCAGCATTTTCCTTCAGCTCTTTGCCGCAGCAACGCGTTCTCTACCTTGCTATGTCTGGCTTCCTGCCTCCTGACTCTCGGACCTTCGCCTTTGGGACGCCTGCCTCCTGACCTTTGCCTGCCTCCTGACCTTCGCTATCCCTGCCTGGTTGCATCTGGCTTCTTGATCCTTGCTCCATGGACCTTTGCCTTGCCGACGTCTTGATCCTTGCTCCGTGGACCCTTGCCTTGCCGTCTTGATCCTTGCTCCTTGGACCCTTGCCTTGCCGACGTCTTGATCCCACAGGCCCTGTCCCTGCCTCCTTCCACCTGGTCTAGGGCGGGGCCTGGAAGGCCTCATAAAGGACTGCTGCCGCTGCTCTGCTGCTGGTGCTGCCCAGGACTCTCTCCTGCTGTGAGTGCCCACAGGCCCTGTCCCTGCCTCTCTCCACCTGGTTTAGGGCGGGGCCTGGAAGGCCTCATAAAGGACTGCTGCCGCCGCTCTGCTGCTGGTGCTGCCCAGGGGAACTTGAAACAGCACAGAGTCCTTTTTAAAATGCCTTTTAAAGAATTTTTAATGTTTTTATCTTCTTTGGGGTGGTAGGTGGGAGGGATTTTTAGTTGGGTGTGGGAATCTGTTAAATTTTAGTGTATTTGTAATTTTTATTGTTTTTGGTTTTATTGTTTTATTGTGTTTGGGGTGGTAGGTGGGAGGGATTTTTAGTTGGGGGTGGGAATCTGTTAAATTTTAGTGTATTTGTAATTTTTATTGTTTTTGGTTTTATTGTTTATTGTCTTTTTTGTGTTCTTCTTTTGTTGAGTTCTTTGCTGTTTTTTAGAGGTTTTATTTTGTTTTTAAGGGGAGGGGTCAGGGCTGCCCGGGAGGGGGTCCCAGCAAGCAAAATGGCTGGGGCAGATTCCACAGGGGGGGGTGCACTGGAACAACCGATCTCAGTGGTCACGGGTAGGAGGAGGAGTTACGCTAAGACCAGACCATGTCATTACCGAGGAGGCAGACTTAGTCGTTGTCTGAGGACTATCCCTGCCTCCAGGTCTGGTCCTGACCGGACGGATATTGGAATCAGCAAGGGATACCCACATGACCTGAAGGTGCTGCTGTGCAATGCCAGGTCGATGATGAATAAGACCACCGCCATTCACGACCTGATTGTGGATGGAGGATTTGACCTGGCATGTGTGACAGAGACCTGGTTGGAGGAAGCCGATGGGCCCGTTCTTGGCGCTGCTTGCCCACCAGGTTTCTCTTATGCACAGCAACCCAGGCCATCTGGGCGGGGAGGGGGGGTTGCAGTGATTTTTAGGAAGTCATTAGTTTGCACCAGGCGTCCTATTGGGAAGACCCAGTTTTCTGAGTGCATGTTCTGGAAGTTGGGCAATAGAGGCAGTACAGGATTCCTTTTGGTGTACCGACCTCCCCGCTGCACCAAGGATTCCCTGCCCGAGCTGCTTCAGGTCGTGTCGGATGTGCTCCTGGAGACACCTAGCTTGGTTGTCTTAGGGGATTTTAACATCCATGCCGACACGACCTTACAAGGAGCCGCTCGGGACTTCGTGGAAAGCATGGCCACCATGGGGCTGTCCCTGAATAAGTCTGGCCCAACTCATAGCCGCGGACATGCCTTGGACTTGGTGTTTACCTCTATGGATGTTGGTGATCTGACATTAAGTAAAAGCGAAACAAAAGAAGTGCCATGGTCAGATCACTTTCTGGTGCAACTGGACTTCTCCGCAACCCTTTCCCTCTGCAGGGAGGTGGGACCGATTCGGATGGTCCGCCCCCGCTACTTAATGGATCCAATTGGCTTCCAAAGAGTGGTAGGGGATGTTTTATCCCATGTCGATGGCCTTTCAGCTGATTCCCTGGTGGCCCGCTGGAATGCGGAGTTAACCAGCGCTATTGACTGTCTGGCTCCGAAGCGCCCTCTCAGATTGCATGGAGCCCGGACAGCCCCGTGGTTTTCCCCGGCGCTGAGGGCAATGAAACAGTCGTTGAGACGGCTAGAGCGCCGGTGGCGGAAAACTCATTTTGAATCAGACCGGACACGGGCTAGAGCTCAACTTCGAGCCTACCAAGTGGCAATGGCGACGGCGAAGAGGACCTTCTTCACCGTCTCCATCGCATCTGCAGAAAACAGCAGCAGGAGACTCTTCCAGGTGGTTCGCAATTTAGCGGAACCACCTGCTCCATCCGGGCCCAGTACGGGCCACATGATCTCCTGCAATGATTTTGCAAAGTTTTTTGCAGATAAAGTCGCTCAGATTCGGGAAGAGGTAGACTCCACCGTGGGAGCAGGGCCGGGGCGGGGGAGTGCTAGAGTCCTGTCTAGTCAAGTTTTGTGGGATCAATTTCAATCTGTTACCTCCGAGGATGTGGACAGGCTGCTTAGACGAATGAAACCAACCACCTGTCTCCTTGATCCTTGCCCATCCTGGCTTATAAAAGCTAGCCAGGAAGGGCTGGGCGATGGGCTTCGCGGGTTGGTAAATGCTTCTCTCCATGAGGGAGCCTTCCCAGACCCGCTGAAAGAGGCGGTTATTAAACCGCTTCTTAAAAAACCATCTTTAGATCCGGCCAATATGGCCAACTATCGCCCAGTCTCAAATCTTCCATTCTTGGGCAAGGTGATTGAGCGAGTGGTTGCGGAACAACTCCAGGCACGCCTGGAAGAAGCGGACCATTTGGATCCCTTCCAGTCAGGATTCAGGCCTCATCATGGGACTGAAACTGCCTTGGTCGCACTGGTCGATGATCTCCGGCGGGCTAGGGACAAAGGTAAGAGCTGTTTCCTTGTTCTGCTGGATCTCTCAGCGGCTTTTGACACCATCGACCATAACATCCTTCTGGACCGTCTAGAGGGCTTGGGAGCTGGGGGCACTGTCATGCAGTGGTTCCGCTCCTTCCTCCTGGGCCGTGTTCAGAAAGTGGTGGTGGGGGATGAGTGTTCAGACCCCTGGGCGCTCACTTGTGGGGTGCCTCAGGGTTCTGTCCTCTCCCCCATGCTTTTTAACATCTATATGCAGCCACTGGGAGAGATCATCAGGGGGTTTGGGCTGGGTGTCCATCAGTATGCTGATGATACCCAGCTCTACCTCTCTTTTAAATCAGAACCAGTGAAGGCGGTGAAGGTCCTGTGTGAGTGCTTGGAGGCGGTTGGAGGATGGATGGCGGCTAACAGATTGAGATTGAATCCTGACAAGACAGAAGTACTGTTTGTGGGGGACAAGGCGGGCGGGTGTGGAGGACTCTCTGGTCCTGAATGGGGTAATTGTGCCCCTGAAAGACCAGGTGCGCAGCCTGGGAGTCATTTTAGACTCACAGCTGTCCATGGAGGCACAGGTCAACTCCGTGTCCAGGGCAGCTGTTTATCAGCTCCATCTGGTACGCAGGCTGAGTCCCTACCTGCCCACTGACTGTCTCTCCAGAGTGGTGCATGCTCTAGTTATCTCTCGCTTGGACTACTGCAATGCGCTCTACGTGGGGCTACCTTTGAAGGTGACCCGGAAACTACAACTAATCCAGAATGCGGCAGCTAGACTGGTGACTGGGAGCGGCCGCCGAGATCACATAACACCGGTCCTAAAAGACCTACATTGGCTCCCAGTACGTTTCCGAGCACAATTCAAAGTGTTGGTGTTGACCTTTAAAGCCCTAAACGGCCTCGGTCCGGTATACCTGAAGGAGCGTCTCCACCCCCATCGTTCTGCCCGGACACTGAGGTCCAGCTCCGAGGGCCTTCTGGCGGTTCCCTCATTACGAGAAGCCAAGTTACAGGGAACCAGGCAGAGGGCCTTCTCGGTAGTGGCACCCACCCTGTGGAATGCCCTCCCACTAGAGGTCAAAGAGAACAATTACCAGACCTTTAGAAGGCATCTCAAGGCAGCCCTGTTTAGGGAAGCTTTTAATGTTTGATGGATTTCTGTATTTTAGAATTTCTGTTTTTTTTTTGGAAGCCGCCCAGAGTGGCTGGGGGAACCCGGCCAGATGGGCGGGGTATAAATAATAAATTATTATTATTATTATTATTATCCTTGCTCCTTGGACCCTTGCCTTGCCGACGCCTTGATCCTCGACCCTTGTACCTTCGCCTTCCTCCTTGCTCCTTGGACCTTCGCCTTGCCGACGCCTTGCTCCTTGACTCCCAGACCTTCGCCTCTGCCTTGCTCCTTGACCCTGTGACTGCCTGCTGCTGGACCCTCAGCCCTGCACCTGTTCCTGCTTCTACACCACCATCGTTCGCGACTGGACTTACCTGTCAGGGGTCCTTTACCTTTACCTTTTTTAATCTCATTCGTGAGATCGTCACCTTGTTGTGATGAGTGGGCTTGCATGTTCCTATGATCCTTGTGAGCGAAGCCATTGGGAGTCCTGTACTCCCAGCAGGGTCATCAATGGTGTCTCCCCAAAATTTTACTTATTGTCAGTGTACTGGAAGAAGCAAAGATCACTAGTGTCAAAGCAATTATTCTCCAACATCAACTTTATTGGACTGGTCATGCTGTTCGGATGCCTGATCTTCCAAAGCAACTATTCTATTCCCAATTTAAGAATGGAAAGTGAAATACTGGTGGATGACGAAAGAGGTTTAAAGATGCTCTGAAGGCATATCTTTAAAAAATGTAACATAAGCGCTGAAACCTGGGAAATACTGGCCTGCGAGTGCTCCAATTCTTGAACAGCCTTTACCAAAGGTGCTGAGGAGTTTGAAGACGCTCGAACCAGGACGAAAGGGAGAAACGTGCTAAAAGGAAGGCACACTTGGCAAATCCACACCGTGATCAACTCCCGCCCAGAAACCAATGTCCCCACTGTGGAAGGACCTGTGGATCCAGAATTGGCCTCCACAGTCCCCTACAGACTCACTGTTAATACCGTGTTTATGGAAGACTATCTTATTCGGCTACGAGTGATTGCCAGAGAAGAATTATGTAATCTTTTTCATGTTGCAAGCCACCTTGAGCATGGTTCTAACTATGGAAAAGCAGCATACAAATAAAATGATGTATGCTCAAGCCTTAGCCTGCGAGGACAGCAGACATGAGCACAGCTTTGCATTCTGTGGCAGAAAGAAGTTCAGGAATCAACAAACAAGATGAGTTGGGTTGTGCCTCCTTCCTTTGGGCCAAAGCTTTCAGGATATATTAGGAGTGTATGCCACAAGCCTGGAACAAGTCCTATGAAGTTGGCGAACACAATTGCAGGTTTATACGAGGTTTATTCAACTGGCAACACACAACCCCCTGGATTATGGAGCAGAAGTGGTGGCGTTCGGAGCGCTTGTTTGTCTTGAACAAAGCAGTATACCTTATCTGTCACTGACCCTGTTGGGCTGCAAAGGAGGTCAGAGTTTGCACAAGTGGTGTGGCTGAGAGTATTCAGTTAACCGCTTAACCACAGTAGGCAGCTCGCCTATTTATAGGCAGGCCCCAAAAATAAATCCCAACATCACGTGGGTTCTGCAGTTTTGTTTGTTTAGCCAGTCAAAGCATTTCTACCTCCGCTCCGCAGCTGGAACAGCTTCCAGAGTGGCTTACCGAGAAAACATAATTCCTGTCTTTAAACTTAGGATCTATTCTAAACAGACACAGCACAAAAAGAAAAAAGTGATGGGCAGGGAAGAGGAAAGCAAGCAAACTCAGGCACCCAATTCTTAATGTTATGAGGTTCTTATAATGGTCAGTTGTCTTTGTCCATGGAGTTTTCTTGGCAGGGATACTGGAGTGGCTTGCCAGTTCCTTCTCCAGGTGGATCACGTTTAGTCAAAACTCTCCACTATGACCTGTCCATCTTGGGTGGCCCTGCATGGCATAGCTCATAGCTTCTCTGAGTTATTCAAGCCCCTTCGCCACGACAAGGCATTGATCCATGAAGGGGACAAGGCATTGATCCATGAAGGGGCTGATCGCCGAAGAATTGATGCTTTTGAATTATGGTGCTGGAGGAGACTCTTGAGAGTCCCATGGACTGCAAGAAGATCAAACCTCTCCATTCTGAAGGAAATCAGCCCTGAGTGCTCACTGGAAGGACAGATCGTGAAGCTGAGGCTTGAATACTTTGGCCACCTCATGAGAAGAGAAGAATCCTTGGAAAAGACCCTGATGTTGGGAAAGATTGAGGGCACTAGGAGAAGGGGACGACAGAGGACGAGATGGTTGGACAGTGTTATCGAAGCTACGAACATAAGTTTGACCAAACTGTGGGAGGCAGTGGAAGACAGGAGTGCCTGGCGTGCTATGGTCCATGGGGTCACGAAGAGTCGGACACGACTAAACGACTAAACAACAACAACATAATGGTCAGTTAACAAGCTGCTCACATTTTTTATTTTTTGAAAAAACAGGTATTGGCGGCCTCTAAGAAAAAACAGTTACCCCCAACCTTCCTAGGTTTTAACTGGTATTTACTCCCACTTCCTGGGAGTATCAGAAATGCAGTCAAAAATTGCTGGGCTGGGTGGGGCTTTGAGTTTTGAGGGCCTGCCTGGAATCTGCTGACTTCTAAGAGGTATGATAATTTATCTGTTAGCAGCTGCCAGAGTGTTGGCACACACCCCAAAAGTGCACATATTCATGAAAATAATAAACAAAAACACTTTATATCAAGGGAAGTTGCTTGGAAAAATGTGACTCTATGGCAAAGCTACAGATCTAAAAATGCAGTGGTTAACAAATTTTTCATGCAGACATTTAAAAAAAAATTAAACCAATGAGGAAATGTGGAGAACTGAATTTAAGACTGGAAAATGAGAAACAGAGAAATTGAAATTGACAGATTCACCCACCCCTAATTTTGGCACAGTTTAGGGTTGCCATATGTCCAGAATTTATCGGATGTATCCGGAATACCGCAATCAGAAGCAGTGTCTGGGTGAACAACCTCCGTCTGGATTTTCACTGTAGCTCAGCGCTACACAAATCATGTTCAGATTTCGGCTGTTTATTTCCACTTAATCTAAGGACCGTAGCTGCAGCTCCCTCTAGAGGAGGCATGGGGGATGTCTCTACAAGGCTCCCAGAGGCATGTCCTTTGTAGGATGGGCCTCCAACCCCCATTTCTTGGGGTACCAGAAAAAGTGAGCCACAGCAAATGGTGAAAATAGGAAGGGAAACTTTGTCCTGGTGAAAATGCACCAGATGGAAAACTTTGGAGAATCATAGAGTTGGAAGAGACCACAAGGGGAATAGTGGTTGATGTTGTTTTGCTAGAGGCAGAAATAGGCATTGCATACCGTTTGTGTGACCCCACTGTTGGCTTAACAGATTGATTTAATAAAGAAATTCCTTCAGTAGCACCTTAAAGACCAACTAAGTTTTTATTTTGGTATGAGCTTTCGTGTGCATGCACACTTCTTCAGATACATTTGAAACAGATCTGTTTCAAATGTATCTGAAGAAGTGTGCATGCACACGAAAGCTCATACCAAAATAAAAACTTAGTTGGTCTTTAAGGTGCTACTGAAGGAATTTTTTTATTTTGCTTCGACTCAGACCAACACGGCTCCCTACCTGTAACTAGATTGATTTAATGTACTGGTATTCTTAAGTTTTTTAACTTGGTACATGGCAAGGGACCACCAGGGGTCAGAGCGGAGCCCAGCGGAGCGGTGCCAGGGCTCCAGGAGGCTGGTCATTCTGAGGGTGGTGTTGAGGCTCCCGAAGCGGAGAGTGGGCCTGGGGATCCTGACAGCTCACAGTTCCCTTGGGGAAGGTCTGAAGTGTCGGACTTGAGCGCTGTGGAGGGGGAGGTGTCAGAGACCAGGGAACCCGCTCAACCGTTGAGTAGCTCAGGGGGTGAAGTGAATGTCCCCACCCCTTCACCCCAGGAACGCAGGGGGGACAAACGCCGGGAGCGGAGACGGAAGCTAAAGACTCCAAGGTTCCTATATTGGCGCCAATCTAGACGTGTGCCACTTCCGGATTCTGACTCGGACTGAGATGGTCATGGACTTTTGAGCTCTGTCTTGTATATATGTATATAATAAAACTAGCTACAGAGTTTTGGAGCAATTTACTCGTGAGAAGCCACCCAGGGTCCTTACAGTACGTTGAATTTGTTTCTCTTTTTGTACATGACATTATGTTTGCAAATGTTGGGTGTTTTATAAAAGGTAAAGGTACCCCTGGCCGTTAGGTCCAGCTGCGGACGACACTGGGGTTGTGGCGCTCATCTCGCTTTACTGCCCGAGGGAGCCAGCGTTTGTCCGCAGACAGCTTCCGGGTCATGTGGCCAGCATGACTAAGCTGCTTCTGGCAAACCAGAGCAGCGCACGGAAACGCTGTTTACCTTCCCGCCAGAGTGGTACCTATTTATCTACTTGCACTTTGACGTGCTTTCGAACTGCTAGTTTGGCAGGAGCAGGGACCGAGCAATGGGAGCTCAGCCCGTTGCGGGGATTCGAACTGCTGACCTTCCAATCGGCAAGCCCAAGAGGCTCAGTGGTTTAACAGTGCCACCCGTGTCCCTTGAGTAGTTTATACATGCTTCAAATAAAATAAAGAATCGTATGGAAGGCGTTGGGGATGTTTATCCCGGAAAAAAGGAGACTGAGGGGAGATATGAGAGCCATCTTCAAATATTTCAAAGGCTGTCACATGGAAGATGGAACAAGTTTGTTTTCTCCTGCTCTGGAGGGTGGGACTCGAACCAATGGCTTCAAGTTACAAGAAAAGATTCTGACTAAACATCAGGAACTTTCTGAGGGTAAGAGCTGTTCGACGGTGGAACGGACTCCTTCAGAACGTAGAAGTCTCACCTTCACTGGAGACTTTTAAACATAGGTTGGATGGCCACCTGCCGTGGATTATTTAGCGGAGATTCCTTCATTGCAGCGGGTTGGACTAGATGACCCTCAGGGGACCCCTTCCACCTCTACAATTCTGAGATTCATATTGAGCTCCCCACTCATCAGTTAAAATAAAAGCAAGAGACCTAGCTAAGCCCTCCTTTGTGTTGAAGTGCATGCCTAGGGTGACCCTCGGCTTCATTTGGAGCAGATATTGGCCTCCACATCCTTGCTTGCCTGTCTCCAAACCCTGAGCTTCTTTTCCTGACGCACCCCCCCCCCCCGACTGTGCTGTGTCTGCCTCCTTCTGCAGCATGGGTTTTGTTGTGTATTGAGTCAAAGGATTTTATATCTGTGTTATTATTGTCTGTATTTGCATTAGGATAAAGTAACTGCCTTTTGGTTCCAGAGGGTACAGCTACCGGTACTATCGGTTCATTTAAGCTGCTGTATTTGGATCCTCTGTCTTATTGGTTTCCTCCAAAAGGCAGCACTGTGTTTGCCTGATATTGTTCCCTCCAAAATATATCCCTTTCTAGCTAGTCCCCCGTCCCTATAAATGTAGCTTTCCTCTCCTCAGAGCTCAGTCTTGTTTACTTTAATAAAGAAGTGTTACTAGAGAACTGTCTCCAGCATATTATGTCAAGAGAGCTGAAATCACAAACCCCACGTCACAACAGGTTTCATTTCATCATCGATGCATCGCGCGGTTCGCTCTTCGTTTCATCTGTGTATTTCAACTTACATAAAGCACAAAGCAACAGGGGAAGGAAAGCGAGCTGCTCCAGTTTCATCATATTCTTTCCCCACTGCCTACTGTGTCTCCTTGCACCGTGAATCGCTGCAACGCCCATTCATCACAGCCAGAAGTTTCCGAGGCAGAAGAAAGGGGTTCGGAGGAGATGGACCATCAGCAGGACAGGTGCAGAAGGCAGCCTTGCCAGAGGATTCTTCTGCACGAGCCCCCGGGGGGGTGGATGTGGGTGAAAGTGACGTGAGTGGGATTTAATGGCTGGAAAGAGTCGTTCCAGCACAGCTCAGCGAGAAACTATGCACGACCAGGGAGGCTTTTGGAGAGATGAAACCAGATAGGGAAAGGGGCTGGCTGGTGGCTTCGGGGTTATGAACTCGGAGCTGGGAAATACTAGCACAGCTAACGACCCAAGGCCCAAAAAACCAAGGACGAGCCTGGCTGAGATACCAGAAAGCAAACCTTCCTCAATCTGATGCCCTCTATTAAAAGCACCAGTCCCTTCAGGAGTCTAGGCAGGGGTTAGAGCGCGGTGCTGATAACACCTACGTTGCAGGTTCGATCCCCGTATGCACTGCAGGGGTTGGACTAGAGAGGATCCTCGAAGAGAGGGACCACCACCCTGAGGAGGCAGCAAAAAACGCCCACAACCCTAAGTCCTTTAGAGAAGTTCCCAGGAATTCCAATGAGATTATTTGCAGGTAAATTCAGCAGCGATCCAGTGCTGGCTGGTGAGGGGACATTTGTTTCTGAGAAAGCAAGCAGAGAAGGAGCAGCGACTCTCTCTCTGTCTGAGATCATTTTGAGGGGATCCCCAGGGATCATCTAGCCTGCAATGCAGGGATCTCCCTGAGCAGCACTGAGCCTAGGAACCAGACGTGCAATTTGATCCCTCCACGTTCCGTCTGAATCCGGGCAAACGCGCTGCCTGCCCCGCCCGTTGCCTACCTGCGTGGATCCCACGCCACGCCCAGCCCAGGGACGCAATTTACCGAGAAACTACAATCCCCACAATGCCTTGCGCCAAAACCCGGGATTCTTCCATCATCTGATTGGCCAGGACTTGTTGACAGTGACAGATTGCCGCTTTCTATTGGTCGGGGAGTCCGCGAAAGACGCCTTTTCCTTTACTCCCGCCTCCAAAGACTATGCTCGGTGCTCGGGCCAATGATCGCCGAGGCAGCGATCGGACTGGCGGCGCGGCTGGCCAATGGGCGTGAAGGCGCGAATGGGGATAGTTTCGAGCGGAGCCGCGGCGCCGTGAGGGGGAAAGTGCGGCGGGAGCTCTGAGGTGCCTTTGGGTGGGAAACGTGAGGTAAGAAATGGAGCAAAAGCGCGTTTTTTGTGAGGGGGAAAGTGGGCGCAGGTAGAAAGAGGCGGGAGGCGAAGTTTTTTGGGTTGTTATGGTGCCCGAAATCTCCCTAGGCTCCCTTCCCGGGCGAAGAAGCCTCCGTCGAGGGAAGGGGTTCCTCGGCCTACTGATGGTAATTCCTTAATTCCTGAGACAATGGGAAGGTTTTTTTTAAAAAAAATTCCTCCCTTGCAGAGAAACATTTGGTCAGTTTGGGAGTTAAAATGGTTTCAGGGCTGTCTTCCTGTGCTGCTTCAGACATGTGTTTTATATATTCATGTACGTGTTTGCTTGGTACATTTATGAACATTTATTACATATCTAAGACCTTAAAATTCTTATAACACACGAGCTTCTTGTTGGAAGAACTCTATAGGAATGGAGTTATGGCCCTGTGGTTTTGACAAAAGAATTGAACTGAAATAGCAATGGTGAGACTCAGGGGCGTACCCAGGATCAAAACTAGGGGGGGGCAAGGGGCGGGGCCAAGGCACGGGAGGGGAGGGGCCACAAAGTGGGAATGTGGGCGGGGCTACAGAGCACAGGTGAAATCAAAATAAACCTGAAGCGACGGCGGCGAAGGGGAGAAAACCAGCGGCCGCCTAGAGGAGAAGAGGGAAGTCTGGGGGTGGGCGGGGGGGGGGGAGAGAAGGGAACCAGGCTTGGATCGGGGCCTCCGCGGAGGTCTGGAGCAAAGCCCCGGCCTCCGCGAAGCTATCCGAGGCTCCGTTGCTGCAGCGGTCTGGCAGGCGCTGAACGACTCCCGACGTTCGGGAGACCTTTGAGCACAGCCGCGCTGTGCGCATGCGCCCCGCTTTGCGCATGCGCAAAGGTCTCCCGAACGTCGGGAGCGTCAGCCCTTGCCCCCTCCCACACAGCGCGGCTGTGTGGACTCCGCACGGCTCGGGCGCAAGAGACTGCTGCGGGCGCCGAACTCGCGCTCCGCTGGGCTGTCCTCCGCCTCTGCCCACCAGCCCCGCCGGCAGCGCCACTCTTGCCCGCAGCTGCCCGACCGGCCCTGCCTCTAGAGTAGGGCAGCGGCCCCTCCCTGCCCCGCGGTGGGTACGCCCTTGGTGAGACTTAAATATTCATAAGAATAGGGCTTTTGGGGGGGGGTCCTGAAGGGGTGAAAGGTGGATTAACAGCACAGCCCTATCTCCTATACCTGTATAACTAGAAGAAAGCCCTGTTGAGTTAAATGGGAGTTGCTCTCAGGGGAACAGCACTGCAGCCTGTGTATGTAAATAAGTATGTAGTAATAATCATATTTTCTGTGGGACTTTGACATGGCAGCACAAATATTTGAAATTAATAATGTCTTTATTATATGATTTATTAACTGCTTAACCTAGTTTTTTAGTTGCGGCTATCTGGAGGAGACAAGCGCAGTAAGTACTGAGTGACAGTGAGATACTGCAGTGATGGACAAGTTTTTGAAAAGGAAAGAACTGGACTCTGAACAAAATTTGGAGCCAGATGAGAGCCCAAGTATGAGTGGGGATCAAAAGAAAGCAAAGATGGTTAGCTCAAGCAAATTCTCTGGCACAAGGCAATATAGCGAAAGCTATATTTCATTTGGATTTACTTTCACTGGAGATGCAAACAAACCAACTCCACTGTGCGTGGTGTGTGGTGAAAAGCTAGCTAACAGTGCTATGGTCCCAAGCAAACTTAAACGCCATCTCCAAACGAAACACCCTTCGCTTCAAAACAAGAATGCGGACTATTTTGTTCGCCTGCGTGAAAGCATGGAGAAACAGGCAACTTTCATGAGAAAAACCACAAAGGTAAATGAAAGAGCTCTTAAAGCTAGCTATCAAGTTGCTGAACTTATAGCCAAGTCAAAAATGTCACACACTGTGGCAGAGACATTAATACTTCCCGCCTGCAAAGCTATTGTAGAGGAGATGCTCGGACCTGAAGCAGCTAAGGAAATAGCCAAAGTCCCTCTCTCTTTTTTTGCAAGGCATTGCCAGAAAAAACAACAGGAGAAGAAATTTTTCGGGTCACATCAGAATACCTTGAACAAGGAGGACTTAAGTGGGAAAACTGCACAAGTGTCTGCACCGATGGAGCTGCAGCCATGGTCGGGCGCACCAAAGGCTTTGTAAGCAGAGTGAAGGAAAGAAATCCAGATGTGATTGTTACGCATTGTTTTTTACACCGTGAGGCCCTCGTAGCCAAGACTTTACCAGCAGACCTAGTTCATGTGTTGGATGATGAAGTGTGCATGCACACGAAAGCTCATACCAAAATAAAAACTTAGTTGGTCTTTAAGGTGCTACTGAAGTAAATATATATACAGTGGTACCTCGCAAGACGAATCCCTCGCGCAACGAAAAACTTGCTAGACGAAAGCATTTTGCGATGTTTTCGGCGCTTCGCCAAATAAAGTTTTCTATGGCCGCGCTTCACAAGATGAAGTTTTTCAGTTTTTTGTTTGTTTTTGCTGCAGCAAACCACGCTTCGGAAGACGAAGCGACTCGCGGAATTAATTACTGTACTTTCGTCTTGCGAGGCACCACTGTATCTAAAAACAATTTCAAGTCCAACACAGACGCCAATTGGGATTTTAACAATCACTTTTAAAAGCCTTCTTGGAAAAGGAAGTTCATTAACAGGCACAAAAAAAGTAACTGTGTGGCATATAGCGTGAGGGCCCTTCCTCAAAATTTTTCTGATCCCACTGTTTAAAATGGGGGATCTGTTGATTTCAGCTTCTCATTTTTCCATTCATAAGTTCAGTTCTCCACATTTCTGCACTGACATGCCATTTTATTTTTAGGAAAATCCTCACGAAAAGTTGTCAGCATTTCAGTGTGCAAATTTCTCCTGGTAAACTCACCTTTGCCTAATATAGTGCATTTTTCTCCAGGGTTTTTCACACAACACATTCATTTTTGTGCATTCTTTCCCCTAACGCACACATTTTTTTTGCACACAACATAACGTTTGCGGAACTGCACTGGAAAATTCAGAGAGCTGCAGATTTTGAAGGATGGCTGGTTCTGCCTGTGCGTTGCTTCAAGAAAGCGCAACTTATGTAGATTCACAGTAAAAAGTACTCTGAACCGAAGCCCCCCTGCCAACCCTCCTTTTTTAAAAAGCATATTTTTAATTAAAGATTTCATGGTTTACAAAAGTATGTGCAATGTCTTCTTTTTTCCAAGTTACATTTTCTACATATCCCTCCTTGAAATCTTTCCATGGGATCATGATGGGTGCATTAACTTGTTTCTAACCCAGTTTACGGATTAACATTTTAACTTCTGCAAAGTCATGAGATGTTTTGGAGCAGGCCTGAGTTACAGAGGCGAGCCTTCTGCACGGTGCGGTCAAAAGAAGCTGGCTCGCATTCAAATGTATCTCCAGGTAGAGGGCAAGAAAAGGGTGGCAGGAGGAGGGGAGAGAGAGAGAGAGAAGAGGTATAGTGTTATTGAAACCACTTCCAAAAGACTCCTGCCCTTCAGGTACATGGCGTTTCACAGGATCTGTAGGCAAGGAGGTGTTTTTAATTCTCTCAAAGTGTTATCTTGGATACCTTCCAGGGCCTAATCAATCACCAATGTCCTAGTGCTGGGAGGGTCTAAGTATTTTAGAACAGGTTTCTCAAATGAAGGTTTTTTCAAAGGCAAGTCAACTATTACAGAAAGGGGCGAAAGGAACAGAGCGGGAACTGGCAGCCCCAGGATGTGATGCAGGTCAGTGGGGGACCGGAGGCATGCCGTGCGTTTCAAATGCTGCTCCTCTTGCTTGCAATTGAACCTTGCCGATAGGTAAGTTAGGGGAGTTTTTAATATTTGATGTTTTATCGTGTTTTTCATATTCTGTTGGGAGCATCCCAGAGTGGCTGGGGAAACCCAGCCAGATGGGCAGGGTATAAATAAATACCTGTAAATAAATAACAGGTAAAGGACCCCTGGGAGGTTAAGTCCAGTCAAAGGCAACTATCAGCTTTCCGGGTCATGTGGCCAGCACGACTAAACAGCTTCTGGCACAATGGGACACTGTGATGGAAGCCAGAGCGCACAGAAACGCTGTTTACCTTCCCGTCGCAGTGGTACCTATTTATCTGCTTGCATTGGCATGCTTTTGAACTGCTAGGTTGGCAGGAGCTGGGACAGAGCAACGGGAGCTCACCCCATCGCGGGGATTCGAACCACCGACCTGATCGGCAAGCCCAAGAGGCTCAGTGGTTTAGACCACAGCACCACCCGCTCCCATAAAAACATTGCCAATACTGCTCACCTGCAACACCACCGACAGAACCACTCTCAGCTGGGAAACAAGACTGAAAACAAAGTATTGTTACAAGGGTTGTGCAGCACCCCAAATCTCTGCTGTGTGCTAGGAAGAGTCCAGAGGGTTCCACACAATATCTGGGGCAACTCAGACCGATGGGCAGGGTACAAGTAATAATAATAATAAACACTATTACAGTATTCCAGGCATTCACCCGGGGTTGTGCTTCCATTGGGGAAATGGAGGCACAGCAGAGGCTAGTGTCTTAGAAATATGGTTTGTTGTATGCATATTTACATCTGGGGTCTTCAGTGGAGGGGGCGGGCAGAACATCGTACCCCAAGGGCGACTCTCATTGCTCCTCTCATAGCCCCAGCAAGCTCAGGGCCAAAGCTGCAGTCTTACCTCTTGGGGCAGCATCTTCCAGCCAGCGCCAAGATGGTTCTGCCTTTTAGTCCCTGCATGGAGTTCTGCACACTTCCTTTCTTGTTCCTAGAAAGCTCCTAAACTAATAATAAAACCGCAAGCATTGCCGTGTGTGTCTGTGTAGAATATCTTCTCCTGCCTGTAGGACAGAAATAAGTTGCCAGCTCAGGGCAATTTACTTGAGTTCACCGAGGAGAGATATGTGAAGTCTCTGCACGCAGCCCACCAAGCCCAGCGATGTCTGGGTGGCAGGGGCTCCAGATTCTTTCCTGCTTCACGAAAACCTGTGCCACCCTCATGGCTTTAAGGTGCCACAAGACTCACAGCATCACAGAACTGTGGAGTTGGAAGGGACCCCAGGGGACATCTAGTCCAACCCCCTGCAATGCAGAAATCACAACTAAAGCACCCCAAAACTCCTGGCTTTTGCTGCAAGAAAGACTCATCCAGGGATTCCTCTGGAAGTTGTTTCCTAACCCAGCTACCTGAGAAGAAGAAAAAAGCCCCTTGCTCAGGCACAGAACACCTGCTTTACATGCAGAAGGTCCCCTGCTGAGCTGCAGTCAGTGTAGATCAGTGTTTCCCAAACTTGGGTCCCCAGCTGTTTTTGGACTCCAATTCCCATCACCCCTGACCACTGGTCCTTGCTAGGGATGGTGGGAGTTGTAGTCCAAAAACAGCAGGAGACCCAAGTTTAGGAAACCCTGGTATAGACAAGACTGAGCTAAGAGGACCAACAGTCTTTGACTTTGTGCAAGGAGTTCTTATGAGTTTGTGTTTTTTTACCAGGGGTTCTGTAGCTCTGAATGCAGGGGGCTGGACTAGATGGCCCTTGGGATCTCTTCTTAGCCTACCTTTCTTTTATTCCTTTGTGAGATGTGCTGTCAACCAGGCAGAGTGCAAAGAGCCCGTGGGGACATCAGAGACCACCCCTTGGAGAAGAGGAAGGAGTGCGGCTGGATCACTTTTCTTCCTGCCTGGCTTGTTTCCATTTCAGAATTAACAAAGAGAGAGAGAGAGAGGCCTATTATTGGATATTTCGTGCACAACAGATGGTTCTGCCTTTGCCTTTGAATTCTAAGCAGAAATTGCTAAGACAGCAAGAGAAATATATATATATATTTCATTTTCCATTGTCCTTGGGCTTCCTGCATTTCTCCAGGACAGATTAGAGGCTCCTCGGGGAAGCCAGAAGGGGGAACACGGCACCTACAGAGGCAGAACGGAAAGGGGGCGCGCAGAACGGAATACGGAGGCATTTCTGAGATGTGAAGCGCAGTTGACAGGACAGGACTGAGTGGCTGCAATGGCAGCGCCTTCCCAAAGTGGGAGATCAGGTGTGAGAAGAATGTGGGGGATCTTTGGAGCAAGTCCAAACGTGTGGAGGCTGGGAAGGAGAGAGGCGAGCGTTTTTTGCTCCAAAAGTGAGCTGGGGCCGCAGCCGGGCTGATAATCCCGATTGCTTGAGATAGAAAACCAGGAAGTCATTGCTCCTACCAAGTAAAATAAAAAAATTCCTTCAGTAGCACCTTAAAGACCAACTAAGTTTTTATTTTGGTATGAGCTTTCGTGTGCATGCACACTTCTTCAGATACAGTGAAATGGAAGTTTCCAGGCACTTATGTAGAGAAGGGGTGGGGATGGGGAGGGGAGGGGGGATCACTCAGAAGGGTGGTGGAAATGGGTGATTGACTGACTGATAGCTGTTGATGACCGCAAACGACTGCAAATGGTTTTGCATGAAAAAGCAAGGGTTGAGATGGCTGAAGATCGCTTATCATGTATAATGAGATAAGAACCCGATATCTCTGTTCAAACCAGGTCCCTCCATGGTTTTGAGCTTGGTGATAAGTTGCAATTCAGCAACTTCTCTTTCCAGTCTATTTCTGAAATTCTTTTGTAGTAAGACAGCTACTTTGAGATCTTGTATAGAATGTCCTGGGAGATTGAAGTGTTCTCCTACTGGTTTTTCTGTCTTCTGGTTCCTGATGTCAGATTTATGTCCATTTATCCTTTGGCGTAGGGTTTGGCCTGTTTGTCCAATATAGAGAGCTGAAGGGCACTGTTGGCATTTGATGGCATACACAATGTTAGTCAGCAAAGTCAGCAAAGACTTGGCATTGCAAACCTTAGAACCCAGATCCTTAAAAAGCCCAAACAAACCCAGAAACTGCTCACTTGGGCTGCATTTAAAGTACATGACTTCCTCTAAGGATTCCTTGAAACTAGTTTCTTGGAGCTCTGTTAGGGCAAACTACAGTTCCCGGGATTCTTTGGCGGGCGGAGCATGCTTTAAATGCGAAGCGTGTGTGAGTTATGGACTCACATCCCATTAAGTGTCCTTTATTTAGCAGAGTTTTTCGAGTGCTTAACACTTTAAATACCAGAGCAGTGCACAAGAGGAGAGAGAGAGAATTCAAGCTAAACAAAATAACAATGTCATAAATACAGTATAAAACAAGGTTCACACGGGCCCAATGCTAGCTGTGGACAGAAACTATCTATATGAGAAGGCCAGAGTGAAAAGGAAGGTTTTTCGCATCTCCCCAAGTTCATACCCCAAACAACTTAGGAGCATGTGAAGAGCCTGAGGATCAGGCCAACAGCTCATCAAGTCGAACAACCTGTTTACATAGTGGCCAAATGCCTCATAAGAGTTGAGAAATCTAGATAGACTGCTTCTGGGCCTGGAGGTTCCATAAGATCAGAAGAAGAAGAGACCTGTTGGATCAAGCCAGCAGCCCATCTGGTCCAGCATCCTGTTCTCACAGTGGCCAACCGGATGCCTGCGGGTCACAAGAGCCCTGCCCCTTCCTGTGGCTGCCAGCCACGGAGGCACAGCATAGCCACCGAGATTGGTAGCCATTGACAGACTTATCTTCCATCAATTTGCCCAGACTTATTTTAAAGGCACCCAAGTGTGTGAATGTTTACGGAGGCAGGAGAGGATATATTGTTTATTAATATCCTTCCTAACTTGCACTAGCAAGTTCTATAAATTAGCAGAGTTTTAACATTCCCATTTAAACGCACAGTGGGTAGCTGGTTGCAAGCTTGTTTAAGCTTCTCAATATAGATTCCGGGTAAGATCCCTTATTAACCCCTCTTAAAAGAATAAACACACCATAATCTTATCTAAGATACATAAAAGTAGTTTACTCACAGCATCATCAGTTCACAGATGGATCCCTGAAGGCAGACTTAGTTACATGTGAGTCTTTCCCATATGGAGATAGTCTCTTTCTCTGTTGGCTAAAAAGCTACTGGTCCAACGACAAAGTCCAAAAGGAGAAAAGAGGGAGATTTGCTACCTGCGCAGGTAAGGTCACACCCACCTGTAGTCACATGCAAGAGGAAGGATGCGCCAGGCCAGGAGTAAACAGGAAGTTTTCAACTGGCTGGAACAATCATACCCTTTGCATTTCCACTCTAGGCAAACAAGGAATGCTGTACTTGACTGCCACTAATGTATCGCATCCCACACTAAGTTGGTAGCTGCCTTGTTGCTTAGCTGCTCTGAAGCTTCCTGGCCCTGGGGATTGTCCCTTGTCCCTCTTCCCTTGCCTGCTCACCTCCAGACTGGGCAGGCTGTGAAACATCCAAGCATCACTCCCATTAACAATTAACTAATAACCAATTCATTAATTGCCCAAGCATTCACTGCAGTGACATAGGGCACCATCCGACCAGCGGGCGCTGCCATCACAACTAGGGTTTCTCCTGATCTCGGCTGGGTTAGAGCATGAGACTCTTAACCTCAGGGCCGTGGGCAAAAAATATTCCTGCATTGTAGAGGGTTGGACTAGATGACCCCTGTGAACCCTTCCAGCTCTGAAATTCTATCATTCTATGACTGCTGCACACAGGTCCCTCTTCTCTGTTTATGACATTGAGAGGTTCGCTGGACGCCATCACCTTCAGAGAGGCCCTCGGCGCTTGCGTACTGAGCTTCCTGCAAATCTTGGATTCTTTTCACTCCGAACTGCTGAAGAGAGGACAGATTCCAAGACAATAATGCCCACGTACACTACAAAGAACTTATAACTCACTCACTCTCCGCAACCAGAAGCAGCATAACCAGACGCTGGAAAGACCTGTCAGGAGTAAGCATGGAACAATGGTTCCAAATATTATGGGAAACAGCCCTACTAGAAAAATTAACCAATAAGCTGAAACTGACACAGGGACAAATAGAAGACGACGACTTCACCCCAGTATGATTCCCCTTTGTCACATACACAGCCCAACAAGACAATGACAAAAATCCACCAACAGCATACAAATCAATATGGCTAACCCAGGTATCCCCAAACTTTGGCCCTCCAGATGTTTTGGACTACAATTCCCATCATCTCTGTTAGCTAGGGATCATGGGAGTTGTAGGCCAAAACATCTGGAGGGCCGCAGTTTGGGAATGGCTGGGCTAACCTGATCCAAAACACCCACCCACCCCACTCACACACGGAACAAAACCCACTACAGCCAACCACACATGACTAACCATACCCTAGGCCGACCCCAACCTCTCTCACCACCAAGGGAACAATAGAGAACCTGCACAAGTGACGCTGACAAACCCGCCCCCCACATATATTAAGTAAAATAGAAACACCGTCACCTGGCCCCCCATCTACTTCTATCCCCCTCTTTCTTCCCAATGTCTCAACAAATGAAACTGATTTGTAAACATGTTATGAGAGACATTATATATATTTCCGTAACTCAAGAAAACCTTTAATTTAAAGAGAGAGAGAGAGAGAGAGAGGGACAGATGATCAGGAAGCTTGCTGTTCCTTTCTTACACACTGGGGTGGTTGTCTCTTAAAAAGAAAGAGAAAAGTGGCAGAGGGGAGAGAGGGAGGGAGAAAGAGAGAGAGAGACTGATGCTTCCTCTGTATTTTAAACTTGGCCTCTCACCCCATGTCTTCAATTAATGGAGGCAAAACTAATTAAGGAGGCAAACTGCGCTGCAAATTCCGCACAGGCTCCCCCATTTTTTTCCACCCAGCCTGTTGCCAGATTAGAAGGCGAGATCTGAATCGACATCTGTGGGCTTCATCTGTTGCTTGCATTTCTCTCCTCTTGTGGGAGTGAGAGGAGGGGAGGCAGCAGGGAGCAGTGATTAGGAGGACGGAGCTTGTTTTAACTCAGCCATTTATTCCTAGTTGTGTCATTGTTATCTTCTTGAAGCTGAGTGGAAGTTTTGCAGGCTCGGAGGTGGGAAGGAGCCAGCCTGGAGTTCTGAGCTTTACAGGGGAAGTGCAACTGTTGCAGAGTCAAGCAGCCTGCCGAGCCGGCTTGAGACTTAGCCGTGGATGGATGGAGCCTGGCTTTTGAAAATGAAGCTGTATCCCATCCATTCCGAGTCATGCGACTGTTTGGGTTTTTCTTATGTTTATTGATTTTTATACAACAGGCAAAACATTGGCCCTGTCTCCTTCCTCCCTGTCCCCAGATTCATGGCTGGTTAGGATGCGTTATCCCACAAGTTCAACATGTGTTTCAGGCAGATGAAAGCCATGTTCTTTTGGCCTTGCATCTATATATGTAGGCATTGTGCGCACAGATGTAACAGCCTTTCTCCGTAACCGCTGAACCATAATGTAACAAATTTGGCCACAATGTTCCATGCCCATCAGTGAGGGATCTGGCATAATTTTTTTTCCAAAAAAGCAAGCCTTTCATACCTAAAATAAGGATTAAACACAAAAAAGTGACACCCAAATTAGACGTCACCAGCAGAAGCTCTGAAGACTCCAGCAGCATCCAATAGAAAGGCAGATCGCCACCAGATGACATCACAAAATTCCACAGCAACCAACTGAAAACAGGCCTTTTGCAGCAACAAGGCTCAACATTGCCAAGTGGAGGTAGGGGCCTGCCTGGGGGGGGGCGAATATGGGGCAGGGATAGGTAATGGGTCAGAACAGGGTGGGGGGAGACACAGGGATGAAACCTGCCCTCTCCACAGTATCTCGCCTCGGCTTTGCAGACTAGGCTGAGTGGATTTAGGGGCCTGCCTGGGTGGGGGATGGGGGGGCAAATAGGCCGCAGCATAGAATCAACTGAATATGGGCCTTTTACAGGGCCATGCCTTTGGGTAGAATAAATGCTATTTCACATAACACACGTGGGTAGGGGAGTCAGGGTCGGGACAGGGCAAAAATTTGCAGAACACACGCATTGGGGAAATGTTTGTGTGCAAAATGAACGGGTCACAGAACGGGTCACAGGGATAACCCGGGGGGAGGGGCATAATAGGTCATGGATCAGGACAGAGTTGGGGGATTCACAGGGATGAAGGAGGGGGATGAGGGGGGAATCACAGGGATACTCTTTCTGACTATCGGTCGAATAAAGTGTTTTGATTGATTGATTGAATCACAGGGATACATCATGGATCGCCACAGGGTAGGGGAAATCACACAAATAACCCACAGCAATGCGTGGCAGGGCCAGCTAGTAGGAAATAGAATTCGACCAAATAGGGTTAGGGTTAAAATTGTCTGTAGCAGAGTCTTTTTCTTTTTCTTGCTGGCAGTTCCTGTGTTAATTCTTTCCATGAGGGTGAGATGCCGTTCTAGATTCCATTCTAGAATCCGTTCTCCAGTGCTTTGATATTACCAACCTAAGTCGCTTCCAAAGTTCCTCACTCCCATTACCGTAGCAAAGAAAGAGACCACACATATTTGGTAAGTTAAAAATGGTTTACTTACAAACTCTTCAAATTCATGAGCTTTTCCACACAGCAGTAAGAAAACACAGGCAGTAAAACTGAAGTTCCAAAGTGGTGCATGTTTCTAAATTATTTGTGTAGAAACACAAAGATGGCTTGCTTAAGCCATGTGGTCTAAGCTTGGAGCATCTTGCCTAAACCTCCTTGCTAACAAAGTTCACATGGTGGAATGGGAAAAACAAAGTCTTGATAACCCTTCCGCCCAAAGTTAAGGGGAGTGACCTAGCTAAGCCTGGCAGGACGGCTGAATATCCCACACAAATTTCAAAGAATGGCTGTGTTTCAGTTCTTCTACTGTTTCGGAAAGCGTGAATTAGTTCGATTCGCCTTTAAACGCAAACTGAAACAAAATTCTCTCCAACCCGCTCTTGTGATTGATGGTGAGCAATGAATTGTTCCTGGATCTCATTCCCCCCCCCCTGCCATCTCTAAGCTCGTTACATGTCTGAGACCACAGAGGCTGGATGTTAGTCCACCCTGAAGGCTTTTCTGCAAAGTGGAAAGGCAGAGGAGAAACATTTTAAAATAAAACAAATGGAACAAAGTTCCTGTTGCCTCATTGCCTTAGTCAAGCTGATCTCACAATGCATTTAGAGGGCTTCGAGTGCCTCCTTTTTAATCAAAGCTAGGGATGGGGAAAGGAATTTAATTTAGTTTACTATTAAAGGTTTAAACCTGAAGGAGCATCTCCACCCCAGCCCAGGCACTGAGGTCCTTCTCTGGGGGCCTTCTGGCAGTTCCCTCACTGTGAGAAGTGAAGTTACTGGGCAGAGGGCCTTCTCGGTAGTGACGCCTTCCCATCAGATGTCAAGGAGATAAGTAACTATATAACCTTTAGAAGACATCTGAAGGCAGCCCTGTAATAATAATAATAATAATAATAATAATAATAATAATAATATATTATTATTATTTATACCCCGCCCATCTGGCCGGGCTTCCCCAGCCACTCTGGGCGGCTTCCAACAGAAAGATAAAACACAATAATCTATTAAACATTAAAAGCCTCCCTGTCTTGGAAAGTTTTTAATGTTTGATGTTTTGCTGTGCTTTTATTATTCTAGAAGCTGCCCAGAGTGACTGGAGCAAACCTGAAGGAGCAACAGATGAGCGGGGTATAAGTAATCATCATCATCATCCAATGCCAGGGCCTTTTCAGCTCTGGCCCCGGCCGGGTAGAATGCCAAACCGCAGGAGATCAGGGGCCTGTGGGATTTGACATCTTTCTGCAGGGACTGCAAGATGGAACTGTTCCGCCTGGCCTTTGGGCTGGACTCAATCTAACACCTCCCCCTCTCTTTTTTTAAAAAATGGAATTTGTATACTGTATAGGTTTTCCCTCGGCTCTTTTTGCTGGCCCATGTAGGACCAGCATGGATAGTTGGCCCCGGTGAATATTTGATGTTTTCTCCCCTTATGGCTTTGATCTATAGGCTACCACTAAAACGAGGCTGTATTTTAAGCTGCATTTTAAACAGTATTAATCAAATGTGTGGTTTTTTTTTAAAAAAAATGTTTTTACTGTATTTATATTAAGTGTTAGCCGCCCTGAGCCCGGTCTTGGCCAGGGAGGGTGGGGTATAAATAAAATTTTATCATCATTCAATATGCACTTACCAAAGCAATTTGAGTATCGAAACACAGCCATCCTTCAAAATTGGGACATACCAGTACCTGAATTTTGCAGTGCAGTTCTCCTCTAAAACAAGGTTTGCAAAAGTGCACATATTACTACAAAAGCGTACATATAAATTAATATATCTGTGAAAAGAACATAAAAATACATTATATTAAGAGAAAGCAGCTGCAAAGGTGTGTGAAATAGTCAATGCTGTCTGCAAAATGTTCCTAAATGTATTTTTACAAGGACTTTAAAATAATAACAATCACAAATTGCTGCAGAAATGTGGCGAACTGGGTTTACGGTTGGGGGAAAATGAGAAGTTGAGGGAACCAAAATGGACTGTTCCTTTTGTTCCTACCCAAAGCCTAAGTGGGGAGTCTCATCTTCATTTTCATACTGTATCTCCCTCCCAAATAAAACCCTCATCTCTGTGAAAAGAGCTAAATTGCCACCTAAGCTGGCTCCCCTTAAGTTAGGCCACAAAAACAACAATAATAGGATGGTGTTCCTTTAAATATTATTTCACTGCTGGTCCCAGATTATGATGATGTTACATAACTATCTTGGAGACATTCCATGCAGACTTTCTAAAACGCTGTCCTTCCGGTATAGAAGCACAAGAGGGCGCTGCGCCTGAGCCTTTTCCCTCCCCAGCCTCCGCCAAGCAGCTTGACATTCAACATTTCAGCAAAACCCTGCAACAACCAACTTAGCAAAGGATTTATTTAAATGTAGACAGCTACTTTCCTGTAAACCGTGCAAGTCTTACAAAAAAATAAAAATTCTCCGCACTGCCAATCGCTTGCATGAATTATCACTGGATAAGTAGCTGTTGGAATGTAAAACAACTAATTAACCTTAATGGAATTATGCATTAATCTTGGCTGAAGAATATTTCCAGACTGTAGAAATAAAAACGACATGAGATATTAAATCAGTGCGTGAATTTTATTATTATTAAAAAAAAACACAACTCCACAACTCTGTGTGCTTTTGAAATGTGTCATAGGTTAGCAGCAGGCGGGAATCAATGCGCTCTTACAGTGGACATCTGCTTAAGCTGGGCAAACATTTTAACCCTCTGAGGTAGATGCAAGGCTTAGAATGGGGAGCAGCGAAGAGAGGAGCTGGGGCAAATCTGCCCCCTTGAAAAATATCAGCTCTCTCTGTTTGTGTGTGTGTGTGTGTGTGTGTGTGTGTGTGTATGATATTGTGGCACTGGGAGAGAGAGCAACAGCTGGGGCAATGGGGAAGGAGTTACCAGAAAGCTCAGTGACTTCGTGCAAAACATTCTATATTCATTTTTTGGCATCTCCAGTTAAAAGAACATCTGGTTGCAGGACACAGAAAAACCTCTGCCTCCTCTTGATTAAAATAGAGAATTAACGGATTTTTAAAAAAACAAAAACACCTCGGCTAGCTTTAGAGAAGCGTTAAGGTGCTCCTAAATTCACTCGTGCAGCAGAAAGGCTTGGGAATTGCAAACGAAGGTGCCCCGCCTTGACTGAAACACCATGTGTAAGTCAGCCTTTGCCAACCTGGTGCCCTCCAGATATTTTGGGACACAACTCCCATCAGCCTCAGCTGGCGCGGGTTGGTGAAGAAGGCTAACCTCATCCCTAAATGCATCCCACTCTCTCACAAATGTGATGTTGTAGAGTACCAGACTAGGACCTGGGAGACCCAGGTTCATATCACTGCATCTAAGACTAATTTCCTATTGCTAAGGCAAATCTCCTTGGTTTTTAGGATGAATGTCATAGGCTGTATTAGGGCTGCCAGATATATCTGGGATTCGCCCATTGGGAATAGTGTCCAGGTGGATTTTTCGAAAAACACTGAAATGTCTGGAAAAACCTGGACTTCTGGCAACCATATTGAAAGTGTTGATTTTTTTATTTTGGCAAATTTTCTTTGCAGAAAAAGATCAACAACTTTTCACTTTTAAAATATGGCAACCCTATGCCATATCAAGGTAATATGCTGAAAAATCTACACAATGCATTTTCCCCCTGTTCGGGATAACTGAAGTAATTGTACAAACAGCTCCAGAACCAGCCATCTGATCTCTTTTAGATATTCCAGGGGCAGAGCACTCAACTCCTTATGGATATTTGCAGGGGGGGGGGTTCAACTTTGTAATTGCTGCAAGCCCAGCGTGGATTGTAAAACAGCAAAATTCGCATCTGACCCCTGAAGAGTTAAGGCAGAGTGAGCCAAAAGATAAATACTGTCATATATTATGGGCACAACAGACCCAATGTTAAGCACTTTCAAATTCCACCAGTATCAACAAGAAGAGAGATAAACATGTGCTTGGTTTTCCCATTGAAATCAGAGGGCCCTAACTTTGGCTCAGTTTGTACCCTGTGATTTTATTACTGGGCAGCACCGAGCCAAAATTGGTTTAACCAGTGAATCGCTTGTAGCAACTGCTGCTTGTCTAAATGAATTATTTTACAGGAGCTTTGATAATCTGTTGTTATCACACCCCCAAAACTTGTTTAGACCTTGTTTTCTCTGCGGTGCAGGAAGAGGGTGATCTGAAGCGGGGGGGGGGTGTTGATATCAGTCCCTTGTCACGGCCAGGTGATTTCCCAGTTGCTAGGACTGGTGCCCTTTTTGAAGCCATGGCCAACCTGTGGAACATCCATATGACTTGGGCCATTGGCATGATCCCTGCTGTTTTGTGGAGCCCTCTTGGCTCCCTGGTATACTCCAGAGCTTAGGGTGAGGAAACAAGCTGGGAGATGGCAAATAATAATAATGATAATGATAATAATAATAATATATACCTCACCCATCTGGCTGGAGTTCTCTAGTCACTCTGTACAGGTCCCAGCAAAATTGTAAAAATACAATAAAACATCAAATATTTAAAACTTCCCTAAACAGGGATGCATATTGATATTTTTGTTGTTAGGCGCCCTGAGCACGGCCTTGACTGGGGAGGGCGGGGTATTATTATTATTATTATTAGGCTGAGGCCATCTAGGGCTTTCAAGGTCAGCACCAACACTTTGAATTGTGCTCGGAAACGTACTGGGAGCCAATGTAGGTCTTTCAGGACTGGTGTTATGTGGTCTCGGCGGCCGCTCCCAGTCCATAGCTGCCAAGTTTTCTCTTTTCTCGCGAGGAAGCCTATTCAGCATAAGAGAAAATCCCTGTAAAAAAGGGATAACTTGGCAGCTATGTCCCAGTCACCAGTCTAGCTGCTGCATTCTGGATTAGTTGTAGTTTCCGCGTCACCTTCAAAGGTAGCCCCACGTAAAGTGCATTGCATTACTCCAAGCGGGAGATAAATAGAGCTTGAATGCAAGTGCAGAAAAACTCCAGTTGAATGCAATTGAACACTGATAAGGACTCATCATTGAGCCTACCTAGTAGGGTGGAAGGCATACTTTGCAGCCTCCATTGCATCCTCATTGTGTCTGGCTCAAGTGAGGCGACAAAACTGGCAGTAGCTTGTTTTTGCAAAGCATTTTGAGGATAAAATTGATCCTGATACTGTCAGGATTCACCAGGATCCTGACTGCTGTTACCACAGATTGGATTCAAGAAGTGTCCAGTCCTGTGGTGTTGGGTGAGTTTAAGTTGGTAATGATCGAAGATGTGGACAAGGCCCTTGGATTGGCCAGGGAGAGCCCTTGCGCTCTTGCCCCTCTTAGTTTCTGGTGGTGCGCTCCTTCCTGAAACTTTGCTGCTTCAGCCTATAAGTACAAGGATGTAGGGTAGGATCGTCCTTTGTGTAAGAAACTCCCGGCAGTAGAAAGCCAGCAGTTCAGGGTTTTAATTCAGTTTTCTCCCTGACGTCCAAGTAAACTGCCTTGTGGGGTATATAAATTAAGTAAATAAATGCCCCAAGAGCCTTGCAAGAACAATGCGGAAATATTAGGAGGGAATAGTGGTAGCTGCAATGGGCACCTGCAAAGCTCTCATAGCAAACCCCCTCCAATTTCTAAAGCAGACACACTAATTGGTGCACTTTGCAGGCTCTGCCAGTAGCTCCCGGACAGCCTGAGCAGCTGGGACTAGCCTTTTAATAAAGAATTCCTAGTGCCCTGCTCTGGGGAACATTAAATCAAACGTGTTTGTTATGGCTTTCAATAGTCATAGCAGCAAGCGGCAAAGGATGGTGCTCTGCCCATCTCCCCCCCCCCTCCGCCAGGAGTCTGTGTTTTCTTGGAACAGGCCTTGGCTGGCCTCAACATCCCACAGTGTGCCCTGCAAACATGTTGGAGGACACTTCTGGGTTCAGATATCTAACAGTTTTTCAGTGACTTTGCAGGTTTCAGTGCTGGAAGTCAGAGTCATAGCTATAAGGGGCTAGATGGGGGGGTTGCCCCAGGCGAAGCATCCAGAGGTGGCGCTGTGGTCTGAACCACTGACCCTCTTGGGCTTGCTGATAAGAAGGTCAGCGGTTTGAATCCCTGTGACGGGGTGAGCTCCCGTTGCTCTGTCCCAGCTCCTGCCAACCTAGCAGTTCCAAAGCACGCCAGTGCGAGTAGATAAATAGGTGCCGCTGTGGCGGGAAGGTAAATGGCCTTTCCTGGCACTCATCACGGTCCTCCATGTGCCAGTAGCAGTTTAGTCCTGCTGGTCACATGACCCAGAAAACTGTGGACAAACGCCGGCTCCCTCAGCCTGAAAGTGAGATGAGCGCCACAACCCCATAGTCACTTTTGACTGGACTTAACCATCCAGGGGTCCTTTGCCTCTTTTTTTCCTTCTGTGTGTGCATTGATCCTCATTTGCTTGTGGGGAAATTAGAAGACGCTGGCCATTTAATGAGCATTTGTTCTGATTTGTTCGTGGGGCAGTCAGACAACGCTACATCAATGCAAGTGATACTTGACATATCACAAAAAGTCCAATCCTTTTAGGGAAGAGGGTATTCTGCACGGAACATCCCAATGATCAACTATCTTTGGATAATTATCTTTTGCCGGTACGTGATTGAACCCCACCCCAAAACAGTAAGAGCCTAGAAGCACCCTCTGTTAGGTTTTTATGTGGGATTATTTCTGATTTGTTTGCAGGGTGGTTAGATGACAAGAAAAGGAGGAGGAGGAGGAGGAGGAGGAGGAAGAGTTTGGATTTGACACCCTGCCTTTCACTCCCCTTAAGGAGTCTCAAAGCAGCTCACAATCTCCTTTCCCTTCCTCCCCCACAAAAAAACACACTCTGTGAGGTGAGTGAGGCTGAGAGACTTCAGAGTAGTGTGACTAGCCCAAGGTCACCCAGCAGCTGCATGTGGAGGAGCGGGGAAGCGAACCTGGTTCACCAGATTACAAGTCTACCGCTCTTGTCTTCCCATGGGTCACTTGTGGTCACTGACTGGTTGGACACAGAAGAATGGTAGGAAGAACCAGCTGAGGAACCTCCAAGGGAAGAAGGCTCAGAACCAGGGGATTGGAGGTGTTGGAAGCTGAAGAGCTAGCAGGGGGAGTCTGTGGCAGAGAGAAGTCCAGAATCAGAGGCAAACAGGCATAGTCTCCGTTTCTTGGGTAAAACACTGGAGAGGAGGGGACATAGGCAACTGTGGGGAAGCAAGGGCTTTCAGTCTCATCAACTGCTTCATGGGGGCCAGACCTTCCGGACAAGAGTTGCTGTACCCATTAGGCATGACACTCCTGTGCAGATTGTGGTTTTGCTAATGAAGAGTTAACGTCAACTTGTTTCGTGTGATTTACTGCTGGCTTGTTCCTGTCACTTGTTCATTCCACCCTTTCCAATGCATTTTGCCCTCAGTCTGCAACATATTTCTGTGCACGTTTGCTTGTTTTTAAGTGCATTTGTTGTGCTAGGCCTAGGGTGACAGAATGCTTTAATCCACCTCATGCTGAGATCTATAGATGAAGACTGTCTCAAGGCAAATTTTAAAAAATGCAGTATAAACATCAACAATTGGGAAACACTTGCCTGCAAGCGCTCCAATTGGAGAACAGCCTTTCCCAAAGGTGTCCTGGGCTTTGAAGATGCTTGGCAAACCCTCACCGTGATCAACTCCCACCCGGAAACCTGTGTCCCCACTGTGGAAGGATGTGTGGATCCAGAATTGGCCTCCACAGTCACTGACGGACTCGCTGTTAAAACAGTGTTTTGGAAGACAATTTTACTTGGCTACGAGTGATCGCCAAAGAAGAGAAGAAGCAAGAAGACAAATTTAATAAATAAATAAATAAATAAATAAATAATAATGTATTATTTGTACCCCGCCCATCTGGCCGGGTCTCCCCAGCCACTCTGGGCGGCTTCCAACAGAAGAATAAAACACAAGAATCTATTAAACATTAAAAGCCTCCCTGATGTCTTCTAAAAGTCTGGTAGTTGTTTTCCTCTTTGACATCTGTTGGGAGGGCGTTCCACAAGGTAGGCGCCACCACCGAGAAGGCCCTCTGCCTAGTTCCCTGCAACTTGGCTTCTCGCAACGAGGGAGCCGCCAGAAGGCCCTCGGTGCTGGACCTCAGTGTCCGGGCAGAATAATAAAATTATTAACGTGCAAACCTGAAGTTCCAGTATGCATCTGAATCCCTCCTGCAAAATACAGACAGCCTGGAGGCTCCCTGAGAGATGTGGATGGTCACCACTGACTAGATATGGCAGATTTTAAAATACAGATTGCATCAGCTGGGGATGGGGGAGTTGATAATTAATGGGATCAAAGCTGTTGTAGAGAGGAAATGCAACTCTTCCCCTCCCCTACCGCAGTCCTGATGAAAAATCCCTCCTCTGAGGTTACTTTGTGTGGAAACTCCCCACAGATACTGGTTGGGGATTCTGGTAAGTAGGCAGGTCAATCAGTTATCTGCTCCCAGTGTTGGATGCGCAAGACAACATCCTCCTAAGATGCATATATGCTTGTTATCTTTCTGGAGCGTCTGTGTGCATACATTTTAAGATGCTGCTGTGAGCCCGCCACGGGCTGCAGCCGTTGCTATAGCATCCTCTAGCAAGAACTCTGTTGTTGTGGGGGTTTTTTTGGTATCTGGGAGAAGATGATCTGGAAAAAAAACATTTCTGCAAAGCAGCTCTGAATAGGTGTCACCAGTATTCTGATGATACCCAGCTCTATTCCACTGTAACTTCTGAATCAGAAGAGGTCTTGCATGCCCTAAATCTGGATGGAATCATGGGCTGGATGAGGACTAATAAACTGTGTGTAATTATCCTGACAACAGAGAGACCCTATAGAGGGGTAGCCCATTGGGAAGTTTTTTTAAATAAAAAAAACTTACCAGATTTCCTCCCCCCCCCCCAAGGTAAACCTGGATTTAAAGAGCGGGGGACAGAATGTAGCATACCCTCCAACATTTCTCTGATGAAAATAGGGATGTCCTAAAGGTAAAGGGACCCCTGACCATTAGGTCCAGTCGTGACCGACTCTGGGGTTGCGCGCTCATCTCGCATTATTGGCCGAGGGAGCCGGCGTATAGCTTCCAGGTCATGTGGCCAGCAAACCATAGCTTCCAGGTCAAACCATAGCTTCCAGGTCATGTGGCCAGCAAACCAGAGCAGCACATGGAAACGCCGCTTACCTTCCCGCTGCAGCGGTTCCTAGTTATCTACTTGCATTTTGACGTGCTTTCGAACTGCTAGGTTGGCAGGAGCTGGGACCAAGCAACGGGAGCTCACCCCGTCGCAGGGATTCGAACCGCCGACCTTCTGATCAGCAAGCCCTAGGCTCAGTGGTTTAACCACAGCGCCACCTGGGTCCCTATTCCATTATTCCATTATTCCATTATTATGTCCTATTCCATAATAATAATAATAATAATAATAATTGTTGTTTAGTCGTTTAGTCGTGTCCGACTCTTCGTGACCCCATGGACCATAGCACGCCAGGCACTCCTGTCTTGCACTGCCTCCCGCAGTTTGGTCAAACTCATGTTCGTAGCTTCGAGAACACTGTCCAACCAATGATAATAGTAACAACAACAACAACAACAACAACAAGAATACTCCACCCATTTGATTGGGTTGGACTGGCCACTCTGGGCTGCTTCCAACATATACAAAAGCATAACAAAACATTAAATATATAAAAAAACTTCCCTATACAGGGCTGCCTTCAAATGGCTTGGGGGGTCGGATGATGCCAAATAGGGACATCCTAAGGAAAAGCAGGACATTCCAGGATCAGATGAGAAACTGGGACTGCTTCTGTAAATCTGGGACTGTCCCTGGGAAACAGGGGCACTTGGAGAGTCTGATATAGATTGGTATTTTGAGGCTGCCACCATGTGGACTTTGTGAAAAACTTTCATGCATGAAACCATCCACCCCATTTGGAAACACCCAAGATATCCTGCCTGTGCCATGCGGTTGCCACAAACATTTATATTCAGGTAAGGAAGAATGCACCAGGAAGCTGAGCGGCTATCATCCAGGCCTCAAAGATCAGAAGGACTTTTTCCTTATCCCTGCCATACTTAAATCCAACTAGTATGTATGTTTTGCCCAACACAAGAGGTTAACCGTATCAACTTCCTGCTCTCCCCCGCTCCCAGGAAAACAGACAAGCAGCTAAGTTACACTGCAGAAGTGATCTTATTTTAAGGCGGCTATTGTTGGGATTTCATGCCCCTGCCATGCCAGGAGGAGAGAGCAACAGGTGGTAGCTTGAGTCAGCCTCTGTTGAGGAAGTCATGCATTTGTTGCAACCTTTGGCTTTGTTAATGAGGTCTTAGTTGTGGATTTGATACCAATGGAAAGACAGGGGAGGATCTACTTGCACCTGTTAGAAATCAGGGGAAGGTTTTGGTTAATGGGTCTGATGATGTAGTGGACATGACTGAACCCAGTGCTTATGAAGACGTTAGCTGGGGTGGAAGCATGAGAGGGCGAGTGTTATTATCATCATCATCATTATAATAATAATTATTTTCTATACTGCCCTTCATCAGAAGATCACAGGGTGGTTTACAGTATAAAAAACACAAAAATGCATAACATAGCAACCACAACAAAACAATGATAATTCCCCACCCCCTCAAGTTTAAAAGTCTATAGATTGTTTAAGTAGACAAAGGCCTAGGAAAAGAGGAATGTTTTTGCCTGGCGCCTAAAAATAGGTAATGAAGGTGCCAGGCGAGCCTCCCTTGAGAGAGCATTGCACAAGCAGGCATCACACAAGCTATTGGAGAGTTTTGAATTTGAGCAGTTACATACATGCCCAACCTCTGTCTATTTTGTTTTGGTTTTAAAAACAAACATTAAAACTTAAGTTTTAAATGACTCAGGTCCCAAGTATCTAAAAGGCTGTATTGGGTGCTGAGGTAGGCAGAGGAGGCTCCCTGTGTGCAGATGCTCAAGGGAGAGACTTCTTTGTGGTGGCCCCTAAGCTGCGGAACTTCCTCCCCACAGAGGTGCACCCGGCATTTTCATTATACAGCTTATAGAGAATGCTGAGGATGCACTTATTTACCCTAGCTTTTGATACTTGAGGTGTATGGGTTTTTTTAAAATTTTATTTGTGACTCTAAGCTGTTTTACACTGTTGTTGTTGTTTTTAATTGTGTTTAATGCTGTATCCTGTATTGGGACTGTAGGGTGAAGGGCTGGCAACAAATAGATAAAGGAACAAATAAATAAAGTGGGAAGAAAATGCATGCCGGCCACACTCCTAATTCCCCATTTAGAACCCAGCCCACTTTGTTTGATCTTTGGACATCTGGGTTATGTTAGTGAGCAGATATAAAGAAGTTGGCTAGCACATCCCAAATATGAAAATCTGAAAGTATTAGGCACCTATAACAATACACACTGGAAAATTAAAGAAGTGAATTATGTGAAAGATAGATTTAAAAAAACCCTCTTGGGCAGCAAATCCCACTCACAATAAATTTGTGAATTTTTTTAAAATTAATTTTGCTCACCACATTACTGTATTAGATTGCTCATCACACTCAGCATTTTATTTTCACTTAATGTATTTTCTACATATTTTCTATTGACTAGAGTTGGTGATTATTCACCAGAGAGGATGTTCCGGGGCAATGAGCACCCTGACAAGCTTTGCTGGTGTACTCTTTGAAACAACCTCCTCACAGAAGCGTTTTACGCACAATGAGCAGCAAGTGTACTAAACACGAATTTCCAGCATGGTGAGTACACGTGAAGTCATATTGTGTGTGGTAAAATTGTGGGTTGAGGAACTGCGTGGGCTGAGCGGTGTGCTGTGTTCCAAGAATGCATCAGGGCCATGATACGCTACAGCAAGGCTGCCAGAAATAGCATGACTTATGGCGTCTCCATGAACGTAAGTTGCATTTGTGGTTAAGTAATCTGTGATTCTGCTGCTGCTGTACAACGTGGCTGTGATCTGGTTCACACTTCATATGGCAAGGACGTTCAGATTACGGAAGGGTCATAGCTCAGACCCAAACCACATGCGTGGTGTTGTTTTTAACACAAAAAGCGTCAGATTGAGGACGAGAGCTGATCATTTTAAGGATTACAGCAGGCAGGGGGATGAGGAATTAAAGTCTTTCCTCCCCAGTTGCATTCCATGGAACATGCCACCAGAAACTGATACTACATGCATTGGGAGGAAATCCCTTCAGCAGACTTGGGCCTCTTTTAGTTTAGTAAAAATACAAGCAAGCGGGTCCAGTGTGGTGTAGTGGTTAAGAGCAGTAGACTCCTAATCTGGGGAACCGGGTTCGCGTCTCCGCTCTTCCACATGCAGCTGCTGGGTGACCTTGGGCTAGTCACACTTCTTTGAAGTCTCTCAGCCCCACTCACTTCACAGAGTGTTTGTTGTGGGGAAGGAAGGGCAAGGAGAATGTTAGCCGGTTTGAGACTCCTTCGGGTAGTGATAAAGCGGGATATCAAATCCAAACTCTTCTTCTTTTTATCGAGGAGCATAAATGATGGATGGTGTGGAAAAAGTAGTTTCTCTCTCTCAAAATACTAGACACCCAAGTCACCTGGATTCAGGATAGGCAACAGTACTTCACACAGCATATAGTTAGACTATGAGGTTTGTTGTTTAGTCGTGTCCGACTCTTCGTGACCCCCATAGACCATAGCACGCCAGGCACTCCTGTCTTCCACTGCCTCCCGCAGTTTGGTCAAACTCATGTTCGTAGCTTCGAGAACACTGTCCAACCATCTCGTCCTCTGTCGTCCCCTTCTCCTAGTGCCCTCAATCTTTCCCAACATCAGGGTCTTTTCCAAGGATTCTTCTCTTCTCATGAGGTGGCCAAAGTATTGGAGCCTCAGCTTCACAATCTGTCCTTCCAGTGAGCACTCAGGGCTGATTTCCTTCAGAATGGATAGGTTTGATCTTCTTGCAGTCCATGGGACTCTCAAGAGTCTCCTCCAGCACCATAATTCAAAAGCATCAATTCTTCGGCGATCAGCCTTCTTTATGGTCCAGCTCTCACTTCCATACATCACTACTGGGAAAACCATAGCTTTAACTATACGGACCTTTGTAGGCAAGGTGATGTCTCTTACTTTTTAAGATGCTGTCTAGGTTTGTCATTGCTTTTCTCCCAAGAAGCAGGCGTCTTTTAATTTCATGACTGCTGTCACCATCTGCAGTGATCAAGGAGCCCAAGAAAGTAAAATCTCTCACTGCCTCCATTTCCTCCCCTTCTATTTGCCAGGAGGTGATGGGACCAGTGGCCATGATCTTGGTTTTTTTGATGTTGAACTTCAGACCACATTTTGCGCTCTCCTCTTTCACCCTCATTAAAAGGTTCTTTAATTCTTCCTCACTTTCTGCCATCAAGGTTGTGTCATCTCCATATCTGAGGTTGTTGATATTTCTTCCGGCGATGATTACAGTACTTGAAGATGCAGTAATTAGGGCCAACGAGACAGCATGCATGGGGGCAGGGGGGGCAGGAAGCTGCTACAAATGGCTAGAGCTTGGAAGGGCCTCGGGGCCCCATTATCTTGCATATGTTTTATGTAGCACTTAAAATATATATCTTGCATTCAGTATATGCAGAATTCTGAATAATGGCTTGCAAACTTGTGGAGTGAATAGAACATTCTTGGCTCTATACGCTTCTGGCCTATGACAGTGTAATCTCCTCTGAGCAGTCACATTTACATGTTTTCGTAAGTGAACACTGTGCAAATGCAACAAAGTTGTCCTGTTACACAGCCAAGTTAAAAATTTAAAGTGTATGGTTAGTTCAGCAATGATTGTGAGGGTGATTGTATTTTTGACATGAGCCTTTAGGCTCTTCATATTCTCAACAGGTACTGTCAGAGGGTCTGATGTGGCTACTCTAGAGTAACGACTCCAGCATGGTCTTTTTAGGCTTTTATTAAGTGCTGATTATTTACAGTGTTCAGAGCGGTTAATATACATCCTTAAGGTGAGGTGTCAGAACCTCCGAATGGCGATTGGCGCGTTTTCTTCCAGCATAGAAGCTTTGGTAGACCCAACCTCTTCCCCCTACGTTTGCGTCGCAATTCGGGAGTTGGGGGGATTGGCCTCCCCCCCCCCGTGCGCCCAACTTCCTGTCCCACCTGGGGCATGGGCTCCGCAACCTTGCCTGAGCCTCGGACACCACTTCCTGACTCTCCGCTGGAGGCAGAGCTCTCCCTACTCTCTCCAGCGCTTGGGGATGGGCTGGAACTTAAGATGGGAGGGACTTCCCTGTATCCCTTGTCCCTCACAGGTACAGATCCAATCATATTTATGATTGACATAAACATGAGATAACACACTTGTTTTATATCCTGTGTAAATATTTTTAGCTGGTCTGCGCTTACCGGGGGCCCAATTCCCCCCCCCCGGGGGCTCCAAAGCCACCCTTGGCTGCCTTGGCAGTAACAATCACGACCCTGGAAGGTTTAAAAAGGGGATCGAACAAATTCATGGAGGAAAAGGCTATTGTTTGTGATGGCTGTATAATGCTATGCCATGTATTGGAAGCCGTGTACACTTGAAGGCCAGTCACTGAGAGACAACGGCAGGTGAGCGCTTGTGCCATACTTGTGAGCTTCCCACGTGGTTCACCAAAGGATCAGGCCTTTGGTCTGACCCAGCCGGGCTCCTATTGAGCGTTTATAAGTTGCAGATTCACAAGAAAGGTTCTCCTTGGGGCTCTGATGGAGAGGCGAGGATTAGTTCCCATTCTGTGCCCACTGTGACCCTGATAATTATTGCCCCACCCTCAGCCGATGCTATTTTTATTTGTTAAAAGGGCTTGCGTGTTAAATGCAAAACCACTTTTATTTTGCCCTTAAGTGACAGAGCACATGCTCCGCACGCAGAAAGCCTTCATGTCCGTCATAGATTGTGGGGCGGAAATATGGATTTATAAACCTAAGAGGTTCACCAGGAAGCTGCAAGCTGGAGAGGAGAGGGCCGAGAGAGGCTAGCCATGAATAAAAAACGCTTGACCGTTTGCGTTTAGCTAGCACCACCAGTGGCTCAGCTGGGTGTGCTGCCACTGTGCTTAATGTGTGAATGGACTGACCTGCAGGCTAGCAGCACAGCCCCTCAGCATGCACAGTCTGAAGCCCCTCTCGCCTCCAATGCGCTGTGCTTTCTGCAACCCTCTCAGCACATTTACTGGGGAGCAAGCCGCACTGACGGCACTGGGGCTTACTTCCAAGTAAAGCCGCACAGGAATGCGATGCTGGCCTGCTGCCCGTTTGTAACCCACGCTTACGGATTTTACTTTTAAACTGCTTTTCAAAGAGCGCTGTCAACTTAAGCGGCGCCTTGTACAACAGAAGCACCCCGACCACATGCACAGACAGGTGATGCCCTAAATATCCTGCCAAGCACACTCACACTTAGGTGGTGGCTGTCACGGGGGGGGGGCAACTTGAATATAATATGGGGGGGGGGGAGACAGGTAAGCTCTGCCCTGCATAATTGCTCACTTGACGTGCAACGGAAATTCCCTTATGCTGAATAGGCTTCCTAGTGAGAAATGGGAAAACTTGACAGCTATGCATGCAACACACCCACCACTGGAATGGCAATGCCCATCAACTTTTTTTTGGGGGGCGGCAGCCCCTCAAATATTTAATTGGGGTGCATGGGTGGGTTTGGCCAGGGGGGCACAGAGGAGGGCAGCTGCCCCCTAAATAAAGTAAATAAATGAAAAAATGCTGAACTGAGCAACTGCGTCTCAGATAACTCGGTTCTGCAACCCCCCCCATCAATCCTATGGCTGTCCCCCCTCCCCGCGTCTACTTGCAGGGAGAAAAGCAGCACCAGAATTCAACCCCCCCTTCTAAAAACGAAGCCTCTCGTTAACATCTAACGCCTGGTGAGGAGGATACAGGCAGCTGCTGCGCCCGCAGCCCGGCGAGCTCTCTGCCCATGCTCAGAGGCGCTCTTTCCCGAGGGGCAGGTAGGCGGGCGTGAGGCGTCGTCGTCGTCGTCGAGTTCGGGCTGCTGCTGCCGAGGGGAGCGCGGCCTGGTGTCGCTGCTGCCCGCGAGGACCGGAGGCGGAGGAGGCGGCGGCGGTTCCCCTCAGGCGGCTCCTGCCACCCAGCCCAAGATGGCGGCGCGCGGCTGAGGCGGTTTGGGCCCCTCGCCTCGTCGGCGGCGTCGGCCTCCCCTTCTCCGTCCTCCGCCAGCCCCTCGGCCGCGTCCCGCCCCATCTCCTCCTCCTCCTCCTCCTCCGCGCCCCCTCGCCATTCCGCCCGCCCTCGGGAGCCGAGCAGGCGGAGCAGGCGCCGGAGGCTGAGAGAGCCGGACTGGACAGGGGGCCCCGGGCGCCCAGGAGCCCCGCCAAGGGAGCCGGGGCCCCAGAAGAAGAAGGAGGAGGAGGAGGAGAACCACCAGCACCCGCCGCCCCAGCAGGAGAGAAGAAGGGCCGCCCCAGCCACTGCGCTCCTCGCCGGCCCCGGGCGCGCCCGGTCCTCCTGGCCGCCAAGGAAGGCGACGACCCCCGGTCCTTCCCCGCGGAGGAGAGAGGGAGGCCTTGGCCCGGCCTGAGTCCGGCGGAGGCAGCAGGTGAGCCCGCCGGGGGTGGAGGGGCTGAGCTGTCAGGCGAGGAAGGGAAGCCCGGGGGTCGAGGCTTGGCTTTTGGGGTGGGGGAGTTTGCAAAAAATGAATTTTTTTTGGGGGGGGGGCGAAGAAGCTCGCGGGGGGAGGTTTAAAGAAGGGGGCGGGGCACCGGGGTGCATTTTGGAGGGGGGGGTCTGCCAGGAAGCCAAGGGGCGATTTGGGTGGGTGCGAAGGAGGGGGCGGGGTCCGGGAGTAGGGTTTTTTTTGGCGCTGCACCAGAAGGAGGGGGGGAATTGTATGATTTTGGGGTCTGGGGGTGACAGGGCAGGGGGCAGGGGCGTGTTGGTGCAAAAGCCTGGCGATTTTTTTGGGGGGGGGTCGTCGTGGGGTGGGTGAGTCTCCCAGGGGAGTATGGTGGGTGCTGGAGAGCAGGGCTCCCCCGGGGGAGGTCTCTGTGCCAAGAGGAGGTTGTGGCAGATAGAAGGGAGTTTGCTTCTTTTGGGGAGGGGAGCGTGTGAGGGCAAGGGGACACACGGGGGTACCCCCCCCCGCAGGAAGAAGACTTTCCCCCAAATGGTTGCAGACAGGTCAAAGGGGTTGCACTCCCCACCCCAGATTAGGGAGATGTGTAACGAAAAAAAGGGTAACTAGGATCCCTAGGGAGCTGGAAAGCTATAGGCCAGCGAGGGGATCCCCCAGAAGGATCTGTCAGATGCCAGAGAAGGTGGCGAAGTACCCCAAAACGGGTGAGTAATGGAAGATCCCAGCAGTGGTGGATTTAGGGTGGGGGTGGGCAGTTCCCTGACACAGGGTGCAGAGCAGAGGGGGTGCAAAGTTGTAGCAGTAGTAATCATCACCGTCATCATCCCTGTTTTTATACTGGTACCTACTCAGTTATTGCGAAAATAAGAAATATTGGGGGGGGGGACTTGCTCAATTTTGCCTTTGCTCAGGCAGGGTGCCCTATTACCAAAGTCCACCCCATAGGTGATCTGTAGAGAAGTGGAGAGAAGGTGTGTTTGTGTGGGAGTGATCTTTAGTTATGGGGAATTGTTGGGGGGAAATGGAGTGGGAAGGGAAGGGGGGTGCCTGGGGTTTGATGGAATGTATGGGAAGGGGTTTCTGAGGGTTCACCAGGCTCTGAGGGGATGTGGTGTACCATCAAGTTTCCCTTTGCATCTTTGGTTAAACCAGAGTAGAAAGCAGTTCCTGGGGTTGAGATTATCTCCTCCCCACAACAAATCAGAAGTGGTGGTGAAACAACAGTAATAACTTTGGCTCTGAATGGGAGGGCTTGTCCCCCCACCCTCAAATCCCGGGGAGAGTCAGTTGAGCAGGGACCAGGAGAACACTAGAGTCTTAAAATCGGAGGCTTGTGGAAGGAGAGTGTCAGCAAGTATTTGTGTGTACAGAGGCAGAGAGAGCGCCTGGGTTGGGAGGAAGTGTGTATATGGTTGTTCAAAGTCGCTTAACTAAAAATCTGTAGGTGGGGGAATGCTCCTGCTCGTTTCTGGGTTATGTCAAGTGCCACATACACCCTCTCCCTCACCCTCCCCTTTAAAATTTCAGATGAATAGTGTAATTTTCAGGAGTAGGGAAAACTTGCCTACTCTTCTCCCACACCTAAACTTTTGACATGCCTGCATGTTCATGTTCTCCTGCAAAACGACACACAACCACCAGCAAGTTTTAATAGCAAAGTAGTGAAGCTGCGCTTTCTTCTTGTACAGATTGGTCATTGGGAGCCTGGCCTGCTTTGACTGCATAAACATGGCTGGGGCAGGGTGTCGTGCGACGGGCCCATATTGGGGCAAAGATGCGCAGTTGATGGTGCTGGTGTCAATCCCACAGCCTGTAAGCAGAAGTCTTCATTGCACAGAGAGTGGGCTGGGAGGGTAGGTGTTCTGCGTTGCTGCTTTTAAGTGAGGCCTCTTTGCTTTTGCATGTTGCATCTCATCATGTTAGAATGATTATCAAAAGCAGAGGCAGCAAACTCTTTTATGCACATTAATTGTTTACACACTCCTCTTTCAGAGAGCCTGGGGAGAATAAGTAATGTACTTGTGCAGTTTTTCTGGTTGAAGGAAATCAAGATGGCAATGAGGTGTCAGATGGTTTGGAGGGTAATTTGAGCTCAAGAGATGGATTTATTTATTTTTAAGGGCAAGGGATGAAATAGTCTTTGAATAAGGACTGAGGGTGATGCGAGTCTGACTTGGTGCTGTGTTAGAGTTTATGTTTAGAGACTGCCCAATTTGTGTTGCCTTCTGAATGGTTTGGTTTCATATAAAAGGCTTTTCCAGGCACTTGCCAGTTCTGCTCTAGTGTGTTATCAAATCAGCTTAGTGTATGTGTTTATAGATAATATGGTTTAATGTCTTACACCTGCAGCATAATGTTGCTGACTGGCTTTAGAATTATATGCATGAATCTCATGTTTGAGTGCATGTAAATTGCTTTCCTACCCTCGTCTTCAGGCAACTTGAAGTTTCTGAAGCTCACATCCTGGAAGTGACCCTCTTCTTGAATTAATCTCATGGGTAGGAAAGAGGGAATTACTTGGTTTTTTTTTTTTTTTTGCTGAATGTGACATTCAGGGTGGAAAGAAATAGTGGCTGAAAGGAAACTTTTTTCCAGTGTGGGTTGAGAGCACTGCACCTTTACGTACTGCAGCACATGTTGACGTTTCAGTAACTGAGAACTGGGTTATCATCCTACCCTTTATTGTGTATTCCAGTCATTCTACTGGTTTACATTACAAAAACTGGAAAGTGTTCTTTGAAGTAAAGCGCACCATGTTTTAAAAATAAGCAAAGTTTTTGTAGTTCAGTAATGGGAAGAGGCTTCCAGGTATTTTCAAACCTTTTTGGGGCCATCCTCAGTCTCTTAGGTGCTGTTTCCTTGGAAGAAGGGCAGGATGCAAATTGTGTTTGTGTGTGAGAGTACTAAATGTCCATCTGGAATACCTGGAGTGGCATCAGTTTAGACTTCTTTAAGTCCAATGTCTGTTCATTCATTTGACTTCATTATAATCTGTCTCTTAACTTTGAGTCACTCCCCCGCCCAAGTGACTGACAATATAAATTCAATTAAAAGTGAACACCACCACATAGAAACAATGAGTTCATTAAAATCTATCCTAAAACTGAAGGAAGAAAAAAAACAGAGGCCAATGGGGCAGAACTGGCTTCATTCCAAGTAATTTGCTTCAAATGGATTGAGGGGGTGTGTGAGTTTAAAAGAAATGAAAAGAGAAAGAAGAGTTGGAAATGGTTTTCTGTTGTTTGCGTGTGTAAATCTTCTGCATATGAAGAAATACTAGTCCGCAGAATGAAGCTAGCACAAGCTCTAGTCGTGGTTTTAACAAAATACAGTGACATCCTTAAATAAAGTATGGAACTTGCTCCCCCAGGAGGCAGTGACGGCCACCAGCTTGGATGGCTTTAAGAGAGGATTAGACAGATTCATGGAGGAGAAGACAATCAGTGGCTGCTGGCCACAGTGGCTAAGCTCTCCCATCATGGTTAGTTGCAGTATGGTTAGTTGCAGTTCTTGTGCTCATGTCTTGCTTGCTGGTTGACTGAGGTGAAAACGGGATGCTGGACTAGATGGGCCTATGTGACGTCCTTATGACATTTTCATCTTGTGGTGATCTGCGGTAGATCTGTAAGAACTTGCTGTCTTAACAATAGCCACAACAAAATGACCCCCACCCTTTCGGATTATGCTGCTGAAACATAGACAAAGTGGATTAAACAGAAGTGGATTTTAATGGGGAAAAACTGTTAAGGTCCTCTAGTTCCAGGGTGGATAAAAATAAGTGATTTTAAAAAATAATAATAATCAGATTTTTCAAAAAATTAAATCGGATTTTTTTTATTTACATCGGATTTTTAAAATAAAATGCTTTTGGAGGAAAAATCTTTCTAAAGATAGTTTTCTATTTAAGTTACACTATAGTCCAAAGGCTATTCATCAGGAAATAAGGATTTCTTTTAAGTTTTTCATGTGTGCTAAAACTCAGTCTGTTATTTCTTTAAAAAAGTTTAACCACATCAGTTAACAAACATGGATTCATATGCTATAGTGTTATTGCTTTAGTTAAATAAATTGTTTAAATTGTAATTAAGGAAATGATTATTTTTCTCCTTCCAATAAAGTACAGCAGAAAAGTTATCCAAATATAAACAGTTAATTTATTAAACTTCACAATAATTTCATAATTATCTCTCTATGTAATTCTAATGGTATAACCAAATCTGTAATTTTTTATATAACTGTAAAAACTACTCTGAAAATTTATTATTCTAAAAATGAAACCTTCATCTGGTTGTAAATATTAAGATCATACCAGCAAGAATGAGTCTTTCTGTAAAAAATTTAATGATTTAAATCAAGTCTTATTGACTAGTGATTTAAATCAAATCTTACTGACTAGTGATTTAAATCAAGTCTTACTGTAGTGATTGAAATTGTGATTGAAATTAATTTGATTTAAATCAGATCCACCCTGTCTAGTTCTAGCACTCAAAGCAAATTCCTGCATGCTCTCATCTGGATTGCCCGGGTTCATTTGTTCCAGTGGCGGGTGCTTGGTTTTTATTGGGAGGTGTGTGTAGGTACATGCCCAAACTTTAATACATCACAGTTCTAATACTGCAAGACTGCCCAAGAACTGTGAATGTAGGTTTGCCTACTTAAAGAGGGATTTTTTCCCCTTTGGCAGCAAGGAGGCAAATGACCTAAAATAGAAAAACTTGAGTGTAAAACCATATTTCAGTGGTGGTGAAATATTTTGTTTTCCGCCGGCGTGGGGTGGGGAGTAGATCAAGCTGATGTTCATTTCAAATATATGGACAACTAGTTGGCCCTGCCACGCGTTGCGGTGGCTCAGTTTGTTAAATGGAGCCTCAGAGTCCCACTTCAGACTCCCCTCACCTTCAGAGTCCGCCTGTTTTTCGTGTGTTATGTTTACATAGGCACATTCCCTGTGTCTCCCCCACCCTGTTCTGTCCCTCCCCCCATCCCCCGGTTCATCCCTGTGATTGGGCCCACCCTGTCCTAACCTATGACCTATTCGGCCCCCCAACCCCCATCCTGGCAGGCCCCTACCTCCACTTGGCCTAGTCTGGAAAGTGACCTAGTCTGCAAGGCAATGTTGGGCCTTGTTTTCAGTTGGTTGCTGTGGAATTTTGTGATGTCATCTGGTGGTGCGGCTTTCGAGGCAGCAGCGTGCGATCTGCCTTTCTATTGGATGCTGCTGGAGTCTTCAGAGCTTCTGCTGGTGATGTCTAATTTGGGCACCACTTTTTGTGTTTAATCATTATTTTAGGTATGAAAGGTTTGCTTTTTTGGGAAAAAAATTATGCCAGATCCCTCCCTGATGGGCATGGTACACTTTGCCGTAATTTGATGCAATTTGGTTCAGCGGTTACGGAGGAAGGTTGTCAACTGGAGATATTTGATGCATCAGCTGAGCTTTTCTTTTAATGCACAAATTTCCTCTTGCGGCAAGCAAGAATATTTTATTTTATTTATTAAATTTGTTATTCCCTATATCTTGCCCAAGGCAACCCAGAGTGACTTCCATCCATCCATCCATCCAACCAACAAAAATACCCACAATACATTAAAACCAGGTGGGTGGGTGGGGAATGCATTATTCATAAGTGTGACTGATTTACAGTTCGTTGTGGAAAGTAAGTTGTGACTTATTGGAATGACTTTCTTGAATCTTATTACTGTTTTGGAATTATGTATTTTACCCCAACTCCTGGGCATCATGCATTTGAAAATATAATCTTAGTTGTTTATTATTATTAAGCTTACATTGTTCAAATATATTTGTAATGAGCTGATTTGGAGAGACATTTGGTGGTTGCTGCTAGTTTTGCGAAGTTTGAAAGGGAAGCTGTCAGAACTTATTACTATTACTGTATTACTTCCTCCATTTATGAATCTATTCTCATGAAGCATTTTGAATTGACTTTGCATTACAATAAAAACATATATAAAACAATTGCATGTATTTTTTAAAAATAATTAAAATAATTGTATATATAAAAGAGTTTCAAGTCCAGTAAACATACCAACTGGCGATAAAAATCTTGACTTAGAGGGCTCTTGAAAGAGGAAAGCCTTCAACAGGCACCATAAAATGTGGGTGGTAGTTTTACTCAGAGTAGACCCATTGAAATTATTAACTGACTTATTAACGTTTGTTCACTGAGTAAAATTTAGTTAAATTCCACCCATTATCTGTATATAGTCATTGCCTGTCTGAACTCCCTGTGAGGGAGTTCCAGTGATAAGGCACCCCACACCATAGTCCCAAGTTGCAATTATGAATCAATAATGCAGGATATAATATTATAGGGAAGCTTTTCAGCGATGGAGGTAGTTGTCCTTATTTTTGTAAAAGTAAAGTTTTATGTTTTTGTTTTGCCTAATATGCTCGCTGGAAACTCTGATCCTTCACTCTTTAAAAATGTTGTTTTAAAAGAAAATGTTGTTCTCTCAAAGAGAGAAAAAGAAGCAAAGCAACTTGAGTGTTAAAACAAACTATATGAGAGAAGACTAAGGGACTAAAAAGACTATGGGAAAGAGCAAATATAGTTTGGATTGGCATATGTGGGGGACAATCTTTTTACATAGTGTAGGCCAGGCATAGGCAAACTCAGCCCTCCAGATGTTTTGAGACTACAGTTCCCATCACCCCTGACGGCTGGTCCTGTTAGCTAGGGATCATGGGAGTTGTAGTCCCAAAACATCTGGAGGGCCAAGTTTGCCTATGCCTGTTGTAGGCGCTTGGCCTTAATGGGGGGCTACTTTCATTTACATTAAATTAAAAAGAGACCTTTTGTTTGAGACACAGGCTTAAAATATTTAATTGCATCCGGTGTATGCTAATATGGTTCTGCTGGTGCAAGAAGACTCCCCTTTCTTCTTTTCTCCCATCCACCTGCCCCCTCCAACCTTATAGAGTTGCTTTTGAAGGTGTGTTGGGAGAGAGGAAGAGGAAAAGAGGAAGCTCCGCCCACATGGAAGTCTGTTGCACCATCAGAGCTGTAACATTTTATAGGGCGTATTGTTGGTATCCAAAAAGATTTGAGAGTATTACATGCATAATGAAATTGGAAAAGTGTCTGTTGCCTAACTTGCTAGAGGCCCTTGCTTGTGTAAGGTAGTCTGTGTTGAGTCTTATAGGTAAATACTTCCCCACCCCAGGAACTGGAATAATTATCCTCTGTACTATAACCAGATCTGGATTTACATTAGGGCTGGCAACTCTGAAGTGTTTGGTAGGTGGAGGATTGGGGTTTTTTTTTTTTTTGCACAAACTGCTGTATTTGGAATGGGCTGTTTCCATAAAACTAGCAAGAATGCATCCAGCCAGAACCAGTGGGGTCTCATTTGGGCTTGGGGATGCATCAAACATTTATACGTCTTCCATGTGGAGAGCACTTCTGTGTAGGGAAAATAATATACAGATCTTTCCATGTAACATTGTGTTGTATAAAGATGTTAGCTTGGTTTCCATTTCATCAACAACAAGGAACTGAGCTTTATTTAGTACAACTTCAGGCAAGTCACCGAATAAATAGAGCTGCAATATAACTTATTGTAAATTATATTACAGCAAATATATGAAAGTTTAATTTGCAATAGTAAACATTTCAGAATAGTTGTGGTTTATGCTTACCGTGTTTCTCATATTATAAGACACGTCTTATATTTATTTTTTCCTCAAAAAAACACACCATGGCTTATTTTCAAGGGATGTCTTATTTTTTTCCTCCTCCTCCTGCCGCGGCCGGCATTGCTGCTGCGCCTATCACTATGTCTTATTTTCGGGGTATGGCTTATATTCCTTGAATGCTTAAAAATCCTGCTATGGCTTATTTTATGGGTATGTCTTAAAATATGAGAAACAGGGTAGCAAATATCCTCTCACTGTTATTTTTCCTCACGCTGTCTGCTTTGGCCCTAATTTTATGCAGCGACGTAGCTTAGTAGTAGATCTGGTTTGATCCTAGGCTTCTCCTGGTAGTGTTGGAAAAGGCTGCTATTTGAAACCCTGGAGAACCTCTGCCAGTGTGTGATAGTGGATTGCTCAATGGTCTGACTCTGCGCATGGAAACTCCCTGTGTTCCTGACTTTGATGGGGATTTTACTGTCCCTCACAAATATTATTACTGGTTTATTTCTAAACTACCCTTCCTCTGCTGGATCAGGCCAGTGGGCCATCTAGTCCATCATCCTGTTCTCACAAAGGCCAGCCAGATGCCTGTGGGAAAACGGTAACCAGGATCTGAGTGCAACAGTACCATCTAATATTTACTACCTTACTGGCTATGCAACAATGCAATGAAGGACTAACAGAACTCTGAAGCATTCAAAAACCAGGGTTGAAATCCTGCACCCAGTAAAGTCAAAGGGTCTTCGAATATATTGCTCAGGTGTTTTGGCCAGAAGGGAAATTTCATTGTCCCTGGTTTCAGCTAATCTAGCATAAAACATCAATAACTGCTGGAATAAAAGAGAAGAAACTGAAAATGGGCAGTCTATGTTTGGCTAGATATGCAAAGCTGTACAGCTGCAACATTGCAGTTCTACTTTCAGAATAAATGGCTTTCGAAGCTAACTGTTCAGCAAACTGTCCAAACAGTTTGTGCAACTTTTCTTTTCCTTTGCTGTGCACTGAATATTGTTGCCGTGAGACTGGAATGATGAAATCTCAAGTTCGGTTCCTATTTAAGAGAAATCAAGTTGAGTACAGTACATGTGAGTAGCATGACTCTGAAGAAACATAAAGGAAACTGGGTCAGAGTTGCTTACTTTATTTCAGAGCAGCTTTAGACTGGTTGTCTGTGTGTGTACAGAGAGGGGCCTTTTTCAGTTTGCTGTTTTGAAGTAGGACAATTATTTTTACAAGTGGGACCTGCATTAAGAGATTCAAATCCAGTTTCCTCACTCCTTCCCCTGCCCCAAAACAGTCAGCCTGCATGGCATGGCTTCTGAGCATATTCAGCCCTCAGTGGGGCTGTTTGGGGGTTTAATTTTGCCCATTTAGATTTATGGCCTGCCTTTCTTCATTCTGGAACTCAGCCCGCCACATGATCACAATGAAAAATATTGCGATCTGAACCAAGACCTAAAATCATGTTATGTACATATAAATCTTTCAAATTTTGTGCAAAACCTCCAAATGCCACCCCCTCCATTTCTTCCCCTTCTAATGACACTGACCTAAAAATTAATTGTAAACCTAACTGTGATTGCCAAAATGTGCCCAGCAGCCTGGAAAAAAATGGATGCCCTCTTAATTTTTGGAAGACCAATTAAAGAATCGACAAATAGGTTTGTTGAAAGATAGACTTTATTTGTAATATTTGGGAACAATACATTTCTGGATAATATCCAACCATATGCTTATTTCTCTTTGTTTTGAGGACCTGCTTCCCCTTCCCCTTATTTTCTTTCAGCACTTAGCAGCCCAGTACTTGGCCCCTTTTTATATATGGTACAGAAAGAGGTGTGTGTAATATGAATAAGCCATCAAAATAAAATTTAAAAACCTGCTGACCAACTCTTATTTATTTAATGTGCTATTATTATGCTGGTCAGCAATTAAAATGGGGGTGGGGTAGTTTAATTTTACCTAGGTGGCATCTTTTTGGGAGAAAAGCAATGACAAACCTAGACAGCATCTTAAAAAGCAGAGTCATCACCTTGCCGACAAAGGTCCGTATAGTTAGAGCTTTGGTTTTCCCAGTAGTGATGTATGGAAGTGAGAGCTGGACCATAAAGAAGGCTGATCGCCAAAGAATTGATGCTTTTGAATTATGGTGCTGGAGGAGACTCTTGAGAGTCCCATAGACTGCAAGAAGATCAAACCTGTCCATTCTGAAGGAAATCAGTCCTGAGTGCTCAATGGAAGGACAGATCGTGAAGCTGAGGCTCTAATACTTTGGCCACCTCATGAGAAGAGTAGACTCCCTGGAAAAGACCCTGATGTTGGGAAAGATGGAGGGCACTAGGAGAAGGGGACGATAGAGGATGAGATGGTTGGACAGTGTTCTCGAAGCTACCAACATGAGTCTGACCAAATTGTGGGAGGCAATGGAAGACAGGAGTGCCTGGCGTGCTCTGGTCCATGGGGTCATGAAGAGTCGGACACGACTAAACAACAACAACATTGGTTAAACCTTTAAAGGAGCTTAGTAGTATAATTTTAGGATTATGTGGTAATAGATATCCAGCTATTTAATTTATTGAGTTCATAATGGTAGTACGAAACCATAGTGTTTTAGGAAGTCTCCAAAAACCTTCAAAATTCTGCTCTATTCATCTGGTTGCACCGACAGTTATACCCTGTGCTACTGCTGACATTGAGTTACAAAGAAATTTTCATCCAGATCAGCAAGTAATAAGTTAGGTGGTATGTTCTTCCGTATCAGGTGCCATTAATTGGTATGGATTTCTTTTGCCTACATTCTTACAAACATACCGGCTGAATTCCTAAGCTACAATAAGAAGGCATATAACTTGCCTATCAAGCCTTTGGGGTTATTTACTTCAGTCTACTCACCTTGGTTTCTCTCTCCTCTCCCTGGTCCCCATTTGCCTCTCTGTGTTTTCTGCATAGGGGCATTGATATGTATCTTGCCTGAAAATATTGAGATCTTGGGGACCCACTCCCCTACATAGTCACCCCTTCATACGTTAAAATATTCCGGCCTCTTGCCAAGTTTCTGATCACATTGTTGCCATAGTGATATGTCTCTTGCCATACCCAGGACATACATACATTACAGAAGACACAGATGCACGGTAATAATGCAAGTGTTTATTTTTGATTTTTTATGCATGTCACATCTTTACATTTAAGCCTATATTATAGTATACACAGGTGCGGGGTGCGGGTGGCGCTGTGGTCTAAACCACACAGCCTAGGGCTTGCCGATCGGAAGGTCGGTGGTTCGAATCCCTGTGACGGGGTGAGCTCCTGTTGCTCGGTCCCAGTTCCTGCCAACCTAGCAGTTCGAAAGCACATCAAAGTGCAAGTAGATAAATAGGTACCGCTCTGGCGGGAAGGTAAATGGTGTTTCTGTGCGCTGCTCTGGTTCGCCAGAAGCGGCTTAGTCATGCTGGCCACATGACCCGGAAAAAGTGTCTGTGGACAAACGCCGGCTCCCTCGGCCAGTAAAGCGAGATGAGTGCTGCAACCCCAGAGTCGTCCACGACTGGACCTAATGGTCAGGGGTCCCTTTACCTTTTTATAGTATACACTAGCTAGCTAAATAGAGATCAGAAGACCCTTGGGTGGGATCTCATAGATTCCTAGGGACACAATTAGCTGACAATCAGGTACTGTATCTGGAGGCAGTGACATGTTTATACAAACATGAAGCAGATGCTGGTTTGTTTTGGGTCAGTCTTACACCAATTTACTCACTTTTGCATACTTGGGCACTGTACCTTTCAACACCCCCTACATAACTGTTCTCCCCCCCCCCTTTCTCAGTGCAACGAAGGGTCACCCTTTGCAGTGCTCCCAGGTCTTAGCCTTTGCTTTCTGTTTCTTCCTTGAGGCCCCCGCCCTGCTTCCCTACTTTGCCTATCCCTGTGTTCCTTCTCAGATTGCTTCCATGGAACTGACCTCTTGTTTATCCAGAGTGTTTATTCCCTTGGTGATGCACATCTGTATGGCAGTTTTCCTGCAAATGGCCGTGTGTATCGCTGCCTCCTCCTCTTAAGGGGTTCTGATCTCTGAGAGAGGTGTTGGGTTTGACCAAACCGTGAGGCTGTTTCCACACAGTTATCATCTTGCTTTCGTTGATTCTACCCCTTAATATACCCAGTGATTTATCATGCTGTTAGAAAGCTTAGGGAAAAATCTCTTGGAGTTGTCTGCAGGGATAACTGATATCACGGGTGAGCAAATCATCGTTAAAAGTGTGGATTGGAAAATAATTGCATTAAACAAGAACACCCCCCCCCTGTTTACATTAAAATATTTTCTTTTTTCACCCCACTTTCTGCTGGCATAGAGTAGTCCTTTGCTATTTGTCAGTCACTGGCAGCCCCTGTGTTAGGAGAGGGCCGCCTCTCTGGATGCTCTCCAAGAATGCAGGATGACAGCCAGCACCCTGCTTTGGGGTCTCTTGGAACTCGTGCAGCTGTTGTCCCTCCTTCTGATCATGGGACTATGGTGGGGTGGGCTGGGGAGAAGGGGGAGGCTTTTGTAGGAGTCGGCCAGAAATGTGTTCAGTTGGATTGGAGAAAAGCAGCAGAGGCAGAGGCAGCTGGATGACGGTGACATTAAATCCGCAGCTGTTTTCTCTTGCTTTTACTCTGCACTGATTTTGCTGCTGACTGCATGTTTTCTCTCCCTTCCTTCCACTTCCCTCCACCCCTTGGCTCATTCTTTCGGCGCTGTGCTTTCTCACAGAAACATGTTTGTGGGTTGTTGGAGTTTACTGTAACTCTGGCTTGTCCTCTTACAGTGTTTGATGGTGGGTGTTTGGATTGTACCTACCGTAGCAGGATGGGGCCTAGGTACTTGGGTGCAACTCCTGGGTTGCTTTCAGATGACCTGTTTAGTGAGCATCCATCCTGATTTGCTTTTACTGGGTTTGTGGGGAGGTTATAAGATGACATGGCAATCACCTGTTACTCCAGTGTATTTGTCTGTCATTTTTTTAAAATACAAAACATCGGTTTGGGGTGGGTGAGGGGAAGAGTGTTGCTCAAGAAGTGCCAAATCCACTTTAATGGCAGATCCTAAATTTGCTATATGACTGAATCCCACCCACAAAATAGCACCAGTCTGGAAGTTGCCCAATAAATGTAAGCATATGAAACTGCCTGGTACTGAACCCGATCTTTCTTCTTGTTTCTTCTGACTGGCAGTGGCCCTTCAGGATCTTGGCCAGGGTTCTTTTCCAGCTTGGCTGCCTGGAATCCTCTGAATCTCAGACTTACTACATGTGAAGCATGTGCTCTGCTACTGAGCAACGGCTTCTCCTTTTTTTATTCAAGATGCCATTGCTTTGCGAACACGTGAGAGAGGGAGGGAGTAAGTTAAGATTGCCCCCAACAAGATGATGGAAGAATAGCAATAGCAGAAAGGCAAGCTGTGAGTACGTAGTATGGGAAATGGAATGGGGAGGAGGCTGGCTGTAGCACTTGAAATGCTCCAGTAGCTATTCCGTCTTTGTGGCCTTTCCTGCCCAATACTCTATTTCCTTTCATGAAGATCTGAAATTTATTCCAAAGTGGATTAGGCAGCAAATACAGGGCAGCTACATGAAAATGCCTACAGACCCACTTTTCATTCTCATAGTTAGCATGTTCTATATCACTTTAAAGATAAATTTCCCAAGTTTCATTATCTGGAAACAGTTTTCCAAAATGGCATTTTACACACGAGTGAAATAACCAGAAGTGTGACATGCAAGATTGCATAAGAACATAAGACGAGCCTGCTGGATCAGGCCAGTGGCATATCTATTTTATTTTATTTTATAAAATTTATACACCGCTTGATTGTAAAACACACACACACACACACACACACACAAACACACACACACACACACCAAAGCGGTTTACAAGAAGTCCATCTAGTCTAGCATCCTGTTCTCAAAGCGGCCAACCAGGTGCCTGTGGGAAACTAGCAAGCAGGATTCGAGCATGAGGATGGCTATTCTTGGAGGGAAGATCAAGCCATTTATCACAGAAATATTTTAATGTTAATTGGAGTTCAAATAATATTGGCTAAAGCACAAAATATTATGTAAAGAAGCTTACAAATGTTATATTGGTTACTATGGAGTTACCCTATATTCATGTGCAGTGCTCCACCATTCAGGTACGACTTGATCTGCTTCACATACATTACATCATGGGTAGGCAAACTAAGGCCCGGGGGTTGGAATGCGGCCCCGTCGCCTTCGCAAATCGGGTCACAGACGGTCCGGGAATCAGTGTGTTTTTACATGAGCAGAATGTGTGCTTTTATTTAAAATGCATCTCTGGGTTATTTGTGGGGCATAGGAATTCATTCTTTTTTTTTTATTTAAAAAAAAGCCTGGCCCCCCACAAGGTCTGAGGGACGGTGGACCGGCCCCTGCTGAAAAAATTTGCTGAGCCCTGCACATGAAGCAGGGTGGGGTGGAATGCTGCCTTTGGCTTATAACGCATACGTGTTTCAACACTGGAATAGTAACAACATAGAAAAGCAAAACACTAGAAGTGTACCCCTGAACCTAAAGAAGTCTTCTGTTCATCCAAAAATCTGCTTATGAGCCCTTGAATTCCCACCAAATCTTTGCCTTACTGCACTTTTGTTTCCACAGCAGGGCACAGGATACTCAAGGATACGCCTTTTAAGGGCTGCGTGCGTACTGGGGTCTGGAGGCAATTACAAGAATTGGTACAAGAGTAGGAAGCTTAGATTAATAAGGAGACAGCCAGCAGAGATGTTATAATCTGACCCAGAAGCCACTGTCTGCCATTTAGCGGAACTCTTAAGTCAAATACGCTGGCTTATTACAGCTGGGGATGTGAACCTTGTTCTCATAGGTAAATCTCCCTTAACAACGTACAGGCTGTGGTTGCATCTTGAAACTGAGTGATGAAATCCAAATGGCTGCAGTTTTAAGAACAGATAGGCAGCCATGGGAGAGGGAAAAACAAGAGAAGCAGTTCGTTATTGCACAAAAGTTAAGGCTCGCTAGCGCTTGTTAAACAGGCTCAGCAACTCGGTTACAAAGGTCAGAGCCTGTGCCTCTCGCTGTTCATTGCCAGAATCCATGATCCAATCCTCAAGCTTTCTTCCACAGCTTTGTTTGCTGGCCTTCAACCTTTCCAAAGCCAGGACCCACCTTTAACCCTCTTCTGCAATATGGAAACCACCTTTAATTTTTAAATATATTATCCTTACCTTTTAATATGTTTATGTCTTCCCATTTCCCTGGTGTTTTATCTTAGTCCTTGCCTCTTCTTCCTTCTCCAAAAGATGCACGATATGAACCATCTTGGAGGAAGGTGTAGTGACCCATCAGTTAGAAAACAGTGACATAGAACAGCTTGGACCTATGAGTCTCAGCCAACATAGCCAGTGGTCAGGAATGATGGAAGTGGTAGTCCACAATATGTGGAGTGCAAACGATTTGGGGAAATACGATGCAGACCAGGCCACCTACCTTTGCCTGGGGAGAGGTCCCTTCATCTTTCTAGTAAAAGTGACAGACAGATTACCTCTTTCACTAAGCTTTCTCAGTCCTCCCCTCAAGGCAATGTACAATAAAAACTGCCAAAAAACATTTAAATACAAAACCCAGCAGATATATATGAGAATGATAGATAGATAGATCGGTAGATATACAATACAGAATAGACACTCACGAAAAAGACCCATTCATCTGGCTGGGAATACCCAGTCTTCAGTTGTTTCCAGAAAACTGCATATAGCGGGCACCTCTCATACCCTGACATGAATGCTATTCCGTAGAACCAGCCACAAAAATCCCTGTTTCATATTCTTGAAACGGCCTCGGTCCTGTATACCTGAAGGAGCGTCTCCACCCCCACCATTCAGCCCAGACACTGAGATCCAGCACTGAGGGCCTTCTGGCGGTTCCCTCATTGCGAGAAGTGAGGTTACAGGGAACCAGACAGAGGGCCTTCTCGGTAGTGGCGCCCGTCCTGTGGAACGCCCTCCCAGCAGATGTCAAGGCAATAAGTAACTATTTTACTTTTAGAAGACAACTGAAGGTGGCCCTGTTTAGGGAAGTTTTTTAATGTTTAATGCTGTACTGTTTTAATATTCGGTTGGAAGCCGCCCAGAGGGGCTGGGGAAACCCAGCCAGATGGGCAGGGTATAAATAATAAATTATTATTATTATATTATTATTATTCTTGTGGAGAAGGCCTCTTTTTCTTTGAAACTTGAAGGAGAAGCTCTCCTGCAGACCACAGTGACCCACTGAATAAATAAGGGACAAGGCCGTCGCTTAAGTAATCTGGTCCTGAGCTGTCTAGGGCCTTATATGTGAATACCAATTTTTTGAACTTGACCTTAAATATATTTTATTACGCAGTTTAAAAGGCCATAGACTGGCTAATTAGCCAAAGGCCTGGGAGAAGAGGAATGTTTCTGTCTGGCACCTAAAGATAGGTAATGAAGGATTACATATGTATTAAAGAATACACAGTAAATTTAACATCTTCATTTACTGATGTGATTATTTTTTCTGAATTAATGCAAACTTTGCACTGAAAGTTACTTATATAGCTTCTGGGTTGGAAACTTGGTCAAATGAGGTAGTCTCTGCTACTACAATTACATTTTAAACTTTGGCTCTTTCCATTCCCGATTGCATTTTAGTTTCATTGTAATCAGGTGACCAGGTGCTCAAATCAGCACAGATTTCCTGTTTCATTCCTGGATATGGAGACTTGTGAATGGTGACTTACTGGAATTCTTTACATTAATTAAACCTTTAGCTGCAATGGTATTGAAATGTGTTGGCTCTTGCACTTTGTAGAAGTCCGAAGTAGCCTTTTAAGCTCTGAATCTGCACATTGCATGAAATTACTTGGAAACATAGTCTGCATGCCAGGAATACTCGTCTTTTATGTATAGGTCAACTACAGAGGGTCTCCATCTCCTGTTCCCCCGCTGTCTTCATGTTTCTCTTTTGAAGGAGAGCAGATAAACTGAGATGAGACTTTTTTCCACAGTGAATCATTCTTCTGAGAGGTAGTGGAAACACTTCATCCTTCTCTCATATTCCACTGAGAGGGCTTGGAAATAATGTCACTCACTCCAGGGGTTGGAAAAGCCCATTGGCAGTTTTACCTAGCAATATGCCTTTGAGGGTTGTAAATGGCAATTGCTGTTTGGTGCAAGTGGTCCATAGTCAGTATTGGAATTGTGCAGCAAACACACCTAAGCTGGATAAAATGAAATTTAAGACTAACCAGGTCAAACAAACCCCTCTAGAATGGAAGTCTTCAGCAGTGGATAGCACAGCAGACAAGAAGACCCTTGTAGGTACCTCTCTAAGGCTTCTTCATCTCAGTGCTGAGGTGAGCAAATGGAAAGCAATTCATACGCAGATGCCAAACATAATTCTAACGATTCTGCAATCCTTAATCAAAACTAGTCACTGTGAATCACCAAGGAGTCCTTCCATCTTCCTTTGAGGACCAAAATGTAGGAGATCCCTTGCCACTTGGCACAGCTCTGCTCTTGTGTGGATGCAATGATGGCGGGAAAAGTGGTTACTGTATCAGTCCTCTATGAATCGCACCCCCTCTTTCATCTGTGCTCTTAAAACAGCAACTACAGTTAAATACTTGACAGTTTAATAAAAGCTCACACAGCTTCCATAAAAGTATTGTATTTGGGAGGAGAGTTTGCAACCAATTCGAGAACTTATTGTGTCAACTCTTTTAGGTTGCTTTCTAGGCTAGGCATAGGCAAACTCGGGCCTCCTGATGTTTTTGGGACTACAACTCCCACGATCCCTAGCTAACAGGACGAGTGGTCAGGGATGATGGGAATTGTAGTCCCAAAACATCTGGCGGGACGAGCTTGCCTATGCCTGTTCTAGACCCTAAAACTAAGGGAGGTGAGAATGCTTTTAGTTGCTTTTAAAAAGCAATATTTCCTCCAATTTCCTCCAGTCCAAAGCCACTTCCCATTCTAACATCATAAGTTCCAACTTTTCCAAGACCACCTAGTGAGTGAGTGACTTGTTAACTCCAGTTATTTATCTTTTTGGACACACTGACTTAGCTGCTTATAAATGGTGTTCCTACAGTTATCAAAATGCTATGAAGAAATTGACCAATGATATTCCGACCCCAAATGAAATGCTAGCCAAATGGCAGGTAAGGCAACATTGCTAAATTGAATGTTTCCTGTTGCAGTTATATAAAGTTTGCATTACCAGCTGTAGAAATTACTAAATGCACCATTATTATTTTAAAATTCAGAGTGCAATACCAAATAAACATCAAAGCATTACTCTCATTTTAAGTTGCATGCCCTGTTAAATTGCTAATGCTCTGATGAGGTTCCAAAGCAATGTGGTGAACATGTGCATGACTGTAAACAGTGTTTGCAATGCCAAAACAGGAAATGCAAGTGAGGATATATATATATATATATATATATATATATATATATATATATATATATATATATAATATTAAATATAAAATATTCAGGGTCACTTAGGCATTTCTTCCCTGGAAAAGAGCCCCACATGAACAACACTTGCATTTCTCCATGGAGGCAGTACAAGTTAGATGATTTTCAGTAGTCTCCCTTTTTAACATTTGTTAACACAGGTACCTTACATTCAGTCTTTTCAGTTATATAACAGCGGTTGTAAATATTTATTTATACAAATTGGTCAGTCACATATGCTAATTCTGTTGACATATTTACATAATATACTGTTCAAATGCTGATTTTGTTTAGTTGGGAGCTTCACTGAGTGATTATGCTTGAGAAGCATATTTTAATATATAATGCAAAGAGGTTGCAGAATGAAACATTCCAGTTGAAGGAGATCCCAGCGCTAGGAATGCTGATGCTAGCTTCCATTTTATTGTGTAAGCTGCTTTTCTGTCCATTTTTATGTTGAGGATAAGTTTGTATCCCAAACCCTCCTTTTGATACAGCACCACAGTAAGGTGTAGTGCCATGCTGTAGCAACCTCGGGCAACTTCTGACCTTCCAAGCAGGAAGATTTATGTGCCCCAGTGGCCCCAACAAGTGCTAAACACATTCTAATAAAGGTGACCACTGACTTTTTAATGCACGATCTGTTCTTAAATTGCCTCTTGTGGGCCCTAAATACTGAAATAAATAATAAGGGGCTTCAGTTGGGGTCATTTTGGGGGAGGGGCAAAGCTCATTGTGCATTTCCCTAGATTACAGCCATAGTGGCTTGCTCAAGGCAGTGCTTTCTCTGTAGCCTCTAGGTCAGGGGTCAGCAAACTTTTTCAGCAGGGGGCTGGTCCACTGTCCCTTAGACCCTGTGGGGGGCTGGATTATATTTTTTTTTGGGGGGGGGAGGAACGAATTCCTATGTTCCACAAATAACCCAGAGATGCATTTTAAATAAAAGGGCACATTCTACTCATAAAAACACGGTGATTCCCGGACCGTCTGCGGGACAGCTTTAGAAGGCGATTGGGCCGGATCCGGCCCCCGGGCCTTAGTTTGCCTATCCATGCTCTAGTCTAGGTTTTAGTTACAGGTAGGTAGCCGTGTTGGTCTGAGTCGAAGCAAAATAAAAAAATTCCTTCAGTAGCACCTTAAAGACCAACTAAGTTTATATTTTGGTATGAGCTTTCGTGTGCATGCACACTTCTAGTGTATCTGAAGAAGTGTGCATGCACACGAAAGCTCATACCAAAATATAAACTTAGTTGGTCTTTAAGGTGCTACTGAAGGAATTTTTTTATTTTGCTAGTCTAGGTTATTATAATTCATTACATTTATTTATTATATCCTGCCTTTCAGGAAACAAATCTTTCTAAGGTGGCTTATGAGAAGCATTAAACTACATTTTTTAAAAAAAGAACTAGGATCCTTCCTACAGAGCAGTTGGCTGTAAAATACCTCTCTGGTGGTGAAAGAATCCAACTGGATCAGGCTTTGAGGTGGTCTGTGCTTGCCTCCCTCTCTCCTTCCATCAGTAAAATGGGAATTAAATCTTGGACTATGGAAACTTTGCAAAAGCTCTTGGCGATGTAGATGCTAAGGACTGGAAAGAACATTGCAGCTTACAAGGGCTGTTTTCTTCTTCGCCAAGTGGCATTGGTGTGCATGGAGCTCTTGATTTTCAAGTGTTTTCATTTCCTTTTCCTTTAAAGTCAGGTGCCCTTTCAAAGACTCAACCTATAAGAACCCCTTATCTAATTATACTCTCATAATGAAAACTTGCCACAGCAACTTTTAGGTTCCTGCTGCTGCTGCTCTCATTAAAATGTTGTCTGTTACTCTTCCTCCAAGGAGCTTCAGGAGGCATTTTTAGCCTTACAAAAAACACCTCTGTAATGTGGGCTGGAGTGACTTGCCTGAGACGAGTTTCATGGCTGAGTGAGGAGAGTTTGAATCTGGGTTTCTCTTATTCAGACTTGGCTCTCTTTTTCTCCTACGAATAGCTCTGCTGGATTAGCCCAGTGGCTCATGTAGTCCAGAATCCCCTTCTCACAATGGCCTACCTACCGGATGCCTGTGGGAAACTGACAGACAGGACCCTAAGCACAAGGGTGTTCTCCCCTCCTGCAGTTTCCGGGAACTGGTATTCAGAAGCATCGATGCCTCCAACTGCAGAGGCAGTGCATAGCCATTGTGTCTCTAATTATTAATCAGTTAATTAATTTTCTATACTGCCCTTCATCTGAGGATCACGGGGTGCTTTACAATATAAAAACACAAAAATATATAGCATCATAACAAACAAACAAACAAATACCCCTGCCCTCTGCCAAGCTCCTTCCTTCCTTCCTTCCTTCCTTCCTTCCTTCCTTCCTTCCTTCCTTCCTTCCTTCCTTCCTTATACAAAAGTACATGCCTTGTCTCTTTTTTTCGGGTTGCACAATCTTTCTTACAAATCATTTACATTTGTCGTGAGACATCAGTGTTGAACACCGGCGTGTATGTAGTGCTTTTTATAATGTGCATTGTGTGAAACCTTTTAGTTTTGAATTACATTGACTTAAGAGAAAAAGATCATAACAGAGACTGCTAATGAGCCGTAGCTTTGGCCAAGGTAGCGGTCGAGGAGAAATCTATGAATGGTTGGGTCATTCAAGTGGCAGACACGCCCCCCCCCACCTCTCTGTGCAATGCTGGATCCTTGCGCACTGGCACGAGAAATGAAAGAGGGCTTGTGCTCCCAGCATTTGGAAGAAGCCAGGCCAGGCTAGGCTATAACTAATCATCCCAGCAGCGGAGAAAGTGGTCTGTGAAGGCATTTTCTTCCCCAATAGAAAACAAAAAAACGTCAAGAGGGGGAAACTGCTTAGGCCTCTGAAAGCAGAGTTAGAATCTAGGTGGGGAGGAAGAGCGTGAAAAGCCTGGAGAAATAGAATCCCAGCTTTGGCTGCTGAGTCATGGTAACACACGGAGTGCTGTGTTTAAAAGACACTCTGAACATTTTACACCTTGTCTTTCCAAGGTGAAGGAGCTTTTGCAAGCTGTCAGAAGTGTGATATCTCTCCCCCAGTCGTGTGTGTGTGTGTGTGTGTGTGTGTGTGTGTGTGTGTGTTTTCTTTAAAAAAAAACCATTTAACTTTTTTGTTTGCCGTGAGGGAGGTTAGGAGGGGCAGATGTGTACCCTACAATAAATATTTTTTTGTGTGTACTGTGTTTGCAAATAAATGGAATGGTGGGAAATAATTATTACTATTATTACTACTACAGTGATTTATATACTGCTTAATTACTGAGGTTTCTAAGTGGTGTACATAAAAATTACAGTTACAGGTAGGTAGCCGTGTTGGTCTGGATCGAAGTAAAATAAAAACATTCCTTCAGTAGCACCTTAAAGACCAACTAAGTTTTTATTTTGGTATGAGCTTTCGTGTGCATGCACACTTCTTCAGATACAGTGAAATGGAAGTTTCCAGGCACTTATGTAGAGAAGGGGTGGGGAGGGGTGGGGATGGGGAGGGGGGATCACTCAGAAGGGTGGTGGAAATGGGTGATTGACTGACTGATAGCTGTTGATGACTGCAAACGACTGCAAATGGTTTTGCATGAAAAAGCAAGGGTTGAGATGGCTGAAGATCGCTTATCATGTATAATGAGATAAGAACCCGATATCTCTGTTCAAACCAGGTCCCTCCATGGTTTTGAGCTTGGTGATAAGTTGCAATTCAGCAACTTCTCTTTCCAGTCTATTTCTGAAATTCTTTTGTAGTAAGACAGCTACTTTGAGATCTTGTATAGAATGTCCTGGGAGATTGAAGTGTTCTCCTACTGGTCTTTCTGTCTTCTGGTTCCTGATGTCAGATTTATGTCCATTTATCCTTTGGCGTAGGGTTTGGCCTGTTTGTCCAATATAGAGAGCTGAAGGGCACTGTTGGCATTTGATGGCATACACAATGTTAGAGGATGAGCAATTAAATAGTCCTGAGATGGTATGTTGGATGTTGTTGGGGCCAGTAATGGTGTTGTCTGGGTGTATGTGGCAGCAAAGTTGGCATCTGGGTTTATTGCAGGCTCTGGTACCAGTGTCCATGTTAAGTCTGGTGGTTGTATTATTGTGGGTGAGGAGTTGTTTAAGATTGGGTGGCTGTCTGTAGGCAATGAAAGGTCTTCCTCCCAGAGCTTGAGAAAGGGAGCGGTCATTGTCCAGGAGAGGCTGTAGATCTCTGATGATGCGTTGTACTGTTTTAGCTTGGGAGCTGTATGTGATGACTAGTGGTGTTCTGTTATTTTCTTTTTTGGGTCTGTCTTGCAGCAGGTTCTCTCTAGGTATCTGTCTGGCTCTGTTGATCTGTTGTTTAACTTCATCAGGTGGATATTTTAGTTCTAAAAAGGTTTGCTGTAGATCTCTTAGGTGAGATTCTCTGTCTGTAGAGTTGGAACAGATGCGGTTGTAACGTAAGGCCTGGCTGTATACGATGGATTGTTTGGTATGTTTGGGATGGTAGCTAGAAGCATGTAGATATGTTTGTCGGTCAGTTGGTTTTCTGTATAAGGTGGTGTCTATACGTCCATCCTGTATTTTTATAGTAGTGTCCAAAAAATGTATTTCTTGCATAGATTGGTTCATTGTTAGGTTGATGGTGGGGTGAAAGTCATTGAATGTCTGGTGGAAGGTTTCCAGGGTCTGTTGTCCATGTGTCCAGATAATAAAAATATCGTCAATGTATCGCAGGTACAGGAGAGGTTTGAGTGGGTAGGAGTTAAGGAAACGTTGTTCTAAATCTGCCATGAAGATGTTGGCATACTGTGGGGCCATGCGGGTGCCCATGGCTGTGCCGCTGATCTGGAGGAACAGGTCATCACCAAATTTGAAGTGGTTGTGGGTAAGGACAAAGTGGCAGAGTTTGGTAGCAAAGTCCGCTGTGGTTTTATCTGAAATGGTGTTCCTTATGGCTTGTAAACCATCATTGTGTGGGATGTTGGTATATAGAGATTCCACATCCATAGTGGCTAGTATAGTGGCTACCTGTTCCTCCAGATCAGCGGCACAGCCATGGGCACCCGCATGGCCCCACAGTATGCCAACATCTTCATGGCAGATTTAGAACAACGTTTCCTTAACTCCTACCCACTCAAACCTCTCCTGTACCTGCGATACATTGACGATATTTTTATTATCTGGACACATGGACAACAGACCCTGGAAACCTTCCACCAGACATTCAATGACTTTCACCCCACCATCAACCTAACAATGAACCAATCTATGCAAGAAATACATTTTTTGGACACTACTATAAAAATACAGGATGGACGTATAGACACCACCTTATACAGAAAACCAACTGACCGACAAACATATCTACATGCTTCTAGCTACCATCCCAAACATACCAAACAATCCATCGTATACAGCCAGGCCTTACGTTACAACCGCATCTGTTCCAACTCTACAGACAGAGAATCTCACCTAAGAGATCTACAGCAAACCTTTTTAGAACTAAAATATCCACCTGATGAAGTTAAACAACAGATCAACAGAGCCAGACAGATACCTAGAGAGAACCTGCTGCAAGACAGACCCAAAAAAGAAAATAACAGAACACCACTAGTCATCACATACAGCTCCCAAGCTAAAACAGTACAACGCATCATCAGAGATCTACAGCCTCTCCTGGACAATGACCGCTCCCTTTCTCAAGCTCTGGGAGGAAGACCTTTCATTGCCTACAGACAGCCACCCAATCTTAAACAACTCCTCACCCACAATAATACAACCACCAGACTTAACATGGACACTGGTACCAGAGCCTGCAATAAACCCAGATGCCAACTTTGCTGCCACATACACCCAGACAACACCATTACTGGCCCCAACAACATCCAACATACCATCTCAGGACTATTTAATTGCTCATCCTCTAACATTGTGTATGCCATCAAATGCCAACAGTGCCCTTCAGCTCTCTATATTGGACAAACAGGCCAAACCCTACGCCAAAGGATAAATGGACATAAATCTGACATCAGGAACCAGAAGACAGAAAAACCAGTAGGAGAACACTTCAATCTCCCAGGACATTCTATACAAGATCTCAAAGTAGCTGTCTTACTACAAAAGAATTTCAGAAATAGACTGGAAAGAGAAGTTGCTGAATTGCAACTTATCACCAAGCTCAAAACCATGGAGGGACCTGGTTTGAACAGAGATATCGGGTTCTTATCTCATTATACATGATAAGCGATCTTCAGCCATCTCAACCCTTGCTTTTTCATGCAAAACCATTTGCAGTCGTTTGCGGTCATCAACAGCTATCAGTCAGTCAATCACCCATTTCCACCACCCTTCTGAGTGATCCCCCCTCCCCATCCCCACCCCTCCCCACCCCTTCTCTACATAAGTGCCTGGAAACTTCCATTTCACTGTATCTGAAGAAGTGTGCATGCACACGAAAGCTCATACCAAAATAAAAACTTAGTTGGTCTTTAAGGTGCTACTGAAGGAATGTTTTTATTTTATAAAAATTACAGAAAGCAAATGGTGGACATATAGTGGACATCACCTTGCTGACAAAGGTCCGTATAGATAAAGCTATGGTTTTCCCAGTAGTGATGTATGGAAGTGAGAGCTGGACCATAAAGAAGGCTGATCGCCGAAGAATTGATGCTTTTGAATTATGGTGCTGGAGGAGACTCTTGAGAGTCCCATGGACTGCAAGAAGATCAAACCTATCCATTCTGAAGGAAATCAGCCCTGAGTGCTCACTGGAAGGACAGATCGTGAAGCTGAGGCCCCAATACTTTGGCCACCTCATGAGAAGAGAAGAATCCTTGGAAAAGACCCTGATGTTGGGAAAGATGGAGGGCACTAGGAGAAGGGGACGACAGAGGACAAGATGGTTGGACAGTGTTCTCGAAGCTACGAACATGAGTTTGACCAAAGTGCGGGAGGCAGTGGAAGACAGGAGTGCCTGGCGTGCTATGGTCCATGGGGTCACGAAGGGTCGGACACGACTAAACAACTAAACAACAACAACATATGGTGGACAAAAGAAAAGAAAAATAAGTATTATAAAAACGGAAAACTTGCTTTAAAATGCCACCTGGAATGGAAAAGTCTTTGTGAGGCACTCAGCTTGCCAGTTTCCTGCTCTCAGCCACAAGGGAGTTACACAGGATAGAGCCCACAATATGGCGCACAGGACACCTGGTAGACACAAGGCATGCGTCGGAGCCAAGTGGGATCACTAATAGAGACGGAGGAAGTTCTTAAAGTATCCTAGACCCAAGGTGTTAAGAGCCTTGTAAACTATTACAAGAACCATGAACTTCGCTGGGGAATGTATGGGCAGCCAGTGCAAGCTTTTATGCACCAGAGTTATGTGGCAGTGCATAAACTTTGGTGTGTGCGCGTAGGGGGGGGGGTGTCAAGGGGAGGAACTTGGATGGATGATTTTATTGACCAAAGGAGATGTTTAATGTGTGGCTTTTTGTGTGCCACGTGGGACACTATTTAGATAGAAGGAACATGTCTCTAAACTGATATACTTATGGCACCATGATAAGCTGGCAAACCAGTGATTTTGACTTGAGTCTTTAGACTGTTGTTCCTCAAACTGAAAGAGAAAGAGTTAACCTAAGATGATGAAATAAACTGTCTTCAGACCTCTGGTAACAATGATTTTGTGTTGCCTTGCTTGTGTGTTCCTTTAGGACTAGATAGGACTAATCTGAGTGTATTGTTGGTGTAACTCTGTTTGCCACAGAAACTGTGGCATGGAAGAATGATTTTGGGCAAAAAATTGGTTATGAGAAATCTTGTTTATAAAATCTTGATAGCCATGCTGAAATTATGGTAACTTCATGCTTGCTCTTAACCACTGTTATCATGTCTGCTTCAAGAAGCTTGAAGTATTTCCATAATTTCTGTGTTTGTTCTCTCGATATTTAATGCTTCTTTGCCAAACCAACTTTTTTCTGGTAACATTTTAACCCGTTGGTGCCATATTACCATGGCGATTTTTTAAAAGATAAAACATACTTTATATGTACTGCTATTCATAAAAAATCAGACCATTTTACAGCAATCATATATAAAACCATGCAATAAAAACCAGTTTTAAAATGAAAAATCAGATATTATGGAAATATGTTTTCTTTGTTGCCTGCATAAGCCTGGTGGAATAGAAAAGTTTTCAGCAGGCGTTTAAAGGTTGAAAGAGAAAGGTGCCTGCTGATTTTTTGTTGGCAGAGTACTGGCATTTCACAGTGCTGGCTGGATGAATTAAGGCTCAGTTTCTTGTTGGTGTCCAATGAGCCTCACTAACTTGGGGAACAACCAATGACGTTTCTGTACATGATCTCAGTGATTGAGCTTGGATATAAGTTCAGGTGGTACTCTAGACCTAAGTTGTCAAGGAATTTGTAAATTAATACAAGGACCTTGAACCTGGCTCAGTTGTAGACGGGCAGCCAATGCAGATGTTTTTATAATGGTGTGGAACCCGGCTAATTTAAAATTACACATGTAGGCTTATTTTCATCATGGGGAGATTCTCTTGTGCAACTTGGAAGCTGTTGCTGCCCTTGTCATTCTGTTGTGTGTTTCTTTCCACCATTGTACACCCAGAAGAATATGTGTAGGTGATACTTTGCAAAATTGTTGATAGAGCATCACAATACGGCCTAAGCTATGCCTTGCTCTGAATGATCCATGTGCTAGTTCGTGCTGCCCAGTTTCTTCATGCTGAACAGAAGCAACAAACCATGATCTTGGGTGGACTGTATATCTTCTGGGCCTGGGATTGTGGTTGGTTTATCCCTAAACAAAACATGGTCGGAAGCCATGGTTTGTTCACGGGAAGTCATGGTTTGTTGCCACAACACATTTCTGAATGGCTAGGGGCGTTCTCATCTAAATGCTGCCTGCAAAAATGGAGGATATACCTGCTCTGCACAAACAGGACTATAAGACCACTTTTGACAGAAGTTGTATATTAGAGCTTTGCATGCTTTTTCACTGCCTCTTCACCCCTCCCCCCATATATTATTAACCATACATACCAGTATATGATAACACCGTATTTTCTCATAGCATATGGTTGCTGTGCAGAATACCGGTATGTGGTTAGCATATGTTGCAGTAATACTTCTAAGACAAGCAGAGCAAACTTGCTTGTATCCACAAGAAACTAAAAACAGGATTCAATAATTAGGTTTTATTTTATTTTAGTTTGTTCTATAGTGAAAAATAAACTGGGGGGAAAATGATAAAATACAGAGAATATGAAAATGCTTATGAAACACGTTGACATGAAATTATACAGATGTGAAACACATGGTGGCAGCTCTGACTTGACAGTTGCCTTTAATCTAATTAGAATGAAGCAAAGATCCTGTTGCCGCGTAAAATGTTGTTAATCCCAGGTTCTGTAAAATTGAAAAGGAGACAGAAAAAAAAACTCTTGTCTAATGGGACACACTCAAAGTAGCCAGGGTTATCTGCCCTTTTTAGAAATCTGCAGGAAAAGTGGATGAGGAAGGAGATACTTAAACCCAGTTGTGTTGAAAAGTATTTAACCATCTGATGGAATCAGCATACATTCAATTTCACTAAAAAGAGAGTAGTTGGCAACATTACATTTGGGTTGGGATGGTGTGTCTTTTAGTTCAGGGGCAAAGGTGATGTTCCAAGGCGGTTCTTGTTTACCTTCCGGTTGAAACGGGATGATTATTGCTATGTCATTTCTTAGACTGTGCCCAAGTCCTGAAGGCTCCAATCCCTGAACTCAGCTCCAAAGACTGTAATTTTAGCTTTTGGTAGTTAATCATTAAACATTATTTTGCACAAAACCTACCCAGGCATCTTTATAGCCCTTAAGATTGATAGTGCTCTTGGAACAAAGTGCCATGTCATAGACATGAAGCAAAATTTTCACTGACCAAGTGTTTAGTTTTCCTGTCCTGTAAAAGAAATATACTGTAAATACATAAACTAACACAGTCCTAACACATCAGAAACGTGTACCGTGTTTCTCATATTATAAGACACGTCTTATATTTATTTTTTCCTCAAAAAACACACACTATGGCTTATTTTCAAGGGATGTCTTATTTTTTTCCTCCTCTTGCCGCGGCCGGCATTGCTGCTGCGCCTATCATTATGTCTTATTTTCGGGGTATGGCTTATATTCCTTGAATGCTTAAAAATCCTGCTATGGCTTATTTTATGGGTATGTCTTAAAATATGAGAAACAGGGGTAGTGTACGTATTCCACAAATATAGCCAAAACTCACGTTAAAGCAAGTGTAAAAAAACACAAAAACCAATCAAAGTGAATCCTATTGGCTACATTTTCTAAAGTGCACAACATTGCACGATTCCGTTGTGGATGTAATAAGTGCATGAGCAACTGAGGCAGATCCATCTTGTGATCTACAGTAGTCCTAGTAAACATCTATCCAGTCCCAATCAACAGCATTTCAGCTTTTTCATCCTTGTCTGGCCAGAATTCAATAGAGATTTGCATTGGGAGTAGCTTGTTGCATGAACACATTCACTTTCTTTCTTTTGATGGTGGTGGGGGAATAGCATCCCCTAATGTACTGTACATCCCCAAAGGGCCAAGTGGGGGTAAATTAATAGAAGTCATTTTTTCAGTTGGAAGAGCCAGAAGCCAAAGTGACAGAGTGACATCAGGGATCTGGAGAACAATTGTCTGCAACCGAGATCCTCTCTGACTACTGTATCTGTGTTACTCTTCTAGGCGTTTTGCTTCTGGGTAACTCTGTTTCTTCGGCAGGAGAATGAATGGCAAAGCCAACTGAAGGACAAGAGAGCCATTCAGTGGGTACGTGAGAGAAGATCTTGTGTACAGTTTTGCCACCCTCGAATTTGTTTTTATTGTGGTTTGGTGCGATGAATTGCAGCTTTCTTTTCAGCAAGATTTTAATTTTGCATGTTAATTATTTATAAGCTACCTGGAGCTTTGGAGAGGCCGAATTAAAAATAAATAAATTGCCAGCTTCCTGCAGTTTCACTCCGGGGTTGTTGCTTTTGCTAACTAGGCAAGCAGATTTGAGATGAGAATGTTCGTGTACTCCCAACCCAGAATCATTAATTTGTGCATTAGACTCCCAGTGCAGCTTTTTGATGCAGAGAAATTCCTTCAGGCATATTTAGCTTGATCTGGGACAATTTTCTCCCCTGGAAGCCAAGTGATCTGCTGTTGGTAGCTGTCACTTTATAGATGCATATTGAGGTTAAATTTCAATCTTTATTGCAGTAGTAGACTATGTAACATGACCCAACAGTCCCTTCAAAGCAAAGCTAAACCAGTCCGGGCAGCTCCAAGGAAGCTGCAAGAGGGGTGTGTGTGGCTTTGGAGCAGAAAATAACACAGCTTTTTTCTTTACAATCTTGGGCTTTAACAAATGAGGTTCAGACTGTTCTCCCTGCACAGATTTGACAACTGATTACTTGCATGGCCCTTAATGGTGTCACCTAAGCAGGGAAGGGGATATTTGGGGATGAATGAGGAATAGGAAGTGGGCTGTGTAACTTTTATATAAGAATGTTGTATTGAAGAAATAGTACTCAGCTGATTTACTTACTATTGAGATCTGTAGAACTATGTAAGCTAGGTGCAGCAAGTAACACCTATGCTATCCTTCCTATGGGAAGGATCGGGGCAAGCAAGTTTTCTTCTGTGCAAGTGAAGGGCAGTCAAGCTGCTGAAAAAATTTCAAGTGCTGCAGGATGGTTTATGGAGGCTGTCATGCTTGGACCCTGTTTGTTGAAAACAGGATGCTGGATTAGATAGGCCTTTTGTCTGGTCTAGTAGAACTCTACTCATGTTTTTGTGCAATGATAGCCACTGACTTTGTAAGCCTAACTAACAGGGTCACTGTGACTTTCGTCTTTCTCCTCAAGCCAACATGATAGATGAATCAGCCCTTTTGTGTATTGCTGCAGAATCTAGAGACACTATGCCAATTGCTGTAAATGGGAATATCTACCTGGATCAATACAACTGGTCAGGGTGACCGGTTTCTTATAACTCAGGTGTCCTTGTTGCAATATCAGGACTTGAAATCTGCAGGGGGAAGAGTGGAACAACAGTCTGTGCCTATTGGCAGAGGATTTTAGGGTTTTAAACATGCTGACCTCTCTTCCAGCCTTGCTTCAGTTTGTTTTATTCCTGTCACTTATGTGCTGCCTTAGAGAGCAAAGGGCTCCCAAGATGGCTTCCATATAGAATTAAAAGCACAAAATACAATTGAACTTATCTCATTACAATTTCAAAACTAAAACAGCAATCTCTAAAACACTGTACAGCACAGCAAAACACAGCAAATAGGATAAATCAGATTAAGACAGTTAAAACGAAGACCTGCAACAGTTTAAGCAATAAAATACCCAGCCCAGCAGCTTAACTGAAAGCAGATTGAAACAGGAATGTTTTCAAGGCCTGTTTAAAATGTGGTCGATGTGGTTGTGTCCAGCCTGGGCTGTCCCAGGGATAATACATGCATGTGCTACTTTTATTGGGTCATGTTTTATATACCTTTCTAGACTGACAGAATTATGGCAGTGCAAGTTTGGCTGTTTCATCTGAACGGTTATGTAATTCTTACACCAGCACTGTGATAGCTTAATGAAGTGAAGAGAGGTCTGCCCTATTAACCTAGTTAAAAGGCTAACTGCAGGTAGCAGCTGTGATCTGATAATCTTCCTGTAAACATTATGCAGAATATCATGGAGAGACGTTTTTCTATTCATTGTGGGGGTCTTTGCTGCCTATTGACTCCCCTGGAAACAGCAACAGCTGTTGTCTGCCAGGGAAAGGCAATTTTCTTAAAACTGAGCTGAGCATATTTTCTTCTTGGTGCTTCTCACTAGGTTTTGCTCTCCTTTCGCTCCTGCCTCTTGCCTCAACTCCGTATCCCCACCTTTTCTTTTGATGCTCCTGTGTTTCCAAATGGAAAGAGTAGTTCATTTTTGCTCTTTTGCTATGAATTCCTTCAGATGAGTCTAGCTGCTTTTTTGTTTCTGTGCAGTGGCATCAGGCAGAAACTAGGGTTGGGAAGAAGTTATCGGTCAGTCTTGGAAAGCTGTTGTCGGTGTAGATACTGCTGACCTAGATGGACCAAGGGCCTGATTTGGTGTGCTCCCAGCGCAAACTCTGCAAAGCTTCATGATGAGAATGATGCTTGATATTTAGCCTAGTCGTCTGGCTCCAGTCCAGTGCTACTGAAGAAAAAAACCCAAAGACCTTGAATAGTTGTCCCTCTAGTCAAGCTCAAGTTCTGTGCATAAAAAATCTGAGTTAGTGGTGTGTGACTGATTTCTTTGGTATTCGTTAAATGTGTGTATTCTGTAGCAGCATATTTTATAAACGCAGAAATCGGGAGATGGCATCGTAAATCGTCTACCACAGAAGCATGAACTCTTTCAGAATGCATAGCTGACGACCCATTTATGGTTCTGTAATTCTAACAACCGTATGTTGAACTAAGGCAGGGCTTAACTGACTGCACAGCAATTTTACTAATTATTTGTATGCATTTATCAAATGTTTCTAGGCTGCTTTTCCAAAGAGTTCAGAGTAACTTATGTAAAGCAAGAAAAAAAAGCACAATCAGTACAAAGACTACAAATAATATTGCACCTCAGTAACTGAGAATCATCATTAAGAATTTGGCCAAATGTAAATTGAAATAAGGTTTTGCATCCATTGCAGAAAGTAGGCAAAAATGCACCACCTGGACTCATTAGGCAGAGTATTCCAGAGCCCAGGGACTACAGCAGAATGTCCCTGATCCTCTCACCATGGTAATTTTAGTGTATCATAATAAAGCCATACAGAGAAGGGCTTGATTTCCAACTGTGTGGCTCATGTAGCAAAATAAATTTTTCTTTTAGTTCAGGCATCCCCAAACTGCAGCCCTCCAGATGTTTTGGCCTACAACTCCCATGATACGTAGCTAACAGGACCAGTGGTCAGGGAAGATGGGAATTGTAGTCCAAAACATCTGGAGGGCCGAAGTTTGGGGATGCCTGTTTTAGTTCTTAAAGGGATGGTGCTTTCTCTCTCTCTCTCTCACACACACACAGAGAGAGAGAGAGACAGACAAAAACGCTAGAGAATTCAGCTGCTCATAATTTTTGGTTTAGACTTCACTCATGATTAATAATGATCTCAGCCAGAATACATCTTGCTCCCTCTGTCACCAGAATGGTGGATTACATTGTTCTGGGCAAGCTCTCCACATTTACTGGAGACCTCGGCAGACTTTCACTTATGACTTTGCGGAAAAGCAGAGTTGAGAAATGCCCTGGGAGTGGTTTGTGAGAAGGAGGATTGATTACATCTGAAGCAGAGAAACAACTGGATTTGAGCCGCTCTTGTTTTGTCCTGGTGATCAATTTTCTTACTTGCTTGGCTTCCAGTGACTTTAAGTCCCATATTCTGCTTTTGTACCATTCGTGTTCCTCCTTTCAAATTGACATGGCGTTGCAGCCTTATGTCATCAGAAGTATAACGGGGCCATGAGCAGATTTTTGGGAGGGTGATGGGAGAAAACTGGTTACAGTGGAACGGACAGCACAGTGCATAGATGGTATGTTTGGAGACAACACAGCTGTGAAGGAACAATATATTAAAACAGACAAAATGATAAAGGCCCTGCAAGCTCTAGACTGGAGAGATTTCAAGGAATGGAGGTATTCCACAAATGCAAATTTGGCTCCAAAACAGCAGCAAACAAAAAATGAAGTCATTCTCTCCTTACAATGGTCTTCAGACAAAAAAAAGGTACTTCTTTTAGTGTGTAACAGTTCAAAAGGACTTAATTTTTTCTTACATATGTGTGCAGAATTCCAGGTTGACTGCAATGCGGATTTGCAATGAACCTACACAATCTGTATAATACAATTGTGGTGTTGGGACATGCACTTGATTTCCCAGTGCTGTTTTCTTTACCCTGACTTGGTTTGGTTTGGTATGGTAAGGTAGGTAGTTGAACACATATTTGGGGAGTCAGATTTTTGTATAATACTAAGGAGAAGGGGACGACAGAGGACGAGATGGTTGGACAGTGTTCTCGAAGCTACCAACATGAGTCTCACCAAACTGCGGGAGGCAGTGGAAGACAGGAGTGCCTGGCGTGCTCTGGTCCATGGGGTCACGAACAGTTGGACACGACTCAACGACTCAACACCAACAAAACTTGAACCTTATAATCTTGATTCTAGATTATGCTTTATTCTGATTATTTCAATCAGATTAATTGGATTAATCATCAGCCTACTGTTCCATGTGGCTGAAAATAAAGCTTGGAGAGAGACCCCATCTTGTATGTCTGAAACTGTTATTTCCTAAAGATTCTGTATCTCCAATAGATTCTAATATCAATTTATTTATTTATTTAATACAGTAATGTGTTTTAGGTCATGGCTTTAACTTTGTTTCTAAAGTTATGTTTATAGATGCTGTTAGCCATCCTGGGCTCTGTGTGAGGAAGAGTGGGATACAAGCACTGAATAAATAAATATTTTAGCAGGTATGCATTGCTCATGCATGGGAGAAATATTTCACCTCACCTGCTTCAATTCAATTTTTTTGTTTGCATTTTTAGTTACATTTAGTATCCCGGATTTGATTTGACCGGTCAGATGCCCAAACCTGAAATGCCATGTTGTGAGCTTAAGTTCACTAGGGTGCTTGAGTAAATTTGTTTTAGACCTGGGACGTATATTAGCTAAGGATTAATAGGTTTATTCCAGAAAGTTTCAGTACTTCAGGACATCACCCAAAAGAGCAAACTTATCTTTCTGGAAGCTGTATATTTAGTGGCAGCTTCATGCTAGAGAATAGCGAGGTAGATGAGGGAGTGAAATAGGATGTTTGTTGGCTGGAGGTGCATCAAGAGCTAAATTGGGAAATGGATGTTTGAGAGCAGGATGGCCTTCAGATAATTATGCTAAAGGAAATTTCTAGCAACCCAACACCAAAAGGACCTAGGTCACGTACAGTTCAAGCATAAACCACAAAAAACGCAACCTGCTGAGAAAATTACATACAATGTCTAATTTATCTCCACATAGGGGTACACAATGTAGTAAATAGCAGTGGCACTCAACCGCTCTGTCATGTAAGTCCAAATAAAGTATTACAAAAAATGTTCAAACAGGACCCAATATATGTGGATCCTATGAAGTACGAAGTCCATAAGTAGATGCAAGCAGAACAAGGTTTTCCAGAATAAAAACAACCTGTTTCGCCTTTTGGCTTCTTCAGCCGCTTGAGGCCTAAATGATGTAAAAAAAATGCAAATGAAAATCTCTTCTTATACATTCATATAACCAAATGATCTATTCAATATTATACGTACATACCAACATAAGATTATAACCAGGAATACCATAATTATTTCTAAGGTTGTAAACCCCTTCACAATTTTGGTGAGGAACATCCTTTCTTCAACGTAATGAAATCTACAAAATGTACATAAATGCAATGCTATAGTCTTGTCATATTGGGATTAACAGACTCAAAATCATAAACCTGTAATATTTACAAGAGAGTAATACACACCCAACACTGCTTTCTATTCCAGGACACTGTGCGATACACTCATGTTACAAACTGTAATTTATACAGAAAGCCAAAGTACCCACCCAGGTGTATACAATTAACTAATAGTTACCTCAGTCTTAAAGCGATAAACCCCCCAAAATTCTGCAAGATTACAGTTCTTAAATGATAAGAAACAGTTAAGATCTAAATCTGTATTAAGACCTGAAGGTGTTAATGTATTAAATAAGTAAATAAATCTGGTTTCTTTCTGTAGAAGAATCTTCTTGGCTAGTTCCAAAGGGTACATGATATGCCCAAATAACGAAAAAAGATAAATCCTCGTCAGTATGAGACGCTTCATTAAAGTGTGCAACTAGGGGAGCATCATTTATATTGTTCCTTATTCTGGAACGATGCTCCAAAATTCTAACTTTAATGGGTGCATCAGTGTGCATGCCACATACAAGAGACCACATGGACATCTGATAATGTAAACCACCCTCAACGTGGCACATGTGGCAAAGGACTGTACTGTAAATTTTAAGCCCTCTGAATTGGTGAACTCCTTAACCTGCAATGCAAACCTACATGAAACACAATGACCGCATTTATAAAAACCACGGGGAGGATTGGAAAGAACCTGTTGTGTTGGAGTGAGTTTAATATCTGTGTACACTAAGGTGTCTTTAAAGGATCTAGTCCGACGTTTGGCAAATACAGGAGGGACATCACAACCAAGAATATCCTTTAATATGTGCCAATGGCGTTTGATGATGTTTTCAATCTTAGAAGTCATGTAATTATACTCAAGAGAAGCAAAAATCCAAGATGGGTGAGTACGGTTCTGTGTACTGGATGTTAACAGAGTAGATCTGTCTCTCATCTGGGACTCTCATCTATTTGTTTCAAATCAAATCAATAACCTTTATTAGGCATGACAAATTCAGAAGCTTCATAACAAAATTATGAGTAAAACATTCACATTATAAACTTCATGAAATAAAATACATATTAATTGATTTAGTATTTTAGAGCAATATATCAATTTTCAATTAGCATCCCCTGGTCCTCTCCACAGTGGCCCAATCTCTCTGCATAAACCGAGCACAAAAACTCAGCCACCACTAAAGTAACTCCATCATTATTATCTGACAATAACCCCTGAATAGTTGGCATTCCACCTGCAAATCAACATCTGTGATTCTCTGGCCCTTAATCAAATTTGATCATGGCCATAGTCATTCACATGGCATGGTTGCTCTTAATGAAGGGATGACCAGACTTCTCTCTTTGTTTGTGGTTGGAGGCAGCTTGCCCCAACATTGCTCTGACCTTTCTTTAATACTTCTTCTATTTTATTAACCCATGAGTTGCCTCTGTAAATGTTAACATGTTGCTGGAGGAAATAGCTATAGCAGCAAAATGTTGTTATGAATTTTGTAATTTTGTATTTTTATGCTGTAAACCACCCTGAGATTTACAGATGAAGGGCGGTACCCAAATTTAATATGTAAAATAAAAATAAAATAAATTTTCTTTCTTTTGGTCATGTTGCTGAACATTCAGTTCACTCTAAGTCAAGAAGTCACGGGTTTATAACAAAGTCAATTTAATTTATGTTAAGAAATAACAGTGGGAAGAGTCTGGGCAGCTCAGTATAGGAATTACTATTTTTGGACAGATTTCCTGTCATGTGGACATTGTAGTTGTTTAGTCTTTCATTTCAGACACGAATGGATGTAAAGGCACAGTTAAATTCCAGTTAGTCTTTGGGGCCTTTGAAACATGCCTGCAGGTTTAGAACGAGGGGAGAGCACACTGCACCTTTATATTTACAATACAAACACCTGTACATGAAGATCTACCCTTTGGGGAGATCAGGGAGACGAGATGAGACAAGACTTGAGAAGAAGAAGTGGGAGGAAAAGAAATCTCTTTAAGCCAAGCAAGTGTTGCTGGTATTCCCATGGACAGAAATGCTAAAAGGGAAGGGAGTTCATGATGGTTGGGAGTTTGTTAAAAGGGAGGTATTAAAAGCACAACTTCAGGCAATAACAATGAGACAATTTTTTACTTTTCCTCCTCTGTTTCCTTTCTTTATGGTTTGGGAGAGAGGGCTGTGTTTCTGTTAAAATACAATTAAAACTCATAGCATTCAGCATAGTGTATTACAGTTGCAACAACAGGTGGAATAATAATTAAGTGGCCCACTGAGCAATTTTCAAGTGGTCTGTGGGGGGGGGAGTTTCGGGACTGCTTTCTTAAACAACAAAATGTTTGAATAAACAAGAAACTTTAAAAATTATTTCTCTGCTTGGTCGCCTTTGGCAGATTCTTACTCCCACGGGCAAGTGGCTATTTACAAGCTAAAGCAAAGTGACTTTGACAAATCATAGCAATAATTTATTACTTACACCACACCCATCTGACAGGGTTGCCCTAGCCACTCCGGGCAGCTTCCAACATAATAAAGACAGCAAAACATCACACATAAAAAACTTCCCGGTACAGGGCTGCCTTCAGATGTCTTCGGAAAGTTGTGCAGTTGTTAATCTGTTTGTCATCTGGGGGGGGGGAGGCCGTTCCACAGGGCCGGTGTTACAAAGAAGTCTACGGAAGGACATTTACCTATGTGCAGAAACTCGGGAGAAGCATTTATATTGCAAGACCTGTTTTGAAAGAGAAAGAGATGTGTGCTGGGGGGTCCACCATAATTTTCTGGCCTCCCACCTGTCCCTTCATAGGTTTCCCCATTCTACACATATGTGGCACTCCTTACCTGGACAAAGAGGGGCAAAGCTGACCATTAACCATTTCCTAACAGGGAATAAACTAGGAATTCCCACTGGTACTTTTTAAACTCATGAGCGTGGTAGAGTTAATTTTCATTGTTGTGGCAGCTACATTTAATTTTGAGGACCAAACTGGTGGTGATGAATTTTCTTAATTTTTTGGATGGCAGGATTTATGTTTTAAGTAAATGTGAACATCTGTGGGTTTGCATTACAGAACTGTGACTAACTTATTTTGCTTGATAGTGAGGAGAGCATCAAAGGGAAGGAATGTTTCTTTTCAGATAAGTGAGTGTCTATTTGCATGTGTGCACATGTGCGCACATTCTTGTGACGTATGGTCAAATGAAGCAGAAAGATACATTTTAAAAAAGATACATTTAAAAAACTTCAAAAAAAGAAATAAAGCAGTAAAAATAACCCAAAAAACAACAAATGAAGCAGAAAGGTCCCATTGTTACGGTCTGTTTGGATGTTTAACTCTGAGCACATCAGAAACGAGATCCAAACAAGATTAACATTACAGCAAATGTCCCTCTTCCCCCTAGCCCTGGTAATCCCAGATAGTGAAGGCAGAAGATATTTGGGCTTCGATGGGTCTCTAAGTGGAGTCTATTGAGTAGGCTCAAACCTCACCTTAGCCCATCATTTGCTTGTTCATTTAGGATTTGTAACCCCAAAATGACAGGGATTGCTTGATGGGTGCTTGATAACCTTCCTTTCCTGTTTTTGCGTTCATGAATTGCATTAAAATTGGTGAGTGGTCACAGACCTGCCACAGTGTAGTCCAGGCACCCCCAAACTGCGGCCCTCCAGATGTTTTGGCCTACAACTCCCATGATCCCTAGCTAACAGGACCAGTGGTTGGGGAAGATGGGAATTGTAGTCCAAAACATCTGGAGGGCTGAAGTTTGGGGATGCCTGGTGTGGTCTTTCTTCAAGGATAGTGAGTGATCAGCCTTGGACTGTCAGCGGTTATAGGGAGGCGGCCTCTTGAGTTCACAGGGCTCAGGTTTTTTAAGGTAATAAGGTGTGGAATTGAGCTTCCACAGACTACTTGCTCGTCTTGGAAGTGTGAAACTTGTAAAGAACTAGTATAGCCTCCAGTCTTTATTGAAGCCTGTCTATGGGGCAGTACACTTTCTGCTCTAGGGCTAGGAGTGCATCAAAGCTTTTGTTGCTAGTTCTCATCAGGGAAAAACAACATTGGTGTCTCCTCTAATTAAGGGTGGGCTGTCTTTAATGCCATCAAGGGGAAAAAGTAATTTTTAAAAGCATCAAAGCCCCTTTTATCTTACAGCTGCTGGTCTGAAGCATATACTAGAATTTTTATTTTTTAAACAACTTTTGGGTAGTATACAGGAGATATCCTGTCTCCATGTTAGAATGCATGGAAAGGTATAGTGTGTATCACATGCCCAATACTGTAAGAGTGAGATGTGGACTCTCAAGTTTATGTACAGTATCTGAATTATCTGTGTGGAGGTAGAATGTTGCTGCCAAATGGCTTTCTCACCCAGTGGCATGGGCTTACCGGGCATGTGCCTTTCCCTCCCTGGAAACTAGTGTCTTGAAGAACACTGTGAGGATGCAGGTACAGAGTAAAGAGAGGAGGAGCGTTGGACGGAACAAGGAAGCAAGTGGAAATAGTGAGGCAGAATGACACAATCAGACAGCAGAATTATTTCCCTGTGCTTTCCCTGTTGGATGCTCTTTTGCTCACCTGCACAGGGATAGATTGCAGATGGACACTGGGGGAGGAATCTCTCTATTGGGCTCCCCCTACAAGGCTTTAATGTTAGCTGATCTAAACCAGGGATCTTTGGGTATGACTCTTGGAGTACAGTTAATCGACCAGCAAAATGCCAAATGCAGCCAGTGGAAGTTGCCCAAACTGTGATTATGAGTACACGTATATAATATTAGAGGTGAGTGTGTGCTCGTAGCTGTTATTCTGTACGTTATTTCTCACCCATCTCCCTTAAAAGTGTGTGTGAAACATATTTGCAGATGTTAGCCTGCTTGCTAAACATCTCACCCTCAGTATGCTGGTGCCAAAGTCTTTGCAACTTCTTTTGTGCTTGCCACACCTGCTTGCTTTTCAGTAAGCATTGCATGGACTTACCACACCCTTAACACTAAATGAGTCCATGAGTCCACCTAGTTTCCTATTTTCTAGCAGCAGCTCTTCCAAGCTACTTTCTAGTTACCTTTAAGGTTGTAGAGACATGTTTTTTAATACTGTACTATTATTTACAGTGGTACCTTGGTTGCCAAACTTAATCCGTTCCAGGAGCCCGGGAGACAGCTTCTGATTGGCTGCAGGAGCTTCCTGCACTCAATTGGAAGCTGTGGAATCCATGTCAGATGTTCAGCTTCCAAAAAACATTCGCAAACCGGAACACTCACTTCCGGGTTTGCGGTGTTTGGGAGCCGATTTGTTCGGGAGCCAAGCCATTCGAGAACCAAGGTATCACTGTATTTCAATGCTAAAATAATTGGGCAGTTAAAATATTAGATTTGGAAGGTACCCCAAGGGTCCTCTAGTCCAACTCCTTGCAGATGCAGGAATCCTGCCCAGTTTTCCCTGGGTGGGTTCGAATACCAACCTTCTGGTTAACAGCCAGACACAATGATCCATTGTGCCACAGGAAATTATAATTACTTGTGAACTTGCTGATTGTTAGATCTCTTTCAGTCTCATGTGATAAACTTAATCATAAGCATTGCATGTAACTACACTCTTGTCACAATGCTGAGGTGGAGTATTAAAACAATCAAATAATTTTTAAAAATGAAGAAGGCTTTTTTTTGTTTGCCCCCTTACCACCTAAACCACCAGTCTAAATTTGTCTTCAGGTTATCTCTCTGGCATATTTATTGTTGCATTTATATGCTGCCCTTTTCTCCAAGAAGCTCAAGGTTGTGTACATGGTTCTTTCCCTCCTCAATTAATTCCCACAACAACTCTGTGGTGTAGGTTAGGGCAGTGACTTGCCCAGTTCTCCCAGTGAACTTTATAGCCAGGTGGGAATTTGAACCCTGGTCTCTCAGGCTGAAAACCGGTTTTCCTGTGGATACTTAATAATGGAGCAATTTTAGTTTCGTATTCCATTCTGATCTGGAGCAAACCTGCTTGATATCTGTTGTCCTGTGTCCAGCATTTCCCCCGCTACTTTGCAGTGATAATTTGCCTTTGGCAAAGGTTGACAGTATCCATTTTTAATTGCACGTGTTTTGTGTAGATTTGTAAGTGCTTTCCACGAATGTTTCTCTATAGAGACTCCTTGGGGGAATATCCATCTTCCCTGTTATGAAATGGATATTCTCCAAGGCTTAGTTTACATAATATCTGATCAGTGATGTTGGAGGCCTTTTGTAAATTTGATAAGGTGCTTACTAAGTAAGTTGTGTTTGCCATGAAAACAGGCGGGCGAGCTTGAAATGCTTTGCCGTTTGTGCAAGAGCAGGAGAACAAAGTGAAAGGTGCAGCACAGCTTTTGTCAGGTGCAACTGCACTCAAGACTAGGAGTGGCTTTAGCGCATGGAGCATTCTCAGGCCAGTCTGCATTTTAATGTGCAAATTGCAGGTTTGTTTTGCTGGTGTATTTTGGGTGGAGATGCAGCTCCAAATTGGAGCTCTGTCTGAAGCTCTAATTGACTGTATCACACCTTGTGTTCCTGTGGGTTCTTCACTAATTTTGCACTTCTTGTCGCTGATCATGTGAAATGGCCTTTTCAAAGCAGCTTGACTTAATGTGCAAGCAACGAAAAATCAGAATGGGGTGCAAAGTAGGGCAGTTTCTTTTCAGGCTCTTTTGATAAGCCGACTGTGCGCACTTGGGAGTGGTCCAGTTTCTACATACGGGAATTTCAAGGCTTACCTCATTTCTTTCGCCTGCTTCAGATCCATATGCTGTTAACTGCAGGAATTTGTTGAGAACTGCATTTTGCTGGTTTTCAAACTTAGCTTTCTTAACTTTACTTTGCTCAAGGGGCACCAAAGGGGGGAACCAAGGAAGTGATTAAAAATCTAGACTTTCCAGTGTATCCATGTCACAGTGACTGATAACAGCAGGTTTTTTAGCAGGTTCGGAGAGGCAGAAATGATTTGCTTCTCTGTTCCTTTCTTTGTTTTCGCTCTTTCTGTGTCTCTCCTTAGCCCTGCTTTTAACTCTCCTGGCAACGCTGCCTACTTCTGCTGACTCATGCCAGGCCTTTCTTCAGCACAATTTGACAGCCTTTCAAATATGAATGCTAGCTTAACCATAAAAGTTATTTTTCTAATGTCCTTAATGTTTGGCCCCTGTGAGTAATTTTTTTTTTTTTTTTTACCGAGCCGAAGCCTGCATAAGAGTAATTTATTGCTGGAAATTAAATCAAGGCCAACTGCAGTGATTCGGTCTTCAAAAATTAAAATCCCTGATTGCTGACTCAATTAGAATGCCAGTGGGTAAGTACGTCAAGCCTCCAGCATTTACAAGAAAAAGAATCGGCGCTCTTTTGTTGTGCACTTCTGAGCTTAAAAGCACTTACTGACCAAATACAGTACTTTATTCTGCTGTGCATTATTGTATTTATGTAACAGCCATTGTCTTCTATGTTGTGTGTCTTTGAAAGTGTTGGGTGAATGTGGTCTTGTGTTACCTGCTGAACCACTTCACTTTGCCAGTGGCCTTCAGACTGTATGGAATCGTTTTTGTCTAACTTAATTTTTAAATCTTGCTGATTTTTCTATTAGAATAGCATTCTGTGGTGCTCTCCATGCGGTGCTTAGGTTGGCAGTGTTGCTTTTCAACGTCCTACCTCTTTCAAGTGAATATTCCACGAAAAAGCCAACACTACCACTTTTATAAAGGGGGGGGGAATCAAATGTTCAAACTTTGTGTTCCCACTGATTATTTTCTGCAGCAGTGTGTATGTAATACAACCCTGAAAAGTGTGTTTGTGTGTTGTGATGCAGTTGTGACCCTGATCTAAATTACATCATGCAGGTTAAAATACAAGTTTGATCTTAAATTATAAAACAGGTTAGGGAGATCATACCACAGCATATGTGTGTGAACAATGTTAGGAATATTTCCATGAAGAAAACTCTCTCTCTCTCTCTCTCTCTCTCTCTCTCTCTCTCTCTCTCTGTGTGTGTGTGTGTGTGTGTGTGTGTGTGTGTGTGTGTGTGTGTGTGATATTTTCATGGTAATATTTCTTCTCTGGTTGCATAATCTTTATTATTGGTGACAATGTGTTAAAAAGGCTGCTCTTGGTCATACACTTAAAATATATATACATATGTTTGTAGCTTGCAGGTTGGAAGCAAATAAGAAGGCAGTAAACTATTGTCTGGTAACATTTCAGCCTTTGAATCAATTTTATTTTTGTGCTGTTGGGCATTTTTATTATGGATTTTTGTGGAGTAAACTTAAGGACCCCGCTTTCTCCAGTCATTGCAACAAGGGACTTAGCTTCCATTAGCATTAATGGGCATTAACCATTCCACGTATAGAAATTGCAGACATGCAAGGCAGTGCATATACTGCTCTGTGTGCACAGTTCCTGCATTATAACCATGGACTCAAGTCTTGTATGCTGGGCAATTGCAAGCCTTGTATTTCAGTCCCTTAAGTAAAGGGGGACAGAGGCAGGGAAGAAGAGGCAGGGCAGGTTGGTGTAAATCAGCCTTCCTCAAACTTTGGGTCTCCAGATGTTGTTGCACTCCAATCTCCACCTTCTCAGGCAGCATGGCCAATGATCAAGGATGATGGGAGTTGTAGCTCAGCAACATCTGGGGATCCAAGTTTGGGGAAGACTGGTCTGTATGCTCTGTATGCCCCTACTAGATTCCTTTTGGCTTCCAGAGTACAGTAGTCTTTTAGGGTTGCATGTTGCCTTCCTCAAAGATCTCAAAAATTGGCACACTCTTAATATAAAGTCTGTATTCCTTCTGATTGTTCATATGAGTGAACATGCAGTATGTCATTGTAACTCAAGGGCTCAAATCGAACCTTCGTAGCTGTCTAAAGACTCCTGTTGCTGCAGAGACCTGGATGTGGTTTGGCTTTTTTCCTCCTGCTTTTCCTCCTTATTGCTCTGCCAATTCTGAATAGATGGCTGGTGCGTATAGCCATAGGTTGATGTGAAGACTGATAAGATGTGGGGCATTTGGAGAAACTGAGGTAGCCAGGTGGATGTGGGTGGGTGGGAGATCTCAGTGGTAGATCATACACATTTTATGCTCAGAAGGCCCCAGGCAATTCCTGGCATCTCCAGGTGGGGCTGGGAGAGACCGCTATCTGAAACTGAAAAGCCACTGCCAGTCAGTGTAGGCAGTACTGAGTTAGATAGAACAATGGTCTGACTGTATTAGACAAGTTCCTAGGTTTCCTATGGTGCCTCTCACTGTTGATTCAGGTCTTGCCCACAAGAAGGAGAGTGTGCAGGCAGTTAGTTGCTAAGCAGCTGCTCATGTTCTAAACTTCATCTGTTGATGTAGTCTTCACACATAGGTACATCATCACATAGGTGATCCTGATTCAACCCTGGCGATCAATGGGGTGACAGATGTTGCAGCCAGATCGCCCTCACATCCTACATAGGTGATCCTGATTGACTGTAATGACTTCAGCATGTAGGTCCTGCTTAGAAATACACAGATAATATATCTAGATAATTTCATTTGTGTGCCACCTTTCCATAGTTCAAACCATGCTCAAGGCAGCTTACAGCATGAAAAAATACCTAATTACAACATCAGCAAGGCAGTTTATCACCTCCCCATCAATTTTTGAAATTAGCCAGGTGCCAGGTGTATTTTGCACCTGGGTATCAGCCACTTGCGACCAAGTGAAGGTGCCTGGGGTGCCATGATTGTGCCTGACATATCCGCCATATGGAGGTGCTTTGCCTGAGGATCATTGGATCTTGACTGGTTTCACACACCAATACCACATCCTGTTGAGTCTATCAGTTGTACAGTATTTTATTTGCACAATCAAAATGAATTTCAGGAACCCTAATGCTTTTTCTGCCTAGCCGGAGCAGCAGCAGTCAACGATGTTATAGTTAGTTGTTGTCACCTGTCTTCACTTACCCCACCCCTCTGCCCAGCTCACAGTTGTGAAGAATATTCCTAATGGTCCATGTCACCATTACAAAGAAAGGTCAGAATAGGCCAATATATATGTGGACTGTCCCTGGATAAAGTGACTTTTCTTCCTTATGTTCTCAAAGTTTGTATTTTAGTTCAAGGTTGTCATCTGAACTAGCCAAGTGTTAAATCACAGTCACTCCATCATTTGAAAAATAAGACTTAATAATAATAGTAACAATAACAACAACAATAATCATAATTTATTTGTACCCCGCCCATCCGGCTGGGTTTCTCCAGCCACTCTGGGCAGCTTCCAACAAAGATTTAAATACATTAAAATGTCACACATTAAAAACTTCCCTAAACAGGGCTGCCTTCAGATGTTTTCTAAATATCAGGTAGTTGTTTATCTTTTTGACATCTGATGGGAGGGCATTCCACAGGGCGGGCGCCACTACCGAGAAGGCCCTCTGCCTGGTTCCCTGTAGGTTTGCTTCTCGCAGTGAGGGAACCGGCAGAAGGCCCTTGGTGTTGACCTCAGTATCCGGGCAGAACGATGGGGGTGGAGATGCTCCTTCAGGTATACTGGGCTGAGGCCGTTTAGGGCTTTAAAGGTCAGCACCAACACTTTGAATTGTGCCCGGAAATGTACTGGGAGCCAATGTAGGTCTTTCAGTTGCCTGCCCCAAAATGGCAACTAGACTTTCTATCTTGCTGACTGAAACTTTGGTTTAAGGAGCCATTTGGGGCCTGGCTTATATATCTGAGTTTCTAACACTGCCCCCCCAATCCCTTTCTGCTTTCCTCTTGGTTAAATGAAATTACCTTGGACAGTAGTAATTGTTTCTTTGCCATCCTTGGTAATTAAAAGAATAAAGGGTCTTAGTGGAAAGTAGATTTAGCTCAGGAAACTGATTGCCAAATCACATCGAAAGATGTCTGAATGGAAGATTGTTGGATCTGCTTGCCTGATCAGGCTGTTTTCAATGGGAATAGCAAAAGTCTTTTTCTGTGACGAAAGGTATTCCTTGAAACAAATGTGCTCTTCTCCCCCCCCCCCCCCAAGACACGGGTAGCACCAAGCAACACACAGTGACTGCTGGTTGAATGCATGTGTGTGCAGGCATGCAGTTGATTATTTGACAGGAACTGAAAATGGATTCAAGAAAGACTGATCAAGTGATCTAATTGTCATGATTAATGTTTGTACAGTATTCATGTGGTTGGAGGGAATGGAGAGAGAGAGGCGGGAGAGTGCTGCCCATCTCCCCAAGCTGCAAACTCACCCCTATAAGTTGCTGTAGACCAGGCATCCCCAAACGTCGGCCCTCCAGATGTTTTGGACTACAATTCCCATCATCCCTGACCACTGGTCCTCTTAGCTAGGGATCATGGGAGTTGTAGGCCAAAACATCTGGAGGGCCGGAGTTTGGGGATGCCTGCTGTAGGTGATGGTTCATGCAGTGGTACTCGGTTTATGTATGAGTTGCATTGTTTATCACTATTCACAGTGTCCAGGACTATCACGTGGTTGTCCATTGTGCTATGCTTGTGCAATCTTGTTGCACACAACAGGAGTCACTTGTTATTTCCAATATTTGGGAGATGTATGCGATAACCCTGCAGCCGGAGTGCCACCCTGAGGGAAGATGTCTGGATCCCACACACTAAATTGCAACTGCATGTTTATTAAAAAGGAAAAAAAGAGAAAAAAGATTGTATGCAAATTCTTTAGAACAACTTCAGAGAGAGAGAGAGAGGTAACCTGCATATCTTGTGTTAGCAGTACCAATGATTAGTTGTCCACTCATGCTGGGAAGCTGGTACTTTGGGGGGACAGTTCTCAACATGTAAAGGATCAATAACTTCTCAAGAATTTGTCTAACTGACATGCCATGTAATTACAAGAAAAGTAGTCCTTTCCCATCATTAATGAAAATTGAGATTTCAGCAAACGGATGACTCTGGGTCATTACTATGGGATTTCACTGGCCTTGACAAAGGAAGCATCAGAGGTTACCAGCCATGGTCACAAGATTTTGCAAACTTTATTTATGCTAATCACCTCCCTGTTCCGTTCCTGTTGTGGTATTGTGGGCTGAGCCTGTTGCCCACATAAGCTATTGCATGTTGAAACTGGGGCTGGGATGCAGGAGGCAACCAACGGATGCTGCATATTTTTCTGGGTTTCGTTGTAGCACAGTTATTGATCAGTTTAAGGAATCTAGGTCAGGGATTACTGTTCATGTGTTAAATGGAAACACATTGGGCAGGGATCCACAAATTTTGGCTTTGCTGAATACGTACAACCATATCCCCCGTAAAATAATAATAATAATTGCCTTTTTCAGATGATCACCATACAGCATATCTAGATATATAGATATATAATGAAACAATGAAACCACAAAACCTTTAGGCATGTGGCCCATGTCGAAAGAGACACAATACATTATCCATCTACATAGCATGGAGAGGAAGATGTAAAACAGGAAAGTACATGCAATCATAGCCTAATAATTACACATGGTGCCAGATTTTCCAGGCCTGTAAAGATGGCCTTCTTGAGAATGTATCATTTGAAGTAAAGTCAGTAAAGGATTGCCAAATCATATAGAAATAATCTTTGCAATTCAAGAGAACTTGAGGGAGGGCAGGCAGGCATTCTGGGTGGGCATTGTTGCCAGTGGTGGTCTGTTTGTGATGTCAACATATTGAAGCCAGTATGGGCATATCGTATATTGCTTTTTTCTTTCTTTCATATTCTCACTTTTATGTGTATCTTTGTTGTTGTTTTTCTCCCCCTCACTTTTCCTTCTTTTTTTGTATCACTTTATTTCTTTTAATTGAAATCACCTTTTTTTTAAAAAAAAGCACACTGAAGCCAAATTCACATGCAGTTTACATTAGACATAGCTCTCAAGTATATTTGCAATGAGATAAGTGTGTGGTGTCTGGATGTAGGATTCTTAGTAAGAGTGTTTTATTCAGTTCTAGTTAAAGAAAGGGAAGGGAAACTTTTATTTCATGACTGTCATCGCTCTGCACAGAAACTGCAGTGTTAAGGTTTATGGTTTACCTTTACTTAGAACTGACCTCTTCAAGTAGTTCTGCCTAGCCCGGTTTAAAGTTTCTCTTTCTCTGTCTGCTCTGATAAGCAGTGTGCTCCCTACATTAACAACTTAAGCTCTTTGGGTTTAAATCCACTTAAAGTTAAGCCTGCTGACCTCCCCAAACCAACAGAGTGAGCTGCGTTTATCACTTCGTGGAATCAGCATTTCTAATTCATGACACAAGATGGGCCCAGCGGCTTCTTGACAGCATATTCAATAGCTCATTGTGCACCTGCTCCTTTAATTCAGCACAGAAGCTCTGCTGTCCACATCACCTTGCTCAATAAATGTTGTCGTCTGCATCTATTTTTATTTTCTTTCTCTTCAATGCTCCAGTTGCTTTCTGGGCAGCAGCAACGGCCTGGCTGCTATTTTCTGGTGCCCATGTATCACGAACACATCCAGCATGTTCTTTTGTAGACAGCCATGGTCTTTGTAGGGATGTCTGGGTGATGGGTGTGTGTCTGTCATTTTCTTTGTCATTTTCCTGGCATTTCGGCTTCTTACAGATGTTTACTCATCATCAGTGTGTAGTGATGTACACAGGGCATTGAGGCTACTGCGCCTGAGCATAGGAAACACACTGTTGAGGTAATTGTAAATACATGCCTGGTGTCCTTGTGCCTTTGCTCATCTCTTTGAAGTTGTGCTGGCATCTGTCTGTCTTGGGAAACAATGTAGGAGCGTCCCTTTGGGAGTGAGGTCAAACTGTTGGAAGGTTGCAGTGCCTGCTGTGGCTTTAGAGACCAAATAAGGGAGAGACATGCTGTGTTGCAGCTGGGGCAGATGGAGGTATCCGGTTGTGCTGCTGCAGATGCAGGGCGTTTCTTTCCTCTGAGCTCCTCCCAGCGGTTATTCCTCCTCTGGTCATTGCTATATGAATACATGACGTGTCTGTCTGGCTCCTGGCACTGCGGTTGTCTGCAAGGGATTCCCAGGTGGCATGGTTGATTTTGCCAGCCTCCATGTCACATTTGCAAACATCTTTGTAACTCTTTGAAGTGGTCTTCCATATACAGTGGTACCTCGCAAGACGAATGCCTCGCACGACGAAAAACTCGCAAGACGAAAGCGTTTTGGGATGTTTTTGCCGACTCGCAAGATGAAGTTTTCTATGGCCGCGCTTCGCAAGACGAAGTTTTTCGGCGTTTTTTTCCCCCCCACGGCAAACCGCGCTTTGCAAGATGAAATTATCGCAAGACGAAGCGACTCGCGGAACAAATTACTTTCATCTTGCGAGGCACCACTGTATTATCCTTTTCAGCACTAGTAATGTGAGCGTAACAAGACATACTCTTTAAAATAAGCCCATGTTACCTTGGGCCTATCTATCATTGGCTTTGTGTGTTGGTTGCTATTCCTCATGCCTTGCATATTCTACTAGGACATTTATGTTAGCAGTGACCAATGCAACGGGCACCTTGCTTGTAGGCCGAGATCGAAAGGTTGAAATTAATAAGCTTAACTTGACCACTGTTTAAATCAGACTGTTCATTCTACTTGGTTATTTTGTTACTGCCACTTTGAAAAGTTATTGGAGATTCACCCCACCCCTCTTTTCAACCAATAGCCAATTACCCCAGTCCCTCCAACCTACTTAACCACTCGGGCCAGAGGGCTACACTTACAGAGTCTTCTGCTTGCTCTTTGTGCTCTGGAGATTCTCGGAGTTCACCTGAACCTCTGTCGAAGTCTTCACCTGGGCACAGTAGCCTCTGCTAACTGAGGCACTCTATAGTCCATGCTGACCCTTGGCTTCTAGATTACCTCAAAGGCTGCCTCTTGGGACACTCACACTTACTTGCAAACCTCCTTCAACCCCAGTCAATGATTTCAGCTCTTGGGTTCCTTGAGGCTTTGCAAGGCTCTTGTTTTATTTTATTTTGTTGCATTTATATACCACCTCTCCTCCAAGAAGCTCATGGTGATGCACACGGTTCTCCTCCTCCCCATATTATTCTCACAACAACCCTGTGAGGTAGGTTAGGCAAAGAGGAGTGACCAGTCCAGGGTCAACCTGTGAGCTTCATGGCTGAGTGGGGATTTGAACCCTGGTCTCCCAGGTCCTAGTCCAGCGCTCTAATGACCTCCACGTCCTTATGCCCTTTGCCTGGCTCCTGGCTTCAGCTGCTGCTGCCTCACGGGATAACTTGACCACGGTAGTGTGAGGCAGAGTGTCCGCTGTGTTATGCAAGAAAAACTCACCAAATTTCAACCAACTGTTTCTGTGTAAATGTACAAGACCTCCGTCTCAAAGCTGTCCTTGCTTTGACAGAATGCCGACTGACAGTTCACCCACCTGAAGTCCTATTTTGGAGATGTTGCATCTCTTACAGCTCCTCACGGCAAATCAAGATCATTTACTCAGTTAACTGTGAATTTGTGTGTGCAACTTTTAAGACAAACGCTTTACCTTATGAAAAGAACAAGTAAAGAAAAGGGATCCACCCCCCCCCCAAGAGTTTTCTCTCCCTCTCTCCTCCTTCCAGCAAAAGAGCCCAAGGTGGGTGGGTGGGTGGGGAAGCTAGCTTTGTGGCAGACATTTGTGCCAGAAGAGAACAGGATCTCTCACCACTGTCTAGTGAGTGAGTGGCTCTATGGAGTCCTGGTCTTCAGAATATCAGAAGATGTAGCCCTCTTCCACATGAACTACATTGTTTGCAGATCTCCATCATGCACAAATTTAGTCCTTTCCCTTTGGGAGAGGATCCACAATTATCTTTGAAAACAGGCAGCAGTATTCATCAATCATTTAATCAGCCACTTAATCATTTTTCATCACGTCTGTTGTCCAGTCACAAACAGCTCTATTTTGCTGGTTAAGAACGTTTAGCAGTCTGGAAATCATTTAAACTTTCGCAATGTACACTAGCTCCAGAATGTGACGTATTAATTAAATTCTGCTGCATCAAATATATCTTCACTCCCCCCTTCTCCCAACAGCTCTGCAAGCTTTATAACTCTGGTCTGTGAAGGATTGTGTATAAGTGAGTTTTCTTCATACTGGAGAACTGTAAAACACATGTTCTGGTTTATTTTTTTAATAAACCTTTTTTAAAATTAGATTAAGCACAGCAAAGAACGCTATAAAGTGAATGCATGTCAGAAGAATATTGGCGCAAGGATTAAACCTCAGATCTCTCCTCCCACGTCCGCCTTCATCCTTGCACATGTTGTGTCCAGGAAACTAACTCCACTGCAGATTTAAAGCACCAGGCAGTAGAATCAAACGAAATTATTTTGGCTGACTTTGTGAAGCCATTCAAGACTTGCGAACTGCGTTTTGTATGTTAAACGTTTATGACCATGTTTCCTTAGTCCAGCCTTTCTCAACCTTGGGTCCCCAGATGTTGTTGGACCACAACACCCATAATCCCTAGCTCACAGGACCAGTGGTCAGGGATGATGGGAGTTGTGGTCCAGCAACGTCTGGGGACCCAAGGTTGAGAAAGGCTGCCTTAGTCATTTCACTTTTAGATTGGGAAACTGAATGATATTGATTAATAAAGAATCCCCACCTGTATCCCCACCCCCGGCCTTTTTGGAAAGCACCTGGCAGGTGAGCAACTACAAGAAGCAACAGGTGCGCTGTGTGTTTTGTACATCTGAGCTCACCTAATAATGCATTTCAGATTCCTATGTGATTTTATTTTAATAGGTTGTTTTCATTTGGCATAAACCCATTCATAGCTTCCTTAATAACTAATAGCAAGTATGTATTAAAGATTATATAAGAATCTGTGTCATTCACTGGGACCTCATCTTGGGTAGATGTGCTGTTGAAATACTTGAAAGAGGTCATGTCTGTTGTTAAGCTTAGCTGTAACTTCCATGTTTAGTAGCTCAGCTAGGGCTTCTGTTTCCCTGATGCCGCCCCCATTTTGTATTTCACTTTGCAGCCAGAGATTTCTGGTTGCAATGGCTGGTGCTGAACTGGGAGAAGCTGTGCAAATTCTAACTTCGAGGAAACCCCCATAAACTTCTCCTTTTATAGAAAGCGGAAGGGCAAGGCTCTGATAGTGCTGATGTGGATTTCTAGAATTATCCCTCCAAGCAGTATATTTAGTTGGAGGAAGTAGGAGGTTGGGTTCAACGTGGTGCAATTTACAGCACAGTCTTGCCTGCACCATACCTGTTTGCATATGTTGCAAGTGCCCATAAGCTGAACCCGTCGCAAGGAATCCAATACTTAGGCAACACAACATGTTGGGGTTACAGGAAACAAACAAACAAACAGAAAACAAACTGCACAGAAAAAGTTGGCAAGATGCCAGCATGTTCTAAGCCAGAGGTCAGCAAACTTTTTCAGCAGGGGGCCGGTCCACTGTCCCTTAGACCTTGTGGGGGGGGGGGCGAACTATATTTTGAAAGAAAGAAAGAAAAAAGAACGAATTCCTGTGCCCCACAAATAACCCAGAGAAGCATTTTAAATAAAAGCACACATTCTACAGTGGTACCTCGGGTTACAGACACTTCAGATTACAGACTCTGCTAACCCAGAAATAGTTACCTCAGGTTAAGAACTTTGCTTCAGGATGAGAACAGAAATTGTGCGGCAGCGGCAGCAGGAGGCCCCATTCAGGTTAAGAACGGACCTCCAGAACGAATTAGGTTCTTAACCCAAGGTACCACTGTTCTCATGTAAAAACACCAGGCAGGCCTCACAAATAACCCAGAGATGCATTTCAAATAAAAGGACACATTCTACTCATGTAAAAGCACGCTGATTCCTGGACCGTCCGCGGGCTGGATTGAGAAGGCGATTGGGCTGGCTCCGGCTCCCGGGCCTTCGTTTGCCTACCCATGTAATCTAAGCATTGCAAGCCTGTGCTGTTACAATGAGAGGTATGGGAAGTTGCAATGGAGGTAACAAAATAAAAAAATTCCTTCAATAGCACCTTAAAGACCAACTAAGTTTATATTTTGGTATGAGCTTTCGTGTGCATGCACACTTCTTCAGATACACTAGAAACAGAAGTGTCAGACCTCATTTCAGAGACAAAGAAAAACAGGAGCAGCTGACATGCAACACTGTTACCTCCATTTACAGGTAGGTAGCCTAAGGGTCTGACACTTCTGTTTCTAGTGTATCTGAAGAAGTGTGCATGCACACGAAAGCTCATACCAAAATATAAACTTAGTTGGTCTTTAAGGTGCTACTGAAGGAATTTTTTTTATTTTGCTTCGACTCAGACCAACACGGCTACCTACCTGTAAATGGAGGTAACAGTGTTGCATGTCAGCTGCTCCTGTTTTTCTTTGTCTCTGAAATGAGAACTTGCTAGCTGTGCCCCTTAGCATTTGCAGCTTGTCAACACAGAGGCATGGTTTCCAAACCATGTGAGGTTCAGCCCTAGAACTTCTTTCCAGCAGTAAGGATGATGGGATCTGAGCAGAGTCTGTGGCTCTTCAGATATTGGGGCAAATGCCCTGCTGGGGAGTAAGCAGGGAAGGGTTGAAGGTAAAAACATCCACTGTTGCTATAACCTTTATCAGTCTGGAAAGCGGTGTCCGTGCCTCTCCAGGACTAACCTGGGCTTCTTCTTCCCCCAGTTTAGAGTGTCTCTCTATACTAGTCATGAAGAAAGCCTTTTCTCTTCCTTAGAGGACTTACGCGGGCCCTTCATTTTTTATTTATTTTTTTAAAAAGCAGTGCAGGTGATGTGTTTTATGATGCACCGGGTTCAATTAAAAAGTGTTAATTCTTTTTCGCTCTTCCTTGTCAAGGGGAGCCAATCAGTATTTTTTTCTGCTGCTTTTGCAGCCTATTAAGTGCAGACCTCCCAGCTGAGGCTGGAAATGGGACACACAGCGGCATAGCTGTCAGGATGCCACATCTACATGGAAAGGAGGGAGCACAGAATTAGGGCGCTGCAGCAGCCTGTTCTTATTACTGCAAGAGCAATTCCTTTCTTCTTCAGAGGGGAAGACACTGAATACATGCAAATGGAATAAAAGGGATTGCGGGAGGAAGGAAGGAATGGGGAATGACTTCCAGATCTTTCAAGCTAGGTTTATTTGGTTCACATGGCTTCTGATTTGTGTCGTTGGAACTCCTCAGTTTGGTATGTAGATGTTTATTGGCTTGTTGGAGATGATTTGTAAAGCAAAATGCACTTGATGACGAAAAGCTAAGTTGTGACCTTGGGTCAGAGTTGCCCCTTTGCTTTGGTTACTTTTAAATCTTGTTTCCTGCAGATCCTGTATTGCAGGGGGGGGTCTTTCAGATATCACTGAACTACAACTCCCACAGTCCCTGGCCTTTGGCTGTGCTGGTTCCGTCCAATAAGAGCTGTAGTTCAGCAACATCTGGAGGGCCACAGTTTAACCACCAATAGTATATTGGAGCTAGAGATCTTCAGTTTATTTCAGCTTTGTATCTACTTGTGTTATCCAAGCACTGTTCTACGATTATGGCAAGTTGAGGGTAGAGAAGTCAAGTTGTGGGAGGTATAAATGATAGAGTTGGTCTAATGCAATGTCTACGAGACTGAGTTAGGAGCCGGGTGCTCTTATGGGTTTGCTGTAAGAATTGCTGAGATAACGTGAGTTGAGTGTTCAGAGCCCTAGGTTGGCAAAGGCTGCTTTACACAGTGCATAAGTACTGTTGCCACAAGAAGGTGTGATTTGCCTTGGGCTTAGATGACTTTAAAAGGGGATTGGGCAGCTGCAGGGAGGAAGTTGTAGCCTATCAATGGCTTTTACAGTATTCCCAATGGCAATATGGGAAACTCCATGTTCAGAGGCAGTTTCTGGGGGCGGGGAAGCATCCGCTGCCTAGTACTGTTCTAGAGAACCTCCGATATTTCAACCCTTGAATTCATGTGCCTGAGCTTGAGGTACCCATATGTGCATGTGCTTCCTCCTGCTTTTGTGTGAATCAGCCTTAAAAAGCCTCGGCAGGGTTGCATGGCTGAAAGACAATCTCCTCTGGGTGAAAGAAGTGTTTTACAGTAGATGAGAGAGGAAGCTCTTCTGAAGCATCTTTGGAAATGTACAGTGCTGTAGACTTTATTACATTCCCTTCTCCCAGGACAAGAGCGAGTTGAGTTGGCACAAGCTTCTACTTGTATATGAATAAGCAGCAATTATGATGAAGCAAGCTTGCTTCAGACTTCAAACACCAGGGAGTTAATTTGCTGTAGCCTGATTGAAAACACAAATAAAACATTTGTAGGTGGCTTGCCTTGGGATAGAGAAAATACAGCCGGCATGTGGGGTTCTTTTTTAAACATGCAGATGTTCAGTCATAGTTTCCTTCTGCTGCAGGTATTTGACTACGCAGAATTAATGTGTGTCAGCTATCTTCAGAAGTAGCCTCTTTTGTTATTGGTTCATACATTTAGCTGTGCTAGTTATCTGTCGCTGGTGCACACCCGACTGGACAGCATTGCCATTTGCTAACATCCTGTCTTTATGTTGCTGCATGAGCCACCCTGAGAATATTTATATTGAATGGAAGCATAGAAGTGTGTAAAAGAAAGAAGGGATATGCATGGTAAGGAGCTGGTGTGCCTCTCCCAGCAGTAATGTGATGCAGTCATGTGTATGCAGACCCATTCTGCATGAACTTTCTCCACTTTTTGAGGGGAATGACTTGCACATAATTGGGTTCATGCTGCTTTCACTTCCAGCCTCTCCTGGACTTTCACCAGCATCTGGCTGGCAGGGTAACCAGACAGACCTGGCTACTTAGCCAAGCAGGGAAGGAATGTCAAAGACCCAAGAAAGTGGTGGCCAAACTCAGGAAGGCTGAAGCGATGGACTTTCCCCCAAGCAAATCTTAACGAATCTGTAAGAGAGCTCTGTGGCCAAATGGTCTTAAGCACATATCCAGCAGGATCCACAAGTACTGTCATGCTCTCCCTGTTGCCATGCAACCTCCCTTGGGTGGGTTGTGGACTCTCCTTCCTTGGAGGTTTTAAAGCAGAGGTTGGATGGCTACATGTCATGGATGCTTTAGCTGAGCTTCCTGCATTGCGGGGGGTTGGACTAGAGCAGGCTTCCTCAACTTCGGCCCTCCAGATGTTTTGAGACTACAATTCCCATAATCCCTGACCACTGGTCCTGCTAGCTAGGGATCATGGGAGTTGTAGGCCAAAAACATCTGGAGGGCTGAGGTTGAGGAAGCCTGGACTAGAGGACCCTTGGGATCCTTCCAGCTCTACAATTCTATGATTCTTTGCTCATTTTGCTAAGGGATGCTGGTGTGAGGAGGTGGACAAGCATGCAAAAGACTGATCTTTTATGAGCTCTTCTGCTTGATCTTGCCTGGAAGCTTTCCGACCTGCTGTACCCTTGCTATTTGAAACTTAATTTTTACCACAGCAGATGGCTTAGTCCTGTGGGCTCACACGTGGAAATGGATTTTGCACCCCCTGGGGTATCTATTAAACTTGTTCAAAAACCATCCTGTGAACTGAGGTTGGATTCCTGAATGTGCCCACTTTGCAGTATTTTCTTCAAACCGGTTAGCAATTGACCTATTCTGATGATACACAGTCAGGGGCATGGGAAGCTGCCAGTCAGGCAAGTGCATTGAGAGATTTCGCAGTGCAGTATAGTGGTATGCTTCACAAAGCTACTTCGGGGCTGCAAATAAATACAGTAGTGCCTACTTTTTAACATTTCTCTGATCTGCTGAAGGGAGGATAAAGCAACAAGTATTTTTTCTTAGGGGTCACAAGCCTGCCAAACTCTTCCTTGCACTGTTAAAAGCCTTTTTTACTTTTCATTTGCAAAGGACAGAGTATTTGACATCTGCTCCCTTGTTCTGGAGCAACTCATTCAGTGCAACAGGTGATGGTCAAATACCCTTGTATCACTGGTTCAAAAGCTCTGCTGCTCTGCTAAATTAATTTTGCAATTAAATGGGCTATTCCTAATCCAGTTTGGTGAGATGCAGACAAATCTGAACACTAATAATGTGCCCACTTTGCTGGGATGTTCAATCAGAGAAGCTTTGTAGCTTAATGGTATTAAAAAAAAACTCTGAGGTGGAAGTGGAAAGTTTTTTATTAGTCTTACAAAGTGGAGCACAGAAGGAGTCCCATCTACTCTGTCCTGCTGAGAGAGATTGAAAAGGATACAAGTTTGTTAGTGGACAGTCCTAAAAGCTTTTAACAGCTGTAAAACAGCCGAATATATAACAGCGTCTTTATTATCGTGATGTGAGAGGCTGTCCAAACAACTCTCAAGCCCTCCTCCCTGCCTGTTTTCTTAATGGCTTTACACATATCTTATTTAGAGATCAGCAGTTTTCTATGTAAATAGGACCCAGGCATTGCTACCTCTTCCCATTTGTGTTTCGGAACTGTGACCAAGTGTCTAATTCTAACTGTGACCAAGCTTCTAATTCACGTCTCCTTTCTGTGAAGGGAGTCAACACTCTGTGCTGCTGGAGCAGATTGCAAGTTGTTAGTATTGTTGCCTGATCTCTGTGATGTTGCAAGGCCACCAGGGGAGGTTTCCAGAGGTTCATACTGCAGCTTCCTTTTGAGCCAGTGGATTTCCATCTTGCCTTAGTTTTTAAAGCTATGCACTCTGGCCTAGCACCTTAGGAAGTAGCTCTAGACTAAGTTAGCCATAGTCAAGCTGCCGGCTTGATTCCAAGCCACCAGCCCCTGCCCCACCTAATGATCGCAGAAGCCTCTGTCTAGAAGTACACTGGGCATGCTAGCCTCTGCCTGTATTTGTTGGCATGGCTCAGAGAGCAAACATTTACAAGATTAGGTTGAAAATTTCATGCTAGGCTTTTGGTTGGCTTAACCTAACCCAGCCCTATTCTAGCTTTCTCTCTGGAGCAGTAAGGAAGTTGGCCCAGTTATGCACATAGCTTGGGTGAATTATTACAGAAGTGCACCTGTGGCTTCTAGAAGATGTCAGCATGTGACAGTGGCCACACCTAGGAAACAGCTTCGACTGGATGGCTAAACCAGGTGAGGGTAGCCCATGGATATCAAAACCTTGGTGAGACCGCTAGGGAGTTCCCTTGCATGCAAAGACAGGCTCTGGTGGATTGAGCAGATGAGACTACAGTGGAACCTCGGTTTATGAACACCTTGGTTTACGAATTTTCGGTTTACGAACGCCGCGGACCCATCTGGAACGGATTAATTCACTTTTCATTACTTTCAATGGGAAAGTTTGCTTCAGTTTATGAACGCTTCAGTTTTCTTTATGTGCCAATGCCAAAGATACTCAGGCCAGACCTCACATTCACTCCACACTGTGCATTGACCTGTTCATGTCTGTCATGTTTCTAGTTTGCTGTTAATTATATTATTCAGTGCGCTTTTGGAGAAAAGGGTTGAAGAGGTGGGGTATGCAAGGCCATGTCCCGCTACTGTGGTGCAGCAATCCAGCTCATCCAATTACTCTCCCATCCACTTCCTTTACTCTTCCCTATCCATTCACCACCCACTGTAATCTAATGAAAGATTATAGGAGGGGAAGCATCCCAGCTATATAGCTTCTTGACTGATATGAGGTGGGGAATATAGTGCAGTGAGGGGGCTGAAATTCTATATACTGTAAGGTGGTTTTGCCATAACTTCCTAGGTACTTCTTTTGGGCAGTGGTCAAGGGCTTGAGAGGCTGTGGCATTGCTTGCTTCTGCTGGCAGCTGACCATTAAGGAAGTTTACCAAAGTATTACAAACCATTGTGCAATATGCTGCTCTGCAGGGGAAATTGCCTTTAATCCACTGAATGTCTCCATTTATGCCTCTGTTTTTCTTTGTGGTGGGTGGGTGGGGCAGATAGAGCTGTTTTTTAGGGTGCTGGTGGCTTCTCCAGAAAAGTTTGAATTGGGGAAGGAATTAGGGAGATTTGCATAGGGCAGAGTTCTACAATATTTTCCCATAAATTACAGTGATCTAATTGAGCATGTCCGCTTAACTTGTATTGGGTAAACAAGCTAAAAATGTTGAAATTGCTAAGCTTCCTTAATATTGCATTTGCAGTTGACACCCATTTGTGGCTACTAATGGACTTATGAAATGCAAATTTTCCCACAGAAAATAAAGAAGACAAACCCTCCCTTTTCGACTCTCTAGACCAGGCATCCCCAAACTTCGGCCCTCCAGATGTTTTGGACTACAATTTCCATCTTCCCCGACCACTGGTCCTGTTAGCTAGGGATCATGGGAGTTGTAGGCCAAAACATCTGGAGGGCCGCAGTTTGGAGGTGCCTGCTCTAGACTCACAGGAAGATAACAATTTAGCAGGAGATGGACAATTCCTGGCAGAAATCCTACTTGTACTGTGAGCTCCATACTGGGGACTTCGTGTCCCCCCCCCTTTTGAGGAGGGTGTTTGGGTTTTGGTTATGTGTTATTAGCTTTTCTACCCACATTTTTAATTATACACGCAAGCTCTTGGTCATGACTTGGCTACCCTACCTTCATGGAGTTTTACAATATCATTTGTTTGCTTTGGTATGTTTAATGATCAACCTAGGATTATAATAAACAAGCCTGGTTTGTATTCGTATCTGTTTGTGTACTTGGAGCTATCACACTACTGCGTTATCAACATATTTAAAATATAATTATATTGCAAGGTGGGGACAGGTGACTGAATGGAATAAAAGCTTGGAACAAAGCCTTTGCCAATCCTAAACCTGTATTCAAGAACAGAATCAAATGCACCCCCTTTTCCTTTTATGGCTTTAAACTATGAAAAGAATCCTTAATTGAGAGTAATAACATCTTAGAAAATTCACCAGTCATTGTCCTTTGTTCCATTTCCTGCTTCAGAATTATTTTCCTTCTCTCACACCCATCCCCCATCCCCTGCCCCCTGTGGTTGGGTTAGGGCTTCCCAGCTAGTTGGGAAACATTTAGTGAATATGATGGTGCAATATTATGTAGTCAATCCATTTGGTTGCATCAGTGAGGCGAAATAAAGCCCTTAAAGAGTGAGAGCAAGGCTTTCTCAGAAGGCATAGTCGCGTATCATCCTCTTTTGAATCGGGTGCCCCCCAAAAAGCCAGTATCTTATTTTTGGTGTTTGTTTTCAAAAGGGGTGAAATGCCTAATCACAAAGCATTGCCTTCATTCCAGAGGGCATTCCAGTGGTACAGTACTTTGGTTCTCAAACTTAATGCATTCCGGAAGTCCGTTCCAAAACCAAAGCATTCCAAAACCAAGGCACGCTTTCCCATAGAAAGTACAGTAATGCTAAATGGATTAATCTGTTCCAGACTTTTAAAAACAACCCCTAAAATAGCAATTTAACATCAATTTTACTAACAAGAACATTGATCCATAAAATGAAAGCAATAAACAATGTACTGCAGTCACACACACAATCAATCAATCAGTAGCTGAACTGGGTTCCACACAGTCACAAAAACAAAAAAAAGAGCAGCAAAAACAAAAATGCAAAATAAATAGTAAAAACAGACAGGCCTCAGCGTAACAGAAGTGTGGCACTCAAATTGGAAGTGTAACACTCAAAACGGAGCACGTTCGGCTTCCGAAAAAAGTTTGCAAACCGGAACACTTACTTCTGGGTTTGCAGTATTTGGGTTCCAAGTTGTTTGAGTACCAAGGCGTTTGAGAACCAAGGTACCACTGTAGTTTGCTCTCAGTGACATTGGCAAATAACCAGCATTGACTTAATGTTCGTGACCCTCTCTTCTTCTATCTTAAAGTTCCCAGTCTTCCCATTTCTCCCTTTGGAATTCTGTTCTGTTTCTCGCATTCAGAAGTGCATTCCTTCTCTCATTCAAACCCCACTGACAAATTTATTCTTATTATTTGTGTTGTGTTCTACCTGCTTCACTGATTTCTCCAGTGAAATAAGTGATCTTAACATTTAGAACCTCCTCAGGGCCATTCAGGCAAATATGACTTTCTTATAATAGATAAAGTACTGACAATATGGCTGTTAACATAGGAGACCGGTAGTGGGATATGATATGATTGGTTGTACAGTACATTAGATTTCTTACCTGCCCTTTACCTAAAGATCCCAGCATGGGTTATGGCAATAAAATATACAATTACAGGAATAAAACAAGAAAAGTGTAAACAACAAGGAAGAAACAATTCCAGATATAAAAACAATGCAAACATTTAAAAACTATTCCATATATAAAAGAAGTTAAAAGTAATTCTAGTATAGTTGTGGACTGAGATATGAAGGGCTCTTTCCAGTGTAATTCTGCCTCTCATATCTCCTGCCTTTGCCTCTGTGACATTGTGTCGGGGACAGGACGCTTCTTGTTCTTCTGTAGCGATCTACAGGAACCAAGGAAGGGCGCCATAGCTGTGCTTTCTGGAAATGAATGGGAGGCATATACTGCGGAGGCACAAGGTGCCCTGCCTGCCTGTTTGCTTGCCTGCCACTCTTCACCCCAAGGTTCCGAGGTGAGTTACATCTTTAAAATGCAGTATTAAAAACAGTTTGAAACAACTTTTCAACCCTAACCCTGTGGAACGCCCTCCCACCAGATGTCAAAGAGAAAAACAACTACCAGACTTTTAGAAGACATCTGAAGGCAGCCCTTTTTAGGGAAGCTTTTAATGTTTGACGGACTACTGTATTTTAATATTCTGTTTGGAAGCTGCCCAGAGTGGCTGGGGAAACCCAGCCAGATGGGCGGGGTATAAATAATAAATTATTATTATTATTATTATTATTATTATTATTATTATTATTATGTGCATCCTTCAAACATATGTCAAAAGTCAAAAGTCAGGGAAGAGAGGTGTGTCTTAAAAATTCTCTGAAAGTTGTATAAGAAAGGTGCCAGGCGTACTTCTGTCGGGAGGGAGGTCCTCAACTTGGGGGCTGCCACAGAGAAGGCCATGGGTGTAGCCAGGATTTTTGTTGGGAGGGGCAGGCTTTTTGTTAGGGATGGCAGAACTTCAGTTTGCTTTGTATTTTTTTATGTTCTTTTATTGACTTGGCATGGCAGATGCCCCTCCCTGCCCTCCCTTGGCTATGCCCATGGAGAAGGCCCACTCCTCGGCTGCCAGTCCCCCCCTCCTTACCTCTGAGGGCAGAGGAACTACCAACAGGGCCCCCTTTCAACTGATCTCGGCACTTGAACATGAAAGCACCAGGCAACCCTTGACTATTTAAACCAGGGGTCAGCAACCTTTTTCAGCCATGTGGTGGGCCGGACTATATTGGGGGGGGGGATGAATGAATTCCTACGCCCCACAAATAACCCAGAGATGCATTTTAAATAAAAGCACACATTCTACTTATGTAAAAACACACTGATTCCCGGTCCGGCCCACGGGCTTTAGGTTGTCTACCCTAATTTAAACCTCAGTTTTCAGGTGCTAGCAGCTTTTTGTGTGAAGAAGGGCTCTTCCTAACCACCAGTGTGGAGGGAAAACTACTGCTTATCTCCAGCCTTATCTGTTCTTCATTTCCATTTATACATTTGCAGCTGTTTGTTCTTAATCCCATTTCTGTGGTAGTAAACGCCTTCCCTTTTAGGAGTGAGAAGTCACTGATGCTGTGCTCTGAGCAGTAGTGAAGCAATCAGCAAGAGAGAAGGTCCTCTCCAGAAACCCACCAGGGCAAAAAGAGAGAGAAGTGATTGTGTTTGGATTGTCAAATTTATACAGTAATAGAAATACAGAGCATTCTAGTTTTATTCTTCATTCAAAAGATCTTAGAATGAGCTGTTGCTTCATTCTGAGGAGATGGTAAGGTAAATAATTTGAGGCATATTACTTGAGCTCTATTAGAGGAAAGGAAATTACTGTCGCGGTCCGGTCGGCGGGCGTCAGGACCAGAGGCAAGATGGTGGTGAAGAAGCAGGAACAGGTGCAGGGCTGAGGGTCCAGCAGCAGGCAGTTGCAGGGTCAAGGAGCAAGGCAGAGACGAAGGTCCACGGGGCAAGAAGCAAGGCGAAGGTCCAAGGGTCGAGGAGCAAGGCGAAGGCAAAGCAAGGGTCCCAGGATCAAGGAGCAAGGCGAAGGAACAAGAAGCAAGGCGAAGTTCCAAGGAACAAGAAGCAAGGCGAAGACAAGGCGAGGGTCCAAGGAGCAGGAGGCCAGATGCAACCAGGCAGGGATAGCGTTGCTGTGGCAAAGAGCTGAAGGGAACTGCTGGGCTTTTATCCCTCCCAGCTCCTGCCACCAGATGCAGTGAGGTATCAAGTGGCCTCACCTGAGTGACCACTCCTTGCCTCTCCAGCACAAGCTGAGGCAGGCCCCAGTCCTGCAAAGCACTACAGGCCCCAGAGCCTGACTCCTACCCATACTCCTGACAATTACTGCCTTTTCTAATTAGGGCTGGAGGGGGGGACCCTCATAAGGAACTGAGTCACAATAAAAGTGCATTTTAGACTTCTTTGCATAATCCATCAGATACAACTAGAATGATTAAATTAAAACTGGTAATGTGCAGTAGCCATCATTCTTTAGAATCTTAGTAAATTATAATAATCTTTCATTTTATTGCTGGTTGTATTTTTTTAAAAAACCAAAGTACTATTTCCCATCAAAAGTTATGAATTTTGGCAGAAAAAGTGACAGCGACATCTGCTCAAGGCTGTTGGGGTTTCTGTTATAAACTATCAAATCTTAATAGTGGAGAGAGCGTGAAAAATTCCTTTTTGGAGTGGTTTACTGTATCTGTAATGCAGAATGCAGCTGTTTAGAACTGTAGCAGGTTGAATTTCAACAGGGTGCATGTTGAATCTGGGGCTTAGCATTGCTTCTCTTGCCCCCAGTGCCTGTTTCTGGGGAATTTCTTTCTCAAGAGAGCAGGAATGATTTCATGGTCTTTGTAGCCTGTAGATGTTGAAGTGTTGTTTTTAGCATATGGGGGACAGTATTGAATAAATTATTCTGTGCAATGCTGTCACAATGTTCTGTGCAATGTTATTTTGTTCAGGTGTCAACTGCCTTCGTTAAACTTTTTTTTAAAAATGATTCTGTTCTGATTCCCTTAATAGAGAGTGGGTTCCATGGAATCTGGTTTCAGGTGCCCAAGACTTGTTGGAGGAACCATGGGCTCCCGAGCTCACAGGTGGTTCATAAGAAGAGACTGTTTGTGGCTTAATGCATGGGCTTGTGGTGGGGCAAAATACAATGCTGAAGAAGTGTGCATGCACACGAAAGCTCATACCAAAATAAAAACTTAGTTGGTCTTTAAGGTGCTACTGAAGGAATTTTTTTATTTCAATGCTGAACAAATTACTGTATTGCTATTAGTAGTAATTAACTTGTAGCAGGTTGAAGTTCAGTTTCTGTCAGTCGCACTTTATTACGTGCACGGAAGGAGCATTAAGATGCATCTTAAAATGGGTTAAATCCTCCCACAGTCGATCATCTCTGCTGAATCACTCAAAGGCAGATGACTCTGGAAGCAACAGCTTGTGATGGCATTAAGGAAGCAAAAGACCTTGGCATCCATTAATGTGGTCTAGTGGCGGTATAAAGAAGAAGAAGAAAATCTGCAAGTAACGAAAACATCTTTTGGCAAATGCGTAGGCCTTGGGAAGGGAAGAGAAATTCAAGCATAATAGGTGGATTGCCTTCAAGAACCATTTGTGGGTGTTAATTATCTTTGAATTGCAGTTGCTCTTATAATAAGATGTCACCAGGCCAAAGAGGAGACGAGATTTTTCCCATTCTGCAATGCCTATTACTGGTTTTAAACTAAATGGGTTGTTCCAACACTTGCAGAAAAGAAAGACAACCTTGATTTTTCTAGGTGGGAAGTGGAGGAAGGGAAGCCTCCAAACAGTCCCGTTCCAAGATTGCTTCTTGCCTCTGCAGCACATACATCCTCTGGGATCATTACTTGTTCTTTACAAGGGTTGTTGGGTGTGTGTTTTTTAGTTTTCTAGTAGAGATTTGTATTAATAAGCCAAAAGCCTTTTGACATTACATTTTGGAGTACAGGAGAGAGGACTTGTATAATGAATTTTTAGGGCACCGCCAGACTGTCAATATTGTAGGAGGGATTAAAGCACATAATGGAAATTTAGGTTTGCACAATTGAAGTGGGCTAAAGAACTCTGCCGCCCTAGGGCAATAAATCTATTTTGTTTTTTTAATGTTGTTAGGAAAGTGATGGAGGAATGTGCTGAAAAGTGATGGGTGAAGACTGATTAACGGGAAGATGTGTAAACACCCAGCAAACAAATTAGGATGAATCTTCCTTGTTGCATAACTGCCCTGCAAGCAAACCAGAATAAATACTCAATAGACAGGTCATCTGGAGGAGTCCTAAGAGGGGAAACCTTTGTGCTCTGAATCTAAAATAATCCATGGAGCAATTCAACATGTGGGATTGGTAAAGTGCTGGCTGCAAATGACTTCCATGTTTTGTTGTTGTTGCAAACTTTGAGCCCTATGACTTTGTCTTTTGCATGGAATGCCTCCGGACTACTGTAACTTGCAGCCTCTCTTGTAAAAAGGGTGTCACTGATAAAAGGGTATTCCATACGTGTTGCCGTTTACTGGTGTAGCAATAACTGTGTGGCGCCACACTCACATGGGAGTGTGTTTTCTTGGCTAACACTATGCTAATGTCACATTTGCATTGAGGTCAAATAAAGCAAGCTCTGATAATTTGATCAGCAGAAAGGATTTGAATAAATACTGTGGGCTGCAGCTATCGTGCAATTTTTTTATCCATGCACTTAATAAAATTAGCATATCAAGTTTCATAAATGTGGCAGATGGCTGAACGCCAGTTGGACATACTTCATTTTTCTTACAGGATTTTTATTCTGAAATTGCTACTGCCCAAAGCAAAATATTTTGATAACTCTTGATAATTGGACAGAAATCGGGACGGTTGAGAATCTGGGTCTGTTTCCGTTTCTGCTGTTATGTTTGTACAGTGGAGCTGTCCTCTCCCCTTCAGAGGATTCAGGGAGTAAATGTTGGGAGTGTGCAGGGAGAGAAAGGGGGAAGTCCCATTGTGCAGGCAGAACTCGGCTCACGCAGTGTTGGACACAATCCGCAGTGAATTGGACCTGCTTTTTATTATTTTGTGGTTCAGTTGTTGTTGTCAAAAATTTTGTATCTCCTAACGCAAAGTGCCTGTAGGCAACTTAAAGTAATAATTAAAAATACAACAGTACGTGATTTTTAAATACATTCATTAACCTCAGTGACAAAATTCCAGTTTGAACCAAACGCTAAAGAAAAACAAAATCCCCACTGAGAATATTAAAATTACTTTCTGAGAAAGGTGGCACTGCAAAACAGGAAAATGCTGCTACAACAGCTAGAACTATGAAAACACTAAAAATGAAAAGAAAAGAAAGAACTGGTCGGTGAGTGGAAGGAAGAAGTTTTCACCTGCCTCTAACTTTCATCTTTTGGATAGATAGCAGACAGATAGTGACTGTTCAGACAGCCACTCTTGTCTGTTTTAGCACTAGTACGAGACTCCATGTCAAAAGGAAAGAGAGTCAGCCCACAGCTAGGGTCTTTGAAGAATCCGCAGCAGAAAGGTTGACCCTCCTTCAGCCCCTCATTCAAATGCGATGCAACAGCAGCACATGCAGGAATCCCTGCATTTCCTTCTTGGAAATTCTGCAGCTGGGGAAATCCCAGCTATGCAAAACAAGAGTCTTTCTAACAAACTGCTTCCCCCCCCCCCTTAAATGCTGTTCCATGTTCGAACTTATCCCTACATTCATTCAGGTGGTAACTTAACAGAAGAAGTTGAGATCTACTTACAGTACTTCTCAGAAGCTGTTCTGGTCTTTGGGCCATTGGCCAGCATTTGCCCTCCACTGGTCTAAAAGTACATAATTGCCTTAATTGCTTTCAAAAGCAAATCTGATCAAAGCAGGGTTCTAGAAGACAATGAGGAGAGAAAGGGGATTGTGCCTTTCTGTAGCTCTGGCATATATAGTGTCTTTGAGTGGTGTGTTGGTGGAAAAGTTCACATCAGCCTTACTGCCCCATGGGGAATTAACTGGAAGCCAGAGGGGAAAAGTACTGGTGCTGAATCAGAGTTTTTTGCGACTTGTTTTCAATATGTATTCCATAATACCTTTTGCTAGGAAGAGGCAGAAACAAACTGCCCAGATTCAATTGTTGGCGTCTCCAGGTAGGGCAGGGAGAGAGCAGTATTGTAGACAATATTAAGCTAGATGGATCAGTGGTCTGGCTTGGTATAAAGCACTTTCCTGAAGTGTCCCCTCTCCTTAGAAGTAGTATAACCTCTGCAGGTTGTTTAGTGGTTGGTTTTTGGTTTGGTTTTGCATGTGGAGGTACAGGGACTTTGGGGGGACAAGTCCTGATGTCCTGGTCTCTCAGGCAGAAGCCAGGATTGGTTGAAGCACCATCTATGCCTGGATTGCAGGAATTGGGAACACTTTTGATCCGTGCAATGAGTGCCATCTGGAAATTAAGTATTTTTGTTTGTGACATGGTTAATCTGGAATTTGAGTCCAAGGTTGTTGAGCTAATGGGAAGACTTCCCCTTTTCCTCTCCAGAATTCAGTAATTGATGCTGAGGCCTTCCACTGGAGACTTAAGCTGACAGCTGCCCATTGAAGATAGATGCACCTGTTTGCTGAAGTTCTAAGATTCCTTTACTCGGCTTATGTGATTTACTGAAGAGTCTGATTTTTGTTTCCTCATGAATTATCTTCCACCTCTGGAAAGGTAGAGGTAAGTTGTGTTTCCCAGATTATTTCATACCTTACTCCTTAAAAAATAAAAAAATAAAAATGTTTTAGCCTGTCAGATACATTTTATACAGAAGCCTTTCAGCAAGTCATCTTCTTAAATATACATGCCATTAATATGGTAACAGTCAGAGGTATTGCTAAACAGTGGACTATGGTGAGCCTCTGTTTAATATGCTCTCCCTACCCCTTTGTGGGGCACTGAAAGTTTTTACTTTTGGTTTTGAATAAATTTATGTTTCCTGTTGTGGTTGAAGTCTGAAAACTGGTTTATTCTAACTGTGGTTAGTTCACACAAACCAGGATCAAGCAACGGTTTCAGATCCTGGTTTAGCTGAGCACTGATGCTTTCAGTCACCTTCCCTCAGCTGCAGAGGGGGAGGAGAGTCGCATGGAGTACCGAGGCTGTAGCTCACCACGTGGCTTCTTATTTGAATGCTAAGCCAGACCGTCCTGTTTCTGTGACAAGTAATAGCAGACATCAGTCGAGTCAGCCTCTTTGCCACCTAAGCTCACTGTATTCCTATCTCTGAAGACGGTTTGCCACTTTTGGCAGAGTATGATTATATACTCTTCTCTAGTTGAGTGATAAAACTCATCAGAAACATACTATCACATGAGGGCCATGAACAGGAGTGCTGTCTCCTGCCTCTTCCCCTTCTTTTAAATTTTTTTATTTTTATTTGCTGGTTGGTGGGTGGGAGCACCCAAAATGCTGTGCAGGTGAGATCCTATCCATCTACCTTCTGAATTTGTCTGGTGGCAGTTAGGCAAATTTGTGTTGTGGGCCTGTGCCCCACATCCATGCATTTTCTTCCAAAAGGCACACGCCAGGCAGACATTTTAGGAATTAATTCTGGAATCAATTGATGCATTAGATTATGAAACCTGCAGCAGGAGACTTGAAACCTCTTGGCATTTGTTCATATTTATTGTTTGCTATTAATGAGTTCAGTTCATGTTTTTGTCTTACTGGGCTTGTAAACTTACTTACTGCTTGCTTTTTAAGAAAGGTGGGATAAAAAGCATTTAAAACAATAAACAATTTGGGAAAATAAATGCAATAAAAGGTTTCTATTGGCGGTCTTTTTGTGTTACTTATAAGTGCCACATGTTCACCAGATGTAGCTTAGTTCCTGTATAATATGTAAATTGTGTTGTTTAGATGTAAAGAAATTTCAGGCTTCTGTTATCATAACCCCGAGTTTTAGTACCTCAGTAGTACAATATGTTTGGCAAAAGGCTTGAGTTTACCCTCAACCCCCACTTGCTACCAGGATAGCACTAGCTTGCTTGAAATGGGCTGGGGTATATCTGGATATATCTCAAGGGGTGTCCAACCAGTCGACCGTGATTGACAGGTCGACCCCTGGATGATCGTGATCAATCGCAGGATCCTTATCGCTCGCGTTGTTTAGAATCATGTACCACCCCCTCCCCCCTTGTTGTTTCCTGCATCACATTCAGTGAGCGTTCTATTGTTGTCTGCACACTTACTGTTTAAAAAAAGGTTAAAAACTTTGGGGAGCCCCCCTCTAAAAAAACCCCCAAAACCTCCACAACTTTGCAAAGCCCCCCCGGAAGCTCAACAACTTAGACCTGCAGCCCCCCAAATGGGTAGATCACTGCCAGTCCCCCCCCCCAGTAGATTGCAGTCTCTTGGGAGTTGGGCGTCCCTGTACTTATGGGCATAAGTTGGCAAGAGGATGAACACAGGGTTGTTGTAAAATGTGATACCACCATTGTGCACCTCCCACCCACCCTTTTTAAACTGGTAATGTCATGTGGCCAGTCTTCTGCTTTAATTTGTTGCAGGCATGGTCAAACTTGGCCCTCCAGCTGTTTTTGGGACTACAGTTCCCATCATCCCTGACCACTGGTCCTGTTAGCTAGGGATGATGGGAATTGCAGTCCCAAAACAGCTGGAGGGCCATCTGCCAGAAAGCTACCTACTGTTTTCCCCCCTCTCCTGTCATAGTGAAAAGGGGGCAGTTCATTTTATTTCACCTTGGATAAGGCAAGTATCAAACTGCAGCTTCATAGGAAAATGCTGCCAGATGCAGAAATGAAGCAAAATGCAAGGATAAAACTACCAAAGTGATTAATCATAGGTACCATATCTCTGCTTCCCTTAGAAGAGACCCAAGCTGGGACATATTAGCATTACTTAACTGCCAAGTATTCCTGCCTCTTTTTTAGGTGCACCTGTAATAGGCTTGAAAACAGGTAGACGAAAGGTCAGATCCCAGGCAAGGGGCTTGGCAGGCACAAAAGGCTCAGCCAGTTTGGATCGAGGGTGAGAAGCTCAGGAACTGGATGCAAGAAACAGAGGGCAAAACATCCTGGTTTAATGGGGCCCATAATTGCTGGAAGGGCTTATTGCACAGGCGAAGAACTGGAACCAGATCCAGTAAAGCTGAGGCGCTCCAGTTAAGACCAGGCACGCTCCTTGTGTGAAGTTCCGCAGGCCACGGCCTGCCCTCAGGTATGTCAAGCCTGCAGGATTTGTCATCTTGTGAGTTTCTCCCGTTAATCCCAGGATCAATAGTTCTGTTGAGGGAATAACAGGAAGAGGCACGAGCAGAGTGTCTGTGCCAAGTAGTTTCATGCCAAACTCAACTTGTTTTAGAGTGGCAGCCCTTTTGCTCAGGCAGAAGCTAATTTCCTAGAGGCAGGTGCACCTACCCCCTCCACCTACCCCCCTTCTGCAAAGCACAACTGGGGAACAACATTATTAGCTCGCCCTGGCCTCGGTAAATTTTATTGCTTTGTATTTGGCCGTTTTGTTTTAAGGTCTAAACATTTCTATTGCAAACTTGAATCTGCATAATGAAAGGCAGTGTGCAAATCCAAATAAATTAAATTAAAATTAAAGCTGAGCTTGGGCTTTGACATGCACTGTTGGGGCTTTCACGATTGGACTCAAGGGAGGAACGAGGGCACGGCAGTGTCGTTCAGGATCTGACCCCCAGCTGTGCAGTGTTGCATTTGCAGCTAACTATCCTGCAGAAAGAACTCTGTGTGCAGAGACCACAGCCATTGGGGACAGAATCCGATAGAGGCACTGAAACTTGCTCCCCCAAGTGATCACTCCATTTCCTTATATTCTGCGTCTTGTGTTTTGTGTGTGTGCTTTACACGGGAGCTGCACGCAGCTCACTCGCACATAGCCATATGTTGGGTGTCTCATATTAGAGAGAGGGTGCAAAGAAAAGCCACGTCGCTTCGTTGCCTACAAAGTGTGAACAGAATAAATGGCTGGGAGGTTTGTTTAGACAATATTAAGATGTTTAGTAAGGTAGCTAACGAGATGCTTTCTTCTTGGAACAGTCCTCAGCTCAGTGGTGAGCATAATTCGGTTAGCTTTGAAAAGAGTCTCCCCTTTCCCTGCATGTTCATGTTAACATTTATAAGAACCAGAGGTGACTGCTTGGCTTAGCTCACAGTAAATACTGAAAAGGCTTCAAGGTTGGGTGGAGAAACAACTCTAGGCTTTTAAGCAATCTGACAGAGAGACCTAACACATTAACAAACCTTTCAGTCTTCAGTGAATGAGAACTGAGTGAAATAAATTTGATTTCAATTATAAATGTGGGCATTGTGTTTTGGGCTCATGAAATTTTGCAGATCTTTATTTAATGTGCACTGAGATTATATAAATATATATATATATTCTGGAAGCTTATTGTAGCGAAGGTCTTGCAGTGTCTGAGATCATGCATTTTGAAATTTCAATTATATGAGCAATATGTAATGCTAAATGTCTGCTTTTTTTAAAAAAATGGTTAGAACACCACTTTCTTGTATATCTTTTATTATAAGTAGGTTGACCACACCGTTGTAAAGTCAATATATTGTTTTATCTAGAAACTTGTTAACGTTCTTATTGAAAATAACTAATCCTGTACTTTCCAAATGAGGGGCTATCTTAAAACCAGCAGCATCAGACAAAATCAGACTAATTAGTTGGCCTCTAAGGTGCTACTGGAAGGATTTTTTTTTGTTTCAACTATGGCAGACCAACACGGCTACCTACCTGTAACTAATTAAGGGGTGGACAGCAACTGGTGTCTTCAGAGACTGGTTGCAATCAGTGAAGGAGGTTGTCCATGAAAGCACATGCTACAGGAAGCTAGTTGCACAAACGGTGCCTGCTTTAAGGCAGCCCCTGTGATCCTACCTGAGCGGGGGCCTAACGCTCTGTGCAACAAACTCTTCCCCTCTTTAAAGATTTCTCCAGTGGTTTTTAAAGGGTGGATGGGTGAGGAGACTCCTTCAAAGAGTCCCTGTTTCTTCATCGCTGCATGACAGAGCAGTCCCTGTCAGAGCCAGTGTCTGCATAAAGCAGACAGCAGCTCTGAAAGGGACTGATCCCTTGTGCAGCAGTAAAAAAAATAACAGGGTCTCCTTGCTTTTGCTGCATTATCTTTTTTTTTTTTAAAAAGAGAGACTGCTCCACCTTCTTGGAAACCCCAACCCCATACGGATCCTTTACAGAGGTTGAAGGGATTGGACCAGGCAGGATTCCTTAGAAGGTTCCCCCCCCCAGCTGACACTACCAGTGACAATAGCTGATGGATGGCTGGGTGTGATTTTGGGGGAAATGCCCTCACTGGCCAAATTGGAGCCCCTGGCAGGCCAAGGTTGGCCCATGGCCTGAAGGTTCCCCACCCCAATCTAAGAAGAATGAAAATTTGAGATACACTTTAATGAGGTTTTTATACTAATGGTAGGCTTTTAATATACTTGCATTGAGGAATGGCATTGATATATGGGAACCTTTATATAGCACCAGCTGGTGTTGGCACTGTAATTATCCTAATTATTTAATAGGTACTTAATCTATAGCATTGCTATTTTTAAAAGACGAGAATTAAAAATGCCCTTTGGTTAGCAGCCAGATATATATATTTTTGATTGAGGGGCCATTAAAAAATACACCAGGTTTTATGGGTTGTAGTTTTTCAAAGGGACTTGGGCAAGCAATAAGATTGAGGAGGAGATGCAAATTAATAATAATAATAATAATAATAATAATAATAATAATAATATACCACTGCCCATCTGACTGGGTCACTTCAACCACTCTGGGCACAATACACCTGTCTTTAATAGGTTGAAAGGAATGTCAAAAAGTGATGATTCCCCCAGCAGTTCCTACAGGTCTCGGGAGCACCTTTCGGACTAGTACTTGCATATTTCTGTTAGTATGCCATCCTGTCCAGAAGATCAGGACAAGCAGCCACGTGTGATTGAAAATACATGGCTGGATGCTATAATCTTAGGTGTGTTGGGCTTGAGCCATTTTATGCTTTACCACTAAACCTAAAGTTTGAACAGTGTTCCAGCGATTACCGGTTGATGCTGAAAATCCCTTGGTGTTGATATCCTGCCCTCCTTGTGTCATGATTGAAAACTGGCAAGCTAGCGTTGTCAGTTTGCGGTCCCTCACCCATAAAAATGTTAAATGGTTTGCTTCCCTTCCCCTGAAACCTGGGAAAGTTTGATGGCTTCTAAAATTCTACAAGGCAGGCTGAAGCAGTATGTGGACCAAGAACTCCCAGAAGTGCAAGCTGGATTTCGAAGGGGCAGAGGAACCAGAGACCAAATTGCAAACAGGAACCAGAGGCCAAATTGCAAACATGCGCTGGATTTTGGAGAAAGCTAGAGAGTTCCAGAAAAAGGGGAGAAGTTGGACAACAGAGGACGAGATGGTTGGACAGTGTTCTCGGAGCTACCAACATGAGTCTGACCAAACTGCGGGAGGCAGTGGAAGACAGGAGTGCTTGGCGTGCTCTGGTCCATGGGGTCACAAAGAGTCGGACACGACTAAACGACTAAACAACAACAGCTTGAGGGAGTTTCTGTTCAGCTGTTTCTTGGTAGCCTTAATGTTCTGGGCATTGTTTTAATTCACTGAATGGCTTTTATGCAGATTTTCTGTGGGTTCTTTTCTCTGGATTGAGAGCAAGCATGGGAAGGGAAATCTCTGTCTGGGGGGGGGAGGGGGTGCTTGTCTGGGTAATCTTTGATCTATCCTCTGAAGTGTGCAGTCTTGTTTGCCTTTGGAGAAGCACGCACCTTAGCCCCAGGTCTATTTCCTGGAGTTGCAGTACAAATGAAAAGCATACACCCCACCTGTTTACCTTTTTTTGCATGACAGGTGGATGTCAGATAGCAGAAGATAAAATCTAATGCTTTGCCACTTGTAATGTCCATTGAGGCTGATCTCTATCTCATGCTTATTTTGTGTTATCCTCACAACTCACGTGACAAGATGGGCCACTGTAATTCTCTCCTGCAGAAAGGGGGCTGAGGATTTGAAACTGGACTTGCAGATTCAAATCCAGGTTAGTCCGCCAGATCAACATAATCAGGTGTGTGGCATGAAATTGCAAACTTGCAACTGACCAGCCAAGAGTTACCTAGACATGAGGATTCTCAGTAGCGGGGGGGGGAAATCAATATTGGAGTTGCAGTGGTTTATCATGACTTTCCTCTCCTCGTATAAAATTCATAATTTTGCATCTTTCTTGTTGTTACCTTCTTGCCCATATTTGGAAGGGGATCATAAAGGAATCGCTTTGTTAAGATGTGGAAGGAAATTGGAATTTACAGGGAATTTTTTTAAATTTACGTTAATAACTGGTAAATGAAAGCTTGGTAAAAATATGTATTCCACTTATATGCATGCTTGTTTGTGGCTACTGAGTTCCCTGCTTGAGGTAAAAGATCTTAACAATGAGCCTTAACAACGATGTTTTTTGCAAAATAAATAAATAAAAATAAAGCAGTTCTATATTTTAAAAGGAAGACAAAAGCAGTTCTATATCTTCAAGGAAGACAAAATAGCTCTTCACGTTTGCCCTGAAAACAGCAAATGGGAAGCCAGGTTTCACCCCCTCCCTGCTCCTAAAGGAACATCAGTTCACAGCTGTGGAGAGCAGCAAAACAAAATTAGCAGGGCAAACAGTCCTTGTGCCAGAAAACGTTCAGGAATGTATAAATATGTCAAGGCTGCAGTATCAGCCATAAACTGGGAAATGCAGCTGGTGACGTTTGCCAGGTGCCACTAAGGATTGCTGCTGAAAAATGAATCTGTACTGTTGTTCCAGGACTGCCCCATTGGGCTTGAGGTTGGGTGTGCCTTTATTGGGGGGGACGGGGACTAAAATGTTTCCTTGCAAAAGTGAGGCCCATAAATCATTACTAGTTCTGTATGCATGTCCCTTTTGTAGCAAGACAAAATATTACATTAGCAATCAAGAAAGTGATTAAGTGAATTCCTACTGGAAAGAGCCTCTTGATTTATTAAATCATAAAATAACAGCCGTATAACTTTTGTGGCCAATTACAGACTGCTGAAGAGGGTTTGGAGGAAATTTAAACATTGAATATAATTCAGAAACAGCCTGTTGTGGAAGAATAGTCTTCCAGGAAGCCAATCTCTCTCCCCCCCCCAATATATTTTTATTAAAGATTTCTTAGTTTACAAAAATACACGCATTGCCTCTTTTTTCAAGTTGTGTTTTCTACAGGTCAGTTTCATTTGTTGTGAGGCATTAGTGTTGCGTACAGTGTTAGGTTAGGAAGAAAAGAGGGAGAAAGAGGGGAATGGTGAGTGGGGTGGGGTCAGGTGGCAATGCTTCTATTCTTCCACTTAGTGTATGTGTAGGGTTTTGTGTCAGTGTCACTTGTGTGGGTTCTCTTACTATTCGCTTGTTGTGAAGCCAATCTCTTTACATTGGATTCTGCTGTCTGCATTTCTTGTCCATGCGGGTTTATTACGCCACAGCTGAACCTTTTCTGTGGCCACCGGATTGCGGGTTGCTTAGTTGGAGGGATCCTGGTCTCTGCAGTAAGCAAATTTTACTCTCCTTTTAATACCGAGAGACTACACAGAAGTTCTAGATATAATGCCTATCACTTTTCTCTCTCTCCATATAATCATTGATTTTTGTCTTTCAAAATAAACCTTGCTTTTACTTAACAGTCTTTTGCTTTACCCTTGGTGGTCATAATTCTTGGCACTTAAGATGCCTTGCTGGACCTTTGAATCACATTACACCTGCTATAGTACAAAGAGGAGAGATCTGGCGGGTTGTGATGCCAACTGTATTATGGTGTGTATAGAGCTGTGTCTGCTAATGTCTTGCAGGTATGTGGCAGCTATCCAGGGTGAGGCTCTAGTGTGAACGCTAATGGCCCTAAACTCATTTTAAGGTTAAAATTCACCATAGATTGGCTCAGAGAGTGATGAGCATCTGGGGCTGCCCAAATAGTCTCTGGAACTGCCACACAAGGAACAGTAAGAACCAGGCCCAGAAGCGGGATTCATATTTTTGAAGGAACCTTAGCAGCCTGATCTTCCTTTTCTTTGGAGCGTTATAGGGTTTCTATTTTTCCTTTGTTTTTTTTATTTAATTAAAGGGTGGGAAACAGTATGAGGTAATTGCTGGTTCTAACATTACTTGAATCTGAGAACCTTTTCTAATTTTTCATGTTTTATGCGGTGTATTGGCACATTCTTGTATTTAATCCTCTGAACTATTTTAATTTTGTTTTGGCTTGTTCTCTCTCTTTGTAAAGTTAGGTTCAGGTTAAATCGTAGTTGACATGGCATTAGGAGATTTTTTTTAAAAAAATTAAGATTCTAACTGCGCATTTACATGCAATGAAAAAATACATTTCTGTTTGCTATGTGTATTTTTGCTTCACTATTAGCATGCACGATTTCTGGCGTCTGCACATGCACAGATGCAATTTCCAGCGCTGAGGAAGGTTTAGCACAGCGCGCGGGGGCTCGCCAAGCAGGCGGCTCGGTTCGGGGGTGGTGGTGGTGGTGGCTCATGGGCCAGTTAAATGACCCCCATGGGCCGCAGGTTGCCTACCCCTGGTGTAGTCGATCTAGCAGGTTTTGGCTTTACCACCTGTCAGCTCTTGGCAGGCGAGTGTGGTTTTCGGGGAACAGTCTTGCAGACCAATTTTTATTTCCCGGCGGGCCGCCTTTGATTCACAGGCTGTCAGTTCCCCAACCCTGATCTCTGGTACTCTCCTGTACACAGGGTTCTATGCATTTGTTTTGTTTTAAGCATTTGTCCTCACCTGGTAGGTTTGAATTTTCAAGTGCACTGGGCCTGGGCCTAAAGTTTTGTATGGATTTCTGGAGATGCCACCACAACATCGTACTTGGTTCCAGGGCTCAGTGGAAACCATTAGCCACATTTTTTCACTCTCGTATCTCAAGTGCAGGGCCGGCTCTAGGTAGACTTCCGGTGGCGCGGTGCGCCAGGGCGCCGGGCCGATAGGCAGGGCGCCGCGCGGAAACCATGCTGCACCCTGCGAGGGCGGGGGCGCCGGAGCGATCTCCGCTCCTCAGCGCCAGGGCGGCCGACCTGCTCGAGACTGCCGTGCTCAAGTGTCGGAATCAAACCACAGCTATAAAAGTTTATACTGGATTGTATTTGCTGTAATTTACTGACATGTTACTTTAATCCTTTATTGACCAGGAAGCATTAATGTGACTATCAAGAGTGTACTGTTTGACAAATACCTCTTCTTGACGCACCATGTTTTCTCTGTTTGCCTTGTCAATAAAATTTGTAAGATTAATGTGCATATTTTAAATCCAGAAGATTAGAGAATTTGATGAGTCGGGAAAAGCATGATGGAAATCATTCTGCTCCATACTTGTTTATCATCAGTGCCAGATTCTGTAAAGTAAATAGTTATAGTGGCCAATATAAAGACCTTATTTAAACACTTTAACTACCTCATCAACCAATTAGCAAATATTTAATGGCAATTATCTAAGTCTGTTTAGACTTCCATGAAACTCGGGTATCTATCCATAGTGACTTTCCAGAGCTCACACAGGATTCCTTTTTTGGCATGTTGATTCATTTGTAGAATCTGGTTATGGAAGGTTCCATAGGAATACCCAAGCTGGGAATTGGTGAAATATTTGCTCTCTGAAAGTTCATGAAGGTGTTTGGTTTCTGTGGAACCCCAAAGAATTGATGCATCAGTAGAATTTGCTTTGTAGTTACCAGTTTTAGCAGAATGTCAGCTGAGGGCCTTAGACTAAACCCAAACAAGGTGTTTGTTCTCATCTTCAATGTGATAGGTGGTTATTGGCTTTATCTTTCATGATTTGAATATTGTGCCATTCTGTGCAATACTGTTGCCATTCACAATAACATAAGAAAAACCTGCTGGGTCAGGCCAAAAGGGGCCCATCTTGTCCAGCATCCTGTTCTCACAGTGGCCGATCAGATGCCTGTGGCAGGCGAGCAAACAGGATTTGAGCATGTGGGTGGCGCTGTGGTCTAAATCGCAGAGCCTAGGGCTTGCTGATCAGAAGGTTGGCGGTTCGAATCCCCGTGACGGGGTGAGCTCCCATTGCTCAGTCCCTGCTCCTGCCAACCTAGCAGTTCGAAAGCACGTCAAAGTGCAAGTAGATAAATAGGTACCTCTCCGGCGGGAAGGTAAACGGCATTTACGTGCGCTGCTCTGGTTTGCCAGAAGCAGCTTAGTCATGCTGGCCACATGACCCGGAAGCTGTCTGCAGACAAACGTCGGCTCCCTCAGCCGGTAAAGCGAGATGAGCGCCGCAACCCCAGAGACGTCCGCAACTGGACTTAACGTTCAGGGGCCCCTTTACCTTTACCTTTATCTTGTGGTTTCCAGCAGCTTGTACTCCGAAGCATTGCTTGCCTCCAGCTGTGGAGGCAGAGTATAGCCATCACAGCTGGCAGTCATTAATGGCCGTCTCCTCCATGAATGTGTCTAATCCTCTTTTAAAGCCTTCCAAGTTGGTGACCATCACTGCCTCCTGGGGAAGCGAGTTGCATAGTTTAACTATGTGCTCCACGAGGAAATACTGTCTTGTATATGACCTAAATATTCCAACATTCAGCTTTATTGTCCACATCTACACAATGTTTAGCTAAAATCGAAGAAGGCACTGGCAGAAATTTGAATGTCAAACACTTTAATTTGTTGATGACAATGACAGCAACAACAGTGATTATGATTTAATTTCAGTGCCTTGGACTTGGCTGTTCACACCTGAGTTAGTTGATTGAGGATAACAAGCATTTAACGTGTAACGTAGCCAGAATTTATGAGCCTGGTCCATCCCTCTTATTTCCAAAGATCACAATGTTTTTCGGAAGCTGAACGTCTGATATGGCTGTTGGCTATTTTTTCTGGGGCGCCTGCACCAATCAGAAACTGTGCCTTGGTTTTGGAACATTTTGGAAGTCAAACGGACTTCCGGAATGGATTAATTTTGGTGCTTTTGTTTTTGCTATTTATTTTGCGTTTTTGTTTTTGAGGCTTTTTTGGTCAATTTGTTTTTGTGACTGTGTGGAACCCAGTTCAGCTATTGATTGATTGATTGTGTGACTGTGTAAATGGATAAAAGCCTCCCCCATCCAAACAATGACTATCATCAGTGCAGGTAAGGAAAAAATAATAATTTTAATTTTTATCGTCTACAATACTGTCTTATTTATTTTATAGTACAGTACATTGATTATTGCTTTCATTTTATGGATCAATGGTCATGTTAGATAGTAAAATTCATTTTGGAAGAAGCCGGGCCTGTGTGAAAGTGGTGGGCTGCACCTGAACCAGGCTGTTGCTGCTCAGAATCCAGAAGTTAGCAGAGCAGCTTTCAAAATGATTACTGGGGGGAAGCCAGCAGGAGATGAGGAGCATGCAGCTGGGGATAAATCATCCCCCAGGGATGAGTGAAAGTGTTTTTATGATTGTCCAAATGGTGGAGGGTAGAAACCGGTAATGAAAGTAATTCAATTATAGAAATTCAAAGAGGCCAGAATGCCGCAGGGTAGAAAGAAACACTGTGTGTTTATATGCTAATGCTAGAAGCCTCAGAGCCAAGACAGGTGAGCTAGAGTGCTTGGTTTTAAAGGAGAGCAAGGTATGGGGAACAGATATCACACCTGGAGAGAGACCTGTTTGAATGTAATGTAAAAGTGCTGTAAAAATGTATAAGATATTATTTGAATGAGAGACAAATGATAAGCAAGTAAAATCCTCAATGATACATTAGGCAATAGATATTGGTCATAATATAGATATGGAAGCATGGGAACGATTGTGGAATATGGATATAAAATTTACAGCGTCTTATGGCCTAAGAGAAAATTATATAAAAATGATATATCGATGGCACCTAACACTGAGTAAATTGACAAAAACATATAAATCCAAAACAAATAAGTGTTGGAAATGTAAAGAGAAAGAAGGTTCTTTTTAACATATGTGGTGGTCTTGTAGTAAGGTTTCCCAAAAGGAAAGCTTCTGGTTTTTGTTTTTTTTAACAAACATTATTTTAAACATCTTTTTCAATTCATTATATATCATTTCCCAGTAGTAAGGTTAAAGCTTACTGGGAAATAATATATAATGAATGGATAAAGATGTTTAAAATCATGTTTGTAAAAAACCCAAAAAACCCCAGAAGCTTTCCTTTTGGGAATTATAGGGACAGAACTACCCAAACTGTATAGAAATTTATTTATGTGTGCGACTATAGCAGCAATACATTACTTGCCCCCAAATGGAAATAAGCAGAAGTCCCAGCAAAAGAAGACTGGATACAAAAACTTATGGAATATGCAGAAATGGAGAAACTTGCCGGAAGAATAAGAAATCAGGATAACAAACTTTTTATAAAAGAATGGAAATGGTTTATTGAATATTTACAAACAAACTGTAAACAGATAAGAACACTGGCAGTTTTATAAGAGTATATATTTAAAGTAGATGAATAAATTAACAAATTAATTACAGGTAGGTAGCCGTGTTGGTCTGACGTAGTCAAAACAAACAAACAAACAAACAAAAATCCTTCCAGTAGCACCTTAGAGACCAACTAAGTTTGTCATTGGTATGAGCTTTCGTGTGCATGCACACTTCTTCAGATACACTGAAACAGAAGTCACCAGACCCTTATGTATAGTCAGAGGGTGGGGAGGGGTATTACTCAGAAGGGTGGTGGGAATGGGTGATTGGCTGATAGGTGTGGTAAACCTGTTGACTACTGTTAACATCTGTTAACAACTGCAATTGGTCTTGCAGGAAAAAAACAAAGCGTGAGATGGCTAAAGAAAGCTTTATCATGTATAATGAGATAAGAATCCAATGTCCTTATTCAGACCAGGTCTCTCCATGGTTTTAAGCTTGGTAATGAGTTGCAATTCAGCAACTTCTCTTTCCAGCCTGTTTCTGAAATTCTTTCGTAATATGACAGCTACTTTGAGATCTTGTATAGAATGTCCTGGGAGATTGAAGTGTTCTCCTACTGGTTTCTCTGTCTTGTGATTCCTGATGTCAGATTTATGTCCATTTATCCTTTGGCGTAGGGTTTGGCCTGTTTGTCCAATATAGAGAGCTGAAGGGCACTGTTGGCATTTGATGGCATACACAATGTTAGAAGATGAGCAATTAAATAGTCCTGAGATGGTATGTTGGATGTTGTTGGGGCCAGTAATGGTGTTGTCCGGGTGTATGTGGCAGCAAAGTTGGCATCTGGGTTTATTGCAGGCTCTGGTACCAGTGTCCATGTTAAGTCTGGTGGTTGTATTATTGTGGGTGAGAAGTTGTTTAAGATTGGGTGGCTGTCTGTAGGCAATGAAAGGTCTTCCTCCCAGAGCTTAATTAAGTTACGGTAATTTGGATATGCAGAAAATATTAAAAATAAATTTAAGGAACCACAGAAAGAAGAGGAAGAAAGTCAAGTTTTGAAATGTTAAAATGGCTGTAAAATTATGGAAATGTATAAAACTGAAAATAATTTTTTTTACACACACACACACATTAAAAAATGGTTGTGATTTTGCCAGCTCTTGTGTTCACTTATCCAGCTGCGGCCATCTGTGCAAGGTTCAAGATAGCCCCCCTCCCACCCCATGTTGTGCAGAATGTTGTATTTCATTTTCCCATTAGGTCTACTCAACAAAAAGCCTTTTGTGTTTCCTGAAACAGGCGAACATGTCTATGCCTCTGGAACTATCAGTCTAATTCCTTGGTGTTCTGTAACATGTTGCTTTCGTTGCATTCTCCGCGCTCACGTTGTTGCCTCTCTCTAAGTGTGGGTTAGTAAAGGGCAGGTGAGGGTGGGGTGTGGAAGAGAACATGGAGCAAAGCTGTGCTATACCTCTTCACTGGGCACAGGCCATTTCATTCCTTTCTATCCTTTTCTGGGGTGGGGGCCTTCTTTTCTCTAGCACGGGAGGAAACCCACCCTTCCATTGCAGGGGCCTTTTGTTGCCGAGTTACGGCACTACAAGGCTTTTACAGTCTAATTCAAGGAGGGAGCCTGCAGCCGTATATGTAGCCAGCCTTATATAACGTCGAAGCAGCTCAGATTTGCTCCTGCAAAGCAAAATGCACTAGTAAGTGGAACTTTGGCTACACGGATGGCTCTGAGGCATCCTTGCTCGATAAATGTGGCGCTGATAGAACTCCCCCGATTTATTTCCACCAACCAACAGAATAAGCAACATCTTCATTATAGGTTTAATGCTGCTGAGGCTTGGCTGACAGAGTCAAGCTCAATGGCAGAAGGCCAGGCTCTAAGCTGTGGGCAGGATTTTGCCCACATGGCTATCAGCACATCTGGCTCAAGCTCCATCCAGGTGGTGCAGGGTGGCCTTGGGCTGCGCTTGAAAAATGGCCTTGAAGGCACCGGGCTGGCTGAGGAGGGGAGAGAGTTCCCAGGGATTCCAGGGCTTGATCCAGGAACTGGATGTCTGATGGTGTTTCCAGATGACAGCATGAAACTTTTTTGGTACTGTATATGAGAGAGAAGAATTATAAAAGGCCTAAAGCGTGGTCTTCAGCATGCACCAGGGGGAAAAAGGTGGGAGGGTGGTGTTTCAGAGCCTAGGCATCCCCACTTCAATCTGTGTACCTATCAGTCTATCCACAGGCAGACGGTGGGACGTGAAGCAGAGTTCTCCTCCAAGGATCTGAGGAAGTGTCATAGCTCAGTGGTATATCATCTGCTTTGCATGCAAAAGATACCAGGCTCAATCCCTGGCATTTCCAAGTAGGGCCGGCAATGTCCCCTGCCTGAAATCCTGGAGAATGGTTGTCAGTCAGTGTAGACAATACTGAGCCAGGTGAATCCAGTAGTGTGATTCATTTTCAGGCAAATTCCTGTGTCCCTGCCTGTTCAGGCAAGGAGAAACATGCGGGGTCAAGCTAGCCCTTGTTTTGGCTCCAGGTGCAGCTGAAACCCCCTAGAAGTTGACCAGAGAACTTAGATTGGATAGCACACCCTCCAAGATTAGGATATGGCTTTCCCTGGCCTGCTGGTGGGAATCAACAATCCCTCTGTTCTTTCAGACAAAATAAAATAAAATCCTTCCAGCAGCACCTTAGAGACCAACTAAGTTTATTATTGGTATGAGCTTTCGTGTGCTTGCACACTTCTTCAGATATACTTCTTCTTTCAGACAGTTTTTAGACTTGAGACTTGCCTTCAATGCCCACCTGCAATATTGTGACCCAGTTGGGTTCTTTTTAGAAAGAAAGAAAGAAGGAAGGAAAGAAACCCCTTTGCTGATATGGCATCTCTACCCACCCCCCTGGCTTAGCCCTACATGTGATCCTGCCAAATCATGGTTTCTTCAGAGAAGAAGAAATGCCAAATTTGTATATGTGGTTGGAGTGTGGCTGGCCCCTTCCCAGTAGAAAATTGTTGTGGGACCCTTGCCAGCAGTAGTCACTGAAATGCCCTATATGTGAGACTTTGCTTTCCTCCTTTTAAGTTCAGGTTCATTTAGCTCATGGGTAGGCAAACTAAGGCCCGGGGGCCGGATCCAGGCAATCGCCTTCTAAATCCGGCCTGCAGACAGTCTGGGAATCAGCGTGTTTTTACATGAGTAGAATGTGCCCTTAAATTTAAATTGCATCTCTGGGTTATTTGTGGGGCATAGGAATTTGTTCACCCCCCCAAAAAAAATAGTCCGCCCCCCCCACAAGATCTGAGGGACAGTGGACCAGCCCCCTGCTGAACAAGTTTGCTGACCCCTGATTAGCTCCTTTGTCCGTGCCATTTACCCTCCATGAGCCTTGGCGACAGCTGCCCCATCATAGTACACAGTCAGTCGAGCTGTCTTATTTATAATCACTTATAAGCTGTCGCCTACGAAAGCTTATGCCACAGTAAACCAGTTTGTCTTTAAGATGCCACAGCACTTTATATCGTCTGACTGTTGACCTAGTTAGGTTCTTGAATGCCTTTCGGTTGCAGCTAGGCCTCTCAATATCACCTCATTTGGCAATATCTGTCTGTCTATCTATCTATCTATCTATCTATCTATCTATCTATCTATCTATCTATCTATCTATCTATCATCTATCTAGTACAGATGGGGCTATTCAGAGGTTTGTTTGGGGCTATATACATTGTGCCAGGATTGAAATACCTCAGGGTTTTTCTGCTAGATCTCATGAATAGTAAGTAACCTGTTTTGTTGTGACAGTGACTAGACGTTCCATCCAGGATTTTAGACTGAATTGCAGTAGTTGGTGTAGAACTTCCTTCCTTCCTTCCTTCCTTCCTTCCTTCCTTCCTTCCTTCCTTCCTTCCTTCCTTCCTTCCTTCCTTCCTTCCTTCCTTCCTTCCTTCCCAGAAATATTCAGAAGTATTGAGATGTAAGGCTGGATATGGATAGATAATTTTGGAAGAAAAGGAACCTTTCTAGAAACAGGTGGGGGAAAGCAGCTGTACTTCTCCAAGCTTCACTGGAGTTTGGTAACCAGTAGCGCTTCTGGGTTGACTTAGCCACATTCAGTTATTAAAACTGCACCACACTATTTTTCAAAAACATTTTTCATCGGTGTTTGCAAGTTGCCCCCCCCCCCATTTTCATTTGCTCTGCCCCTACCCCTCTCTTACTGTCCATTGGAACCAGATTTTTTTCCTGCCCTCTGAAAGATTTTTCTCCAGCTTTGGATTGCCATTCGCATCCCAACTGCACCCTGCAGGGACAATAATAATAATAATAATAATAATAATAATAATAATAATAATAATTTATTATTTATACCCCGCCCATCTGGCTGGGTTTCCCCAGCCACTCTGACTAGCAAAGAACATCAGAATATTTGCATTTTGGTTCATTTACCAGCGACTTAAACTAGGAGGTAAAGTGTTAGGCTGTTTTTTATCACAATAACTTCAATAATAACAATAAACAGAAGAAGAAACACTTTTGTCCTAAAATAATAATAATTGGAGTAGACGTTTATTATTGCTATCTTGAGTATATGATGAATGTATTTTATTAGGACTTGCACCTCCTTTGATGTCTAGGAACTCCCAACAATGTTGTTGTTTTTAATGCTGAAGAAAATCCCATAAATTTCTGATCTGTGTAGATTGTTGAATAATGGAACAAGCCCCTCTCACTCTCCCAAGGGTCCTAAGCAATACTTTGAAGGTCTCTGCAACAGGCAGTCACATATGTCATTTGTGGAGAAAGCTTCTTTGCTTGAAGTTAAGTTTCTTCCAGCTGGGTGAGAATGGACGCTGGGTTTGCAATGCAAGTGAGGCAGTTTTACTTCTCCAAGTTCATTAATTTATTTCCCACATGTCCTTTTGATAAATTGCTGTTCTCCAGTAGAACGTTTTGTGTGCCTTCCAGTGGTTACAAAGTGTTAGAATTTGTGCGCTTACACGATACCATTATTATTCTATGCTTACAAGATACGGTAGCACAATTGAATAGTGTGTTTATATCTGATAAGTTCTCATTAATGGGCTTGGCTAACACCCAAAGTGTCAGGTGTTTGCTCCTTTTCTTCTGGCTTTACGCCAAGATCAAACCCAATTTTTATCTTTATAAGAACTGAACTGTTGGCTTTATCAAGAGAGAAATTATGAATATACCACCAGAAGCTTTCAGGTGAACATAAACAATGACAGGTCTATGCCCCATGGAGCTTTGCAGTCTGTGGGAAGAAGAAACAGGGAGGGAGATGGAGGGAGAAGCAAGGATAGATGTGGACAAATGTAGCTCCATGTGTGTGAATTTGTGGAGATGAGAATAATGGTTTGCACCCAAAGCTTCACAGAGTCAGGCATAAGCTATTACTGAAGAAGAGCAGAACAGCTTTGAGAAACATGGTGTGTCCTTTGGGGCCTGGTTGTGGAGCCTTAATCTGGGAGGAATAAACAACTTGAGTGCCCTCATGCCAGAGCTTCTTGGTTTCAACACCATGAAGGCATGAAGCACACATGTTTACTATCTGCAGGCAGTGGAAAGCCTGAACGTTTTGTTTCCTCAGATGTTTGTCCTCATCTAAGCCTCAGCAACCCTTCACCCTTGATACACTGTTTTGTAGTTAAGTAAATGAGCTACCCATAATATATTATGACAGCCATGGGTAGGTTCTGCTGCTGCAGCAGCAGCAGCAACAACAACATCCTTGCAACATGTCTCTACCACCTGAGCAGTGAAGAACCTGCCCAGCCCCAACTAGGCCTTGAAATGTTATGGTGGAATACCTGTCCTGCTTGCTACCACTGTCTCCAAAGGATGCCATCAGTGGTTATTTAAATAATATATTTAAAGGTCTTTGGTGAAACACAGTCACATGGGAGTGAGCCAAAAGTATTGGTAAATAAGCATAGCTGTCAAGTTTCCCCTTTTCTTGTGATGAAGCCTATTCAGCTTAAGGGAATTTCCCTTTAAAAAAGGGAGAACTTGACAGCTATGTAAATAAGTGTGGTCTGAGAAGCCAGAATCCTTTGTTTGTACAGAGTTTAATTTTTTGTTGCATATAGACAATCTTTTAGGCCTCCTTAGAGTGAGGAAAGGAGCTCTTTTATGAACCAATTCTTTGCCTGTATCTTTTATTTCCTTGCATGTTTCATTATTTCTCCTACAACGAGACTAGCAAAAACCTTTTTCAAGCAGCCTCAAGCAGTACCTGATTTTTTTTTGTTATAGCCTTGGAAAAAGTATATTGGCTGTATCTGTGAATGAATTACTATGTTAAGTAACTTAATAGACTTGGACATGACTGGAAAGCTTAGTGAATGTAGTATTACATAATCTCCTTTTTTTGTGAAGGGCATATCTGAAAACATATTACTATCAGGAAGTTGTCCTGAAGCTTTGGCTGCAGACTTAGGGCTGTCCTTGTAGAGTTTTCTTTAATTAGGTTTTGAAGTAGACCTTGTGTTCTCAAAAACTTGCATGAAATGAAGACTTGGCTAGTCCAGAGTACATTTATTCAGATCTTTTCTTTGCTAGTAATTACTACAGGAATGACTGGAATGAAAAGCTGGAGCTTGCTGAAATTGATTTCCCCCCTCCCTTATAAACATGATCTCATGTAATGAACTGGATTAACATATATCTCAGATTGGACCAGAGTAGTATTGTAAAAAAGAAAAGAGAAAGTGAGCTTTAGCATAAAGCAGGCATCCCCAAACTGCAGCCCTCCAGATGTTTTGGCCTACAACTCCCATGATCCCTAGCTAACAGGACCAGTGGTTGGGGAAGATGGGAACTGTAGTCCAAAACATCTGGAGGGCCGAAGTTTGGGGATGCCTGGCATAAAGCATTGCTGTATACACCCCCTCTCTCCATACCTCCTTGCAGATACTCATTTGCGAAACTTTAATTGCATCACATACTCATTTCTTCCAGCTGCTTGCAATAGTGGAATGCCCTAGAGTTGAGACTTCAAACAGCCCCTAGTAAATGTTGCTTAAGTCTTTCCCCAAGATCTTCAGGGGATGAGATCTCAATAGCTTCTCTGGGCAGTTTGTTCCATTTATTCACCAACCTGTTAGATCAGGCATCCCCCATCTGCGGCCCTCCGGCTCCAGATGTTTTGGCCTACAACTCCCATGATCCCTAGCTAGCAGGACCAATGGTCAGGGAAGATGGGAATTGTAGTCCAAAACATCTGGAGGGCCGAAGTTTGGGGGTGCCTGGGTTAGATAGTTAAAGTATAGACCCACATGGGGTTTTTCAGGTGGATCAGAGTAGCTCCTTGGTCTAAGCAGCTGTACAGCTCCCTCAGATTGCATGGAGAGAGGCATTCTAAAGGGCAAGGGGCTGCCCTGTAGCAAGTTCCCTTCTCCTTCCTTAATGTCCCGTTCAGCTTAACTATGCTCTGAAGTCACACTTACGATGGCAAATAGGGCTGGGTGATATCTGGGTTTCAGCATTGCAGTATAGCATCAGCTAAACATCACTATACCAATATATTGCTATGTCTGAAATAAGGATAAGCCATTGGCTGGCTTCACGGTTTTCCCATATCGTGACTTCTGCAAACAGGTTGCATACACACACATGATTTGCAATATTTTTCCAGGTCAAAAATTATGAAACCAATATCATAACATGGACTTCAGATTAGTTTTGGACGATATATCAATATATTGCCCAGCCCTACTGGGAATTAAGAAAATATCATTGTGGCAGAATGAGCCACGAACTCGGTTTCTAAGTGTGTTGTGTGGACAACAATTGTGCTCCATTTATACATTTTCTCTCAGCTAGCTTGCAGAGTTCTCAGCGAGGAGCGTTTACTACTAGGGAAAGTTTTTATTTATATAAAAAGTCCCCTTGGGGAGGCACACGTCCTGTGCATTTTGAAAAAGAGGCCTTTCTGAGCAAAGTGCTTTCAGTTCTGTTTCCCCCCTGCCCACTCTCTGTCTCCTCCTGCTCTGGAGGCCAGCAGCTTGGCTGGAGGGAGTGGTGCAAAAAAGAGCTCTCTGGGATTCACAGCGATCACGTGGCATCTCCTCTTCTCCAAGGCATTGCAGCAGAGTGATGCTTGATAAGATACGGAGACCAAAGCCTTTTCCTTGAGAAATCCCTACTTGCTCTTCATGCTTGTCTCAGATAGACCAGTTGCGGAGGCAGGGAGTGGACAGAAAGAAGAAGGTAGGCCCTGCCAAGAAAAGATTTTTATTGGGTGGGAAATGCTGCTTTTCAGAGTGGTCCTCTGTGAAGGATTCCAGAATGCCATGGAGCCGTATCTGGACTGCTGAGTCTTGCTTCCTCTTTGTGGTTGAGAGAGTCTCTTCTTTTATGTTCAAACCGCAACACACATGAATGTTGCCTGCCCCATTTCTTGGCCCCAAACAGTAGCAACAAATACCTGCAGAGTATCGTATCAGAAGAGAATAAAATACTGTGATTTGAATGTTTTAAAAGCAGTATGATTTTTAGAACCATACTCAGGTTGGTTTAACAGCAACTTCAGAAATAGACTCTGCAAACAGCTCAAACACATGTTAAAAGGGTGACTGGAAAAGAAATCCTCTTCTAGTGCTTTCTAAATGGTATCATCATTCACTGCTTTTTATTATAGAATCATAATGAAGTCTGAAAAAATTCTCATCCATGTGTCTGAGCTCCATAGAAAGCACAATATTTAGGGGGGGAAACCCGCCCCAATTTTCAATTCATATTTTTTAGTCAAAACATTGCTACCCTGCTTTTCGGTTTAAAGAATTTCCAAAGCAGTTTACAGTTTGAAAATAGTAATTACAAATGATTCAAAAAAATATCATTTTTGTTTCACCGAAAGCAGTGATTAGGGACACAGTAAGGCAACATTTTGGAAATAGAAAGTGGGGTTGAATCTGCACACATATAAAAATGCTGTGAAAATGCTTTCTTTGAAAACATTTTGAAAAATACATGGAATTTGGCATAGCCATCTATTGTCACATTTGTATAGTATTACACTCTACAACACGTTTAAAACGTTTTATTTGCAGCTGTATAGCTGATGAGTCCTGAGTAAAGCTGTGTGTTCTTTAGCCTGGTAGCCATGGCATTGGTAAGATTCTTTAAACAGTCAAGATTCAGAAGTTGTCATTTTGGTGTTGTGGTCTTGAGACAACAACCACTAGTGAAAAGAGCAAACTGTTCCAGGATGTTTGAGGCATGATCTCTGAAGACTCTTGGGCCATTCACTGATCATTTTGTTTCTCTATTGAAATGTCATTAAGAACTGACAAGGAAAATCCACTGAAATTCTAGTAGTATCTTACTGTGTATGTGATCACTCTTCTTAGATTCCCAAATAGAATTCTCCTCTTTTATATAAATGCTGTGGTTTGTATCCAACTACGTTACACTCAGAATAGACCCATTGCATTTAATGGACCTAAGCTTATCAGTCCATTTTCAATTAATCTCTAGTCTGAATAGGACTAATATTGAAGAGCACCTTTGCAGTTCTTAAAAGAGATTTATATTCTCAGAAGTCGTTTATGCCTTCTTCACATCCAGATGTGTATGTTTAGTACTGCAGTCTTAATTTAGTTTAAAATTCTAATGTAAGATGCTATTCTGTATCTGTCTATAGATGTGGTTATAGCTATAACTATAGATAATGGTTTGGTTGTACTCTTTAGGCGCTGCTGAATGCATGTTATTTTTCTAGAAAGACAACAAGTAGCCTTCATGATATTATGGATGTAGCCCTTGTGAAGCAAGAAAGCTTTTTATTTTTTAACAGAAATTCAACAGGGTTAGCTTTTCTGGCATGAACACAGTGATAGAAAGCTTTAGTTTCTGATTTCACTGTGTGTTTTGCAGCTGTTTCAATGTGCAGAGTCTCTGGCTCGAAGAATGTTAGGCTTAAAAAAAACCCACTTGTGAGCCAACCAGTCCACACACACTAATGGAATCTGTGACATGATGGCTAAAGGAGAGTTAAAAGGTAAAGGGGACCCCAGACTGTTAGGTCCAGTCGCGGATGACTCTGGGGTTGCGGCGCTCATCTCGCTTTATTGGCCGAGGGAGCCAGCGTACAGCTCCCGGGTCATGTGGCCAGCATGACTAAGCCACTTCTGGTGAACCAGAGCAGCGCACAGAAACGCCGTTTACCTTCCTGCTGGAGCGGTACCTATTTATCTACTTGCACTTTGTGCTTTCGAACTGCTAGGTTGGCAGGAGCAGGGACCGAGCAATGGGAGCTCACTCCGTCGTGGGGATTTGAACCACCAACCTTTTGATCGGCAAGCCCTAGGCTCAGTGGTTTAACCCACAGCGCCACCCGCCAAAGTGAAAGGAGAATATGGTAGAAGCCGTAGTGGAGGATGAGTTTCAAAACATGAGTTGAAAAGGTGGCAGATAATCACAGTGTTTTATTCTTTGTTCACTCTGGAATAGTTAACTATTTGTTCACTCTGGAATAGTTAACTAATAGTTAATAGTTATCTGGAATAGTATTAGTGAGATGCAATAGCCCTTCAGGACTTCTGTGTTCCTACCAGAAGGGCAACAAGTGGAAAGGAGGGAAGGAACCTTAAATTGCATCTGCAATGGGATAATAGCTCCTAGAACCACCTGGAAGGGGAGGCCCCTTAGCTCAGTGATAGAGCATGCGCTTTGGATGCAGAAGGTCCTGGGTTCAAATCAACTGGTATCTCCAATTAACTACAGTCGTAACAAGAAAGCAGATGGCCGTGGAAGGGCCTTCCTTACCAGAGGCCCTGGAGAGCTGCTGCCAATTACAGGATCTGACACTGAGCTAGAACGTCCAATGGGCTGTCCTGGTATAAGGTACTTCCTTAGGTTTCTCCTTTTGAGATAGTATTACTCTACCTCTCTTCACTAGCGCCTCATAAATTTTCCTTGCTTCTCTCCTCCCCCCCCCCCAGTTTCCTCAGGCGAAATGTTTCAAGAGATTCAGGAGGAAGTTATTGGCCCTCCTGCTAATCTGCCGCTCAGCAGCTTCTGGCTGAGCCAAAGCAGAGCTTGAAGAAGCCAACTAAGATAGCTGGAGCTGAGCCAGAATGTGTACCAAGTAGTTTGTTAGCAAAGGAGGTGAGCTGCTTGCTCACTGGCCATTTGATGCCTTCTTCTCGAGTCCAGAGTTCAGCAGTCCAGAGAGATAGCCATTGCAAGTGGCAATTGTAACTCTGCCATGGTCTACCCTTCCATGCAGAGAACAATGTACTTTTCTGGTATTGTTCCAGCAACGGACAAGGTATTTTCCTGGCCTTTCCCCACTTACTGTACTTTCTGTGCAGGTGGATTATCCCAGTAATATTTACAATAGACCTGTGAGGTGGTCCAGTGTTGTTCTCATTTGATAATTGGGAAACAACCATCGGCCCTTAGCTGGCTTTTCTTTTTAAAATACAGATGTGGAGAGCTGATTGTGACAGAGCATAGGCTGCAACCCGTTTCTTGCTTTGTCACCACCAAGACGATGCTTCTCCTTCCTCAGTTTTATAAGAGACTCGCATCGCAGGGGTATGTTGTGGGGTGAACATCTTGCTCGCAAATATTTATCTTTACCTCTGGGATTTACCTTTTAATGTGAAAAAGGACGAAGGCAGGATTTTGTAAGAGTAGCGGTAATGGGAAGGAAGCGTGTTAGCAGTGGCAGCGAGGAGACAGTATCCGTTTGGCAAACATGTTCAGAGGCTGAGGAGCAAGGTAAAGATCAGTACATAATAGAGAAACCATATTGAGAGTGGAGCTGTGGAAGTCTTGAGAATTGTGGTTTGGGTGTGGGAAACCCAGATTTGAGTTCCAGTTCATAACAGGGAGAAGGTAACCGAGTTTCCTTGGAAGCCACAATTTTTTAGCCAAAATTTCCTTGCAGAGGAGCTGTGAAGCTTAATCCATTCTGAGCTCTTGGGAGGAAGGTAATGACGAGCAGTTATTAAATAGAGAGGACATCAATTTGTAGATGTGAAATTGTCTTCTCTGATTTGGACTGGGAGTATATTAGCAGACGGAACGTTTCTGCAAATCTACATCTTCTGTGCTTTGATTCCTGCATTCTTTTCACTGTGGAGGATAGGAAGGGTAAAGGGACCCCTGACAGTTAAGTCCAGTCGTGAATGACTCTGGAGCCGACGTTGTCCGCAGACAGTTTTTCCGGGTCATGTGGCCAGCATGACTAAGCTGCTTCTGGCAAAACCAGAGCAGCACAAAGAAACGCCGTTTACCTTCCTGCCAGAGTGGTACCTATTAATCTACTTGCACTGGCATGCTTTCAAGGGAGTCAGTGTAGGCAATAATCAAAATGGCCTAGAGGGAAATAGGTGCATGCAGTGAAATTAATATATTTTACAGCCCGTTTAATCTGGAATCGCTCCAGTCTCCTGTTACAAGCGCTTAGAGGCCCATGTTTCTGGGCTGCTCTTATCCCATTTCTCCTTGCTACTCTGTCTTTCTGTTTTCATGGTTTAGGCAAAATCCTGCTGATTCCAGAACCACAATCCAAGTTTGTCAGATGGATGTTGCTTTAGTGAAACATTTCCCCCTCAAAATCGGGCCATTTAATGAGTGAGTTGAACCAGCAGAAAAGTTGTAGGATTCCTTCCAAAATACTTCCTTTTGTTAAATTCTATGCACACACACAGTAAAGCGTGTTGTATAAACTGGCTGAATTGATCCATAAAACGTTAAGTCTTTCATAATAGTGATGGCCCTTTCCCCTCCATACTCGACCAGTTCCATCATATTTATTTCTTAACCCAAACAACGCCCCCAGGCTGAGACAATGCATCTCTTGAGCCAACTGCCTTGCTTTGTTTGCCTAGACATGGGTCTGCCAAAGTACAGTAGACTGGATATTTCTGCCTCCTTCCAAGAACAATATGGATTCCTCATCACCTGCAGATATGGGGAAAGTAAGATGTATCGTTTTTCTGTTGCGTTGGCTTCCCATTGCATGATCTGAGCATCGCTCCACTACTGGCTGATTTCTTGCTTCTCGGTTTCAGAGACGGGGAGTAAAGTGTGGCCTCACAGTGACAACTCCTGTGGCAAGTTATCCCACTAACAGGACGTAATATAAGTGTTAGCTCAGCTCTGAAATCTATATGAATTGGAACACATTTGGGTGTAGCTGAAGAGTAGCCTCCCAGCGCCTGCTTTGCTTCCTTTCCAGCGTAGCTTAACGACCTCTGCCTCCCTGATGTGCTAGCTATCAGCGTGCAGGGACTTCTTCAAAAATTCAGTTCTTCACCCTGTCATCTGGAATGAAAAGCCTCTACTGTGTGGTTCTGCTGACTGTTCAGAGCGAAGTTCAGAGTCCTGGGTCCTTTTTATTTTCTTTTTCTCATACACTTGTGAAGCCAGTGGATGATGGAGAAACCACCAGCCATTAGGGAGCATTTAGTTTCATTTTGTCTCGCTCTGAAATGTGGTGTGTTCTTGTGAAGTTATTACTTATTTTATTCTCACTTTTTTTCTGTGGTGCTTGGTTCTCCCCCAGCCCTTTCCTCTTTTTGCTTGACTAGCTTCTTGTGTGCAGAGAGTGTAGCATGTATGGCCACCCTATTTGTGGGGTTGTGTAATGCCCGGTCATTCCAGCATTTGACTTTATGTAACATTTTAATTATCCACACACACACACAGAGGAATTGCTGCAGTTTCACAACCTCTGCTCACTGTTTCCAGGCATGAATCCAAGGTAGGCTCTTACTCCACAATGTTGGGGCTTTCACTATGATGGCAGCCACTGTAGAACAACAGAAGCAGTAAACAGTTTGTTGTGCTCCCCTTGTTTATTATTAATAATAATAATAATAATAATAATAATAATAATAATAATAATGGCTGCCATTTGTTCATTGAGTCTTTCCCTCTGGTGTGTCATTGTTGTCCAGTCCTACATCCCCATATAGATCAAACCTATGCAACTAGTGGCACACCAAGCTGTGTGCGCGATATCACACCTGCCAGACTGCAATACATAGTTGGTGGGCTGACTTCAATGGGGTAGCCCTCAAGTTGTGCAGCCCAGATGTGGATCTTTAGGATTCTAAGGGAAGTACAAGGTATAATACTTTGTATGTTTTTGAAAATGTTACCTATCATAACCGTGAAGGCAGACTTTCCATTTACACATTTTAATTAGCTGTAGTTCCAGTAGCAAACAAATGTCTCTGTTAAAATATTTTTCTTTGCAGGCGGAATCAGTTTCTAGGTGCATTTAATTACTCCCCCCCCCCTTTTTTTCCTACCTGAAAGACAGTAATTTGGATGCCTTTTGCTTTTTGAATCTTAAATAATAAGTAAATTTTGCATTCTTTCTTTTATTTTGCCATTTTGGTGGTGGCAGAGACACAACTACTCCTGTGTGTTTGTGGTCCCAGAATCTTGCCTAACTGAATGATCCCTTCATGGTTTGTCAGTTTTTTAAGCGGAAGCATTTCGGCTGAAAATGTCACAAAAGGGTTGTTGTGATATATGTCGTTTTACTTTTGTTTTAATAGCCAACTGGTCTATTTCCTGCTCAGGCAAATCTTGGCTAATGGGGGCCACATAGGAAAAGCCCACATGCCAGATCTCAAAACTTCAGAGGGGAAATTAAAAAAAAACAAGGATAAAAATATGTGCCTCCAGATCGAAGGCTTGACAGGTATTAGTGAACTTTTCTCTTGTGATCTTTACCTCTTGCATGTCTGATACAGGTGGGGATGTCTAATCCCAGAGTTAGAACACTGGAAGTGGCAAGCTTATAGCTCCGGCTGTGTTGAATGTGTTGAATGTGCACACCACCCTCAACCACTCCACCCCCTTCCCCAGTTGTTGTGGAAGGTTTTGTCTCTATTGTGATACCCATGGGACCATCAAACAGTTGTTTAAACTCCCTGAAGTATAAAAGCAACCTGAGGGGCTGGTGGAAGGCAAAGTACAGATGAAATGGAAACTCAGGAAATAGAAGCATGTGCAAATGGATGGCAAGCTTCCTTTTCAGTAGCTTTTGCAAAGCCCCAGATGGCAGAAAAGAAGAGAAAAGAAGTGTTTCTGTGTAGGTTGTTAGGATGGAAATACTCATATATGTACAGGCGTCCCCCCTCACTTATGTAGGGGTTATGTTCTGGGCCCCTGCACGCATAAGTGAAATGGCGTAAAGTGGGAGACACCCTCTAAAAAGCCCCCAAATGCCTATGATTCGTTGCTCCCCAGCTCTGCCTCCCTCCCTCTCTAATCCAGACCAATATAGCTAGAGTTGAAGCTCTGGGGCTGGCTGGAGGACGCATGGGGCAGCCACTGCTGCTGCTGCTGCTGCTGCTGCTGCACTACCCTGTGTGTCAGCTGTTAGGCGGAGAGGCTGAGCAGTCTAAAGAAAGCCCTGCTGCACCTCAGGTCTCTCTGGGGCTTCCTCCACCCTCACCGATGCCCCTCTTCAAGCTCTGGGGAAGGGCTCCTCGTGGCACTGTGGTCTAAACCACTGAGCCTAGGGCGGGCACCCCCAAGCTGCGGCCCTCCAGATGTTTTGGCCTACAACTCCCATGATCCCTAGCTAACAGGACCAGTGGTCAGGGAAGATGGGAACTGTAGTCCAAAACATCTGGAGGGCCGAAGTTTGGGGATGCCTGACCTAGGGTTTGCCGATTAGAAGGTCAGCGGTTTGAATCCCCGCGACGGGGTGAGCTCCCGTTGTTCAGTCCCAGCTCCTGCCAACCTAGCAGTTCGAAAGCACGTCAAAGTGCAAGTAGATTAATAGGTACTGCTCCGGCGGGAAGGTAAATGGCATTTCCGTGCGCTGCTCTGGTTCACCAGAAGCGGGTTAGTCGTGCTGGCCACATGACCCCCTAAGCTGTCTGCAGACAAACGCCAGCTCCCTCAGCCTATAGAGTGAGATGAGTGCCGCAACCCCAGAGTCGTTCGCGACTGGACCTAACAGTCAGGGGTATCTTTACCTTTACCATCCTCACCGATGCCCTCTTCTAGCTCTGGGGAAGGTCTCCCCACGAGCTCTCTCCCAGCATTTCCTGGTATTATTCTATTTGTTTGTTTGTTTCCTGGCACCACACATATATGTGGTTGCACATACGTGGGAGGATTCCTCTGCGTGTATGTGCATGCACAAAATTCTGGATTCTTTCACTGTCCTATGAAAGTGTGTTACCTCCAAAGCTTTTAAAAACTAAGGAGCCAGGGACCTGGGAAGCTTTACAAAACTGATGCCCCTCAATCTCTAAGGGCACCCCTGGGACGCCAAAATAGCACAAAGCATCTGCTCATGAAGCACACCTCAATTATAGGAGCAAGAGAAGAGCCCCACCCCACCCCACCCCACCCCATGTGCCATGAGCAATGTGAGTGAAGGGAAGTGGGTTAGGCTGCCAGGCAGACTTGTCTTTGGATCTCCATGGCAACAGAAAGGAATAGGTGGATCACTGTCTTGAGAAATGCCTGCTGGTGGTCTTGGTACATTCTCGATTTCTCCTCTTATTCCTTCCTCTCCCCTTTCCCACCCACTGTGCCTGACATAGCCCACTGCCTTTCCAGGTTCTTAATTGGCGAGGGCTAATAACCACATAGATAATCATGCACTATTTTCTAGTGCTGGTTATTAGATCAGCAGATGCTGTGGGGAGTATTTATTAGAGCATGCCATGTTAGTAATCCCAAGGTGTAATTAGACTTGCAGATTTCTCCTGCTTCCACAGAGCTGATAACATGGTCCAGATGCTTAGATGGCATGTGTGTTCATGGTGGTGGTCAGCCGATTAGACATTTTGCACCGTGCGTCTTGTCAGCTGTAAGATGCTGTTAGGTAACAGAGTCTTTGGGATTGATCCTTCAATTGCTTGTGTGGGAATGAATATTGCTTTGTGCAAGATGCGTGCGCCATGCCTTAAGTTTCTTTGTTGTTTTAATCAGTTGGCATTGACCTTCCATCTCCTGTGGTGCTTTCTCTTTAAAGTGTTGTTCTAATTGCTCTCTACTCAAACATCATTAAAACATTAGGAAATTGCATCCTGTGCTCCCTCTTGAATTGCATTGTCTGTGTAAAGGCTGCAACCCCAATTATTGTTCTGTTGGAAAGATTATGATTATTAAATTACTTCTCTAGCATTTTTCTGGCTACACAACTTTAGCTGATTAATTTATCTAACTTACGCACCACTTCTTCCTCCAAGAGTAGGCTTCCCAAGATGTCTCACATCCAGGCAACAGGTGCATTAGCAGAGCTGCATCGAGTGCTCTGGTCCATTCCTTCCTCTTCTCTCCGTAATGTTATTTCTGTGACCCCCCAAGAGGATGTTGACCCAGGAAGGCTGAGGACCCATGAAGGTATCCTGTTAAGGACTAATATTGGGGACAGAAACTAAGTGGGTTATACATGATCCCATCATTCTGCCTTGTCTTCCTGGGTTGACAGCACCCTTAGGCCACTGACTTCCCTGGAGCTGCTCCTGCAACAGCCCTCTGAGCAAAAGAATGGGCTGTGCAGTTGGATTTGTTTTCTTATTTCCCCTGGTGGCAGCAGCCATGTGGACAAAGTTAGAAGGGGGCTTCTTGTATGCTTTTGCAAAACAATTCAAATATTTTTTCTCAACTTGGCACAGTGCTTTTTTTCTTTTCTTTTAAACATTCCATAGCATTCTTAGCTCCTAGAAGTCTCCACTTTTCTAGCCACCCTCTCCCCCCCCCTTTCATTGGTAGCATAACTTGCTGGCTCAAGGCCACCTCCTGAACCTCATATTTACCAAGGCTTTAAATTTGGATCCTCAACATGGTGCCCAATTGGCTCTAAGAGCATCTTGCAGTCAGATGCAGGCAAAGCCAACTTGTGGTCAGATGAAGTTTCATCATGTCACGAGAAAAGCAGGAGAAAATGACAGCCTGTTTCCAGCAATGAAGGACAGATAAGACAGAAGGATGGAGCAATCAGATGACTGCGTTCCTATGTGGTTAGCTGTTTCGTGATTTGCACTGGCCATGTTTTCAAGGCCAGTTTTGTTGCTGTGAGATTTTGCCCAAATTTGGAACTGATTGGGTGTGGTCTTTGGACAGGAAAGTTTCAGGTTTGCATGATGTGAACAACAAGATGCATTCTGAAATGGTGGCTCTGAGAAATCTTTGAAGTGTGGGTTGAGCCAAGACGGTGAGCCACATTCCCAGCATGTTTGAGCATTTGGAAGACAAAAATGGTTACATACGGCAGCAGTTGGAAACACCAGGTTTGAGGGTAATGGAGCTCTGCAGATAGTGCCTGTTTGTTCAGATCTGTTCCCTTTAAGGGCGCCTCAGCTCATCATCTTAGGGCAGCCGTCTCGCTGCCCTAACCTCGGGACAACAGTCCCTTCCTTTTTCAGTTGAGGTTGGGTGGGGAAATGGAAGTTCTAAGTGGATTTGATCCTCATGGTCTAATTTGGCCTTTGCCAACTTGGTGTCCTTCAGGGGTTTCAGACTAAAAGTCCCCATCAGCCCCACCCAACATGGCTGTTGTTCCAAACATCTGGAGGATAACAGGAAGGTAAAGGTTGACCTACTCCTAAAATTCGCTAAGGAAAAAAATCACTAGCTTAGTGACAGAGCACATGCTCTACTATCTCAGGTATGGGGAACCTTTGTTGCTATTTACAGGTAGGTAGCCGTGTTGGTCTGAGGCAGTCAAAACAAAATAAAAAAATCCTTCCAGTAGCACCTTAGAGACCAACTACCGGTAAGTTTGTCATAGGTATGCGCTTTCGTGTGCATGCACACGAAAGCACATACCTATGACAAACTTAGTTGGTCTCTAAAGTGCTACTGGAAGGATTTTTTTATTTTGTTTTGACTTTGTTGCTATTGTTCAGCAACACCTGCTTGAGTTTAAAGGATTTGGGGCATCCGGGCTGGAGAGCTACTGCTGATCAGAGCAGTAGAGAGTACTGGGCGAGATGGAAGCATGTTCTCTAGGATAGTGAGTGTTTGTATGACTCAGGAAGGTGTATTCAAGGCAGCAGCCTCACTTCAGTGTTGCAGAGCGGAGCACTGGTGGCAGATAAACCAGCTGAAACATTTAGGATGACAGATTTTGCTTATTCCAAGGCCTGGATTCTTTATGATTTGTCTTAGAAGGTTTTTAGGCAGGCTTACAATGTGTAACATAATTGAGTGAGCAGCCCTATCAGACAATCCTTATAAGTAAAAGCAATTAGGAATGTTGTTTCAAACCAGTTGAGCTCTTTAAAGGTCAAGTGTGTTGGCATGCAGCTGAAGTGTTGGTAATACTAGCTGAGTAGCTTTGCTTGGGAGTAGTAATATTGGTTTGAAGCAAAAGAAGAATTAAGGGCTTGGAGTCACTATTTGCAAGAATGTGATCTCATTAAAGAGTGGGAACCTTGACAAGCCAACATATTGAAGCCCCTGTGTTTTCTCTAAAAAGGAGAAAAGACACCATATGCAGCATTTGATACCTCTAATTATCAGGCAAGCTGATTGCTAATTAACAGCTGAAATCACATAGTTTTAAAATATATGTTTAAAACCATTTTTGGCAGGTTCCAAAATTGCTGCTAACCATTTGAAAGGAACATTTAACATACAAGCATTTCACAGTGTCTTATCTCATTAATTTCTGTATCTGCTCTGTGAATTCCGATTTTATTGTTCTTCACTGTTATAGGTGAAGAACTGAGGTTAAGTGATAATTACTTGCTTAAGGCCACACAGTGTGTCCTAGATTTTAATCCATGGGAACCATGTCTAAGGCCAGCTCACTGTCTGCTGCATCTCACTGGAACATACTTTCTCAGCTTCTCCTAAAGAAGAATATCTGTGTTGCATTTTGGTTGGGGGATGCATCTAATGTAACTGGAGTAGCCAATTTTATTGTTGAAATATTATGCGATATGAAGGTGCCTTATACAGAGTCAGAAAAGTGACCACAAAATGGGGGAAATCACCATTGAGAGTAAATGAAAAAAGAGGAACTCCCAGATGTTAGAAGAGTTATTTATTTCAGGACTGATATATTTCAGAATAAACCTTATTCAGGGGCATGTTTTAGTATAGCAAATTCTTTTACTTTCAAGAGCGACATGAAATGACTTGGGTCTGGACTTAAATCTTCCTTCTGCAAATCCTGGGGATTGATTCTAGGATATTTTATTTATGCAGAGTGTGTGCCCTGCTACAGAGAAATGAGCCTTCCTTTCCATCCTTATTCCAGGAAGACCCCATGCTGGCAAATATTATTGTAGGGATTATCCCTGACCAGCTACTTTTGTCAGGAATGGTTAGGCAAACAAAATGGAGACTCATGCTCAACCATGTGCTACTACAGTACAGTGTGTGGTCCATATGCAAGGCAGGTAGTTTCGTCCATGGACATACTGGTTATCAACAATTAACATAAATTCTTTTAGTTTTTCACCTCTGATCTTAGTTGTCTTGTTCTTCAAATAGGAAATTAGTGGATCAGCCATTTCCATAAAAAGTTATAGGATTGCACTCTCTGTATTATAAGGGAAGAGTTCCACACTTTCTTCATGCTGCATGCGCTTTAATAAATCCTTTTTATGCACTTCACTGTTGCCTTCACTGTTGTCTCCTGCCTATAATTTGTGAGTGTTCCCCACCTGTAGATCTTAGGCGCAAAATTCAGTTGTTATGCTTGGACAATTGGAAGTCTGATGGTGAAAGAGTGAGATTTTCAGGGCTTTAAACAATGGAAGGGTACTAAATTACATATAGGGCCCATTGCGACTTGCCATGATGGGAAGTTATTCTGTTGTGGTGCATCCAGCTGCCAAATGGGTCCATAGGACTGGTCAGAAACCTGTGGTCTTTGTTCCAGCTGTGGGGCTATTCTCCTGCCCACTGAGAAATCCTTGGTTGTAGCAGCCTTGCAGCAGTGGCAGCAATATTTCTCTGTGTGCCTCCCTTCTCTGTAAAAAGATGGGCCACCACTTCTCCCCCACTATACCCACCTGCCTTCTCTGTGGCTAATGGCAGAGCTCATGCTTTATGTGAAGAAGGTCCCATGCTCAATCCTGCCAGTCTCTAGCCCTACTGGTTCATACCAAGACCAAGGTAGGTAAATAAGTTAGAACAAATCCTCAGTAAAGACCAGGTATAACCTCCATGACGACTTTGGATGAAAGTTAAATAAGGGGGGCTGCCTAGAGAAGCCCTTATGCTGTATCAGATCATTGGTTTATCTAGCTCAGTATTGTCTGCATCGACTGGCAGCAGTTCTCTGGGGTTTCAGGCAGGGAGCATTCCCAGCCCTCCCTGCACATGCAAGTGATTGAGCCTGGAACCTTCTGCATGCCAAGCAGATGTTCTGCCACTGAGCTACAGATCTTTCCAGATACTCATGGGGAGGACAACAGCCCTAGTCTGTTGTCGTTGTTCCCATAATGACTAGTATATACTCGACTCTAATGCACCATCAAATCTAATGCGCACCTCAGTTTTCAGAACCTTGAAACAAAACAAAAAAGTATTTGCTGGCCAACGTCAATGTGTCATCGAATGTAATGCGCACCTTAATTTTTTTGCAACATAATTTGGCCAAGAAAGGTGAGTGTTAGGTTTGAGTAGATGCGGTAGTTGAGCAGCTTGAGACTTTGCTAGAATGCATGTTTTGGATCGATGGTGCCAACCACCCCCCCCCCCCAAACACACCATTTCAACAGGATTTGAAAAGCTTGAGAGGGGAGAACTCCCTGGTGGGGCTCTAGGGTTGTATATCTTCCAAAATTGGAGACAGCTGCAGCATGATGATGTCCCTTTGCTGTATGACAGGTCTTTCTGATGTATCCTGTTGAACAAGGTGGAGGTGTGTTGGTGTGTGGCAATTTGTTTCTGCTTAATTAAACGCAGGGTTTTGATACCATTCTGTCATTGTCTTTCAGATTAATGGGAGGTGGCACAGGTGGTTGGAGGTGTATAAATCTGGTGAAATCCTCCCGAGATCAGGTGCTGCAATGGTTGCACCATTGGGCTGCAATTTGTGCCTGGCTAATTAATCCCAAGGGGAGAGGGGTGTTTTTTTTTATTCGTCCTTGTAAGAGTAGCTAAAAAGAAGGGAATGAATTAAGAAGCATGAGCTGGGATAGAAAAATAGCTCCCACTTGCAGGTTGCGGTGCACATTTCAAAAACACAGTTGTGCAGCAACACATTTTTCTTCTGAGCCTGCCAGCAATCCCAGGTTAGGAGACGGAACATTGCTAATTCATGTAATTTAGTGCATGCTAATCTATGTAATTTGGTGCAAATTTAAAATAATACCTATTGTAACTAAAAATAGCAACATAAAAATATGTCTGCGGAACGTGAGTTAGGGTTCCTTCTTTAATGAATGTTATTGAGTAAAACTTTAACAAACATGAAAGTATGCTTTTCCACTTTCCACAATATTGGGGCTGGCTCAGGGCATTTCCCCTAACAGACCACTGACACAAGGCACAAGGAAGTTCTGCAGGGCAAACTTCATTGAAACAAATAGGAGCTGCTGGGCAAGAGCACTTTGTGTTCCCGAGCCTGATATTTGTCCCCCCACCCTTAATGGCAAATGTGCTCATGAAGCAGCTGCTCGCTGTGCTTCGTGTACAAGCCATCTCTTACAAACCAACAGGTAATTCAGGAAATGTTCCCCTAGATTCGTGGGAGCAGTAGCTTGGCAAACATTTTTTTTCCAGGTACCTTTCCCTTCTTGCATCGAAGAAAGGCTTCACAAGTTTCCCAAAGATTGTGAGAAGACTGCGCATGTTCTCCTCCCACAAATAATTAGATTCCCTATTTAGATAATGCAAAATCAATGCACCAGCAATCCCATTCTCACTGTTTCCGGATAAATTTTAAAATAAATGGTAAAGTTGCTGGCTTAATTGTCACATGGTGCTTGCCTTGCTGGATCAGATGAGCGCTTGTCTATTTTGGAAATCAATTTTCCCCTAGTGGCCGGGTAGATGCTGCTTAGCCCTTAGGAAGGTGCGGAGGTGGTGGCCTCAATGTGCCGTTGGAGTCTTGAAGAAAATATATGGCTGTTTGAATGTTAAACCCAGAGGCAGAGAACCTTTTCCTGCCTGGAGCCATGTTCCCCCAGGGGGACTATTCAGCATGCCTCTTGCCAGGGGTGGGTGGGGTTAGAAACAAAAGTGGGTGGAGCAACATGTGTGACTCATTATCATCATCATCATTTTTAATTTGTATACCATCTTTCTATCTTACAATTCTCAAGGCAGTTTACAAGCTGAAGAAACAAAAAATGTACATCTTATAACAATCTAATGCAATACAAAAATGTGATAATAAAACATAATTTTAAAATAAGCAACCTACATAAAAAGGCAACACTCAACAATCATTGGAATAGCATAAAATAATATCAACATATAAAAGTGAAACAGAAATCCACTCAACAGTTACAATAAATAATTTCTAAACTACAATCAATAAAACAGCGGCAAGCCATAGTACATCTAGGGCCGGAGGGTGGGGCAAGGCATTGTATAGCAGCTTGCATTCCAGCAAGTCAAGTCAAAAGGTTTCTACACACACAAACATACACACGCCTTTCTCTGTTCTCCATCCAGGTAAACAAGGGGCAGTTCAAGGATGCATTCCATCCAAACACTTAAGGAGGGCATGGAACAGGGAAGGGTGTGCTGCCTAGGGAGAGTGAAAAAGACCAGAGAGAAAGGTCTGTTTCCCTTTCACGTCTTAAATTGTAGGCATGTTTGGGGCTGACTAACAAGAAAGCAGAGCTGGGTGCAACGTCAGCGAGCGAGACAGTCCATTCCTCCTTTCTGCACTGACAAATGAGAACGAGGTGGCAATTTCAAGCACACTTAAGGAGCAGCTTCCATTCAGCTAATTGTAACTCTGCCTTGGGAAACAATTGTTTTATGTGACTGTCCACTGGTGAATTATAAAATGGGAGCTCAAAGCACCTTGACAGCATAGGGAGACTCTTTGCAGGGTATGTGTGGCTGCAGCATCCCGGCAAGTTGAATGCTGGCCTATGCACTTCCCTGCTGCTTGGCTGCCCAATTCCTCCTGAGACTGGTGGAGGTTATGTAGCACTTTCCCCCCAGCAGCATCAGCATCAGGAGGTTGTGGTGGCCGTAGCGGAAAGGGGGCAGATAAGGAAGAGAGAGGGATGTGCTTCATACATTCCCAATCGAATATTAGACCCTGAAAGGAACCTACCTAAGTTTTCAGATCTTCAGGGGCGGCCCTTCTTTCGGTCCCACCACTCTGTAGGCACCTGTGATGGGACACGAGAGAGGGCCTTGTTGGTGGCTGCTCCCAGACTCTGGAACTTACTTCCTGGAGAAGCTAGAAAATTCCTTCCAAGACCTACATTGGCTCCCAGTACGTTTCCGAGCACAATTCAAAGTTTTGGTGTTGACCTTTAAAGCCCTAAATGGCCTCGGTCCAGTATACCTGAAGGAGCGTCTCCACCCCCATCGTTCTGCCCGGACACTGAGGTCCAGCGCCGAGGGTCTTCTGGCGGTTCCCTCACTATGAGAAGCCAAGTTACAGGGAACCAGGCAGAGGGCCTTCTCGGTAGTGGCACCCACCCTGTGGAATGCCCTCTCACCAGAGGTCAAAAAGAACAACAATTACCAGACCTTTAGAAGGCATCTCAAGGTAACCCTGTTTAGGGAAGCTTTTAATGTTTGATTTCTGTATTTTAATGTTTTGTTGGAAGCCGCCCAGAATGGCTGGGGGAACCCGGCCAGATGGGCGGGGTATAAATAATAAATTGTTATTATTATTGTTATTGTTATTATTAATTGTCTTTCCACTGGCAGGTTGAATACTTTTTTGTTCCAGCAAACTTTTGAGAACTGTAAGTTGTCAGGGAAAAAAGGCGATGTATAAATAAATATTATACTATTGATAGTAATAGGAGGTGGCAGAGACTGGCCAGCAAGGCAGTGTGAAAGAGCATGTGACAGCGGTTGGTTTTGTGTTAAAAGGAGATAATCAAGCCTTTGAAAACACTCGGGGGGGGGGGGCTTTTAATATTATGTCTCTATATATCAAAAGAGTTTAAAGTGAGTTGATGCAAGCCTCACTTCATGTAAGGGGTCTTACTGATTTCTTTGCCCTCCTGCCGCCTCCGCTAACACAGGTGTTACAGTTTTTGGAACAGTACAAATACCTGCAGAACCTGTTACCTGTACTAGGCGTGAAAGTGGGATGAGCAGAGATCGCTCCATCAAAGGCAGTTTGATAAAAATCATCTGACTTCAATTTAAACTGTGAGCCAGAAAGAGCATTAACCAATGCTAGAAAGAGATAAAATTGAAAGTGAAAGAAGCCAGTGCATTTATCCTGACCCAAGTGTTGCTTGCAAACTCAGAGCTGAAATTAACGCACAGAGAACAAAAGAAGTCATACAGGATGCAAGGGCTGGGAGAAACAAGAGAGACGATGGGAATTAAAGGATGCAGATACAGAAAGAAGAGGGGGAAGAAATAGAATTGGAGACAGTTGTGTGAGTACAAGAGGAATTATTTGTAATGGAACAGGAACCCCATGGGGGGGGGGCTGATGAGTAATGGGTCACAGTGTACTGCAATGAAGAGAGCATGATTTCACACACTTCTGATACCAGTGCCTTTTAGTGCAGACTATTACAAGAACAAAAGTGTAATTGCCTTCCTTCTCATGTTGGTTATGTGGAAAGCTTGAAGGATCTATTCAACTTCGATATTAAAAGGATACAAAAGCAACTAATAAAGCCAATATCAGTGCTCCAATAAACATCTAGGCCAGGGGTTCCCAATTAGCTAAGTACTGTAGACCCTCCTGTTTTTCATAAGCCAAGTCATGGACCCCCTACTTTTGATATATCTATGGTAGTTTTTGTTATGTGAATGGTGCCACGGACCCCCTGGCTGGGTTACACAGGCCCCCTGGGGTCCACAGACCACCAGCTGGGAAACACCGATCCAAGCAGTTGAATTTGTTAACAAGGCAACTGCATGCTCAAATCTGTGGTTCAAATCAGTGTTAAGCTGCTACATCCTGTTTTGTTCACCTGGGAGCACTGCATAAAGTAAGATGTTTATCATAGCTATAAAAACACCACTTTTACCTGTATTTCACTATGCATTTATAACGTTTTTAGAAAAGAAGAGTGAGTGGCGAAGCAGTAGGATAGGCAGTTGTTTGCTGTACTTTCCCCCTTGGCCACAGTTGTCCTCAGCAAACTGCTAGGGATGGGTTGAGAACATCCAGAAGAGTTTGCCAGCAGATTTGACCCAATGCCCCTCCTGTTTGTGGCTTGATGTGGAAACCCACATTGCTCTAGCAGAGGCTGGAAGAAGTTGGAAATGCTCACCAGCCTCAGTGGGAGTTCACTCTGACCTAACACGGTAAGGGAAAAGCTCAAGGAGAAAACTGTGGACTTGTGTGGAAAGGGTGAGCAAATTCATCTTGTTTCCAGATAGTCAGCTCTTGCTCTCAAGCAAGTGCCTTCATGTAGGGACGTACTCTGTTTTTATTCTGAATAATTCATTTAGCTTGAGTCAAGCATGGTGACATTTGCTCTGGATTTTCTGAGGCGTGACATGTAACACTGTTAAAAAGCAAAAGCAAAAAACAACACATGCCCTAAGTCGCATAGCGTTAGGAATCTTGAGGTCTAGATTCAGCCCATGTGAATTCAGTGCAATTCAGTGCTAGGGGTCAGGGGGTGGGCCCAAGCCGGGGATGGGGAGAAATTGGTTCAGTTCACACTGCAAACTTACTATTTAGGACTTTCCGAACCAATACAGGTACCCACAAAAAGGCATATATTGGTGAAAATAACCTGAACATGCATTATATTAAGGAAAATTCCTTGTAAAATATGCACACTAGGCAAAAAATGCTACCATTTTATTTTGCTACCATGCCCTAGATCATTAAACCTAGCGTCACTGTAGGACGTAAGGGAAATTAAAACAAAGGCTCAACAACCCACCTGTCTTGAGACATAAAGTGCCCAGGCAGGTGTTGATGCTAGTGAGCCTTTCTCAGGTACTGGGGCCCCGGCAACTGTCCTGGGGGACACCTAGTGCTGAGTCTGGCACTGTTTTCAGACAGTATAAAATCAGCCCAGAGTACTTCTGGTTGGATATTTTGGGAAATAATAATAATAATAATAATAATAATAATAATAATAATAATAATAATATATTTATTATTTATACCCCGCCCATCTGGCTGGGTTTCCTCAGCCACTCTGGGCAGCTTCCAACAGAACATTAAAATACAGCAATCTATTAAACATTAAAAGCCTCCCTAAACAGGGCTGCCTTCAGATGTCTTCTAAAAATCTGGTAGCTGTTTTTCTCTTTGACACCTGATGGGAGGGTGTCCCACAGGGCGGGCGCCACTACCGAGAAGGCCCTCTGCCTGGTTCCCTGCAACTTGGCTTCTCGCAACGAGGGAACCGCCAGAAGGCCCTCGGCACTGGACCTCAGTGTCCGGGCAGAGCGATGGGGGTGGAGACGCTCCTTCAGGTATACAGGACCGAGGCCGTTTAGGGCTTTAAAGGCCAGCACCAAGACTTTGAACTGTGCTCGGAAACGTACTGGGAGCCAGTGTAGATCTTTCAAGACCAGTGTTATGTGGTCTCGGCCGCTCCCAGTCACCAGTCTAGCTGCCACATTCTGGATTAGTTGTAGTTTCCGGGTCACCTTCAAAGGTAGCCCCACATAGAGCGCATTGCAGTACAATCATACCTTGGTTTAAGTACACCTCGGTTTGAGTATTTTCAGTTTAAATGCTCCGTGGTCCTGTCTGGAATGGATTAATCCACTTCCCAATACTTTCAATGGGAAAATTCGCTTCAGGTTAAGTACGCTTCAGTTTAAGTACTCCACAGACCATCTGGAACGGATTAATCCACTTTCCATTACTTTCAATGGGAAAGTTCGCTTCAGGTCAAGTACAGACTTCCGGAACCAATTGTGTTTGTAAACCGAGGTACCACTGTAGTCCAAGCGAGAGATAACTAGAGCATGCACCACTCTGGTGAGACAGTCTGCGGGCAGGTAGGGTCTCAGCCTGCGTACCAGATACCTCTGAATAGCGTTCCTTAATGGCAATGCTAAATCATATGTGAGCATTGCATGCTGGGACTGGTAGTCCCCTTTTCCTAGTGTGAAGAGTGGTGCACCATACAAAATCTGTGAGGGCTGCTTTTCTAGCATCTGCTTGTGATTGCATGTTGCATTTGCTCTAGAATACTGATGCCCTATTTACGCTTGGGCCCTAGAAGCAATAAGCAGCAGCTCAGCCAGTTTGCACCAGCAGAACAGACTCCCTGAGTGTTTTGCTCTCTGTGGATGATGCAACACTGGGTGGGCCTGTGCAGTTAGGCATCATCATCATCAACAACAACAACCCAGCAATATAAGTTTTCTGGTGTTGCATGTGTGACTTGGTTAACATTTTTAAACACAAATATCCTTGCGTTGTGATTCTCTGGCAGGCTCTTTCTCAGTAGGGTAATATGTGGGTTGCAACACCCTTTCTGAGCTTCCGTTTCTCCTTGCAGCCTGATGCACCTTATGGTGAAGGGTGGGCAATAAATAAATAAATAAATAAATAAATAAAATTCATTCATTCATTCTTATAGTGGTTCATGTGTAGAAATAACAGTTGATGCCACATAACGGACCTCTCTCCATTCCTGAGCAAGCAGGTCAAGGGGCAAGTTGACTTGCTCAACAGCTTGCAAAAAGCTATCTTGATGCAATGAGGAGTTTTATCATTCTTGTTTTATCCAAAAATCTTTTTTGCATTTAGGGTATCTGGGGGACCTTCAAAGCAGTTTCTGCCAGACCACTAATCCTAAATTTCCTTCTCAAATATTCAGAAATGGAGGTAGAGCCGCAGCAGGTAGCTCATTTCTGATAATATGAGAAAGTGTTAATTGCAAGAGAGAGTACCGGTGAGAGTACTGGATCTGAAATATCCAGATTGAAATCCCAGAATTCATAGAGATCTTGATTGTAGGTCCCTTATGTAATCCACTTACAACTGTGAAGTAGGGAATGGTCCAACACCATTATGTAGGTGAAGTGGAAGCATGTGAATTCTGTGGTATTATTATTAATTATATTTATATACTGCCCTTCATCTGAAGATCAAAGGGTGGTTTACAACGTAAAAACACAAAATACGCAACAAAACAAAACCCAACACACATAAATAGTTTAACCAGTCTTTGGCCTGGTTGAAGGAACGTTTTCACCTGGCACCTAAATATGTGTAATGAAGACACCAGGTGAGCCTCCTAGGGAGAACATTCCACAAACAGGGAGCCACCACAGAAAAGGCCCGTTTTCGTGTTGCCACCTTCTGGACCTCTTGTAGAGTGGGCACACAAAGAAGAGCCTCAGATGATGATCACAGGGTTCAGGCTGGTTCATAAGAGTAAGAGGAAGTCATGATCTCTCCTTGGAATGTTCTCTTGGACTGTTGTAGTATGTCACTCAGAAAGCCATTTTGATTTAAACGGGGGGGGGATGCTTCAATTTAAATAATACCCTCCCCTTGACTCATGCTGCCTTGATTGGTTGATTGATAAGTATGTGTCAACTTCCATGGGTCATGATGATGCTATCCTTGGGGGGATATGGATTACCGTGTGAAATGCTTATAATGTTGTTATATAATCAGCCACCATTTGGGATTTTTCTTTCTCCACAAACAAGCTGTTTAATTTGAACGTAGCCTTCTGATATTTCAGGATGTACCCAACATAAATATAATTGATTGTGTTTAGCACCAGAGCAGCCATCCCAAAGTTGTTACGTAATGATACATAACTGCATTCAATCAAAATGTTGGCTTGGCCAAAGCCAGCTGTTCAGCCTGTTGTTTTGGCTCAAAGCAAGTAACAATTTAACAATTACTGGATGTTACCGAAAATAGTTTAGCACTCGGCCAGGCTGTCTGCTGTGAATTTCAGTGGCATCTAAGATAATATTGTACAGTGGGAACAGATAACTGAGGGCATGGAAGCCAGTTCAGATGACCTATTTTTTATAACATAAAAAGAGGATGCTGTGTTGTGTTGGGTCAGACTTAGGTCCCATCTGGTCCAGTACACTCTCTCCTGTGTGGGGCAGCTTCCCCAGGTCTTCCCCAGTCCTCCCAATCTATTTAACTAGAGATGCTGGGGACTTCAGCTAGCAAGGCATGCCCTTGGCTACTTGGGTATGGTCTGAAAGGTGAACGGAGGGATTGTTCACCTGGCCCACTGATTGAAAGATGAGAAGCAATTGTGTCTGGGGAGACACACCATTGCAGGTCGAGGACACCCATCAAGAACCATTTATTGACTGTAGCAACTGGATGCGGGGTAAGTATCAGGGACTGGTTCAGTATTTAGAAGGACCCTTGCCTTCCTAATGCATTGATGGTCTTCTGTGTGGTGGTGTGCATACCAAAGCAGTTTCCTTTTCTTGTGCGCTGGTACAGAATAGATCCAGTGATTTCCTTAAATATCTATTATGCCACCACCTGTTCTGCTGCATGGGTTATTCCTAAAACATTTGCCTTTATAGAAGCACAGTACCTCCCTTCCTGTCTTATTGCTGAAAAGGTGGAGTTGCTTCTGTCAAGCTCTTCATCTTTGTCAGAAATAGTGACCAGACTTAAGTATTCAATCACAGGGTTGCCTGACTATTGTAAATCAACCCATGAAATATAATGCCGCCTGAATGTTTATAGAGTATAATCTGTGGCGTGTTGCTGGTGCATTGGTATCTTGGCAGCAATATCAGGCTGTCAATCAGGTGCCAAATTAAGCATAGAAGTCCCTTCCATAATCCAAAATGAAACACCAAGTTAAAAAGCACTGTCAGTAGTGTGGGATCTTTCTGGTTTCTAAACACAGCCTGAAATCTGCCTGGACCAAAGCTGATTGGTATTTGCTGTTATGAAAGCAATACAGTCAGTTTGCTTCATACATGCGTTTTACTTACATGAATTCGTTTTTATGCACTTGGTTGCTGCCCCTCGGTTTATTGGGGGAAAGACCCTGAAAGATTGGGAAAAGAGTCCCAAGAAAGTGAACAGGAAGGAAGAGATGGAAGCTGAGGGAGTGGAGAATGTTTTCCTCAAGCTGAGAGTGAAGGTAAAAAGTCCCCCTTTTTATATGCTGTTCTTGCTACCGGTACTTCTCTGCAAGGAATGTTGCCCAGTGGAGCTGACAGGAAGTGAACTGGGAACAAAGTTTGCAGCTTCCTGCCAGTGGAGAAGTGGGCAGAGAAGGCCTTCCTGCTGGGCTTATACACCTCCATGCTAGCCAATGGAAAAGCTCCTCTTTCTCTTCCTCTGATTTAAAAAGTTTATTACCAAATGTAATTTGGGTTATACACAATTTTCACCTATATGTGCTCTGCCAAGAACCCAGTCTCTGTGTATGGTATGCTGCAACCGTATATGCATTTAAAAGCTACTAGGGAAACATGATTTCAAGCAGAAATTAGAAAAGTGTTTTCAGCATGCTGCATAGCCATCCCCAAAGGATGCGCATTGATGAGACTGAAATTATTATTGGCTCCCATACCTGTTGCAGAGAGAAAAGATAGCGCCTTTCCTGCAGCAGAACCATGACTGTGGAATTCATTTCCTGAGGAATCAAGGAAGCCTCTCTCTCTTTTACATTTTTAAATACTCTTAGAAGGCATTTTCTTCAGGAATTTTTTGGTTTGCTTTATGTGTGTTATGCCGGCTCATTTAACAAAACTTTCTAGCTGTACTGTTTCGTTATTTGTATTGTTTCATTATGACTGTATATATATCTCATTATGTACCACTGAGTAAAAACCCCCACTTTCAAAAGGCATGATATAGTCTATAAAATAAAAAGAGCCTGTTTGGATAACCCACAAAGCTGCTTCAGTCATTTGGGCCTGTGCTTCGGATTCATGCTCATTTTGTGAAGAGACCCTTTAATGTCAATAGTGCAAATTGTTCGGGGAGGGAAACGCTTGAAAAATGAGATCTTTAGTGTTGATGGTTGTGTAGATTTGATTTTTGCAGCTGGCAACCCATTACATGAACTGCTGTTGTTCCTTGGAGACTTCCAAAACCATTTGAAGGGGACCACAACAGACACCTGTTCTCAGTGACTATTGAGGCCCTAATCTTGGCTGCAGTATTGTATTATATGGAAAATATAGCAGCTGGACCCTGTTGCTGGCAGCCGTTGCAAGCAGAAAAGAAAGGCACTGGGCATCAGAGGCGAGCTCTCTGCTGCTTGTGATGGCTACTGGCAACTTGAGGCTTGGCTAGCAGAGCCTTTGCTAAATGATGCATATTAGATCCTACTTAGCAAGACTTTTTCCGGCAGCCCTATTTGAGCAGCCAAATCCTAGGCCTCAGTTCTCAAGCATGGGAGCTTAGACAAGTCGATTCAGAAGGAAGCACTTAAGTATGTGCAAAGGCTTCCTTTGGGAGTAGAAAGCGGAGCTCCGTCTTAGAACATCAAGGTTAAGCGCCTGCGGAATCCCATCTCCCTACTGCCTTTTAGAAAGCTAAGATCCATCTATGAATTAGCTTCAGTGTTTTCAGCTGTATCTCTGGTGGATTCTCATATCCAACTCTTCTTATTGAAGAACTAGCTTTCCCTTTGCTCTCTGGAAATGTAAGCTTATCGTCACTGAAATCATGCATGTGGCACACTTAAAACCTCTCAAGTGTATGCTGAAGTCAATGTGGTCTTGGCTTTCAGTAGCAGCAGAATATTCTTTAGCAAATCTAAAGCGTATTGTGCATTCTAATCTTCCTTGACAAGGGAACAGCAACTTCAAGCCCATCCTCTCTCTCTACCCTGCCTCTCCTGCCACCACTATGTTCCCTAAGTCCTGGGGATTTATGCACTTGGATAATTGTGCTGCAAAATGCCCTTAGTGATGTAGCATTCTTAATCTTTACTGTGCGGAATTGGTATTTAAGGGGATTGGTTGCAAGTAATATCCTTGTTAGTCTCAACAAACTAGACTAGACACATATACCGTAATCTCCTTGCCAACTACATGTTGCAAATGAACACTGCACTAACTGAAGTGAGTTCAGTCTTTGAGCAAGTGGGCCATTTCCCTATTTTTGCATAGTCTGCTGTGCATTAAGACATGTGCTTTAGCCGGGTAAAGTGTTCCCTTGTTGGAAGTCTATGGTTTGTTATCATATGTGCTTAGACAGGCCTTTTAGTTGTTGCAAAGTTAGATGTCCATGAGTTGGGGATTCTTGGGGAGTAGGATGCTTGGAGGTGAAAGGGCTCTAGAAGCACTTAAATCCTAGTCCTTTGTGCTTCCGCAAAACATTCTAAAGAGGAGTTCCAACAATAAGTTCTGTTGCGATCCTGTTGCAGCAGTCAGGATGCTTATCCTAAGATTCCAGGGCAGGTCACAACAATTAAAACACAATGTTAAAAACAGTTTAAGGGATAGATTTGGGGACACGATTGGTGTGGAGACTCAGTTTGCTCCTAGTGCAGGATAACTCCCACCACCAGGGGTGCCAACTTGAATCAAATGGGGTAGGAAGGTACGTCCTGGCCCACATAATCAATCACATGACATGGTGCGCACACACACACACTATTTTAAGGGCAATGCCCATCAACTGGGGGGTGGGGCGGGCTGACCCTCTCAAATATTTTATTGGGGAGGCTGAAGAGACCTTGGCCCCTGGGAGTTGACTGATAATCAAAGCTGCTCCCATCTGTGTAGACCCACCTGCAGTTTTGGGTTTTGGTCACACTAAAGTGTGATAAAATTATATGTGCGTGTAATTGCCTTTCATTTTCCAGATTCATATACAGTACTCACCAGCCCAGTCAATTGAGTGTTTTTGGACAAGAGGTGCTCCACGTTTGGGATGGTGACTGTTTTAGTAAGTGCTGTGAAGCAGTATTCTAGTAGGACATTTATACATGTGGCTTCCATGATTATATGCTCATATTGCCAAATACGCATTTTTGGTGCTGTTCCAGGCATTGGCACACAGGAATATGAAATCCCTTCCTTTACCATGTGTAGTGATGACTGCGCTCGGTTCAAATTGGGGGGAAAGGTTTACATAAATAGTCTGCCCTCCTTTAAACAAGTGGTTAAGAAAACATATTCTACTGTTACGGCTCTTTATGAACCATTAAAATGCTTTTAAAAGTGTGTGTGTGTGTGTCCCGACCATCCCCGGGTCTCCTATTGTTTCTGTTTTCCAAAACAATACCAGCTTGCAAGCATAGACATATTTCAAATGTTCTGAAATTCTGCTTGCACATAGGCTTACATGTCTGCATACTCCCCTCATTCGACAGAATAAAGGAATGACAAATGAGAAGATGGGTAAACAGCCCGCAAGCAAGTCAGGGTGCATGCAGAACAAATGCTGTTTTTTGTCTAATTGCCCCGTAAGCAAATAATAAGAAAGAATGCTAAATAAAAGCCAAATATAATCTAACCTCCATGCAAGTAAACCAGGAGGAACATTCAACAAATTGGTTGTTTGAAGGGGCCTCTCACAAAAACACTGTTTTGTGCAAGTTTGGTATATCTGAAAACTTTTATCTCAAAATCAAACAAATTGGCCATGTGTTTACCTGTGTAAGCCAATATCTGTGTGCATGCCCGCGATGGACCTCAGGTTTCCAGAATTTAGGGAGAATGGGGAAATGTTAACTACCCTTTAGTGTGGACAGGGAACACTGAGATGGAGATCAGTTGAAAGTGTTCATGTGTGGATGAACGTCCACCCAAGCACACATGGAAAATCTGGATCTGTGTGACCCACATGTGCACTAACACTCTGATGTGCACACAGCCTTTGCTTCAGCTGACTGCTGCTGCTGCTGCTGCTCCTCCTTGCTCTTTCCGCCAGTGTACACCTTGTTCAAGACAGACTTGTGTTGGTTTGCCTTACTCTGGGCTTGCTTAGTTCACCATCCCTGCTCTCTTTCACAATTGCTTCAGAAATTACATTCTTTACTTCTGGTCCTTGTTACCCTTCTTGGATCACTCCAGAGCTACTTAATTCATATGCTCAGTTCTGAATCTACTGCTGAAAATGAGTTGTTGTTGTTGTTTTTAAAGGATAGAAAATCCAGTATGTGTGCCAAACTTTACATACAGGGAATCTAAGCCTGGAGTTTAATCATTAGCATTTGTTTAAGAAGCAGAAATTAAATGAATTTCCTCCATCTTAAAGTTCCATCTTAAGATCTGTAATCACCCTGAAATAAAATGCTAAAATTAAAGCTACTCCTCTTTCACGGTAGCATCCTGCTTAATATTTTTTAAATGGGCATGTTCAGATGAGGTGCTTCTGCATCCGAAGCCTTTCCAGGGCTAGGATGGAACAGCAGCCGATGAGTTTCTTTACAGCTTGGGAAACTCTGTTGGCAAAGCACGTTGAAATCTGAACAATGTAGTTTGAATTATTAAGAACATGGGAAGAATTTATGTGTATTATGTCTGCTTCCGAGAAGAATACGAGCACCGCCAAATTACTCTCCTATATATTTTTTTTGCATAAATGACTGTTCCTCAGAACCAGCCATGTATGTACATGGGAGTAGTGTACTGGAACACACCCTTAATTTCCTTGGACCTTTGTTTCTTCTCAGTTTCAAAAATCTGCTTTTAATGGACCTCCAGATGAAGACTTGCCTACTTTGGAAATCTGCTTTCCTTGTTGTTCGTGATCAATGCAGATACATTTGCACTCTTCATGCAAGGAGAAACAGGGGACTCAGAGCCGTCTTTGGAGGCCCCATTCCCACAACTTCCTTAGACGGCCGTAGGGAAAGTGTGAGCCTCAGCAAGGTGCTTGTGTGCATGCAACCACTGTGTGTTGGCATTTGTCATTTTGCTAGAAACATAGATTGTAGAGTTGGAAGGGACCCCAAGGATCATCTAGTCCAACCCCCTGCAAAGCAGGAACCTCAGCTTAAGCATCCGGGACAGAGGGCCATCCAACCTCTGCTTCCAAGGAAGGAGAGTCCACCACCTCCCGAGGGAGTCTGTTCCACCTTCAAACAGCTCTTGCCGTCACCTTACCTGATGTTGAGTCTCACACTCTTTTCCTGTAGCTTGAAAGCCAATGGTTTAATATGCCTACAAGAAATACATCCTTTTTGGAGGGGAGCCCTTTAGATATTTGAAGGTGGCTATCATATCTTCCCTTATCCAGGCTAAACATACCCAACTCCCTACACCATTCCTCATAAGGCTTTGTTTGCAGGCCCTTGATAACCTTGGCAGGCCTTCCTCTGCACACATTCCAGCTTGTCAATATCCTTCTTTAATTGTGGTGCCCAGAACTGGACACAGTATTCCAGGACTTATCTGACCAAGGCAGAATAGAATGGTACTACGGTATTACTTCCCTTGATCTGGACACCATACTTCTGTGGATGCAGCCTAGAATAGCATTAGCTTTCTTTGCTACTATCACACTGTGGACTCATGGTTAAGATTGTGGCCTACTAAGACCCCAAGATCCTTTTCATCCTAAATGGGGTAACTGTGCCCCTGAAGGACCAGGTGTGCAGCCTTGGAGTCATTTTGGACTCACAGCTGTCCATGGAGGCGCAGGTCAATTCTGTGTCCAGGGCAGCTGTTTACCAGCTCCATATGGTACGCAGGCTGAGACCCTATCTGCCCGTGGACTGTCTCGCCAGAGTGGTGCATGCTCTAGTTATCTCCCGCTTGGACTCCTGCAATGTGCTGTATGTGGGGATACCTTTGAAGGTGACCTGGAAACTACAATTAATCCAGCTAGATTGGTGGCTGGGAGTGGCCGCCAAGACCACATAACACCGGTCTTGAAAGACCTACATTGGCTCCTTGTACATTTCCGAGCACAATTCAAAGTGTTGGTGCTGACCTTTAAAGCCCTAAACGGCCTTGGCCCAGTATACCTGAAGGAGCGTTTCCACCTCCATCGTTTTGCCTGGACACTGGGATCGAGTGCCGAGGGCCTTCTGGCAGTTCCCTTGCTGCAAGAAGCCAAGTTTCAGGCAAGCAGGCAGAGCGCCTTCTCGGTAGTGGCACCCACCAACACCCTCCCACCAGATGTCAAAGAGAAAAAGAACTACCAGACTTTTAGAAGACATCTGAAGGCAGTCCTGTTTAGGGAAGCTTTTAATGTTTAACAGACCATTGTATTTTAATATTTTGTCGGAAGCCGCCCAGAGTGGCTGAAACCCAGCCAGATGGGCGGGGTATAAATAATAACATTATTATTATTATTATTATTATTATTATTATTATTATTATTATTATTACTACTACTACTACTAACTACTGACAGGCCAGGTGTCTCCCATCTTATATTTCTTCTGGTTCTTCCTGCCTAAGTGCAGAACTTTACATTTGTCCCTATTGAAATTCATTTTGTTAGTTTTGATCCAGTTCTCCAATTTGTTAAGGTCATCTTGAATTCTGATTCTGTGTAGTGTAATGTGTAGTTTGGTCCTTGATTCTGTTGGAATTCTGTTATGAGTTTTGTAAGCCGCTATGGGAAATTATTCCTGCTTTTAATTTTTGCTGCGGAAGAAAAGCCATTTACAGCTTTCATTAGAATTGTATATTGCTTTCCAGTGTAAATCTGAATGTACACATACGCAGTTCTTACCTGTTTTCTGCCTTCCCATTGAACATGCTTGAGCTTCCTTCCTGATACCCCATATAACTTTCTGAAATGAGTCTCTCCCCCCCCCACAAAAAAACCCAATCCTGTTTCTGCAGCTTGCAATGTGACTCTTAAACCTGTTCAATCAGAAATAAATCCCTTTTTAGTCAATGGAACTTAATCTCAGATAAGTGTATTGATTGTTAGTCAGCCAATTCAGAAAACTCTGAAGATGACCCCTGGTTTATGAGGGCTTGAAATTACGATTTTTCTCCAAAGCCAACTATATTTTGTTTTTAAGAAATACTGTGGAACTTTTTTGAAGAGTGGCAAGCATGTGCGTTTGCTTTGAATAAGCTCTGATCTTTCAACAGAAACATTAAGGTTTTAACTAATGGCCTAGTAACCTAACCTAAGCTGAGGACGGGTTGTAGATCAGTGGTTTGGATGCAAATGGTTCCAGGTTTTGGCCCCAGCATCTCTGGGAGACACCCCTCTGTGAAACCCTGGAAAACCACTGCCAATTAGTGTTTACAGTACTAAGCTAGATGGACCCAATGGTCTGACTCACTATAAAGCAACTTCGAAGGAACCTAACTTGGATTCTTGTGTGAATGCCAGATCCTTAACAAATTACCGCATTTTCCCATGTATAAGACTAGGTTTTCCCCCTAAAAAATAATGTCAGAAATTAGGAAGTGTCTTATACACGGATACATCTCTCTCCCTTCCCCCCAATTTTCTTAAATCTGAGTCCCCCAAAATAGGGGGTGTCTTGTACATGGGGGTGTCTTATAGACGGAAAAATACAGTACCAAGTTCCAGAGCTGTCCCTCAGGACACAGTACTGTATTTATATGCCACTTAATCATTGACATATGTAAGTGATGTACATAAAAGCAATCGACAGAGAGCTGGACAATAAAAGTATCAACATTTATCATAAAACCAATGCTTTATGGAACAAGGAAGTCTTAGCTTTACCCCTGAAGCTCAGCAAGGAGGGTGTCCCTGTTAATCTCAGTTGGCAGGAAGTTCCACAGGCTTGGGAACACCAGATGAATACAGGGTTTCTGGTAGTTACAAGCCATGCATCTGAGCCATGGACAACCACCAACAGGATATAAGGGTTCAGGTGGTCTTAAGATATCCTGGATCTGCATTGTTAAGGTCCTTGTAAAGTAATGCAAGAACCTTCAACCTGGCCCTGTAACTTACAGGCAGGCAATGCAAGCTTTTAAGCACCAGAGTTATGTGCTCCTGGATATAGTATGTCCTCACCAACAGTCTCGCTGCAACTTTTTGCACCAGCTGGAAATTCCAGACCAGGCAAGGGTTGCATTGCATTGCAAGAAGCAAGTCTTGAGGTTCCACCAATGCATGAATCACCGCAGCCAGGCTATTCCTGTCCAAGAATGGCTGGAGTTGACGCATTAGTCATAGCTGGTAAAAGGCCCTCGTCCTCCCTCAGTACTATGGTGATGTTTGGTTTTGCAGGTTCATGTGGTATTATGGTAATGCTTCTATATTTAAGAGAGCTATAAATAGACCAAATGGATTGTTATCCTTAGGTGTTTTGGGTAATACCCACAGAGATCGGAACAGGGAGACTTTATCAGTTACCTTCTGGTGGAGTTCTGGCTTCCCAAGAATTCCACATGTGCTTCATAAAGCTATTAGCATACAGAACCATAAACTACCCCTGCATTGTAGAATTGAGAAAAGGCTAGTTTGAGCTGATGAGTTTTCCAGCAGAAGTTTGCGAGCCTTAAAATATTGCCTTGAGTGATGCATGTGGCAAGTGTTGCCCTGATGATTTTTCATGAGTTGCCTTCTTGGATCAGGCCAAGGCCCATTGTGCTTCCAAAAGCAGTCAGCCAGATGCCTCTGGGAATATCGCATGTAGAACATTAGAGATTTGGCCTTCCTCTCCTGTCTGCTCCAGAATCTGGCACTGAGGCATCTGCACAGCTAGTGGCCATCGTCACTTCTTGCACAGCAAACGAGAAGAGTGAATTGATAGAAGCAATGGGAGGCTTCCATACCTGCCTTATGGATTAATGGATGTGCACCCCTGCATGGCGCCAGGGATGTGTTTCCCGCCATTCATCTTTACAGTATTGCGTGTTTCTGTCCCCTTTGCAGAATGCAAAGCTATTTTTTCTGGATTTCTGCCATTGCATTTGAGGTTGCATATAAAAATGAAAGCTGAACTTTATTGTACTTGTAACTGGGAAATAACTGAAATGTTAAGCTACAAATACAACCGTTTGTATTATTCTGTGTTGCAGTGTTCAGGAGATTGTGTTCCATGTATTTTGTGTATGTGTAGTTATAATAAACATCCCTCTCCCCACAAAGAAACCCTAAACTAGGTTTCCTATAAGTTTGTCTCTTAAAGTGAGACTCTGCTTGTCTCCTCTGACCAGTTCATTCTTCTTCTCTAACCCAGCTCTTTCAGCAAGGCTGCCCTGTTTTCAGTTGACTTAACTGTTGTTGGCAACTGTGAAAAGAAGAGACACCAGTAGGCCTGTGTGTCTCCATGGTGAAGCACCAGCACCTGAGGCCAAGGCAGATAAGACGGAAGCCAGGTCAAGTCCTGGGGTGTGGTGCAAAGCTCCCTCAGACAGTCATGTGAGGAGCTCTCTTCATGAGCTCAGTTCCTGGGTGGCCTCTGCTCTTGGGCCAGTTGTGCCCAGCAGATTGTCCTCTTAAACAACTGGAATAGCCCACTTCCCATTGGCCTATGAAAGTCCCTTTGGCTGGTCCAGAAATAGGGGAATGTCTGGTCAGAATTCACCCTCTGTGCCCACTCCTCAGCTCTAGCCAAAGGAGTTGCCTGGTGCCTAAATATATCTAATGAAGGTTCCCGGCAAGCCTCCCATTGACCATACTGGCTGGGACTGATGGGAGTTCAACTACACCTGGAAGGCCACAGGTAAGCCAGCCTTGCACAGCAGGATTGGTCCCCATCCGTTAGCAATGTTGTTGTGGACTGTTGATAGGAAGCACTTTTCACCATCTGGGTGATAATTAAGTCTTTGGATAAGAATAACAAGAGAGAGGTGTTTTGGAGAGGGCGTTCAAACCCAGGGTACCACCTTCATTGTTTTCTCTTGTCATTTAATTGAACCCCAAGGTCTCCTTTGCTCTGCGGGAAGCGAGATACTTTCATCAGTAGCTTATAATTATTTATGTTGTGAAACCCCCTCATGAGGCATTAAAATTAAAATAATAAGGGCAGTGAGCTATTGATCCCTCGGCGGGAAAGGATTTGGCGTAAGGCGGGCTGACGCCGCTGCATAGATGGCTTTGTTTGTGAAGTGCCGTAGAGGCAACTGAAGACTCTTCATGCTAATGAGAATAATAATGATCATCAGTGCCTTGTAGCTGTGGAATTATGCTGAGCAAAGGTTAAAGAAGCGCATAATTGACTCGAACACAAGTGTGGCGGTTGAGAGGGGGAAGGAAAACAGGACCCACGAATCTACAGTAACTCTGCAAGACCCCTGCCAATTCCCCATGCTTGGCGCTGCCAGGAACTGTGGCTCCTTGTGCACAGCAGAGTGAAGATTTGCCTCCTGCGCAGCTGGTGTGGCCTAGCATAAAACAGTGCTGGTCATGCTGGGCTGCTGCCTGGAGTTTGAATGCAGACAACACTTTAACATGGTTGGAATGCCAGTTGCTGGAAACCACAGGAGATTTCCCACAAGCGTCTGGTTAGCCACTGTGAGAACAGGATGCTGGACTAAATGGGGCATTAGCCTGACCCAATAGGGCTCTTATTATGTTCTTACCACCTGGTTCCATACCCTGCTACAGTAGGGTTATTTATTTATTTGTGTGTGCGTGCACATACTGCTTAATGTAATAGTATAATAATATACGGTAATAAAAATCTTTAGACTTCCATGAAAACAATAAAGATACAACAACAACATTCAATAAAATTTTCTAAAAACACAATTGTGTCTCACAAATACTCGTGAGCAGTGTACAAACCAAACCAAACAGTTGGAGTCAAGGAAAACTTGGGCTTTTAAAGGTCATTACTTTCTCCGCCTCATGAATGAGCAGAGGAAAGGCCTGCTTCTGTGTTGTCACCTACTGGCAATCAGCTGGTTGTCGAGCAACCACGAAATCTCTCAAAGATCACAAGCCACCTCAAAATGTCTTAAAAGATCAGCTTGGTCTACTGGGGGAGGTCAACTGCTAGGTGTCCTGGTCCCAAGTCGTTTGGGGCTTTAAATGTCAACAGGCAAAACCTGGTGCTTGGTTTGGTAGCTAATAGGGGACCAGTGCAGATCCTTCAGCAGTGGAGTAAATTAGGCCAACAAGGCAGCTGCCTCAGGCAGAGACCTCAGAGGGGCTCAGTACTGACTTTTGAGAGGCACAGTTTTATGCAGATTTGTTTTTATTACATCTTAAACATTTATGATAAATTTTGACTTTTGTATTTTGAAGAATTTTATCATTTTTGAAGTAATGTATATATGAGAACTCTTTTTTATGCATGTATGAAATAGAGAGTTGATTGGAGGTTAGGTTTTAATAAGATAATCCTGGGCATAGACCCACATGCACACTCTTTAAACTTGGTAGTCAATGATGCTGCCAAGCGTTGTCTGGAAGCAACTAGTTTCTTCAGGCTGGTTCAACAGATTTTTAATGATTTCTCTGCATCGATTCAGCATTGGCAAATTCTAACTAGCCATGTATCAGACTTAGGCATAACCATTAAGCCATTGTGTGAAACAAGAGGGGAGAGTCAGACTGATGCTTTGAAACCACTGAGATACCATCTTAGTAGTATATATGACGCTTTAATAGAGATCTTTGATGACACAAGCCTAAAGGCTTTACTTGGGAATACTTCCCAAATTGAATCCAAGGCCCTCGCTGATGCGATTTGTAAGTTCAGATTTGTGGTATTCCTTCTTATCCCTACAAAATGAGGAATCTGATTTAAATTCAGCTCCAAGCCAATTGCAAGTGACCAAGTGTTACCTTGTGGGCTGCAGGTATGATGAGGCTTTTCAACAAGTTACTGAGATTGCAAAGGAGCTGGAAATGCTACCAGACTTTGAGGCAGAACAAGTTAGAAAAAGGGTGAGGCACCCTAGTGAGAGCTTTCTGCAAGTGGGGAGACACCATTGAAAAGGCCTGTTCTTGTGTTGCAACCCTCCAGACCTCTCATGGAGAGGGCAAATGAAGGGTTTTGGAAGACAATCACAGAGTATGGGTTGGTTCATGTGAGGAGAGGCAGACTTTTAGGTCCTGGGCCTCCTGAGCCACATGAGGCTTTATAGGTCAAATTCAGCACTGAGAATTGAGCCCAGAAAAGAATTGGTAACCAGTGCAGTTTTTTTTCAACAAGTGGTATACAGGTGGTATATAAATTTATTTATGAAATAAATAAATACCTGTGGCAGAAGAATGGTTAAATGTCCACTCTACTTCTCTTTAGCTGTATTTTGAGTTGTTTTTATGTAAACAGCCTTGTGACTCACAGGGAAACTTATCTTTTAAAAATTACAATTATTTATTAAATTTTTATATGGCCCTTCGTCCGCAGATCACAGAGCAGTTTACAGCACTCAAATACAAAATGAGAACACAAAATGTATAACAAAAAAAAACCCCAAAGAAGCCACAAACCAATCTCCCTCCCTCCCACAAACACATTTAAAAGACCATTGGTTGTTTAATCTGCCAAAGACCTTGTTGAGGAGGATTGTTTTTGCCTGGCGCCTAAAGCTATGTAATGAAGGCGCCAGGCAGGCCTCCCTAGGGAGGGGAGATAGGGAGCCAATGTAGAAAAGGCCCATTCTTCTTCTGCCACCCTCTAGACCTCTCATGATGGGGTCACACAAAGAAGGGCCTCAGATGATCACCGGGTCCAGGTCGGTTCATATGTGGAGAGGCAGTCCTTGATTCATAAGCTAATAAAATGAAAATGAAAATAATAAGCAACTGTTATTGAAGGTCTTATATTCTATTTCCAATGTAGACTTCCAGATAAGCTTGATATTCCAAGGAAAAGAGAGTGGGAAGTTGTTTCCAATACAAGCTATCAGATCACACACACCCCTTTGGTGGGATTTGTAAACTCAGAGCTGACCAGTCTCAGTTGTGAAATGGCGTTGATGTTTTTGCTCTCTTTTTTATCTCTACTTTCTTTATGAATCTCCAAGTTGTTGCTGCAAAGCAGGCAGGTGAGCTAGGCTTTTGTTTTTGTTTTTAAAAGGCACAAAAGGAAATCGATCTTTCAGTACGTCATTAAGGCCCTTTAAATAATCTGTAGGCTAAGGGAACCGTTTCTTTCCGATTAGGCAGGGTAATTATGATGAGTAAAGGAGTCAGATGATGCAATAAAGCTCAACCTTGCCTTTCCATCTGGGAAGCCCTTGTTTACTTAGAGACTGTTTTGTCTCAGGGTATTATTGTATCTACTGTACTACATTGGCACCTGCATTTTCTGTCTCTGTAATTCCAAGGTAATATGTGCAATGCTAAGAATGTGTACAGTATTTTATTTTTAAAATATATTTTTCACTTCCTATCCCATATGACATGTGCACATAAATAGTATGAGAGAAGCTTAAAGGCATGCCATGTGTAGAAAAATGCCTTTCTAGGCAGTTGATTTTTGTGTAATCCTGGTGCAATGGAGACCCAGAAGGGGGTTGTTTATGCTAGGCATGTTGATACTTAAACCCTCTGTACTGTATTCTGAGATTAAGGGAAGCCTTGTTGGATTGAACCATCTTGTCCAATGTCCTGTTTCCCATCTGGTTTTGAGAAACCCACCAACATGGAGTTTTTAGCTTTCCCTGCAACTAATATTCAGAAGCATGCTGTCTCTGATTTTTCCACTTCGCTATCATGGCTACTAGGGACGCGGGTGGCGCTGTGGTCTAAACCACAGAGCCTAGGGCTTGCCGATTCGGCAGTTCGAATCCCTGCGACAGGGTGAACTCCCGTTGTTCGGACCCAGCTCCTGCCCACCTAGCAGTTCGAAAGCATGTCAAGTGCAAGTAGATAAATAGGTATCGCTCTGGCAGGAAGGTAAACGGTGTTTCTGTGCACTGCTCTGGTTTGCCAGAAGTGGCTTAGTCATGCTGGCCACATGACTTGGAAGCTGTCTGCGGACAAACGCCGGCTCCCTCCGCTTATAGAGCGAGGTGAGGGCGCAACCTCGGAGTCGTCCGCGACTGGACCTAACGGTCAGGGTTACCTTTACCTTTACCTTTACCATGGCTACTAAGCGTTGATAGACCACTTCCATTAATCTGTTGAATCCTAATCTGAGGAAGAGGGTGATATTGATGATATTGTTTAGAGTGTGGAGCTGATACTGCCAAGGTTGTAGGTTCAGTTGCCATACGAGACAGCTGCCTATTCCTGCATTGCAAGGGGGGTTAGACTGGATGATCCTCGGGGTTCCTTCCAACTCTACAGTTCTATGATTCTATGACTCCAGTTCCCATCAGCCCCAGAAGCATGGCCAATGGTCAAGATAATGGGAGTCATAATACTGTAACACCTGGGAGGTCACAGGTTCCCCACTGCTGGTTTAGTCTCCCTCCCTCCCTCCCTCTATGCTAATAGCCATCACCATATTGCCTGGCAGTGAATTCCACCATCATCATATACTGTTATATTTGGTATATAAATGAAACTACATCTGCATCAAAATTGCAAAGGAGTCTACATAATACTACAATAAAATGCAGTTGTGAAGAGCTTCGAAAAGTGATGCACATCAAGGCAAAAAATAAATAAATAGTACTGTTGGAGGCAGAATGCCCCTGAATACCAGTTGCTGAGAATTGCTGAGAATTGGTAGGGAGAGTGTTGACGTGCTTAGGCCTTGTTTGTGGGTTTGCCATCTTTATCTGGCCAGCTACTGTGGGAGCAGTCGGCTGGGCTTGTTGGGTCCTTTGGCGTGACCCAGAAAGCTCCTCTTAGGTTCCTTTGTTCTTCTCTAACCCATTATCTGGGTTTAGGTTAGGAGATAACAGAAAGCATAGGCTGGTCATTGCCAGAGATGACATTAGCTTAGCAAGAGAAAAGTGAGATACTGTCATGACTAGCTAATGCAGAGTATCAGGAGGGTGTGTGTGTGTGTGTGTGTGTGAGAGAGAGAGAGAGAGAGAGAGAGAGAGAGAGAGAGACAGAGAGAGAGTGATTTGCCACCCTTTACTTTATGTGTTCCAAGGCAGCCAGTGCCGGATTTATGTATAAGCTAAACAAGCCATAACTTAGGGCCCCACTCTCTTGGGGGCCCCAAAAAAAATTAAAGGAAAAAAACCTGGATGTACACTTCCCAATATAAGATAAAAAAAGAATGCTTGTGTGACTGTACCAGGTTCTAACACAAGGGTGTATCTGAAGAAGTGTGCATGCACACGAAAGCTCATACCAAAATAAAAACTTAGTTGGTCTTTAAGGTGCTGCTGGAAGGAATTTTTTTACAAAGGGCACCTGTTATGTTGCCATCCCTCCGTTGTGGAAGCCCCTTCACCTAGAGGCCAAAGTAAAAAAATAAAACCTACATACAGCAACAGTGTTTTGATAAAATACATATTTTGTCATGTGCAAATGGCTTTAGATATCTATTAGGTCCATATAGCATATATTCAGCACAAAAAACAGCAACAATTTGTTGTTGACAAAGGACAGCTGGACATATAAAGGGCCCCATTACCTTCAGTAGCTTAGGGCCTCATCAAACCTAAATCCGGCCCTGAAGGGAGCACATCCAGGCAGTAAGCCATTTTGGCAGTGCTGTGCTCATTTCAGAAGCACTTATCCTTGGCAGTCCCTCCTCCTTGCCCCTCCTCTGTTCACCATTATCACCTGGGTGGGTGATTGATGAGCAGCAAGCCACTTTTTGAACAATGGACTACAGGGGGAGAACTTGGTCCCTTCAGTTTCCTTGGGTTTTGCAGCACTGGCAATTAATCTTTGTGCCCAGCCGAACAAGAGGGAGCGTGAAATTTGAGCTGCAAATGGCATTTCGGTGTATCTGTACATCCTTTCTATCCCACTCCAGAGCTCTTGCCCCACCACTTGGCTCTGTGATAAAAGCTTGGGTTTTTTAAATTTCCCTTAAAAAAAACCCAAAACCCAATACTGGACAGTATTTATTTATTTGATTGTTTTAAAGTATTTCTAGACATTCACAACAACTTACAACATAAAATATACAGATAGCCTAGGCACCTTTAAAAAAATTACATACAGGGTGCTTGTTTACAAAGTGTGCAGCTGAAATAAACACCAAACAGGGTACCAACTCAGCACAGGCTGAAAAAACGGAGCAGGTTTAGCCTGGGTAAAAAAGAAGTGTTGTTGTTGTTTTTTTGAGGGAATGTGGGTACCTATTCTGCAAACTCACTCAGATGTATTAAGGTAAAACATTGGAAAATTACTGTATGTGTAGTTTATGTATGTTTGTGGAAGTATTTGCACCAATAAGGCCACAGTGACACATGCTGAAGTTACATTTACTTACTTACTTATTTTATTTGTATACCGCTCTTCATTCGTAGGTCTCAGGGCAGTCTACAACATTAAAATACAAAAAACAAAACAATACCCAAAGTACATAATAAAAACAAGAACAACCCACCCAAACCAAGAAACCCTCCCTATACTCCACTCCCTCCCACAAATACATTTAAAAGGGAATACATCCCACTTGGATTACTGTAACATGCTCTTTGTGGGGTTGCCTTTGCAAAGTGCTCAGAAACGTCAACTGGCTCAAAGAACTGCAGCCAGATTACTGACTGGGGCTGATTATAGAGAGCATACAACTCCTATACTACAACAGCTTTACTGACTACGGGTCTGTTTCAGGGCACAATTCAAAGCGTTGGTTGTGATCTATAAAGCCCTACATGGCTTTGGTCCCAAGCTATCTGAGAGACCATATTCCCTCTTATGAGCCAGCCCAGGTTTTGAGATTATTTGGGGGGAGGCCCTTCTCTTGCAGGCATAGAGAATTAGCCTCTAGTCTAGTGCATGGGTAAGCAAACGAAGGCCCGGGGGCCGGATCTGGCCCAATCACTTTCTAAATCTGGCCTGCAGACGGTCTGGGAATCAGCGTGTTTTCACATGAGTAGAACGTGCCCTTTTGTTTAAATTGCATCTCTGGGTTATTTGTGAGACCTGCCTGGCGTTTTTACATGAGTAGAATGTGTGCTTTTATTTAAAATGCATCTCTGGGTTATTTGTGGGGCATAGGAACTCGTTCTCCCCCCCCCAAAAAAATATAGTCTGGCCTCCCACAAGATCTGAGGGACAGTGGATCGGCCCCCTGCTGAAAAAGTTTGTTGACCCGTGCTGTAGTGCTTATTGGCTGTGGCAGTGGGAGTGCCTGATTTATACCCATTGCGAAATATCAGAGCTGTTATAGGGCCTTGGTGAAAGATGGGAATTGAGAATCCCAAGTTGCTCCCTCCCCCAAAATATTGCAAGCTAGGGATAATATTGTTCTTATGCAGCTGGCATAAGGCTTCCTTAGATCACGCATGCGTGAAATGCTTTGAACGCTCAAGAGAACTGTACAGCTACTAAATGTTATAGTTGGGTGGGCATGATTGATAGGTATTAGAAGTTAAATGAAGTGTGGAAAATCCTTTCTCCTGCTGAAATCTTACTATTTTATACAGTAACTAGTGGTTTTCAGCCCGTTCAATAACGGGCGCTAGAATCCTGGGGTTCGGAGAAGCACTTGCGCAGCGCTTCTCCGAACCCTGGGACCTGTCCTTGCTGTCGACGGCAGGGGGACAGGAACGGAGGAGGAGAAAGCGCTGCTTTCTCCTTCTCCGTTCCTCTCCCGCAGCCGCCGACAGGAAGCAGACATCCCAGGGTTTGGAGAAGCGCTTGCGCAGCGCTTCTCCGAACCCTGGGACCCGTCCTTGCTGTCAGCGGCAGGGGGACAGGAACGGAGGAGGAGAAAGCGCTGCTTTCTCCTTCTCCGTTCCTCTCCCGCAGCCGCCGACAGGAAGCAGACATCCCAGGGTTCGGAGAAGCGCTTGCGCAGCGCTTCTCCGAACCCTGGGACCCGTCCTTGCTGTCGGCAGCAGGGGGACAGGAACGGAGGAGGAGAAAGCGCTGCTTTCTCCTCCTTCCTTCCTCTCCCCCAGCCGCCGACAGGAAGGACGCGCGCACTCTCCCCCCCGCCTCCTCCAACCGCCGCTCCTCACGGCCAGGGAGGGTTGTGAGGAGGCCTTCGCCGGCCTCCACCCTCGCTTCCCTGACGTGCCCTGCAGTGAGGCAGTGTCCGGCGGGAGCGGCGGTTGGAGGAGGCAGAGTGGGGGGAGAGTGCGCGCGCGCAGTCTCTGCTGTCCAATCCCTGTATCCCTGGGGCACATGCGCAGTGACCCAGGGACACACGGGACAACTGGACGCAGGGACAACATGGACTTTATATATATAGATGTGCAGGGAGAATTCTGATGATGCAAATATCGACTAGAAGACATGAATTTCAGTGGCATTGCCCAGGAATCTGTGTTCTTTTTTTTCAGCGATGGGCATATTGAGGGGGAAGGGAATAAACCATGCATGGAATAAGGAAAGAGCGGGATTAGCAAGATTTCGCTGCATTCCACAGTTGGAATTCAGCACTTAAAGACCAGCCAGGCTGTTGTGAAATTCTCTGCTGCTAAAGAGACTATGACTATCCTTTTGGCATCTGTTTATCTCTTGTCCATCAAAGATTCAATAACAGTGTGTTTGGGGCTGGAGCGAGACCATTAAGAGGAGCTCAGATATACACAGCTTTAATGTGTAAAAGAAGAAGAGAGAGTAGAAAGCATACACCCTGTGATCATGAAATGAGCTTTCTGCCCTTCTGATTCCTTTAATTTTGGGAGAGATCCTTTGATAAAAGGTGAACCTTCCATTTAGATTCTTAAACTGTGCCCAGGGATTGGCTTGCCTCCACACTTCCTTGGATGGTTTGGAACTTAACACAATAGTGGAGAGAACACAAAGAGTTGTATGGAGTTTTGCACAATGATTCCTGGCCATGCTTTCATTGGTCCTGTTGTACCACCTTTCTGATGCCCCAAGAATGTGATAAAACAGTTTAATCTGTTTGTTTGAAGGTGAGGGATCCTCTGGGATCTCAGCCTGGCGCTCCTCTTTCCTGCCTCTTCCTGGAGTGACTCTTTGGGTACATTTGTCCCCAGATGGATGAAGAAAAAAGGAAGGGCTGATTCTAGCATGAGCTTTGAAGCCCAAAGGATTCCTTTTCAAAGTGAGCCATCATTGCATGCACATGGCCAAAGTATGATGAAATAGTGGATCTGGGCACATGCCATACAGCCGTATCTGTTGGGTCCTACCCCCAGATCTGTCCCTGTCACCAGATCCAATTAAAGTTTGAAAGGACATGTGCCTGACAAATGTTGTGTCTCAGCTTGGGGTTGGACTATGCTTTACCTGCTACATTGGAAGGCTTAGCTGGCCGGTCTTGGGAAGTGGGCCTCCTCACAAATAATAATTGGTCCTTCCTCCTTTCCCTTCTGTTGTTGTTGTTGTTTAGTCGTTTATTCGTGTCCGACTCTTCGTGACCCCATGGACCAGAGCACGCCAGGCACTCCTGTCTTGCACTGCCTCCCGCAGTTTGGTCAGACTCATGTTGGTAGCTTCGAGAACACTGTCCAACCATCTTGTCCTCTGCCGTCCCCTTCTCCTAGTGCCCTCAATCTTTCCCAACATCAGGGTCTTTTCCAAGGATTCTTCTCTTCTCATGAGGTGGCCAAAGTATTGGAGCCTCAGCTTCACGATCTGTCCTTCCAGTGAGGACTGTGAATTGCAGAATTATTGTAAAGTGTAGGAAAGAATCAGGCTGTTAGATGACCTGTTTAGGGAAGCTTTTAATATTTGATGAATTACTGTATTGTATTTTAATATTTTGCTGGAAGCTGCCCAGAGTGGCTGGGGAATAATAATAATAATAATAATAATAATAATAATAATAATAATTGAATACATTGGCACACTGGGTGACTAGAATTCATCGCATTGGTATCCCACTTCCTCTAAGAATAGGAAAATACCGTAGGTGCAGGAGAGCGGCTCAAGGAGCTTCATGGCTGAGCAGGGATTTGAACCCAGGTCTTCTGTATCCAAGTTCTAACATTTTATCTCTCGTGGCTCTCAACTTTGAATATTACAGCATCTTTCTGAACCTGGCTAGCTTAGGTGCACGACTGGATGCTTGCCTGCAACTTGCATGTGACCAGGGAGCTTGAGGAGTCCTTGAGGAGTCCTAAGCTCCAGACTTCTCTTTCATCCCAGGATCTTGTTATGTAAACAGCAACAGTGTTGTCTCTGGTGAGTGGAGTTCCCAGCTCCAAAGAAAAACACAGTGACTTGAGAATAACCCAAGGGAGTCTACAAGGCACCCTTCTCCCCATGGGTGGGAATCAGCCTCTCCTGGACAGGCCTATGGGGGGGGGAGGAGCCATGTGCACTTGCCCTGGGCCTCAGAGGGTTGTGTTGGCTGGGTACCCCAACATAGACCGGCTGCTTTTTTGTTTGAGTTTATAACTTCATTCTAACAAGATCCCCATCCCAGGCCACTGACAAGCTCCGTACGGGCCTGCTCCTGGGAGTTCAGCAGAAACCGGCTGTGAGAAAGGGGCTAAGCCCCATCTCTCCTCCACCCACTAGTCCTTTTGCTCAATGTTGCATCCTCTCACAGCAGCTTTTTGTTCTTCTTGGAGGGTGGAACATGGAAAGTTGCACAAAAGTCTGCGGAACATGTAGTTTGGCACCAAAAGTCCCTGTGATTCCTTCTTGAAGAAAACAGTATGACAACCCCAAGAGCCTGTCCTCTGGTTGTGTGCATGAGCAAATTGCCGATTGTGCTTCTTCCAGAAAGTCCAACTCCAGCAAGAAATGCCTCTCCTCCTTTACTTGGAACAGTGTCTGTGGCCTTTGCTTGGGGCAAATGTTCCCCCTTTTGCAATCAATCTTTGTGTCTGGAGCAGTCTTGCTGCATTCCTAAAGAGCACTTCGTTTCATTTTCATTTGTCCTCTCTCCCTTTTCCTTGCTATTTTTGCCTGCAGAGCCTGCAATGTTTAACTTTCTGTTGAGCCTGGAGGGGGTGAGGGGAATGAAAAATGTCTTGATTTGGGGAAGGAACAGAATGGGTGTGCCTTCATGGTTTCAGTCGTTGTTGTAAGACTCCTCAAGCCTCTGAGAGGCCGAATAATACAAGTGCTTTAAACAGATGTGCTCATTTTGCTTATTTAGGAGAGGGGATTGCTCAGTGGTAGAGGAATGGCTTTGCATGCAAAAGTTCGTGGGTTCAACCTCCAACATAAGAAGAGTCTGAAGGATCAGGTCTGTGGTCTGTGGTCCATCTATTCCAGCGTCTGGCTAACCAGATGCCTGTAGGAAACGCTCAAGCAGGACCCAAACACAATAGCCCTTTGAGTCCTGTGGCTCCAAGCAGCTGGTATTCAGAAGCATTCCTGCCATAGACTATGGAAGCAGATTATAGTACAGTTGTACCTTGGAAGTCGAACGGAATCCGTTCCAGAAGTCCGTTCGACTTCCAAAACATTCAGAAACCAAAGTGTGGCTTCTGATTGGCTGCATTAAGCTCCTGCAGCCAGTCGGAAGCTGCCCCAGATGTTCGGCTTCTGAAAATCGTTCGAAAACTGGAACATCACTTCTGGGTTTTGATAATTCAGGAGCCAATTTGTTCAGGAGCCAAGGCGTTCAGGATCCAAGGTACAACTGTACAGTGGTACCTTGGTTCTCGAACTTAATCCGTTCCAGGAGTTGGTTCGACTTCCAAAACTGTTCAAAAACCAAGGCGTGACTTCCAATTGGCTGCATGAGCTTCCTGCACTCAAGCGGAAGGCATGTTGGATGTTCGGCTTCCGAAAAACATTTGCAAACCGGAACACTTACTTCTGGCTTTGCGGTGTTCGGGAGCTGATTTGTTTAACAACTAAGCCTTCGGGAACCAAGGTACCACTGTAATAGCTATTGATGGCCTTAATCTCCACGAACTTGTCCGATCATCTTTTAAAGCCTTCCAAGCTGGTGGCATCTTCCACTTGTCATTTTCACTTTTCTGCAACCAGGGCCAGCCCAAGACATTTTGGCACCTGAAGCACACCCCAAAATGGTGCTTCCCTCCCTGCCAGGGAAGAAGGGGTGAGGGAAGATCTATATCAGGAACATGGAGGGGGAAGAAAGATCAACATGGGAATCTGCTGCCCCTGGTGGATTCTGCTGCCCGAGGCAGCTGTCTCACCTTGCCTCTTGGTTGGGCTGTTCCTGTCTGCAACTAATGACAGGTTGGAGACAGCTTTAAATTGAAGAAACAGCACAGGGAGGAAAGGTTGCCCCACCCTTCTCAATACCATAGCCTCAGTCCAAGTATTAAAAAGGGGGTTTCCCAGGTTTAGATAATCCATTAAAGATAGGTTCCAGGAGTCACAGTAAAGGTTGGCAGGCAGGTGAAAGACCCAGGAAGGATTTATGCCTGGTCAGGTGAGCAGGAACCAGAAGGCTACCTGGTGTGGACAGGGGTGGATCTGGGCTACAACACTTCCTGCTTCTTCCTCTACTTTGCAGCCTCCAGTGTCTCACCGCAAAGGGCTTCACTTCTGTTTGATTCCTGTGGAAAGGCTCCATTGTCAATAGACCATCATATGCTGACGGGGAGAGAACCACAAGATGTGCTGATCTCATGGGTATGTGCAAACCTGCATTTGAGGTCTGTAAAAAACCCAAACCTCCAACTTAAATTTGTGTCTAGAGGGCTGTGGAAAGTCAGTGCAGAGCACAGATGAGGCTCAACAGCATAGCTGCCAAGTTTTCCCTTTTCTTGTGAGGAAGCCTATTCAGCATAATGGAAAATCCCTGAAAAAAAGGGATAACTTGGCAGCTATGCTCAACAGCATCATTTTAAGGACAGGTGGGCCATTTTAGAGAGGCAACCTATGCAACCACTCCTCTTGTTGCTGTAAGACACACAGGTCACAATCCCAAGTGTGCATGTGGGACTTCTATTTCGCTTGTGCTTTAGCAACTTGCTTCACCTGAAATGTCAAAGCTGATACCGTGGTCCAGCATGTTTTAAGAAGAGACCAGCATTATTCCCAATTATCACTAAGCTTATTTTATCTATTTTCAGTACTGTTCTATCCTCCTAGGTTGCCATAGAAAGTTTTTTTTAAATTTCATTTAAAAAAATAATAATATAAAAGTAATCATACGAAAACACTAAAAATGCAGCATGCAAAGCACCAAAACCATAGCAACCAGCAGCTAGCATCTCCCTAGCTCCAATGTTCTCCCTTGTTTCCTCACTCCATCAGTAGGAAGACACAGATCAAGCCAGGTGGATCTCTCTTGGAAAGTCATTCCAAAGTTGCAGTGGCATAACATGAAAACTCCACCCACCTCAGTTCAGGAGGGAGGGGGGGAGGTGTTGGTGCCTCAGTTGTTGTCTTGAGTGCATGAGAAGGCACATGCAGGGGGAGGCAGTCCTTTGGGCATTCTGCTTCCATAGCATTCAGGGCTTCAATGTTTAGCACTGGCAACTTGAACTGATCCAAGAAACAGATTAGGTAAGCAATGCAGCTTAAAAAATATCAGTTATATACTTGGACTAGAAAACTGCAGCATTTTTTCACCCGTTGACATTTCCAAGCTGTTTTCAAGGGCAGCCTCCCTAGAGGGGAGCACATCCTGCACAATACCCTGGACATGATTACAGTGACCAAGTATGCCTTCAACAGGAAAGGGAGCTTCCACATGCAGAGGCACTATACCTCCAAATACCACTTACTAAGGACAGCTTGATGCCTCCACTGTGTCATATTTCTAGGTTTCCTAGAAGCATCCAGCCGGCCACTGTTGTAGGCAGCATGCCAGACTAGACGACCATTTTTGTCTGAGCAAGCCGAACTGCCCCAGGACCAGTCTAGTCCAGCATCTTGTTTGGAACAGTCCCGAGCCAGGTGCTTCCAGGAAACATAGAAGCAGGACCTGAGCGAAGGCAACCCCGCTGCCTGCTCTCCTGCAGCTGGAATTCAGAGGCATCCTGTCTGCAACATGGAGGTTGTCTTGAACAATTATAACTGGTAGCCTAGCGGTTGACTTGACCCTGGATTTGTCTGATTGTTCCATAGGTTTAATTGTGTGTTGTGTGAAACACTACTTGTGCCTTTTTAACATGGAGGTAGTCTCTGACACAAAATGGGGTATGTGAATATAATACTGCATGGGGGGTGGGTGACCAGCACTACCAGTCTGTCAGCTCCATCCAGGGAATCCTCCCACTTGCCATATTGTCGTCGTTACCATTTTATGTCTTAAGTTTCTGCACTGCTTCTGAGCCCCAAATGGGGCTTTCAGAGCAGTTGGCAGTATAACTATTTGCAACAAATGCAACACGTTTGTCACCGAGCCCTTTCAGTTAAGCAGCAACTGAAACAGCATCAGCATCTGAGTCGGTGTTGTGGCTCAACTGCCTTCCGCACGTGGCTTACCGCTCCGCCGGGCGCTGCAGAAGCGTGGCGGCTGCCTATGCGCCTGGGCTGCGATCTCCTCTGCCACGCGGGGGTGACTGACTCCTCTGTTTTGTCGCCTGTCCGGTCCTTTCAAGGAAGCCGCCTCGCAGTTCCCTTCCGGCATCCCGAGGAAGCGCACGGGAGCAGCCGGTGCGGATCTGCTTTGCGGGGCTCCTTCGCGTGGGCACCTCGCCGCCGGGACGCACGGCAGCGCCCTCGCCCGCCGCTCTCCTCTGCGCGTTTGTTTCCCGAGAGCCGCTCCCTTGTGCTTGGCCAGAGTCTGCCAGGTGGCACCAGGGATCCCAGGAGCGTCGCTGGGTTGGAGTGGCTCTGGCGGCATGTGTTTAGTTTAATTATCCAGTCAGCTGGTGTGGAGATCGAGCAGCAGCAGCAGCGCAGCAGCAGGAGCTCGGCTCTGGTGCTGAATCCTCCTCCTGTCGCAGCAGCAGCGAGCGCACGCCAAATGTCTTCCGAGCAGCCCGGAGCACATGGAGCCGAGGGGAGTCGAGGGAGCCTTGCAGGGGCGGCATGCTAGTCCTCAGGTTGCTGCTGCTGCCGCCGCCCAGCCCACGAGCGTGCTTGTCTAGCTGGAAGCCGTCCAGGTAAGGGCGACAGCCCCGTGGAGAGGCGTCCGCGTTCCTCTCGCTTCCGACTGTTGGGTGTCCTTCATCGAAGACCTTTCTCCCGCCAGGCGCTCTTCATTGGCTGCAAGGCGGGAGGCAGCGAGGAGGACCCTCGGCACCTCTTATCTTTGTTTATGTAACCGTGCAGACCAAAGGCAATGTCCAGCTGCAGGGGGGCAGCTCGATCTCTCCAGCGACAGGCTGCTTTGCCTTCAGCATTGAAGCTGGCGTTCACTGTAGGCTGAACTTTGGTAGTTTGCTCTTTCTTTCTTTCTTTCTTTCTTTCCTCCCTCCCCCACCCTTCTCTCTCTCTCTCTCTCTCTCTCTCTCTCTCTCTCTCTCTCTCTCTCTCTCTCTCTCTCTCTCTCTCTCTCTCTCTCTCGTATTCAGTAGTGCTGCGTAGTTTTGGGAGAATGCTGTTAAGTGCAAACTTGCCCATTTCAGCAGTGACCTTGAAAATCAGCGAATAAAAGTTCAAATTGTTCATACTTGGCACGGATTTTCTACGCACGTTGCTTGCAGAAGTAGGCACACGGTGGGGTTTTTTTATGGGGGGGGGCGTGGGGGAGACCCTTAAAGGGAAAGCAAGTCAGAGGGGAAAGAGCTCTTGGAAGGGGGGAAGCCCTGCTGATCACTTAACAGCCCGCTAATCATTGACAAGCACTAAAAGCAGGAGAAAAAGTTAATTATTTCAGATTGTTTTCTCCTAATAAGCTGCCGCACAATAGCAAGCAAGTTTTTCCTCTGGTGGAAATTAATTTGCTGCTGTTGTATCAGCAAGTTCTAAACAATTGCTGAGTGAGGAATGTTGGACTCGGTGATCTGGCTTGAGGCTCGAGAAATGTTGAAGGCACATTTTAAAAGCACGCAGTAGAAAAGGCAGGGGGGGGAGTGGTCTTACTGTTTTTGATCACTTCAGTGGATTATCAGCACTGTGTTTTGTGACTGAGGACTTAGAAGCACCGTGAGCAAGTCTGTCCGTAACAGCCAAAAGTACCGCTTGCGTTATGCTAACGTGTCTCTGACAGAGTTCCACGTGCTGGGAAGCAGAATTGGCACAAATAGCTGTATGTAACAGTTGCTACACAGCATGCAGTGGAAGTGCATGGCTGGATGTAGCTGCACCAAAGCAATGATTTGTTCCAAACTTGGAAGCATGAGTGCCTGCAATCTGATAAGATGCATTAATATGTGTGCGCCATGTTGTGTAGCAATTTAGCTTGTGTGCGGTTCTGTATTAGGCTTGTGCCCTTTTGATGCACAATCCAGTCGTTCACCTAGATGGCTGGTGGTTTGCATGGTTTCCTGCTGGCAATCGTATGGCAGTGAGGTGGTGCATGGCATCCAGTGGTGCTGAAACCTTTTGCTGTTTATCTCTCTACTTCCTCCACCTCTCGTTTTTAACTTTTGTGCAAAAAGCTCCTGTACCGCACTGTACAAACCTTCCTGTGCCTGGCCTGGAGATGAGTCTCAAGAGCCCTTTCCCCTCACCGCTGTGTTGCTGTTCTTCCTTCCCTGTGAGAACTCCTTTTTTTTTAAGTGCATCTATGCCATTGGACCCATTCCAGAAAAGGTAATTTTTGAGCAGAAGTTAAGTCCAGCTGCTTTTATTATCCCTGTCTTAAGGTTCTCCTACTCCCAGCATGGGCACAAAGCACTACATTTATTAAGTTTTGTCCGGATGCATGGTTACGATGCATAGATCACCGTTAGTTTGGAGATAGAAAATTCAAGACACTCTGCAGGTGTGGGAGGCAGAGGCTTGTGTGTACGAGGAAACGCACAAAGATTTTTACTGGAACCAGAATGGGCAAAACGAGAATGACTTTGGACCTATGGAGCTGCCTTGTCGCGAGTCAGATCCTTGGTTCTCCTAACCCAGTACATTCTCTCATCTGGCAGCAGCTTTCCAATAGCCTTTTCTAAATGGAGGCCAGGGGTTGACTCCTAGGTGCCTTCAGATGACTTGCACTGGGTTATGGTAAATGTGGCCCCAGTGGCAACGAACACCCTGAATTGTGGGTGGGGAACCTGTAGTCTTCCAAATGTTGTTGGACTCCAGCCTGGCAAATGGTTGGGGATGGCGGGAATTGTATTCTGGCAATGCCTGGAAGGCTAGAGGCTTCCTACTCCTGCCCCAAATCCATCTCTCCATTCTTTTGCAGCCCTGCTCTGCTTCCTCTTATTTACGGAGGTTAGCATTGTGAGGTTTGAAAGCGAGAGGTTCTTCGTTATGGTGCTGCCTCTTTCGAAGTGTTTAACCAAAGAGGGATTTTGTTTGTCTCATTATTATCCCTTCTTTTCTCCTGCATGGAAATCAAGTCAGTGTAGGTCTGTTTCCAGGCAATCTGTTTGGCTTCGTTGTTGCCTTATTCATTACGCAGTCCAGTCAAAACAGTTGTCTTAAGGAAGGCCTTTTAGAATGTCTGAGTCCTTTGTTTGCTGCGGCAGCTCCTGCTGTTTTTCCTTTATCATCTTGGTTTGCTTAAGTAACTGTTTCTTTGTCTTATAAATTGCATGTTTCTGGGGTTATTTAATAGACAGGAACCTAACACATTTTATAAATAAATAAATAAATGAAAGTGAGGCTAAAATAAAGCTTGCATTGAAAGCAGAGAACCTTTAGCAGAGTGGGGGAGATGTACCTGTATGTTGCCAACACACACATGCTCCAGCCCCTCTTCAAGGCTTCAACCGACCACATATCCAGCAGTAACTACCCTGGAGAGAAAGCACACATCTATACTACCAAAGTAAAATAGCTTTTATGTTTTCATAGCCATCATTCCTCTTAAACGGGAAGCCTGGGAACAGAGATTTGGTGAAAATATTGGCAATTTTGCATTCTTTGCAGCATCACAAAACTGCACCTACTAGTGTGCATTAAGAGTATCATGGTATCTTACACCTGTTTCGAACCAGTTGAAGTTGTGTAGTGTAGACAGACACAAGCAGCACAATTGCCTCTCTGTGGCTATTACCCAATGTGAAAGTGCTTCTGAAGTAGGTATGTGGCCGGGGGGGGGGGAGAGATGTTAATAATATATAGTTCAGGCTTTCCATTTAAGTTATTTGCTTAATGTACTTTTTGCACTATAAATTTCAGTACTCTGGACTCCTGTGTGTGGACTCTCTTTTTCTCCCATCTTGCCACAGCAAGCCATTTGTTTCTGCAAAAATGAGGCCATGCTTTCTTGCCCTGTGATCTTTATGAACTGCTGTATGTGCCTGCTCAACTGCTTTTTAAAAAATTGGCAGAGATGCCAATGATACATTGGAAATCCTCTCAGGTTGGTCTGATCTAGCCTCAATTTGGAAACTCAAATGAATGATTATCGTTTGTCTTGAGAGTTCTCCCTTTTCTGGACCATCTTAATGGTTTCCAGAAACAGTGTGAAATGAAAGCTAGGATCACTGTTTCCTGCTCTCTGCTCCTCAGTTTTTAAAGTTTTGCTTCACATTCTGTCCTGTGAGCATATTTTGTGCTAAATCCATTTGACTTCCCTTATTTTTCCAGCAATGACATTAGAACCCAAAGGTTGTCCAAAGGGCACAGGATGATGCAATCGCCAGTTCTCCTTTCTTCCTTTGCAGAAAGGAGTCCCTTTCCAGCATTATGATGATCTCAGGAATATGGTGCTTTGAGAGCTCCCCCGCTTCTCTTAGCAGTAACACATTGATAAAGTTTTTGTGACTTGTCATGAATAAGCTTGATGGATTCCTAATATGCTAACTTTCAGTTCCCATATGCATAATAGCAACTTCAAGCTGCATGTGGAGGAGGATAAAGTGAATTGCTAGCTGTGCGATTTGCCTATAATGTTTGTTAAGTGTAGCCCTTCTCCCATAAGGATCCTTCTATTGACCCTGGGGCTTCATTAGCAGAGAGTGCTTGGTCTCACATAGTCCCACTGTGTGTCACTTCCTAGACCAGGAATGTGAAAAACCTGATATTTTATTTCCATGGAATTTTCTGTGTCACCTCTATCTCCACAGCCTCAGAGATATATGGAGCATGTGGTCCATGGAGTTTCTTGGCTGTCCTTCCCTTTGTGTCCTTATTCTCCCCATCACCACCACTGAAAAAACCCTCCACTGTTGCACAGATTGTTGCACATTATAACCACAACCTAGTGCTCATTGACAAATGAGTGCCACGGTTTCCGTTTTGATGACTTGCCTTTCATGCATAAGCACATGTGCAGTTGTGCCTGTGTAGAAGAGAAGAACAAAGTTGAATTGGCAGGCCAAGCACTTGTTTGTAGACCAGGGGATAGGAAGCATGTGGCCCTCCAGATGTTGCTGGACTACAATTCCCATCATCCCTGACTGGCTGGAGCTGTTGGGAGTTGGAGTCCCACAATATCTGGTGGGTCACAGGTTCTCCAACCCTGACGTGGACCATTGTGGCAAGAATAGGGTCTGAAAGTGATTGCTTTGCTCGCTTAGGCTGGACGTTAGTCTTTGCCCATATACACCCCAATCCAGTTCTGCTTGTGTGTGGCTTGTTGTGGAAGCAAATGCACATCCATTAAGAGTAATGCAGTGCTGAGGACATTTGGTCTCAGGTGTGCATTTGTAAAGCATTCAACCCATGATCCCCCCACAACAGTTTCAGTTTTCGACTGCCAATTAATTCTTCTCCCAAAAGGAAAATAAATTGGATAATCAGAGCACAGGAAGACTTCAGAAAACTGTCTGCATCGGTGCATCAAGAAAATGTGCATTAGAAATTGAACTGGTTGGATTGCTGCAGGATCTCTTATCTTGGGCTTTCTCCCCAGGTATCCAGGCAGCAAGAAAGTCCACACCTTTCTCCCCCTTGTCATCTTGGAAGAACAGAGATCTACTTAGGCAGCAAGTCTGTCAGCTAAGAAATTGATTGGAAAATATTGTAGGCCAAGAACCCGCTTTGAATTAAATATGTGGGCTTCTCTATGAAACGAGGGACATTGAATGTGGTGTGCTGTTGTGAGTTTGGTCAACACCCCTTACTTAGTATTAGTGGAGATATTGCATTAAAACATGTTGCCTAACTCACTTAAGGTGAAATAATTGGTATAGCAGAGCATCATGGCACCCTTGGTTCAAACCTTGCTTTTGCCATGAGTTCACGCAGTGCTCTTAGGGAAGTCTCAATTCGTCTTCACACCACCTACAATATGGGGGCAATTATACCAGTCTTACCGTAGTTCCATGGCCATTGTAAGCAGTCCTTTCTTTTCTAGAGAAATAGGTGTCAGTGCTCACCATGAAGTTGTTACAGTAAGTGTCACACTTTTTAACAACAAAAAAGAGGTGTCGGTATAGCGTAACCCTTAAGTACCCCCCCCGGGGGGGGGAAGACCAATTGTAAGGATTATTGAGATAATGTGTGTATCTCAGGAGGACTGGAAAAGTGCTTAGTATTTTTAATATGGTTGCTCTTTATAGTGAGACACACTGTGGCTACTTTTTAGTTATGTATTACAGCAGTGTTTCTCAACCTTTTTTGGGCCAAGGCACACTTGTTACAAGAAAAAAATCACGAGGCACACCTGGAAGAAAGTTCCCCTCTGCCGCTCATTCCGGCGCCCCTAGAAGCAGCAGCTGCGGCTCCAGCGCGCTCGTCTCCGCTAGCCTGAAAGGGAGAGGGGCTTCGGAGGATCCACCACTTACGGAGCTTCCGGACGAACGGCGACAAGGACAGCTCCGTCGGAGGAGATGACGAGGCAGCGGAGTGCGCTGCCATCGCCGCCACCGCCCCACATTCAACCACCGCGCCGCAAGCGAGCGCGAACTTGTGAGAGGTGGGGTTGGGGAACAGAGTGGCGCCGGGCCATCTCGCGAGAGCAAGCGGCGAGAACAGTTGCCCGAAAGGAGCCCCTGGGAACTGTAGTCCTTTCTCTGGCTCCCTTTCCCTCAACGGCGTGCGGGGGTGGCGGAAGTGGAGCTTTCTCTCGTCAGCCAGGTTTGCGCTCTCGCGAGCCTTGAGCTGAGGCTTCCGGCTGGTGAGGGTTTGCCGTTGCCCGGGAAACAAGCCGCACGTCACGGCACACCAGCCACCGTTTCGCGGCACAGTAGTGTGCCGCGGAACAGCGGTTGAGAAACGCTGTATTACAGGCACCTCTCCACTTGCAGGAACTGTGCCTGTAATGCCATGTGGGATACTCTGCCAGGAGATGCCTTCTGTGCCAACTTTTAAAAGCCTGCGGAAAACTTTTCTATTCTGTCAGGCCTATGCAGGCAATTACGAACCTCCCACAATGGGTTACTGATCTTTGTTTTTAGCTTTCTCTGCTTTCATTTATGGCTTCATCTTATTTTTGGTATTGTAAACTGCTTTGATTTTCAGTGGTACCTTGGTTCTCAAACTTATCTGTTCTGGAAGGCCGATCCAAAACCAAAGCGTTCCAGAACCAAGGCGCACTTTCCCACAGAAAGTAATGCAAAATGGATTTATCTGTTCCAGACTTTTAAAAACAACCCCTAAAACAGCAATTTAACATGAATTTTACTATCTAACGAGACCATTGATCCATAAAATGAAAGCAATAAACAATGTACTGCAGTCACACAATCAATCAATAGCTGAACTGGGTTCCACACAGTCAAAAAAAAACAAAAAAAGAGAGCCACAAAACCGCAAAATAAATAGCAAAAACAGACCTCAGCGTAACACTCAAAACAGAAGTGTGCCACTCAAATCAGAAGGGTAACACTCAAAACGGAGCATGTTCGGCTTCCGAAAAAAGTTCAGAAACCGGAATACTTACTTCTGGGTTTGCAGTGTTTGGGTTCCAAGTTGTTTGAGTACCAAGGCATTTGAGAACCAAGGTACCACTGTGTTTTTGTGATATAGGAGTATATAAATATTTTTATGAATGAATGTGATGCCTGCCTGTGGGGACGGGGCAGGGGGACAGTACCAAACACCCAGAACCAAGTGGTCTTTGATATTGCAACTTCACCCTAAGAACCCAGGCTTCTAGATTTCACCTTGGGGCGCCGTAGAAACATCACACTGGCCATCATGGGGTAATCAGAGGCTGAGAATGGGAGTAATCAGCCTCCCTAATCTTCCCGGGGGGTATGGGAAGACATAGTCTCATCCACAGATGCCCATTAACCAGCTTCGACTTTGGAAGAAGAAGGGGCTGGGGGCTCTGGATGGAAGCCCCCGCGACGGTCTGGCACTCCTGGATGCCCGCTTTTATGAGTGAACCAAGCTCCATAGCTTAAGAATAAAAACTGGATATAAGCTTTGGACATGCTTCAGATGAGGAAGGAAGATTTATTCTGCTAAGTTTGGCCTCTGAGGAAATAAAAGATTAGGAATGATCACCGCAGAGCTAGAAATGGTATGTGACGGAGTGGAAGGGGGGAGGCAAGAACTTTATAATTGTGTTTTATTATCTACTTAACAAAATCCACCCCAGAAGAATCGTCTATAACCGTTTATAACATTTATAAAGCAAGCAAGATTGGAAAGCTGGAAATTTATTGAGATAATATGATTTCTTAAATATATAAACTGTGTGAAATGAAAATATCAACAATTAAAGCTTTTAATTTTGGACTTGCCTGGAAGGTGACTGAAGATTCCCTAACTCATGGATATCAGAGAGAAGCATTCTCATTAGCAGCTGGAACTTTGTCAAGAAATTTCTTGGACATGACGCAGTTATAAATAGGTTCCACCATATTGGAGACAAAGCTGGGCTACGATAAGAGTCAAAGGGGGAGTGAGCTATAATTAAGACATAAGATGTGTGTTTTTTAGCTTTGATCTGGCAAAATCTCCCCTGAAAAGGCTGTATTGAGTAGTGGCTTTGAGAAATTATTGAACAGAGGCTTAGTTTGATTTATTGAGATTGTGCGAAGATGGCGGCTGCCGGCTGTGAAAAGGACTGTTGGATTCCTGGACTGACTTGGCAAGATACCAGGGTGCATAGAGACAATGCTATTCTACAGAAGGGAATTATAGGCACAAAATCCACACAGAAATATATATTGTTTGATTAAACTTGCTTGCCGGAACAACTCAGGGCCTTGAAAAGAAGACAGAAGGATTATAACAAATTTAAGGGAAACGATTTGGACTATATTGAATAGAAAGGCAGTATATTATAAGCTGATTAGGCCTTCTGAGTCTGAAGCATGGGAAGTGATTAAAATTGTATAATTTGGCAGAAGATTTGGTTTAATTGTTTAATTGATATTGGCATAATTTGTATAATTTGGAATTGGATAGGATATTTAAAGTGGAAAATTTAATAAAAATGTTTATAAAAAAGAAAAAGGAACCCAGGTTTCTAAAGTGTGATACCCCCAACGAAGGGACACTGTCATGTGTTGCCTCTTGAGAGTCTTGCATTAAAACTACAGTAGCACCTTGGTTTGCGAACATTCTGGTTTGCATACGTTTTGGATTACAAACACGTCAAACCCGGAAGTGCGTGTTCCGGTTTGTGAACTTTTTTTGGATTACAACCCATTTTGGGCGGATTACGAACAAATTTTTTTGGAGGCCCCATTGGTGAAAGTGCACCTTGGGTTACCAACTGTTTTGGTTTACGAACAGACCTCCGGAACGGATTATGGTTGTAAACCAAGGTACCGCTGTAATGAGGAAACCAGACAAGAGTGCTGGTCCTGGACTTTGCAGTCCAGCACTGAAAATCAATAAGGATGAAAAACAAAAATCATTACATGCTCACCCACTTGTCTTCCCCAGTCCAGGTGTTGAGGCCCTTTCAATAGGAGTTGTCAGGATCAAACCCCGGTCCATGGCCATGAAAAGGAGCCATTGGCCTGTCCCCAAGTGTCAACAGACAATAGTAATGCAAAGACTGGGGGGATTTGTGGTGGTTTTTGTTCCCAAATAACACCCCCTGCTGCCTTGGGAACTCTTTGGAGTTGAAGAGTGAGGGATGGGTGTAGGTATAAATAAATTAATAAATAAATAAATAAATAAATTTATAAATAAATTAATGACCTACTTTGGAGGGTGGAATAATTTGATAAGAGAATAGATTCAGGTAGGTAGCCATGTTGGTCTGACACAGTCGAAATAAATAAATAAAATTGTCTATTAGCACCTTAGAGACCAACTAAGTATGTTCTGGGTATAAGCATGCACACAAAAGCTTATACCCAGAACATACTTAGTTGGTCTCTAAGGTGCTACTGGACAATTTTATTTATTTATTTAGATAAGAGAATGTTACTTGCTTGGAGCTTTTGAAATAAGGCACTCAAAATGGCACCATCAGGGCAGGACTTTGAGGCAAACGTAGGACTTAATATATATTTAAGTAGGTGGAGTATTGAATACAACCATATAAAGAGCACAGTTCCCATAAGACTCTGAAGTCCAAAGTCTAAAATTAGCAAACTCTACCATTCATTATATATGGAACGAAGAGCAATTCAGAAAGGTTGTCTGTGGCATAGCTGTTCATGCAGCCCTCAGAACCTAAGAGCCTGCAGAATCAGGCCAGTGGTCCATCCAATCCAGCATCCTGTTCTTGCAGTGGCCAACTAGATGCTTGTGGAAAACCAGCAAGCAGGACCTGAGCACAAGTGCATCTCTCCCCTCCTGTGGTTTCCATTAACTGGGGTTCAGGAGCATCACTGCCTATGATTGTGGAGTCAGAGCGTAGTTCTCATGGCTAGTAGCCCTTGATAGCCCTCTCTTCCATGAAAGCCAACTCCATGCAATGGGAATCTGCAGGGTGACCAGACCAATTGACATAGTATGGGTTAAGTGTGTATACCAGCAATGTCCAACCGGTCGACCGTGATTGACAGGTAGATCCCCTGGAGATCGCAATTAGACCACGTGATTGTCTCTGCCCATGCCCCCCCCTGCTCTGCCCCCCTGTCACATTAATTGTGCGCTGTTTTCCCGAAAATATTAATAATAATATATTATTTATACCCCGCCCATCTGGCTGGGTTTCCCCAGCCACTCTGGGCTGCTTCCAACAGAAATATTAAAATACACTAATTTCTTAAAGATTAAAAGCTTCCCTAAACAGGGCTGCCTTCAGATGTCCTCTAAAAGTCTAGTAGTTATTTTTCTTTTTGACATCTTGTGGGAGGGCGTTCCACAGGGCGGGTGCCACTACTGAGAAGGCCCTCTGCCTGGTTCCCTGTAACTTGGCTTCTTGAGGGAACCACCAGAAGGCCCTCGGCACTGGACCTCAGTGTCCGGGCAGAGCGATGGGGGTGGAGACGCTCCTTCAGGTATACTGGACCAAGGCCGTTTAGGGCTTTAAAGGTCAGCACCAACACTTTGAATTGTGCTTGGAAACGTACTGGGAGCCAATGCAGGTCTTTCAAGACTGGTGTTATGTGGTCTTGGCGGCTGCTCTCAGTCACCAGTCTAGCTGCCGCATTCTGGATTAATTGTAGTTTCCGGGTCACCTTTAAAGGTAGCCCCACGTAGAGCGCATTGCAGTAGTCCAAGCGAGAGATAACTAGAGCATGCACCACTCTGGAGAGACAGTCAGTGGGCAGGTAGGGTCTCAGCCTGCGTACCATATGGAGCTGATAAACAGAGCCCTGGACACAGAATTAACCTGTGCCTCCATGGACAGCTGTGAGTCCAAAATGACTCCTAGGCTGTGCACCTGGTCCTTCAGGGGCAGAGTTACCCCATTCAGGACCAGGGAGTCCTCCACACCTGCCCGCCTCCTGTCCCCCACAAACAGTACTTCTGTCTTGTCAGGATTCAACCTCAATCTGTTAGCCGCCATCCAACCTCCAACCAAAGTTCAACATCTGGCCTCCCCCCCAAAAAACCCCTCCCCACGCTCCTCCTCCCTTCAGTGACAATGAGTAGATCACTGCCAGTTTTTTTAATACTGGGAGTAGATCGCAGTCTCTTGGGAGTTGAATGTGCCTGGTGTATACCATCACATTCAATGTAATTGCCCATAATGTTTTAAGCAGGCCCAAGCCGATAGGTTGTTATACGGTAGTTGTGAAGAGCTTGGCTTCCGACTTGATGTGGTCTCCTTCCAGATCCAGTTTTTGAGTCTTTTCAAATGCAAACAAGGAGAATATACAGAATGTCCTTTTGACAAGTCTTCCCCCCAGGTAGTTCAGTTATCCAGGTAACTGTCAGATATGTTTGCACTCCTTCCTCTTGTGTTGAGATTTGTCTGGGCTGCTCTTGTTAGCTAAAGTCAGGGGATATCTTCTATAATGCAGAAAAGAAAATAACAAATTCTTTGGGGGGTGAGGGTATTTTGGGAATTGCAAATATAACCCACATGATCTACTTGTTAAAAATTATTGGGCTGTATTCCATGTTGGTCCTACTCAGAGTAGGCTCATTGAAAATTATTATTTATTACATTTGTATACTGCCCTTCATCTGAATAATGAACATGACTAATTTAGCTACATTAATTTCAATGTGTCCACTGTATAGGGAAGTTTTTACTGTTTGATGTCTTACTGTATTTTAATTTGTTGGAAGCTGCCCAGAGTGGCTGGGGTAACCACCCAGTCAGATGGGTGGCATATAAATAATAAATAAAATTATTATTATTATTATTATTATTATTATTAATTTTATTATTACTCCTATTATTATTATTATTACTACTACTCTGAGAGTAACTTGGTTGGATACAACTCATTGGAATTGTGCAGAATATATTGGCTGAAATCTATAGACATAGAATAAGTTAGGATGAAATGAGTAACCCTGGACTGACTGTAGGAATAAGTAAACCACATTTGTTGCAGAAAATAAAGTATGCATTTGGAAAGGATCCTCCCATGGGGGGAGGGGGGCGGATCGGATAACTTTTAAAAATGTGATTTGTTAAATATAAACATTCTTTCCTGCTGGGCTCCAGATCTTGATACAGTATTTGGCTTCTCTCGTTTGTTTTAATTTGCTGCTGAGCTGTGATAAGGAGTGCAGAATACCATATGAATAAGCAAACTCCCAGGAGTTTACTGTCCAGCAGAGCCTGCGCCCATAAAGCCTGCAAGTAGCTAATTACCTTTTGGAGAGGGGAAATGACACTCTCTTGGAAAATTATTGACATAATACTACACTTCAAAGTGAAAACCCCTTATTTTTGCAACTGTCTTCATGCCTGTATAGCCCCTGCTAAATGAGTGTGAATTGCTGTTGTGCAGTGTTGCAATGCTGTCTTATACTGCATCAAAGTACTTGACTGCTATCAGCGTGGGTGGAGTAGACAATCAGACATTAATTGTTTTGCTCATCAAATACTCAACTTGCCTGTCGGAGATGTCAGGCTTTGACAAGTCAACCAGATCGATCACATGGCGTGTATTATTCTTCATTGTACGGGTGCCTCACTACCCACAAATTGCAGAAGCCTGTCGAGCCAAACTCTGAGCTCAGCAGAGCCTGATTTGGTTGCCAAGATGTATCACTGAAACATGTGTGAAGGAGTAGCAGTACACAGTTCCTCTGAGCATGTGCCAAAATCCATTCCTTTGTCGTTGAGCAACCACAGCTAGATGTGGGATATGGCACTTAGGGGAGGAGGCGCCCCCCCCAAAGGAAACATTGCAGAAACTGTTCTTCCCTCTCCCCCCCTTCTTCTGGGGCAGATTTAATCTTATCAGTGACTAAGTAGACTGAACAAATGGTGGACGAAACCTGCTGAGCTTCATTCCATTCCGTTCACAGAAGCTCTTACTTTCCTGAGTGCTTGAGTTTGTCACTAATCGGTAGGCTTCTTTTGAGCCCATTTGCTCTCAAAAGCGAGAGATATGTATGAAATTGAAATAATTGCAGCAAGTTAAGAACTATCAATTCCACCTCTTGAGACTTTTCTCAGGGCTGCCTAACTGCGGGAACTTAGGGAAGCTCTCACTCAACGCTGCTGAGTAGAGATAATTTTCTTTGCCCGCCCACCCAAGCTGTCACGGTCCTTGAATGATGGTCTATCACAGCACAGCTTGGGGTTGAAACAATGGGCTCTGAATACTCTGAAGGGAGCTTTGCGGAGAACCTTATAAGCGGTCCTTGAGTTACGGAGCACTTAGCAGGCTTTCCGTCTCCCCTCCCACCCCACACACCTCTTCCCCCACCCTTTTCTTTATTGCTAGATGCAAAAAGTTTTGAAGCCAGATGTAGTGCAGGCCTCTCCCACCTGTTTCCACCTACAGTCGCAGGTGGGCTGGAATGGAAGTGGCACGGTCTCAACCCCAGTGAGGATCTTGCTTTTTTTTTTTTGCTCCCAGTCTATTCCACATCTACATGAGCGGGGCTTAGGTTGCACAAACAGCATGAAAGTGTGTGTGGGGGAGAGGGAGAGAGAGAGAGAGAGAGAGAGAGCGCTACAACATGGGTAGGCAAACTAAGACCCGGGGGCCAGATCCTGCCCAATCGCCTTCTAAATCTGGCCCACGAATGTGCCCTTTTATTTAAAATGCATCTCTGGGTTGTTTGTGGGGCCTGCCTGGTGTTTTTACATGAGTAGAACATGTGCTTCTATTTAAAATGCATCTCTGGGTTATTTGTGGGACATAGGAATTCGTTCATTTCCCCCCCCCCTTCAAAATATAGCCTGGCCCCCCACAAGGTCTGAGGGACAGTGAACCGGCCCCCTGCTGAAAAAGTTTGCTGACCCCTGAGCTACAACAAAGCCCAGGCGGCCTGAAAGTTGTGCATGGGATGCTACCGTATGATGAAGCACACTTGCACTTCTCAGGCACCTTCTCTCTTCAAATTTCTGCCACAGAGACGCCTGAGGTCCTGTAGTTTGCATCTGCTGTGCCCTAAAGGCTTAACAAGAGGCATCCGAGACCCACAACAGATCACCTCTGTGTTCTTTGTTTTGCAAATAGCTGCCTCTCCCCTCTCCATTTTGGATCAAGCCCACCACCTGGGTGGGTGTAACTATCTGGCTTCTCGGAGCCGTCTTTCCTGCAGTTGGTGCTTGCTACAGCTGCTCCTTCCCTTGGGTGGAATTTTGTGCTCCTTCCTTCATAGTAATGTGATTCGCTTGCAGCGCTGTGTTTACCTTGCTCTGCACACCTGCTTGTTTCCTTTACAGAGTTGACATCTAACTCCAGATACTGTACATAGATGTGGCACATTGGCACCAATGGAAGAAAGTGGAAAGCAACAGAGCACGCATGTTTGACAACGATTTCATTTGGGCGGGGAAGAGAGACAGCACTATGTAGCCCTTGAAGTTCCTATCAGAATTTAATAACTACTCTGATTATGCAACACTAGATCTATAAAGTAGTCCCAAGGGGAAACATCAGTGCTTGCCAGTGGTTACCATGGTTACATCCAGTTCTTAACAAAGGAGGAACAAGTGTGAATTCAATTATTCTTATTTCAAATACTGTGCAGCAGCACTTATCCAAATGGCCTGTAGGACATAAAAACACATTTGGATAATTAGGAGTTCATATAATCAAGGGCTGGAGATCGTTTACATTAGCAGTATGTGGTGGCAGTGGTAGCAGCAATGCAATAACCTGGCAGAAAGATGAAATTTAAAATAGCTAAGACTCTGCTAAGACACACACATTTTATTTTATTTTATTTAAAACCATTTTTGTCGCTCAAAATCTCTTAAGTGTTATTATACAACAGATAAAGAAGAAGAAAAAACAAATATCGCCAAAAATATGCAATAAAACCACCAGGACAGTTTACTAAAAACTGCGGTAAAAACTACAGCGGTACCATAAAGCATTATCACCTACAAAAAGGGGCAGGGTCCAACTTTAATAATCAGGAGGAACCTGAGAAAAAGGTGTGTGTTCAAATGACACTAGAAACTAGTAGCCTGAATGGTTATTCCCATACAGCACTGTGGGAAAACATTCCAGAGAACATGGGCATTGGCAGAAAATACCCTTTTACAGGTCACAGCCATATGATGGTCTATTAACACATTTTGCCACTAACAGTAACATCCCTGATGATCTCAGTGATCTACCAGGTCTATACAGGGGCAGGCAGTTCTTCAGCTAACCAGGTCCTGTGCTTATATGTAAATAACATATAAGCTATATGTAAATAAAAAGACCTTGTACATATCCCGGTCAGAGTCGGTGTAGTCCAATCAGCACATGTGTAAAATGGGCACATCCATACATTTTGTCCTGAAGATAGTTCAGAGGCCTGGGTCCCAGGGCCTGCTTCAGTTTGCTGTCTTGAGCAGCTGCACCACACAGGCCAAGAAGTGTGTCCTGGGGTTCCTTAAAAGTCTGCAGGCAATCTTTTGCAGCCTCTTGAGGTCCTGGAGCTCTTTTCTTAGATGCCCTGGTGTTTCATGCCTATCCCACCCCCACCCCACCCCCATGCATTGCTATTCAAAAGCAACCACATGGAGTATTCTGGTCATGCTGCCCTAAATCTGCCTCTGGTTGAAGTGCTAGACTAGAGGAAGTTAGTGTTGTCAACAGAGCTCTGTCATCTATGCTTCCTGGCTGTGTTTCCCAAGCGAAAGACTTGTCTATCAAACCTCTCCATTCTGAAGGAAATCAGCCCTGAGTGCTCACTGGAAGGACAGATCGTGAAGCTGAGGCTCCAAGACTTTGGCCACCTCATGAGAAGAGAAGAATCCTTGGAAAAGACCCTGATGTTGGGAAAGATGGAGGGCACTAGGAGAAGGGGACGGCAGAGGACGAGATGGTTGGAGACAGTGTTCTCGAAGCTACCAACATGAGTTTGACCAAACTGCGGGAGGCAGTGCAAGACAGGAGTGCCTGGCGTGCTCTGGTCCATGGGGTCACGAAGAGTCGGACACGACTAAACAACAACAAAAGTCATGTCTGTTTGGATTGAGAGCGGAAGCTGCTTCTGACTGTTGCAACTGCTGCTGCTGCTGCTGCTGCTGCTGCTGCAGAAATAGTCATTGCTCTGGTGGCCTCTTATATCTCAACCATTGAAGAGTTACAGTATCTACCTTGGCAGAGAACTTGTGGAAGGTGGCAAGGACAGTGGTACCTCTAGTTAAGAACTTAATTGTTCCGGAGGTCCGTTCTTAACCTGAGACTGTTCTTAACTAGAGGCGTGCTTTCGCTAATGGGGCCTCTTGCTGCTACTGCGCCGCCAACACATGATTTCCGTTCTCATCCTGGGGCAAAGTTCACAACTCGAGGTAACTCTCCCAGGTTAGCAGAGTTTGTAACCTGAAGCATTTGTAACCTGAGGCATTTGTAACTCGAGGTACCACGGTACTCAGTTTTCTCAAGGGCTGTCATCTTGAAGTTCCTGGATCATGTCTTCTCTCTTGCAAGCTTTGAAATGGTATCTGTTGCAGCTCTTTCCAAGGGCATGTACCTTTCCCCTTTATCCTGCAGAGGCCTGCCCAGTGGGCGAGCTACCGAAAGGATCTGTGTTATGTACTGAGCTGAATCCTAGAACAATAGGATTCAGAATCAGCGGGAGCTACCCAATCCAACTCCAGGTGGAAGTGAATCCGCAACCTGATTGGCCTGCTGGAGCAGCCAATCAGGCGGCTGGCAGAAGTGAATCTGCTACCTGATTGGCCTGTAGGAGCAGCCAATCAGGCTGCAGGCAGAAGTCAATCCACAATATAATTGGCCCACAGGTGTAGCCCTGAAGTAGCCAATCACGCAAGGCCCATTGTGTAAATAATGTATATAAGCAGATGGTTTTGGGAAAAGAGCCATTCGTCTTCTCTTCTTCTCCTTGATGAATATGAGCTGAATAAAGAGCATGAAATTCACTCTCGACTCCGAGTATATTTCACTGGCGACGAAGGTGGGATCCTGCTGAGCTGACTGCCACCACGCACTGCACCGCAGCACCGCCACCTGCTGCACCGCTGCATCGCACCGTGCATCCAGGCTTCAGCTCCAGGACCCAAGGAACCCAGAATGGCAACCGACAGCAGCTTCTCGCCATTCAAACCAGCATCAGGAGACTGGGAAGGGTACGCCGCCCGTTTCAACTTCCTCCTGCAAGCGAAAGAAGTCACCAACGATGCCATGAAGAGGGCGACATTCTTCAGCGTCTGTGGAGAGGAGACGTTTGAAATCGCCCGGGCTCTCCTTGCACCTAGAGATGTCGCTACCGTCTCTTACAAAACAATAATGGAACGGCTGAAGGAGCACTTCTCACCACAGCCCTCGGTGGTAGCTTGCCGAAATGCCTTCTACGCAAAGCGGCAAGCCCCGGGGGAAACCATAACTGGGTTTGTGACCTCCCTCCGCCAAGCCGCCCGGTTATGCAACTTCTCAGAATTGGAGAACATGCTTCGTGACCGCCTCGTCGGTGGCCTGAGGGACGAGATGTTGCAACGACGCCTCTACGCCAAAAAAGACCTCACGTTCCAGATTGCTCTGGAGGAAGCCCTGGCAACCGAAGCCGCCGAGAGGTCAACGCAAGAGGCACGACCGGCCCCGCCATCCCAACCGAGGGTCTACCACGAAGACCTCACCGACGAATCCGAATCTGACAGGGAGGAAGTACACCGAGTACAGCGGCGCACTCAAGCAGCACACACACCACAGCAGCCTCGACGAGAAGGAGGGAACTGTGCAAGCTGCGGGGAGAACCACGAGAGGAGGACCTGTCGTTTCCGCAACGCAGAGTGCAGGCAGTGCAGAAAATTGGGACACATCGCCCGGGTGTGTCGGGCTCGACTCACCCGTCGACAAGCATCAGGTGACCGACCCAGGAGCCCCAGGTCACACGGCACCATGCACCAAGGCAACTCAACAGAGATCACGGACTACCAGGGATTCCTGGCGTCACCCCCTTCTTCGATGATGTACTGATCGCCGGGCCCACACCAGAGGAATTTGAGGACCGCCTCCGCTCCGTCCTGCACCGTTTCCAGACGGTGGGCCTCAAGGTGAAGCGGGAAAAGTGTTTACTGGGAGTGCCGCAGGTGGACTTTCTGGGATTTAAGGTGGACGCAGAAGGGGTCCATCCAACCGGTGACAAGGTACGGGCCATTTGTGAGGCCCCAGCGCCCAAGAGCAAGCCCGAACTTCAGTCATTCTTGGGACTATTGAACTTTTACCATGCCTTCCTTCCCCATAAGGCAGCGGTAGCGGAGCCCCTACACAGACTCCTAGATAAAAGGGCCCCTTGGGTGTGGGGCCAGCGACAAAGGGCCGCATTCCAGGCAGTCAAGGACTTGCTCGTCTCGAACTCGGTCTTGGCACACTTCGACGAGAGGCTGCCAGTGGTGCTGGCATGCGACGCCTCTCCCTATGGCATCGGCGCTGTCCTCGGACACCAACTCCCGGATGGAAGAGAGGTGCCGGTGGCATACTTCTCCCAGACGCTTGCTGCAGCCGAACGAAACTACTCACAGATTGACAAGGAGGGTCTGGCAATCGTGAAGGGCGTAAAAAAATTCCATGATTTCTTGTACGGGCGGCCCTTTACCATAGCGACTGACCACAAGCCGTTGCTTGGCCTGTTTGCCCCCGAGAAGCAGACCCCCCAAGTGTTGTCTCCACGTGTCCTCAGGTGGTCAATTTTCCTTGCCGGCTACCAGTATGCACTAATCCACCGCCCTGGGAAGGCGATGGGCCACGCAGACGCACTCAGCAGGCTACCACTACCAGAAACAGGCCCCGACCCAGCGCCTGCGCAAGAGGTTATGACCCTGGAGCTGCTTCCCGACCGACCCATTCAGGCACAAGAAGTTGCGCACCATTCCACAAAAGATAGGGTCATCTCCCGGGTCCTGGACTGGGTGTGGCGAGGATGGCCCAGCAGCAGCCCCGGGCCAGAATTCGCTGGCTACACAAACCGCAAACATGAACTGTCGGCCCACAAGGGGTGCCTGTTATGGGGAAGCAGGGTTGTTGTTCCCCAGCCCCTCCGCAAAAGGGTCCTCACAGCCCTACACGAGACACACCCAGGGGTAGTGAGGATGAAGGCCCTTGCCAGGAGTTATGTGTGGTGGCCGGGGATTGACAGAGAGATAGAGGCCTGGGTCCAACACTGCCAGACCTGCCAAGAATCCCGCCCGGATCCCCCAAGGGCCCCAGTCCAGCCCTGGGAGTCCGCCCGACATCCATGGTCACGCTTGCACGTGGACTTCGCTGGCCCCTTCCAGGGAAAAACATTCTTCATAGTGGTGGATTCCTACACCAAATGGCTGGAGGTCGCACTGGTACCGTCCACTTGTACGGCGGCAGCCATCCGGGTACTACGTAAGCTGTTTGCAACCCACGGGCTCCCTGACACCCTCGTCTCAGACAATGGAACCGCATTCACGTCAGAGGAGTTCCAGACCTTCACAGCGCAGAACGCCATCCGCCACATCCGCTCAGCACCATTCCACCCTGCCACCAATGGCCAAGCGGAGCGCATGGTGCGGACCACCAAGGACAGCCTCCGCCGCATAACACAAGGGGACTGGGAATACCGCCTTGCCGCATTTCTTCTAGCACAGCACAGCACCCCAAGCACAACGACGGGCCGGAGCCCAGCTGAACTACTCATGGGCCGGCGCCTTGCAACTAGACTGGACCGACTTCACCCCGACAGAGCTCAGGATGAGGTAGTGGTGGGGAAAGGCAGGAACCCCCGGACATTTATGGCCCAGGACCCAGTGTATGCAAAGAATTTTGGGGCAGGCCCAGCATGGGTACCCGCCACAGTCACCAAGGTGACCGGTCCCGTGTCGTACGAGGTACTAACGGAAGGGGGGCAATGTTGGCGCCGCCACTGCGACCAGCTACGGCGACGATTCCCAGGAGGAACCCGGGAGGAGAGCGGGACAGAGGGATCCCAAGGGGACAGCAGGGCAGTGAGGCCTGTAGAGCGAGAGGGGTGGGCAGGGGAAGCAGAAGCAGTAGGCACAGAGGGGCGCCCCGAGGCTGGAAGGACACTGGAACCAGAGTCACAACCTAGTGGTTCAGTGGCGCCAGACCAGACAGCCCCGGCACAGCCAGCAGCCTCGGAACACAAGCCAGAACCAGAACCCCTGACCAAGGAACACCCCAGGCCACAACGCACACGGAGGCGGCCAGCAGACCTTGGGGACTACGAATGCAACTTCCCGGGCAGGACTGGAACTTAGAGGGGAGGGGTGTTATGTACTGAGCTGAATCCTAGAACAATAGGATTCAGAATCAGCGGGAGCTACCCAATCCAACTCCAGGTGGAAGTGAATCCGCAACCTGATTGGCCTGCTGGAGCAGCCAATCAGGCGGCTGGCAGAAGTGAATCTGCTACCTGATTGGCCTGTAGGAGCAGCCAATCAGGCTGCAGGCAGAAGTCAATCCACAATATAATTGGCCCACAGGTGTAGCCCTGAAGTAGCCAATCACGCAAGGCCCATTGTGTAAATAATGTATATAAGCAGATGGTTTTGGGAAAAGAGCCATTCGTCTTCTCTTCTTCTCCTTGATGAATATGAGCTGAATAAAGAGCATGAAATTCACTCTCGACTCCGAGTATATTTCAATCTGGAATCAGTCAAAACTTAGGGATCCAGCTGTGGGTGTGTCCAAGTCCAAATGTGTGACAAACGGAGGGGTGGCTGATATTTATCCCTTGTTTGCAGCTTATTTGGACAACTTTTAATGGGCAAAACTGCCTCGTAAGAGCTAACAGCAATGAAAACCAATGGGAAGCAGGAAGAGAGAGCAAAAGACGGGCAGAGTAAAGAGTATGAGCAAAGAGAAAAAGGCGGATGGGAGAGTCAAATAGGTCAGGAAACTGGTTCTGCTCTTGCCTGGCATTCAGGTAATCTTTCTGAACTTCCCAGGATGTGGCTGTGGAATCTGTCATCAGATCTGAGGTTCCAAACCTCCAGAATTAATTTTAATCCTGTCCGCTTGGGATTTTTTATGTGCTTGATAAACATCCATGCAGCTTAAAAAAATTCCTTCCAGTAGCATCTTAGAGACCAACTAAGTATGTCATTGGTATGAGCTTTTGTGCATGCACACGAAAGCTCATACCAATGACAAACTTAGTTGGTCTCTTAAGGTGCTACTGGAAGGAATTTTTTTATTTTGTTTCGACTACGGCAGACCAACATCGCTACCTACCTGTAACTAGATCCATGCAACTGTTCAGGTTATGCTTGAGATCTGAAAGTTGTGAATCTCTTTAAATTCTCTGCATATAATTTGAAGTTGCTGGGACAAGGGGAGAAGGATGTATGCAGGTCTGTTTTCTTTTGTTAATCGAGGCCAAAGCTCGGAAATCATTAACCTGGAATTGAACCAGTTCAATCAGTTTCAATTAACTATTCAGCGTAAGCTGCAAGAATCTGATGATAACAGATAATAGTTGACATGGTCGCTTTGCACGTGTGTATTCTGCCTCCTGATGCTGGCTGGTAATAGCAGATGGGAGGAGACAGGGCCAAAAATGCCCATGGCTGGCAGGTAAGGCTTTCAGGAATTCATTTAGAATGGCAAGTATATGTGATTGGCAACAGATGGCACTTGTGGAGAGGTGGGATGGGCAGCATAAGAAGTTGGGGAAGCAAGTTGAGCCTGAACACATGTGGAGCATGGATAATCCACTGCTTGGGAGCTTTGTTTTGCATATCCTGCGAATGTGTCGACTGAGTGGGTGGCTTGCAGGTCGTCCGGATGGTGTCAATCTCATGTAGAAGAGGAGCTAAAGAGAAAGCAGGGCCTTGAAGACAGGTGAGGGCAGCAGAGGATGTTGAAGTCCAGGTTCTAGTTCCACCCTAAGCTAGAACTCTTGCCAGATGTGGTGGTTTCTACTTTCACTGAGCCTCTATTTAGATTAGAAGTTGGTGCTGGCCATACATTCATTGTCAAAGCTTGCGCAGCCAATGTCCCCTCTTATAGCAATGAGTGGTTCCCAAACTTTTTGGGACCACTGCTCCCTTGATTCCATAAACTTATTCCCAGTGCCCCTACCCTTCCCTATAAAAAGCATTATTCTGGATAGCAGTTTGCATGACCCACTAAGGAAAATAACAACACAATAAAATCCAAAACACTAACAATTAATTGCACATTTATTCAAAATCCATTTGAAACTATTTAGTTTAATTAATTCAACAAAACGGATTAAATTGATTCAGTGATACCAGCTTTTTCATTTACACCTCCAGCGGCTCCCTGCCAGTGCCCCCCTGGTAATCCCTCTGTTCCCCACTTTGGGAACCGCTGCATAATAGTATGTGAAGAAGGGGCTGAATACATAATATTTTCTATAGGTTTTCCCCTCCTCATAATGAAAACGGATGCAGATGAAAGCGCCTCCATGGATACATCAGTGTCTCAAAACAACCAAGAGTCTTTTTGAACCTTAATGGGCTAACAATTGCATGCCTTAATCTCACAGACAGCAGGGGGGGGGCATTTCATAGCATGATTGGGTATGCAGGTGGTACTTTGAGTAACCATACCACAGGGGTAGACGACTCTTTTTCTGCTGAGGACAACTTTCCCTCTGCTAAGAACCAGATGCTGGCAGTTGACAGCCAGAGCCAACTTTGGGCAGAGAAGTGTTGATAGACAAAAGTGTTTTCGATTACCTAGTCTGGAGCAAAGACCGCTCTGCTTCAGTTTTCACCATGGTTCCACCGGATTACAATTCCCAGTCTTAGCCAGGGTCACACCACACCATGCATTTAAGGTTTATGGCTTGCTCCATAGAATCTTGGAAACTGTAGTTTACCATATTCAGGTAGGTAGCCTTGTTGGTCTGATGCAGTCAAAATAAAATTAAAATTAAACAACTACATTTCTCAGGATCCTGTGGAGGAAGCCATGTGTGTTGCATGTGCTTTGCATATATGGTTTGGATGTGACCCACATTTGCTCAGAAGTAAACCTCACTGGGTTTAATGGGGTTGCTCTCAAAAGAAATACACAAGAGGGCACTTTAATAAACCTGGAGGAGCAAAGGAAGGAATTCTAGTGGGGTGGAAGAAGGAGGCAGATTCAGGAAGCATAGGTTGGCCAACACATGGAAGGGGCTTGTAGACCATCTTATCCAGGCATCCCCAAACTGCGGCCCTCCAGATGTTTTAGCCTACAACTCCCATGATCCCTAGCTAACAGGACCAGTGGTCAGGGATGATGGGAATTGTAGTCCAAAACATCTGGAGGGCCAAAGTTTGGGGATGCCTGATCTTATCCAACCTCCAATACAGGAACTCCAGAGCTTGAGCAGCCCCCACAGATTGTTGTCCAGCCTCTGTTTCAAGACCAAAGCAAGAAAGCCAATGCAATTCCGGGCTGCATCAATAGGAGTATAGCATCTAGATCAGGCATCCCCAAACTTCGGCCCTCCAGATGTTTTGGACTACAATTCCCATCTTCCCCGACCACTGGTCCTGTTAGCTAGGGATCATGGGAGTTGTAGGCCAAAACATCTGGAGGGCCGAAGTTTGGGGATGCCTGATCTAGATCAAGGGAAGTAATAGTACCACTGTAGTCAGACTTCACCTGGAATACTGTTTCTGGGCACCACAGTTCAAGAAGGATACTGAAAAGCTGGAATGTGTCCAGAGGAGGGCAACCAAAATGGTCAAAGGAAACAATGCCTTATGAGGAACGGCTTAGGGAGCTAGGTATGTTTAGCCTGGAGAAGAGAAGGTCAAGGGGTAATATGATAGCCATGTTCAAATATATAAAAGGATGTCATATAGAAGAGGGTGAAAGGTTGTTTTCTGCTGCTCCAGAGAAGTGGACACAGAGCAATGGATTCAAGCTACAAGAAAGAAGATTCCACCCAAACATTAGGAAGAACTTCCTGACAGTAAGAGCTGTTCGACAGTGGAATTTGCCAACAAGGAGTGTGGTGGAATCTCCTTCTTTGGAGGTCTTTAAGCAGAGGCTTGACAGGCATATGTCTAGAATGCTTTGATGGTGTTTCCTGCTTGGCAGGGGGTTGGACTGGATGGCCCTTGTGGTCTCTTCCAACTCTATGATTCTATTATTCTACCTCCAGAAAGGGGAAGCCCTCTCACATCTAAGTAATTGCTTCCATTGTTGAACTGCTTTTACCACCCAGAGGTTTCTCTTCATGTTTAACCAAAATCCACCGACTTGTAACTTAAGCCCATAAGAGCTAGCCCTGCCCTTTGGAGCAGCAGAAATGCTCTATCCTCGTGGTGGTGAGTCCTGTGCAGCTACAGAACAAGGCGCGCTCCATCGCTTCAAGTACAGGTGAAACTCGGAAAATTAGAATATCGTTGAAAAGTGCATTTATTTCAGTTACACAATTTAAAAGGTGAAACCAATATATGAGATAGATGCATGACATGCAAAGCAAGATATGCCAAGCCTTTATTTGTTTTAATTATTTGTCGTTAGGCGGGTCAATTATAAATGGAATGTAATTAATGAAATGTAATAGCGATGTTTATTTTTGTTTATTTTTTATTACTGTGGAATTTCCAAAAGAAAGCATTTGTAAAAAATAAAATAAAATTTAAAGTTGCATTACTGAAATAAATGCACTTTTCGACGATATTCTAATTTTCCGAGTTTCACCTGTACATAAAGCCTTGCATCTGTGCTGCAGAAAAGAACCCAGTGATTCCTGCTGGTATACAAGGCTGGCTCCATGTTGCTGACCACTGCAATATTTATCTGTGCAGTGACCGTAAAAAGGGGTGTTTGGTGGCATTTGCTGCTTTTACAAGCTGGGGCACTGGGGAAAGATGAAATTTAGTGAAGAGATGCACTGTTTAAACAAGACAGACCTAACCTTGACTCACCTTTTTGAAAGTTGAGTTTCTTTTGCTTACCATCCAGCTTTCAAACGATGCCTTCATTTCCCTTAACCTTGCTACCAGCTTGTCTTTTTCCCAGTGTTTTTTTTTTTAAGGCACCTGATCTATCCCTCAGGGAAACACATGAGTAAAATAGCTGTGGCTTCATAGAATCATAGAGTTTGAATCATGCTTCGTTTTGGTCCTGGTTGTTGTGAACCAAAGCAATTGAAAGAGGATAGTTCAGTTGGTGTTGAGGCACTTTTATTTTATCTGAGATGCCACCTGGAAAACATAAAGGGCAATATTGGGATACCATCTGCAAAAGCGTTGTTGGAGCAGTTCTTTGATAGTTCCCTTCTTGGTCAAGCCTCGGGATCCTGTGTGGGGTTTAAAAGAGTGCTGTGCATAATTTAAAATTAATCACCTGGCAAGGATCCTGTAATCACCTGAACCCATGGATGCCTTAAACCGGGATTGATTTGGAGACATGAAGTTGCACTGCAGCTTTCATCTTACCGAGCAGTCAGTTCACTCGGCTAGTAATTTCCAAGCCAAAAGAGAACTAATACCATGGAGTACAACTTCTTGTTTAGCAACATGCCCCGTGCCCACCTTGAATTCTGCTTTGTGGCAATATGGCCATGGACTCCCCTGTCTGCCTTGGTCACACAATTTAAAAGGAAAAGGAAAATTATTCCACGTATTTTATCCCTGGGATTCAGTTTGCCAGCTGCCCGGTCACTAGAGTAAAGTAGCATTTTCATCACAGTGACATGCAAGTAAGTGGCATGCAAGGCGGGGGGAGGGGGGGCTATTGTAGCAGCACCTGTCATGCACTTTCCAGAAGTAAGCACCACCATCATCCTCCCTGCTCTACTGTAGCTGCCTCTACAGGAGATGAGCAGTGTTTCTTCTCTATTTGGACTCCATATTTTTAAGCATTGGGACGCAGGTGGCGCTGGGGTATAAGCCACTGAGCCTTGGGCTTGCCGATCGGAAGGTCGGCGGTTCAAAACCCTGCGACGGGGTGAGCTCGCGTTGCTCGGTCCCAGCTCCTGCCCACCTAGCAGTTTGAAAGCACGTCAACGTGCAAGTAGATAAATAGGTACCACTCCAAGCAGGAAGGTAAATGGCGTTTCCGTGTGCTGCTCTGGTTTGCCAGAAGCGGCTTGGTCATGCTGACCACATGACCTGGAAGCTGTACGTCAGCTCCATCGGCCAGTAAAGCGAGATGAGTGCCACAACCCCAGAGTCGTTCACGACTGGACTTCACTGTCAGAGGTCCTTTACCTTTACCTTTACCTTCATAAAATAAAATAAAAATTCCTTCCAGTAGCACCTTAGAGACCAACTAAGTTTGTCATTGGTATGAGCTCATACCAATGACAAACTTAGTTGGTCTCTAAGGTGCTACTGGAAGGAGTTTATTTGTTTTGTTTCAACTAAGGCAGACCAACACGGCTACCTACCTGTAACTTTACCTTTATATTTAATGGGAAAACCTGACTGTTTCTCTCAAGTTTTCATTTTTCCAGTCCTAGGTTTAGTTCTCCACATAATTTCCTCATCAGTTTGCAATTTTTATTTTAAGTGGGATGAAATGCAAGTGTTATATTCTGTTTCAGTGTTACCCAGGTCTCCTCCCCCCCCCATTTGTGGATCCCAAAGGCAAAAATGCCACGTTTGCACTAAGAATGTTCACTAGTGAGGAAGTCGTATGAAATGGTGGTTTCCTGAAGTTGACTAAGGGCTAACCCACACTTACCTTTCCTCTGCTCTTTCCAAGCATGGTTCACACTTAAAAGCTCCCTGCCTGAGCGCCCATCCCTCCCTCCCCCCAGCTCTCCCTGTGAAATCCTGAATTGATGTTTGCTGTGACTGAGTGCTGAAGAGTGGGATTTCACGGGGAAAGCTACAAGGGAGAAAAGAAACAAGCAAAATGCCCGGACACATATCAAACCTGTGCCTGTAAGGAGTGGGGCAAAAGGTAAGTGTAGATAAGCCTTAAAAGCGAAGGTTGTCATTCTCTGCCACTTTGCTCCTTGGTAGGTCTCGCCTGCAGTCTCTTTTGTTCTAAAACCAACAAAACTGGCAAAGGGACCCACCTGCTTTTATACTGTAGTGCTCCAAGATGGTCCTATCAAGAAGGAAAGTGAAACGATTGTCACATGAAGCAGGTTTTAAGGGCCATCAAGGGTTACTGAGTAGTACGGTAATAAACGTGAAGTTCTGAGCTGTGGAGCAGAATTAATCTGGAGATTCTTTGGCACAAGCAGTGTACACACTTTCTATTTACAGTATTTCAGTGGGGTTTACAGGGGTGAGCCTTTGCAGTGTGATTGGGGCAGGGGGATGAGTTTTGAATTTTCTCTTTGGGGCACCAAAATGTCTTGAGTGCATCCTGGCCACAGAGTGAAGCTCTTTGTGGTTGTGAGCATAGCTGCCAAGTTATCCCTTTTTTTAAGGGATTTTCCCTTATGCTGAATAGGCTTCCTCGCGAGAAAAGGGAAAACTTGGCAGCTATGGTTGTGAGTCGATGGCTTCTTGAGTGGCAACCAAGTTGTCCTCAGCCAGGTGTGCCTGCCATCCCAGAATGAGCGGATGTTCTTAGTGTCTCAGCTGCCGCAGTGCTGAGGTTGGCTGTGGAAAGAATGAATGCTTGACTTTGGGAAGGAGCGTTGCTGTGTTCAGCTGAGTGCCACAGACCAACTAATGAGAGAGGTGATATTGAACCAAACTGTGTCTGCAGAAGAGGCTGTCTGCAGTGGGAAAAGAATCTGCAACTATGCAAACATGAAGGAGATTGGCTTTTGCAAGTGGAAGATCAGCCAGGTGGGAAGTGTTTCGATGTTAACAACAAACGCGTGTTTTTAATGCCACTTTCCTGGTTATAAATTTGTGTGTGTGTGTCATTTCCATAAGCACAACTCTAGTAATGAAACCATTTGGCATGCGGAAGGGAAACAGCTGCTATAAAGAAGTAGATTTGAATTTCCAATGACTCCATAATGAGTAACATGGAATCAGATGCTCTCCTAACATGAAGAGAAGATGTTTATAATAGTTTGAAGCACTTTGCTTGCTTCCAGAGTGGTGCCTTTAGTACTGCTGAGGCATTGCATTTCACAATTAGCTGGAAGTGAAATTAAATGGAGGCTCAACATAGCATTTAATATAGCACTATATTATCCAGGAGTGCCCTCCTCCATGCTCACGATCCTGCTTTAATGTTTACTCACTAGTAAGTTGCATTCAGCAAAGGTCCTTTTAGAGTGATGTTTCTCCCAGGTAGGAGAGAAAGCTTAATTGCTTGAAGGGGAGGGGACATGGCACACACACACACACACACACGATTTGGAGACAGTGGGTAGAGAAGAAAGTACTGCAAACAGGGTACTTTTAATTAAAGGTACAGGAACACTTAAGAACATCAGTGCTGAAATGCTACAAATAGATCTGGAAATCCACAGAACAATTTGCAATTCAATGGACTGCAATGTTTTGATAATGGTGTCCTGATTCTCCATAGAAAGTAAACGAATTATGCAAAAGGTGCGAGTGTGGAAGCAACCTTTGACTCTGTCTCCTGCAGTTTTAGATGTTTAAGAAACATTTGGGTGAAAGGCAGAATCTCCAGGCTTGAAGCTGAGATAATGCAATTCTGAGTCAAAAGAAGCAGGAGCTCTTGATATTTCCTTGGAGATCTAGGTATTTGTCTTGTGTCAGTCAAACTGGCTTTATGGTGCTCTGTCAAAATTATCCCCTTGTGCAGTAATGAATGCAAAGGCTGCTGCCAGGCCAGCTACTTTGCTCATTTGTAGAATTTGGTGGCTAATCAAACATTATTTTTGTCCTGTTCCTTTTTTTATCAGTAAATGTCACAGCGGCTGGATCATGCTGTCCTTTCATATTGGACGTGCCATCCACTCGCAATCTAGAATGTTAATGCGAAGCTTTATTCCGTTATGTTGTTATAATGTCTGGGTGTGCTAATGTTGACACAATTTCCCCGAGTTGGTGAGGCTCATTTGGCAGCATCAAGAAACGGAGTCTTTAGTGTCAATGGCTCAGTCCTGCGGAATACTCCGCCCATGGAGATTCAGCAGGCACCTTCTGTTTCCGCCTTCAAACACCAGCTCAAAACTTTTCTATTCTGTCAGGCTAATGCAGGCAGTTAAGAATGCACCTTTCCATAACTGGTAGCTGATTTCTGATTTTAAAATTTTATATGCTTTTTATTGTATGGTTTTATATATGGTTGTTGTAAACCACTCTGCTTTATATTTATGTTGAATAGCAATATGTAAATATTTTTATAAGTAAATAAATACTTCAGGGACATAGGTTGCCAGATTCTAGTTTTTACACTCAATATCCTTTCTGGGCTTTGGTTCTTTTCTAGTACCTTCGAAGCTTGCATGGAAAGAGCTACTCCAGAATTGAGTGAGATTTAAGTAGCATCCTCTGTTCGGATTCTGCATGCGTTCATAGATAGCAGAGCCATTGTGTGGCAGAAGGAATGCTGTGCTGCCTTTTAGGCAGAGTCTGTGAGCAACGTGCAACCTTTTTCTGGTGTTGTCAACCGCCTGGAAGACTGTATTGTGTTCTACCAACGGCTTTGGTAAGGGAGAAAAGGCAATAAATTGAGTGGCAGATGACATGCTTCATATGCGGGGTGGGGTCACAGTTTCAGTCCCAGCTTCTTGGGTAGCAGCCCTGGGGACAATGTGTTCTTGGGATCCACCACCAGTCAGAGAAGACAAGAGAATGGTTAGACCAGGCTTCCTCAACCTTGGCCCTCCAGATGTTTTGAGACTACAATTCCCAGCATATCTGTTCTGGCCACTAGTCCTGCTAGCTAGGGATCATGAGAGTTGTAGGCAAAAACATCTGGAGGGCTGAGGTTAAGGAAGCCTGGGTTAGACTCTGCATAAGAGTTACCAGTTAGATTACTGCAATGCATTATAGGTGGGGCTGCCCTTGAAGATGACTCAGAATCTGCAGCTGGTCCAGAATGAGGCAGCCAGAATTCTAACTGGCACAGTCAGTGGAACCACGTCGCATCTTTTCTAAAAGAGCTGCATTAGTTTCCTGTTTGCTTGCAAGCCCAATTCTAGGTGCTGCTACTTAACTTTAAAACCTTTTTGTTTGCTCAGAAATTTTAAGTGTTTGCTGCTCTGTTGTTTTTAATTATTTTGCAATGTGTTCTACTTCATTGTTTTGAGAGGTTTTGTATTGTGTTTTGTTTTAGTATGAGTCAAACTGTTTGTATACTAACCTGGTATCTGTAAGGATGAAGGGCACTTAGAAATATATTTTACCTAAGTTGTTTGTTAATAATAAGACAGATTCGTAAACCTGAGCAAAAATGCTCACTAAATATTTTTGCTAAGGCAAATCCCACCTCCCAGGGGTTAAATTGCTCCTCTCCATCTCTCTTCATTCCTTCCACCTTTCCTCAGATTCTGAGCAGTTAGTTTTCATACAGGCAAGAATGAAACAGGTGCAGGGCTCCCCAAAAGCTGCTTCTGCTTCTGCAAGGGACTCTTACTCGGGAGGAGTGAAGTTTAAACAAACTTTAAAGAAAGAGCACCGTTGATGGGGCTGTGACTCATCTCACTAAAAGAAAGATTTGTAAAATAGCAGAAACAAGAAATGCTTTGGTGCTAAAATATAGGGATGAAGTGCCAGAAATTGGTGATTTTTTTAAAAGCCTAAGTAATTGGTCAAATCCATCCCTTGTTCCCTACTTGTCAGAATTTTGGAACAGGGGACCACCTTCTTTAAAAAGAGGTGTCTGTTGCCCTGTAAAGCATCATACACACTGATCTGGTGCTAAATAAATAAATGAATGTTTATTTCTCCATCTGTGGCCAGTTGCTTCAGATTATCATCATCATCATCATCATCATCATTATTAATACCCCGACCAAAACCGGGCTCAGAGCGGCTAACATAAAACGGATAACACATTAACATAAAATCAGGCAATCAATTAAAATACATCCTAAAATCAGATCAGGATCAGAATAAAATCCAATCAGATGGAAACCTGCAGATTAGGGTTGGGCACCTTAAATGCTCACCAGGCCCAACTGTTTGTCCTGAACTTATATGAGCCTGCGAGAAAAATTGGAAGGCCACTTTCATGCAAGTTCTTGTGAAAGGGGAGAGGGAGTCAGACCAAACCCTGACCAAAGGCCTGGCGGAACAGCTCCATCTTGCAGGCCCTTCGGAAGATCCCGCAGGGCCCTGGTCTCTTGCAACAGAGCGCTTCACCAGGCCGGGGCCACGGCCGAAAAGGCCATGGCCCTGGTGGAGGCCAGTCTCTTCTCCTTGAGGCTCGGGATCTCCAAGATGTTATTATTTGTGGACCTTAAGGTCCTCCGTGGGGCGTACCAGGAGAGGTGGTCCTGTAGGTACGGGGGTCCTAGGCCATATAGGGCTTTAAAGGTACTGGAAGATACTGGAAGAATAGAAGCTCAAACTGGCACCATGAGCCGGGCAGTTTTTTGCAGTGACCCATAGATGTCGCTGAGGAAGCTTGTCCCTAACATTGTGGGAGAGAGCACCTTTATCCTTATCCTTGCAGCCTCCCCTTGCTTCATCGCTCCCGGTTTGCCCTCCTTTTTGCCTGGCTAACTTGCCTGGCCACCAGTTGAAGCACAGGCTTCTAAAACGGAACTTCCTCATATGTAAATAAACATGTACAGACAGAACATGATGGTGGTTAATGCTGAAGTTTTTAATTGCTGTTGGAAATACGGGTGTTTTTTTTGTTTGTTTTAATCTTGCTATCATCTCAAGCAACAGTATTTTATTAGTCACTTCTGCTCATTTTTTGTTTCAGGCTGATGCTTTTAATGTCATCACTTAGAATGGTGATCATTTCTGATATGTTGAGTCAGATACAGGAATCATCCAGAGAGCAGTCACCTTCTGGGGAGAGGATAGGAGAGCCGGCAAGACAGGGTGTTTTAGCAGGAAACATTTGAGTTGACATACCATGTTGTTAGTAATTAATCCTGAGCATTTCAGGGCTGAGAAATGCATGTGGAGAGGTCCAGCTGGATGGTGGTTCCTTTCAAATCTTGTGGAGGCAGAAGGCTTCCTTCGGTTTGTTTGGAGGGGCCCTAGTTTTTTTTGTAAGTGTGGAATTCATTGGAAATATATCAGATGTACCTACCTGTACATTCAGATCAACACCTTAGGACTTGTTTCATGTTTCCATGCCTTAATAAGTGAAGAAAGGAGGCATTACGGACAGGGCCTTTTTGTCTGCGGCACCCCCCCCCCCTCCTGAAGGAGACCCATCCAGCTCAGCCACTGCTCAGCAATGAGCGAAAACGTGGTAATTTCGGAATCTTTCAGTTTCTCTGCTGGTGAATTCAAGTCAGAGTCTTGCTTTGGGGATAACATTTTTTCTTCTTAATGCTATTCATTTTTTCTTCTTGTTGTACTCAGCCTTTATATTATTCTTTATTGTTTTTAATATTCTTTGTCAGCCACCTTGGGACCCTAAGTGTGGGAAACTAAATATCACAAATCCATGCATGACTACATTTGTGGGTGGATAAGAGAACTCTGAGCCCTTTATGCTTTTGGTCCCATTTATAATCTTTATGTTGCTTTTGTAATTTAATGACTGCTGAACTGTTACGCAACTATCCTAGCATTCTGTTTTCAGTAATAGTTAGCTGGATGCCACATAAATAAGATGCTGAAGGAGCTACTCATCCCTTGTACATCCCCCAGCCTCTGGTAATTAGGCACACTCTGCTTCTAAACCAGGCATCCCCAAACTTCGGCCCTCCAGATGTTTTGGACTACAATTCCCATCTTCCCCGACCACTGGTCCTGTTAGCTAGGGATCATGGGAGTTGTAGGCCAAAACATCTGGAGGGCTGAAGTTTGGGGATGCCTGTTCTAACCTCTGAGACTTCATGTAGTAACTAGGAGTCATAGCCATTGGCATAACTATTTACATGAATTTGTAGGATAATCCCCTTTTAAGGCATTTCCCATTTCACACCCTAAGAATGGGAAGCCTCCGCACATATGGGGCTCAGCACTTGCATTGGAGCAGTTTATTGGACTGCTTGGTTCAGACTTCCATCTTCCCACATCTGTTGTTTGCCCTTGAGCATCAGCTGTGGTCTTCTTGATCTAGGGCTAGTTTTGGAACCAGGTACTCACAGCATTTCAAGAACATCTGTGCAGAGCACAGCTCATGGTAAGGGTTGCTTTAGCAGTGGAGGGCAGGGGGCAGGGGCTCCACTTGGATGTGAACATTTAAGAGGCACTCATGGGAGCTTCTGAAGAACCAGTTGCTGCACAGAGTGGTGAGAGCTGGTTGCTGTTCATAGGTAGCAGCCATAGGACCATATATGCCTTTGGGACCCATTTTATCTTGTGCTGGTGGCTGTCAACATGCAGGCATCACCTGTGCTTCACAAAAATCTGGCCAAGGGGAAACATTTTTCCTCTCTGGTGGCCAATAGCAAAACTTCTATTAGTTTGAGTGAAGCCCAATGACAGTTTTTATCTTTCTGTACCTTATTTTGCTATCAGCATGTAATGGTGAAGTTTCTTTTCTTTTCTCCTGCTTAGATAATGTCTTTAAAGGAAGGCTCCAGTCTTGGATTGTAAGTTGGCGTCATTTCTACAGGCAGCTTTCTGTGTAAACTTTATTGTCAAAGGAGGAGGCAGAAGCTTATCTCAGTTTTAGCACTGAGGAAAATCACTTATCTTAGAACTTGGTGCTCAGATGGGAGATAAAAGATCTTGGTACCTGATATCCTGTGATGTCAGGTGACTGACAGGTGGGTGTCCTTTGACCAAAATGGCCTGTGGGCCAAAAGTTCCCCACCCTTTTAAACTGTAAAGCAAGGGTGGAGAACCTTAGGCTGGAGACCCAAATGTGGCCCCCCAAGCCTCCCTCTTTGGCCCTCAAGACTCTCCCCAAGCCACACACCCTCTTTGAATGCATCATTGAACATTTTTGCCTGACTGGAATGCATCCTTGAACTCCTTGTGCTGCTTGTTTCCTGGATGGAGGATAGAGAGAAGTGTGTGAGTGTTTGCAGAAAGTAGCCTACTGTACAAAGATAAAATCCAAACTCTTTGCTCTGTCCACTTTCACTTCTGCCCCTGGCCACCACTATTAGTGGCCCCCAGACTGAATAAAGGGTTCCTGCCCTTTCTGTAGAGCATTGCAAATAAAAAAGGCATGAGGTAGATTCTGGATCTTCAGTTGCTGGCGAGGGGAGCTGGTGGCTGGAGACATTTTGTTTTTGTTTTTTTTTATAAATACTTTTTATTAAATTTTCCAATTAAAAAAAAACAATTCAAACAATTCAAATGGAGACATTTTGGTAGCTGAAGTCGAAAATCTAAATGACACCCCCTTCCTGATGGTAGTTAAACATAGTAGTAACTATAAACAGGCATTTTGCTGCCTTTTAACGCTGCTCCAAGATCTATGGTCCAAGTAAGCTGCTCCACCATGTTGGATGGTAGGACCAACCACTGCCTGGTGATAGATACCAGCTTCAGAATGTCCGTGTTATGTATACCCTTAATCCATAACATGTGAAATGCCCTTTGGATGGCACATCTGTTTGGGGTGCATTGCGTGGATCTGATCGATGTGCTTTTTGGTGCAAGGCATGCTTCATCTGCACTGGGTCGCTGTTTGTGTTCCAAAGTTGGGGTCTCTCACTTGGTGTCCTGTCTCCTTTTGCATGAATTTCTTCCTGAGCGTCAGCTGAGAACTTGCAGTTAGGTACTTGCACATTCAGCCTGAGCTTCCTGGAGCCTGTTTGCATGTGTGGCATGGCTCAACCTGCCATTGAAGCACAGGTATGTGCAGGCAGGCTTTAAGAAAACATTTGGAAATTGGTGAATCAACATCTTCACGGCTCCACTAATGTGGGAAACTTCCATGTGAATGCTCCTTGATGGAAGCTTTATTCTTTGGTTCTGGGTCGGTGCTTCTTCTCATCCTTGAAAGAGATTCTGCTGACTGTACACCCCACATATTGTCTGGCAGCAGTGCCAGTAGCTCCATCTGTCAGCCTCTCCATCAAGCTTAGCCTGGGGGATGAGAAGAGCAACTGTGCTTAGAGGATTGTGGGAAGTTGTTTTTGATTCTAATCCGGAGCCAGCTGTTAGCATTTGGGCCACAATAAGGTAGTGCCTTGGGAACTGCCAGTCAAGGTTCATCGTCCAGTTCCGTGGAAGGAAGCCTGCATTGCACAGTTGCTGGAATGGGTTGCGTGAAACAGGTGAGAAGAAAACACAAGCAGAATTTGGCATGGTAACCCGTCCAGTAACAGATGGGTCTCTGAAATCTTGCCCTTTCCTGACGACGCCCCCAGGCAGCGGAGTGTGCTTGTTTTCCTTGGCTGTTATTGATGTGGCTGGCTTGACGTGGACTGTTGACCGTTTCCTCTTAATGGGAGGTCAAAAACAGAAAATTCCACTTACAAAACCAAGTCAGGGCCCAGCCCTTTCTGGCTCAGTGGAGTGGTTTACTTAATGATTCATGCGTTTCCTTGCTGCGCCAACAGGTGGTTTCAGTATTTTGGAATTGCAAAAGTAGAAGAAGAGACACTTGAAGTTCCAATAGGGTTTTTGAAAGAGGATAGATATAGATATAGATATAAATGAGTCCTTTTGGATGGCTCTTAATCATCTCTAATTGAGGACGGTTTATGTTTTCTTAGAGGGGAGGCATCTGATTGACAGAAACCAGAACAATAAATAAAAGCTGCCCAGGAAATATTTGTTTTAGTATCTAATGCTTGCTTTAGCAGCAGCTCCCTAATCTGCCTTCTAATTACCTGTGGATTTGCTTCTGGAACTAACCCAGGATGTATCCCTCAGGCTATAGGTTTGGAGGTAAGCTTCAGTTTCAAGAATCACAGGAGTTGGCAAAGGGTTATATGGGTCAGTTCTGGAGTCCAAGCGGAATAGAATGTGCACAATCCCACTTCTTAGGAATCCGTCTTCTGGTAACTGAGAAGAGGGCAGAGGATGTGGAGCAAAGGCAGTGAGTACAGGGATTGTCCGTGTGCACAACTGTAGATCACCGCTCTCTCCACCGCCGCATGGAGCAAGTATCACCTTTAGAGCTGGGAGACGTATTTGGAGCTCTAGGGGTCGAAACATTTTTCCAACTACACCATCAAAGCTATTTTTAGGATAGTTTAAATTGTTTTTGGCTTGTCAGCCTTGGCAAGGTCCATTGCAAAATAAACTGGATTTACAATTAAAAAGAAGCCCTGAACATATTACATCTCAAGTCTAGATGGAGCCAAATATTTCAGCTAAGCCTGCAGTTCTGTCTTTTGCTTTATTGGACATACAGATGATTTTGCCAAGGTCACCATCTTCTTTCTTATCTTCTCCCTGAATGGGATTTGAGTGGGTGGGAGGGTATATATGTAGTTTGTGGCCCTGATCCTGGAAAACATTCCCTTTGAACAAAGGGCCTAGCTTTCATTAACAGCATTTCAAGTATTTTGTGAATGGTTTCCTGGCTAGTGTGAGCAGGCCAAGAGTTTTCATATTGGCATAATAATTTCTGGTGTGAATTTTTTTTTTTAAGCAGAGCCAAAGCTGGCTATAAATAAAGAGTGGTTTAAGCAAATTGGAGAGCCCTGGAGGAAATGGTTGAAAAACAAGCTAAAATCAAGCCTGTAATGAATGCATAGCTCTTGTACCCAGAGCAGATGAGTTTTGCAGTCCTTGGCTTTGAAAGGGCCAAGTCTGTCCCCCCTCCTCCCCATTACATTTGTTTTGGCATCATTTTAGACTCCAAGTACGCCACAGAAGAGAAATAAAATTATATCAGTGGTCATCGGCTCAGCTGCTGGTTCTTGAACAGCAGTATTCTCATTTTTATGGTTATTCTCTCTCTTTTAAATCAGGACAGGTGACCAAGGTTTCCAAAGCTGGCACAGGTGGGAATTATCTGTTGGGGGTGATAATACTTCTAAAAAGATTTCTGGCTTTGAACAAACACCTTCATCTTCATAAAGTGATTTGTACGTTAGCACACCTCATGCAAAGAATCATTTCAAACCGACTATATGACAACATTTGGCCCAGTCCTTTTCAGACTGACAGGTTCATCTTGGGGCAAGCGGCTCTGTTAACTTTTAGTAACAAGCAGAAACCACTTGCCTCCTTCCAATGATATCATTGGGACTGACTTCCAAGTTAAACACTTCTAGGATTAGAGATTTGTGCATGTTTACCCAAAAGTAAACCCCATTGTGTTCCATGAGGTTTACTCCTTAGGACTGCAGTACTCAGCCTCACAAGTGTCCAAGGTGTCTGCTTCATCTTCCTCTGAAAATTAAAAGCAATGGAGAAATGTTAATGAGGAGATGGCATCCCAAGGGTGCCACACTTTTATTCCTTGAAGGAACTGACCTTTAAAAACTTCGTTTAAGGACAGCTGTAACTAGGGACCTAGGGCGGAACACAGGGTGGAATTTTGACCTAAAAAAGCTTCATTAGGGGCTATTAGTGAATGTACTTTGCTAAGGTTCTAGCTTGCTATTTGAGTTCCTTTTCCATCTCTCTTTGCCTAGCTCACTTGCTGGTGATCTAAGACCGTTTGATCTCTACAGCACTTCTTCCTTTGCTTGTTCTTGTGCCTCTTTCCTGCAGGTTCCACACAGAGATCTGGATTAAATGCTTTTGTTTGATTTGCTGAGGAGCGGAGTGGGGAGGTTGATGGCTCTTGATGCTCCTCTCTCCTTCAAACATCAGAGGAGCTTTGCTGGATCAGAGCAAAGGTCCACCTAACCCAGCATCCTATTTCCCATAGCAGCTAACCAGATATATTTAGACAACGGCGTTTCCATACTGCCTTTCATTCTATTTGGGATTTCAGTGCGGTGTACAATCATTTGTGCCACAATACAATAATACAGTAATAATTAAAAGCATTAAAAGAGCTTTTAAGGGGAAGGCATTCCATAAGTAGGCACCATGGCTAAGAAACTGTTTTGCTGCCCAAAGTCATTGTGCTGGTGCAGGGTTTCCCAGACTTGTCTCTCCAGCTGTTTTTGGACTACAATTCCCAACATCCCCACCACTGGTACTGCTAGCTAGGGATGATGGAAATTGTAGTCTAAAAACAGATGATGACCCAAGTTTGAGAAACCCTGTGCTAGTGGAAGCAGTGCATTGGGTATTGCCCAGTGACGTGTGATGGGGATTTTTCCAGTGCTTATTTCTCCAAGGAAAATGTTCTGTTTGATAAGTTCATTGATGACAGTGAATCAGAAGGGCCATGGCCCCGTGTGCAGAGTTTTGAGGGGGCACGAAGCAGGTGTCTGCTGCTCAGCCTGGCACGCCTCTCCTGGTGTTGGTTCCTCCCAACCAATGCCAGGAGGAGAGCACTGGGCCATGCCATGTTGCGGGTACCAGCGTGCGGGTGCCTGCTTTGTGCCCACCAAGTTCTTTGTTGGCTGGCCAGGCTCCCCACTGTGTGGGCAGGAGGCACAGTGCGTGATTGTTGTTTTCTTCCCGCACCAGCATCACCCTCCCCGGATCCCAGCTTTGCAAGGCTGCTCGGGAAGGGCAGTGTGGGGATGCAGCAGCAGCTGTGTGCCCTTCTATTCCAGCAGCAGGGGGGTGGGGCTGGTTTATTCAGTTTTGTTTAAAATAAACATGTTAAATTAAGTTGCTCTATAGGGCAGGAAGGGGGAGCCTGTCTCCCACCAGATGTTCCTGGACCAACTGACCACTAGCCAGCCTGACAGGGACTGATGGGAGGTGGGAGTCCAACAGCATTTGAAGACCAGAGATTCCCCGCCCCTGTTCTGGGACTTTTCTGAAGTTCCCAGTGCAAACTGAAAATCTTCTAATTTGCATAGGATTCAAAATTGTCCAGAACACAGTCACCCCAGGTGAAAAACCTGAATGGGTGCATTCCATCCTGCAGCACCTTCGCTAAGCGCTACCTTTATTCAGCAATGGAGGAGAAAGGCTTCCTCCCTCTTGTTTCCCCAAGCAGCCCCCCCCCAAAGAAAACTTATTCAGGGGGCTTCTCTAAAACTCCAAAGCAGATGGTGGCACAAGGGAAGAGGAGAGCATAGCGAAGACGGACCACCTGCTTGTCTGGCTAGCCTTAGTGCATCTATGTGTCACAACACGGTTGGGACAACCACTTTTCAGAAAGTCCTGCTAAAGGTTAGCAAAGCTGAGAAGCCATAATATTATGTGTCAAGCTTTTTGCATAAAAGCTGGTTGAAGGTTGGGCTATGGTGTCACGTGGTTGTTGAAAGAGAAGCTACTCGAAAGCATCTGCCTCACATCTCCTCTGCTGGATCACCTGAGCCTGAATCTGCTCTGGACGGACCACGCAATATCTTGATTTTACCCATTTTATTCTGCTCTGTCCCTGAGCCTTGTTCCTTGTTTGCTCCTCAGGTGTGAACTGACTCAACATGAGTGGCCTCGGGAACAGTTCAGCAGACCCGGCAAACCCAGATTCCCAGAAGAGGAAGGGGTCGCCGTGTAACACCCTAGCCCAGAGGTGAGTAAGGACTTTGAAGATTTGTTCCGTCCAGGGGTGGGGAGCTTCCTCTGTCGTTCTAACACTCTCATTCTGCACAAGCAGATGGGAGCAGATTTCATCAACTCAAATAGTTCACACTTCCCACCAGGGCTCGGGGGTTTGAGAGTAGCTACTGTGGAAGATGGAGCTCCACTTCCCATCTGCTCCTTTTCACTCCTTGGGAGCAACTGTTGGCTTGTTGCTGAATATGTTTTAACTTGCTGATTAATTCAGGCTTTTAGTTCAGTCCACGTGCTACAGTTGTTTCGATTGCAAAGCGAGAGAGAAACAATGTCCAATCCTTAAGTCCCACTGGTAATTAAAACTTGGAGGAGAAATATTGACCACCCGCCAGACTATGGAGTAATAATGTTCTCTTTTTCATCCAGAGATGGCAATCTTTCTTCTGCCATGAACAGGTAAAGGAAACCTCTTACTGCTAAGTTCTCGCCCAAGGGCCAGGTTTTAACTACGACTGCCACATTTAGTTAGTTCATCCATTAGTTAGTTCATCCAATCAGAATGTAATTATTTGTTCAATCAACTATCCCCTTCCCATTAACTGACCAGCAAATTTTGTTAAATACAAGAACTTAGTGCCAACCACCTGTGGTATCTCAAAAGCAGAGGTGCTTCCAAAATTCTCCCCCTCTGAATTTCCCAGCTGAATCTTGGACTTTAGCTTAATAGCTTCCCTTCCAGATTAGCACTGATTTGTCCAGAATCCAGATGCCTCTGGGGTTGGATTTACAGGATTTGCACAGAGCAAACAGACCCGGTTGTTTTCATCCTTTACTCCTGTCCTTTCCATCCCCCTGGTTTGTCATTAAGCGCAGAAGCTGGCTGTCACGATTAATGTCTTCCTTCTTCAGCTTTGTAAGGGCATTGCATGCTCATGTAGGCCACATCTTTTTCTAACTTGGCCACCCCAAAGCTGTACTATAGGGTAGAAATGGGGTGGCCTTGCTCTGGTGGGAGGGATCCCACTCCAGTGGTCAAGCAAAATTTAGACAGAGACCCTTGTAGCATTGAGCAACTTTCTGGAGCTTAGAGATGTGAAGGCCCGGAAAAAACCCCAGAAAAATTTGGGAAAAAACCTGTTTGTTCCCCGAAGCGTTTTTTGTTTTCCCCGTAAAATTGGAAAAAAATAGGCTAGGGAAGGAAATATGATAATATTTTTCTTTTATAAATGAATTGTATGATTAGCATTAGGTAAATGAATGTTATGAAGTAGATTGTAAGGCTTATAGAAATAACAAATGTCAAGAAATTATAAGGGAAGATGGAATGTTATATGGGAGTGGTGGAGCCAGCCCGCTGCTCCCCGTTTGTCTCGCCCCCCCTGGGATCCCATGGTGGCAGGGGGGATTGCTGGGGGGGTGGGATGGGGAGGGGGGTGAGATTTCACTGGAAAAAGGGCCGCCTTTACCTGTCTGCTACACCTCGGGACTTCTGGTGGCAGTGGGAGTCGCGGGGAGGTGGGGGATGGGAGGGGTGGACAGAGGAAGAAATAGAGGAATATAACTGAAAAAGAGGATGACATTGAAATGTGATTTTATCTTTGTGATATTGGGGTTGAGAATATGATAGATGAAATATTGCTAAAGATGGGGGGGGGATGAGAATCAGTGGGGGGGGGGAGTCCAGACGATAATGTTTAGTAAAGAGGATAAGATATATATAATTGTGGGGTGGGTGTTTTTGTTTATTGTTTCTTATTTCTGTGTTGTTGTTATTGTTGGTTGTTGTGATATTTGTTATTATATAAAATGAATAAAAATTAATTTAAAAAGAAAAAGAAATATTGGAAAAATTGGAAAAATAAAAAATAGATTATGCAATGTTTTATTTTAACATGATGAATAAAATATTTTAAGATAAGGGGTTCAAATATTTTATAAATCATTTTTTGAAAATATGTATGGTATCAGATTATTCTAGTTTCTGTGAGGACAAGCAAGTCCTAGGTTACAAACTGAACTCTCCAATGCAAGAACAAGATACATTTCTTCCTTTAGGAGGTGCTGTTGTCACCAGAAAGGAAAAAGGTTTCAGTTTTGTTTTTGCATACATGTGGTATGCATTGGTTCTGTTCCTCTTCACTAGGCCTCAAAGCACTGGAAGAAAATATAGAGCAACAAAAAGGGCCTTAAAGTATATGTGTTGTTGTGGTAATCAGAGAAGTGTTATGAAATAATAATAAAAGAAATGAAAATGAGGTGGAGTAAGCATGTTGCATAGCAAACAGTGATGAATGACAAGTTAAATTTCAGTTCCTGTTTGGATACACTATATTTTTAATATGCTAGTTGTGATAATTTTATGCCCATTAAAATTATCCATGGTTATATTTTATGTTTCTAAAGTAACAGAATGACTTTCAATCTGGAAAAGAAAAAAGGAAGTGCTAATGTAGCATATTTTTTTTCAATTTCCCCGAAAATTTCCATTTTCCGAGCTTCAAAATTTCCGGAGATTTTACATCTCTACTGGGGCTCCCAGACATGGGTGTGGGCCTTGCAACTCTTTGAAAATGTGGGTGGTAGGCAGGCATGAACCATGCATGATTCGCTCTGCCTTGTCACCTCCCCGGAGGAATGTCTTGAACATTTTCACCTCATTTTGGCAATAGGGTCCCTCCACACGGCAGTTCAATGGGTACTTGGTGCTACTTGCAGCTGCATGCTTTCCCTAGAGTCCACATGGCATCCTCCTCAACCATTTTTGCCATTGAATCTGGATTTCCTGGTTCACAGATAATCTGAAAAGGGGTGGGGGTGGGGATCCAACATGAAATCACACAATAAAGTGTATTGTGAATCTTTTTGTGGACACCTCTTTACATGGCTGGGGAGACCCAGCCAGATGGGCAGGGTATAAATAATAAAATTACTATCAATTAATGATTACTTGTAGCACATAGCTCCTTTGTGCAAAACTGGTCATGTGCAAAGCAAACTTATGTCAAATATACTTTCTGAACCAATGTGAGAACCAAAGCACTGCTATCCTTCAAAAGTCTCCGAATCAATACTTCTCTGAATTTTGCAAGGAAATTTTGTAGAGAAATGCACATACTAGTGCAAAGTGTGCCTATAAATGCATATATTAGTAAAAAAAAAATGTATAAAAATCATTCTTTTAGGGAAAACGTCACCGAAATGTATATATTAGGCAACATTACATAAGAAAAAGTGTATTTCAGATAAATTTGCTTTAATATGCTGCTGAATTTTCATGACGTCTTGAGGGGGGGAATTGAAAGTTGGAAAAAAATTGAACATTGAAAGCTGATGTGAGAAACTAGAAGAATGAGAAGCAGAGAAACTAAAATTGACATATTCTCTGGGAGAGCTGTCAGGGAGGGCCTGCTGCTGAGGCATAAAATGGAGTGAAATCTGAAAATTCAGATCCTCCCTTTTCTAGCAGAGGAGTTCAGTTTTTTAGCTCCCTCACCCAGTCCAGGTAGGCATCCCTAGCATTAGCATAATGGAATGGAAGAACTCTGTCCATCCTTCGTTATGTCTCTCCTTTTCTTTTAAGATGGTTCCTGCTGTTTCATTTGCTTGCATCAACTAAAATAGACTACTTTATTTTTCATTTAACTATTATTTTATTCACTTGCACACCCATGCCAATTTAACTGATTGATTAAGCACTTCATCAATTAGCTTGTATGATTAATCGACTTGAGATATTTTTTCATTGGCTGTCACCCCTCGTTCTAGCTTTGGGTCTTGCTAATTTGCAGCTTTCTTTTGCATTAACGTCTAGAGAGTTTTAACTGTTGCAGGGGATGGTACTTTGGTATGGTAGGAAGACTTTCTCATTGAAATCATATCCTTATGATGCTTTTCTCTAGGGGAAATTGCCCTTATTCTTCTCTTTCCTATACCTTACATGTTGCCATAGCAACAGAGGCATTGAGTTACATTCTTTAATCTTTAAATAAATTCATGCACAAGTTACTTTACTGATCCCCCCTCTTAATTTGACCTCAACTAAAATGCTCATGCTACTATTTACTTAATATTTCAATAATCAGAGCAAACCCATCATCCAGCAGATCTTGCAGATGTTACAGTACCCCCTCCTTAACATGACAGGAGTGTGTCAGCAGTAAATCATACTGTGCAAGTTGGTATTAACTCTTTATTAGCAAACAATGCAATTTGCACAAGAGTGTCAGGCGTAATGAGCACATCAACTCATCTCTGGTAGGTCTTGCCCCATGGATCACTTGTCGAGACTGAAAGTCCCCACCTCCCCACAGCTGCCTAAGTCCCGTGCTCTCCAGGGTTTTTCCTAAGCAATCTGAGACTGCGCCTAAGTGTCAGCAATCTCTCCTCCACCCTTTTCATGCCTCTTCTGCTTCTGGGAGACCAGGGGAAGGGGAGCTCATCACAGCAGAAGGGGGAGACACCCATGACTCGTCACCAGCCTGACTCATCTCTGCCTCTTGGCCTCCGTCCTCTCCTGCTTCAGCTCCTGTTCTTCTCTCTGCCACAGACTCGCCATACTCACAAAGCCCTGTTATGTCTTCAGCGTCCGACACCTCCTCCCCCCAGTCTCCTCCTTCTTCTCCCTCTGACCACTCATCGTTGTCCCACAAGCCATGCCCTGGTCTCCGAGCCTTCATCCCTTGATGGTTCCCCAGCTGGTTCCTCCCACCATTCCTCTTCATTCAACCAGTCCATGACAGCCCTTATCTAACAGAATATATATTTTTTTTGGGGGGGGGGAGTTTCCTGCAAAAGATAGCTTTGCTCCTGTTCAAGCTTTTAAAAAATGTCGATAGGTCTAGATACAGCTTCTAACCCTTCAGTATAATCTCCAAAGAACAACATGAAAAAGATGGAAATGGTTATTGAAATGGCAGGACTGAGCGGGAGCTGGGAGGGTAACCTGGTAGCTGCTGGGGCTGCATTTTGGGGAAGGGATGGGGGCTTTGTTCCCCGTGTTGATGAAGCCCTGCTAACAGAAGGCGGTGCTGGGTGGGAGGGAAAGGTTGTGCCTCCCCCAGCAACGAAGATCCTGTAGTTGCAGTGCTGTGAAAATGCAGGATCTCCCCACCCCCTCAGCAACAGAATTGCAACCTTGGGGAAAGGCATCCAAATCCCACTCAGCAATGAACCGTGCTATCATTGCATTAAAAAAAGAAAAAGAAAAAAAGCCCGCAGAATTGCTCTTAGATGCTCCAAAGTATAAAAACGAGTAACTGCAGCCAAGTAAAGGCGACTCACTCTTCATCTATATAGTTCCATGGTGTGTTGGAAGCTTCTTAGATTTGCTTATAAAGCGATTGCTTTAGCAGCTTTTGCAAACAGATTGATTGCCCTTCTTTCTTTCTTTTCTTTTCTAAAAAAAAATCTCTTCTGCCTTTTAGCTTATTAACTTGCTTTCTTGGCGCACTGCCATCACAATTTATTCCTGTTGGCAATTTACCAGTTTCTTTTTGCCTTTAGTGGCCTCCTTATAACTTGAGCGGTTGAGTGGCTGTTCTGTGTTCATAGCCATATAGCCTGCTGAGGCAGAGAGTGTGTGTAGAAGAGAAGTATGAGCCTAAACCAATGAGAAAGAGAGGGGGGCTCACATATTTCTGTGCAAAAGCAGCAAAAGTGCATTGCAACTCGAGAGCTAGCATAGGAATAGTAAATGCACTCTTAAGCACAAAAATGTAGACTGTGATGATAAACCTAGTGCAATACTTGCTAAGAAAATGCACATCTGTGGATCAAAAATCTCATATGCTAATAAAACTTGACAATAAAAAGTCTGCATCCTCTTGACTAGCCTTACATTGTACACACTGACCATAGGAATCTGCCTTATACCCAGTCAAACCATCGGTCCATCTAGCTCAGCTGGCAGCAGCTCTTGAGGATTTCAGGTGGAAGAGTCTCTTCCAACCTGACCTGAAGATGCCAGGGACTAAACCTGAGACTTTCTGGGCAGATGCTCCACCACTGAGCTCCGGGAGCCCTTCCCGGGGGCAGCAATTGAATAATTGAATTGCTAACATGTAGATTCTTAGCAAGGGACGCGGGTGGCACTGTAGTCTAAACCACTGAGCCACTTGGGCTTGCTGATCAGAAGGTCGGCGGTTTGAATCCCCACAACAGGGTGAGCTCCCGTTGCTCAGTCCCAGCTCCTGTCAGCCTAGCAGTTCGAAAGCATGCCAGTGCAAGTAGATAAATAGGTACTGCTCCAGTGGGAAGGTAAACGGCATTTCCATGCGCTGCTCTGGTTTCAGTGTTCCGTTGCACCACAAGCGGCTCAGTCATGCTAGTGACATGACCCGGAAAAACTGTCTGTGGACAAACGCCGGCATCCTTGGCCTGTAAAGCGAGATGAGTACCGCAACCCCAGAGTCGTCTGCGACTGGACTTACCCATCAGTGGTCCTTTACCTTAGATCCTTTACCTTAGATCCTTAGCAAGTTGCCATGAGCCCTTTATCATTGCATTTTATTATTAGCTGATGCTATACACTACGTGACACTGGTCTGGTTTTGTTTTTACCAGCGTTTGAAATGGTTATAGTATGGATGGAGTTGGATCAGATAATCTTGAACTGATGGCTGGATGGAACCTCGCTAACACAGCCTGTGGCTTGTTGTTGGATTAGATTGCAGTCAGGGGCATACAGTATTCACAAAACACTCACAAGTATTCAAGAAACTCGCGTCCTTATTTTGGGCTGTCCTTAGTGTGAATTTTGGATTATTTTAAAGCTTGCATAGGCTTTGATTACTGAGGAATTTAGTAACTGAGTGTTGGTTTTCTCCAACAGCAATGAGAAACGGCGCAGGGAGCAAGAGAACAAATACTTGGAGGAGCTGGCAGAGCTACTCTCAGCCAATATCGGGGAGATCGACAGCCTAAGTGTCAAACCTGACAAATGCAAGATTCTGAAGAAAACGGTTGACCAGATTCAGCAGATGAAGAGGCTTGAACAAGGTAAATTGGCAAGGCCCTTTGGTCTTTTCCTGTTTGTTACTGGTGTGTTTGAAGGTGGCAAGTGGTTCCTAAACTTTTTCAAGCCACACACCCCTGGGTTCAGTAAACTCATCCACGGTGCCCCATGGCCAATAAAAAGAATTATCCAGAATAACAGTTTGCAAAGCCATTGAGGATGATATTAACACAATATACGGTAATTCAAAACAATTAATTGCACATTTATTCAAAATCCAGTTAAAACTAGCTTAATTATTTCAACAAAATGGAAGGACTTAATCTAATGATCCCAGCTTTTCAAAGTCTAATAGTCATTTACACCTCCAGCACCCCCTTGCCTCTTGGTGCCCCTAGGGTTAATGCACTCACTTTGTGAACCACTATTCTAAGGCAAGACTTTCATAAGGTGTGGCCTAGATCCTCCTTGGAGAGAACGGTGCAGGAACTGAGTAATAAAAATATATGATTAGAAAACATCCTTCCCCCCACAGCTGAGTCCCCTTTCTGAACACCTTCCCCACAGCAAAGATATGATAGCCATCTTCAAATATCTCAAGGGCTGTCACATGGAAGATGGAACAAGCTTGTATTCTCCTGCTCTGGGGGGCAGGACTCAAACCAATGGCTTCAAGTTACAAAAAAGGAGATTCCGACTAAACATCAGGAAGAACTTTCTGACAGTAAGAGCTGTTGGATAGTAGAGTGGACTCCCTTGGGAAGTGGTGGTTTCTCCTTCCTTGGGGGTTTTTAAGCAGAGGTTGGATGGCCGTCTCTCAGGGATGCTTTAGTTGAGATTCCTGCATTGCAGGGGGTTGGACTAGATGGCCCTTGGGGTCCCTTCCAACTCTCCAGTTCTATAATTCTTTGAAGGAGGCATTTGCCAGGGAGAGTCAGCGGCACAGAAACGGGTCAGCACAACACATACACACACAAGCACACTCTCTTAACTCATTCATTCTCCCCTACAGATGCCTCCCCTGCTCTCACTTGCAATTTCTGAAAATATGGGTTTTCAGACTGGCGTCAACTAGAGATCAGGCATTTAGGATGGAATTAAGAGAGTTCCTTCAGCACAAGCATTTCTGTTTGTCCGATGGAGCCATCTCCTACCCCTGTTCTCCTAATCACCCAGAGCAAATTTGGGGGATGTGTATGGGGGTACACAGAGACAAGGAGCAGCATAAGGCCCTGTTGCGCTTTGCATATCTCGAGGGAGGCGAGGCTGCTGCATTTTGGTCAGCAAATTTGCAGTCGCTTCGTACATTTCATGTTTTAGTGGCAACTTAAGTGTAGGTTTAAAGTGTAGTGTGTGTCTCCTACAGTTGTGCTCATTGCCGACAGCCACCCCTTGAGTCTATTGACAGAGGCAAATGAAGGTGTATTGAAATGGCCTTCTGTCTTTGCAAGGACTGCAGAGGTCAAGTCTCAGAACCACCTTTGCTTTCCTTCATAGAGTTTGTATCTAAATAATATTTACTTGTAGATTGTTAGGGAGATCTCCACCATCAAACCACGACTGAAGCCCCTTCCTTGCTTTATTTCATTTCAGCTTCATCCAAATACGGCTTAGTTAGTAAAAAGGGCCTGCCTGCAAGGTGGATTGATTTTAAATTAAGGCAATTAGAATTCAAATAATTTGGTTTAAATAACATTACTCATTTTGTAATTCATACATTTCCTGAACAAGATTGCATCCTAATCATCATCACCATCATCAGGTATATATATATATATATATATATATATTTGTAATGAGAGCTTATAGTAAGGTTTCCATAACAATCAAAAGTGGTTAGTTTGCAACTAAATGAAGTCTTTATACTACCTAGGCTGGGAGCAGCATCCAAATCTTCTGGCCATATAGTCCTCGGACCTTTTGCGTTTGACCATTGTCTGCTTAGAGACTGGAGTGGTAACTGGGAAATTAATAGATTTCCATTTAGCTGTAAGAAAACTTAAGTAAGACCTCTCGCTTAAAGACAACGACCATGATCCACAGCAAAATTCGGAGTGCTCGGTTGTGAGCAATTTCCCTTTCACTTCCTGGAATCACTTGCCCATGTCTTCCACATGAGGAACCCTTTGTCCTCTAAGGAGCTCATATGGTTCTCTCCATCCCCATTAATACCTTGCAATACCCCTGTGAAGTAGGTTTGACTGAGAGACAGTGATGGGCCCAATATCACTTGGTGAGCTTTATGACTCAGTGGGGCTTTGGGCCCTGGTTTCCCAGGTCTTAGCCCAACACTCTAACTACTACCCAACACTGGTTTTCAGTATGGAAAGTACATTTTCTCACTGCTTGGTGTGGTGGATAAAATATTTAAAATTTGCAACAATAATACAATACATGACCCTTTATTTTATAACACTTGTCCTAGAATTCAAATACTTCCTGCATTCCCCGCCCCCTTTTCCATAGAAGAAAACAAGAATAACAACTTAAATTTTGTACCCCATCCATCTAAGTGGGTTTCCCCAGCCACTCTGGGCAGTTTCCAACATTATATACAAACAACATCACACATTAAAAGTGGGCTTTCAGTTCAGTGGGTTTGAAAGAGGATCTTGAGCTGTTACATTCTGAAGGTATTTCATTTCTTCATTCATTCACTAGACTGGTCAACCGATTAATTTCATTTATATCCCGTCTTTCCTCCAGGGAGCTTAAGGCAGCATACATAGTTCTCTCCTTGCAAGAATTCTCACAACAACGCTTTGTGGTAGATTAGGCTGATTATCCCAAAGTCAACCCGTGAACTTCAAGGCAGAGTCTGGGGGTTCAAACACAGACCTCCCCGCCCCCAGACAGGCTCTCCTACATCTGTGTGGTATAGCGGCTTGAGGACACTTCAGTGTTTACATAATAATAACAATAACAACAATCATAATTTATTATTTGTACCCCGCCCATCTGGCTGGGTTTCCCCAGCCACTCTGGGCGGCTTGCAACAAAGATTAAAAATACATTAAAATGTCACACATTAAAAACTTCCCTGAACAGGGCTGCCTTCAGATGTCTTCTAAAAGTCTGGTAGTTATTTATCTCTTTGACATCTGATGGGAGGGCGTTCCACAGGGCAGGCGCCACTACCGAGAAGGCCCTCTGCCTGGTTCCCTGTAGCTTTGCTTCTCACTGTGAGGGAACCGCCAGAAGGCCCTCGGTGCTGGACCTCGGTGTCCGGTCAGAACGATGGGGGTGGAGACGCTCCTTCAGGTATACTGGACCGAGGCCGTTTAGGGTCTTAAAGGTCAGCACCAACACTTTGAATTGTGCTCGGAAACTTACTGGGAGCCAATGTAGGTCTTTCAGGACCAGTGTTATATGGTCTTTGCGGCCGCCCCCAGTCACCAATCTAGCTGCCACATTCTGGATTAGTTGTAGTTTCCGGGTCACCTTCAAAGGTAGCCCCACGTAGAGTGCATTGCAGTAGTCCAAGAGGGAGATAACTAGAGAATGCACCATGCAACTTGACCAGACAGGGCTCTAGCACTCTCCCGCCCTGGCCCTGCTCCCACAGTGGTGTCTACCTCCTTCCGAATATCAGCAACTTTATCTGCAAAAAAAACTTTGCAAAATCGTTGCAGGAGATCTTGGGGTCTTTACAAGGCCCTGATGGTAAAGGTGGTTCCGTTAAATTGCGAACCACCAGAAAGTGTCTCCTGCTACTATTTTCTGCAGATGCAATAGAGGCGGTGAAGAAAGTCCTCTTCGCCGTCACTATCACCGCTCGGTAGGCTCGACGTTGAGCTCTAACCCGTTGCTATGTTACATTCAGATTTCATTTTAAACCGAGTTACTGGTTTTCTTTCCAAAAAATGACATTGTAACTGACATTTAAAAATAAAACTCTGGTTTTAAATCTTTCGGAATCCAGGTGGTTTTTTTTAAATAAAAAGATTAATTGTAGAAAGAGCCAGGATGCATGGGAAAGCGCCCTGAGAATCCATCCACAGAGGTCTTCCCAGTGTTGCTCAGCCTCATTCTGCATTGCCCAGCTTCCGTTTTTGGGTGGGTAGGGGCAAGAGGCACTAGGAGAGAAGCCCTTTAACAGGGTCAGTGTGGGTGGAAATATCCAGGTGGAAATAATGCATATTTCTAAAAAAGAGAGAGAGAGAAAAGTTCCAAGAGTTTCTGTGATCTTTCATTGGCTCTGGGGAGAGAGCGGTGCCTCTCTCGTTCCTTGCCCTCCCACTGTGGCTGAATCGCAAATGGTTGGGAGCATGAGAAATGGGGCTCTGCCAGAAGCTCAAGGCCTGCCCTGCAGCAGTCCCTCCTTTGCTTGGAAGAAGGCGCTCCATATTTCTCCTCGAATGAAATGCTCGCCTTGTGGCACCAGCAGCTCTTTTCAAAAGACAAAGTGCAGGGCGTGTAACTTGTCAGCTTGCCTGGGAGCAAAGGCTGTGCTTAGCATCCCAAGATGCAAGGGGGTGGGGGAGAGGGCCTAAGGCTTTTGCAAAGGAGATTTGCCGTGTCCCATAATATGCATGTTCCGATCATAATGTTTTCATGGCCTTACTCCTGTCATTTGTGCTCCTTGGAGGTAAAATACGGCACTTGCAGGAGGCCTTGGCAACTGATCGTGCCTCTTTGTAGAAATGGGATCGTGCCTGCCTCGTTGCTGTTGTTGTTGTTTAATTAGATACTCACACTTATAGGGATTATTGTCAAAAGTAAAATGGATGGTTTCCACATTAGGAACCATGTTATTCCTGTCCCAAGTTAAATATAAATGTGTTGGGGACAAAGAGGTGTTGTTGGTACTTGCGAAAGTGTCTTGAGATTCTAGTCATCTGTATTCCTCACTTTCTTCCAGTGTGGAGAGTTGGCTTAATTTTTTAAAAAAACAAAACAAAACTGTGTGTGTCAAATTTTGTATGTTGGTACTGTATTGATGCAAAATGTTTTGAATCTAATTTTGAAACAGGGCCTAGCTCAAGTGTAGCACACATAGTTGGTGTGCAGAAGATGTTGAGTTTGTCTCTGACACGTCTAGTTGCAGGCTTGTTAAAGGCTCTTGGATAACATGACTGGTAAAGGTATCTGTATAAGACATGAGATCTGTTCAAGTAGGTGGTTATAACTCAGATGGACCAATGGTCTGATGCTCTAGTGGGCAGCCGTATATCATTGGATAAAAATGGTAATCTGATGTTAATGATATCAACCTCTGATGCTGTGTGGATATGAAAGCTTAGAAGTTTCACATCAGTTTGCCTTCCCCTGATGCCCTCCTTCTGTTTTGGGACTACAACTCCCATCAGCCACAGTGAGCATGGACATATTGATGGGAGTTGTAGTCCAAAATTATTCTTTAAATAATTTATTTCATATTGCACTAAGGAATCTTAAAGTGTATCGAACTGAAGTTGTCTCTGCCCTTGTAGCTTTCAGGTGTGCTTCCTCAGAACACTAACAGTGGCTGCTTAACGGGGCATTCTAGATATAACTGAAACAATCTCTTTTATCATTATTTTCCACAGCTTTTTAGCCAGGAACTACCCCAAATTTTCGGACAAGGAACTACATTTGATCCAGTTCCCTCTGCTCAAATTTTGATTTTGGCTTTGACAACTGAAAAATACTCCCACACATGCTAAACAGTTCCTAGAGAGAAATTTTCCCTGTGCCTTTTTGTGGGTGTCAGAAGCGCCAGTCTTTCTGGAAAAACACATCATTTGGGCTGTATATGGAGGAAACACAGCCATGGTCCCTTCTGTTGCTGCTCTCTGTTGCCTCAGGAGTGATAAGGTGGAACCCAGAGGTCAGGCAGAATTTAGACAGGGCAGGTAGTTTGGAAACTTCTGTTCAGTATTGAGGGGTGTCACATTTCATGCACATTACAGATGAAACCAGAAGGGAGTTTCTTATCAGGTAAGTGCTTGAGAGTCTCCCGCTTATTGCCTCTTCAGCAGTCATTAGTTTTCTTGGCAGGGCACAGCATGGCTGAACATTAACGAGAGCAAGAGCTACTACACTGAGTGGTTCCTTGAGCTTTGCTCTCCATTACCAGCTGGTCTCTTTTCTGCTGACCATGTTGTTTGTGGGGGTGGGAGGGTCGGAGGAAGGAAATTGCACCTATTCAGTTTCGCTCCATTTAACTCTGGGCTGTTGGGCACGAGACGATAGCAGAGTAGTATCTTAGGCAGGGATTGGGAGGCCGAATGCGGCCCACAACATCTTTAAATCTACCCTGTGGCCTCCCCTCTCCAGCTCTGCCTCTAACAGAGCAGTTAGGTTTGCAGCCGCAGGTCTCCTATTGGCACCAGTGAAGCTTCTTATTATTTGAAAGCTTACTAAGCTATACAGGAAGATCTTCTCCCTTAAGAGTGAGAAATGAATGAATAATCAATTGCGGGGGGAGTGGGAATGGGTGAATGGGATGCATGCATCTGAGTGTGAGACATGAAGAAGGTGTCTGTGGCCCCACTCACCTTTTGGGCTCCAGCCCTGTCCATTGCTGGCATGCATTCTCCAGCAGGTGTTAGCACCAATTTGTGCATTAGATTTCTGTTTTTGCTCAATGGTGATCTTCCACCCCTGGATACCCAGGGAAATGTGATGTGTGGATATGGTTCACACTGCAGCCCTCAGAGGTTAAGCAGATTATATACTTGAGGAAAGTACCACTATTAGGTCTGTTTATGTCCCGTCCCGTCCCCAGCTGTGCTCTCTGCTAAGCATAAGCCGCAGGAGTCTTTACTAAAAGACTGGGGAAGGGTGGGTCTTGTAGAGTTTTGGCTGGGGCGGAGAGACTGTTGGGAGAAAGGACAAGGAGAGAAGGTGGGGACTGAGCTCCATGTTCAGGTCCTGGAGGCAAGAAAAAGAGAAAGAGCATCGCCTTCAATCCCTGCTCCCCTCCTTGTGATTTCCAGAGGTGTTTGGCTGGCAGCTGTTGAAAACAGAATGCTGGACTAGGAAAACCCTTGGACTGATTCAGCAAGGAAGTTCCTACTGAGCTCTGGTCCTGATAGGGGCACAGGAGAATCAGAACCCAGTACTCACCTGCTGCCCTCTGCAAGATTAAGGCCTAGAGCTGTTTGTTCAAGTGGGGGCAGAAGGACATGGATATTTGGATGTAAGGTAAACGGTGGTGATTGTAGGAAGTTAAGGCACGCCATACAAGAGGGACTCACACAAGTTGATGAAAATTCTTCTCCCCACTCCCCAAACCACTGGGAAGCCTAGCCTAGCCTTCCTGATACCTGCATGCACCTTTACCTGGTGCCCTACTCCTTTCTAAGCCGTTGTCCACATTCAGTGAGGAATAGAATCTTGCAGTGTTGTTTGGAAGTCTCAGAATAATTCTGTATGTTGTTGTTGTTCTTGTTGTTTTTCAGTTCGTAACGAATATTCAGAGGCATAAAATGCACAGACCCAGGCAGAATTCAGAGCCTTAGACGAAGCAGTAGAACAGTTTTCATTGCAGAGATAGGATGTGGTGCAGTGAGTTGCCCGGCAGAGTTGCATGTGGGGGCAGCAGAAGCCTAATGAGCTGCAATGTTGTTTGCTCAGCTGCAGAAGAGTCAGATGCCACCAGTCACTCTGCAGTGAAACTTAGGGGCTACTTCTCCCCACTCTGCTTGTGGCCGGAGTTGGGATGCTTCAGGAACCCACCGGGAGTGATGAGTGGTGCAAAGGAAATGCCTTTCAGAGCTCTAGGACACAGGCCAACTGATGCAGAAGAGATGATGAAGCTGACTTCATCAGAGCTTGTAAATGCTTCCTTCCTCGAGCAGAAAGAGCTATAAACATGTGCAGCTACGTTACCTGTTAATTATTACTATGCTTTGTTTCCTCTCCTTTCCTGGGCTGTTTCTTTATGAAGGTCTACAGCAAGAATTCACCAGGGCAGAGATCCTGGTTCAGACTGTCCCTGTTCCCTGCATTGTTATGGCAATGTAGAACTGACCCACTTGCTTGCAGGCAGTTTTAAGGGAAGGTCTGGAAAGGTGTTTGCCCAGGAGTAAATATTACTGTCCTCTGACGAGTGTTCAGACGCATAGCGATGGTTTCCTTCCCCCTCCACACTTCTGCTACCATCTGTTTCAAAGAAAGATTTAGCTCTGCCAAGGCGCTGTGGCTTAGCTGTACCTATCCCTTCCCAGGGTTGAGCATAATCTGGAAAAGAAAAATAATTTTACACAATTTTAGCCGATTCGATTGATCGGCGCTGTGCTTACTTATTGGCGGTACTCTATATACGGTCTGAATTGTAGGCCCTCTGACATTCAAAACCAGAAGCCAGGGCTAACGAGATTCCTGGCTGCAAATAAGTTCAGGGAATAGCTAAGTAGGAAAAGAGAGGCTGGTTGCTGTGGAATTTCTAATGCAGCGGAGAGAGGGATTTTCAAATAAAGAGGCGGCAGACCAAAAAAAAAAATCCCCTTCAAATTCCGTAAGCAGAATTTTTTAATGGATGTTTCTCCGGCATCAAGAGCACTAATTGGAGCTCTCTGCAAACAGCAGAGTTGCAGAGCAGCAGGTGGAAGTTAGCAATGAATGGAAACAATCCACAGTTAAGTCTCCCCTCGCCAAGTGCTCCCCAGAGGCAGTTCCTCCTGCTGACAGATTTCAAAGCTTGCCCCTCGTGAAGAGGTGAGAGGGCAGCTCTTCCTCTTCCTCCCCAACCGGGAGCATCTCATTTGTTTCTCTCCCTTGGAATTAGAGGGAGGAGCCCAAGGGAGAACACAGGAGGCCTTCTGAATCCACTCCGCATGCCTATACATCAGCGGAGGCCTCCACCGCCGCCAGAGCTTTGCTGTTTGAAAGTATCAAGCAAATGCTTTTAGAGCGGCTTTCCCGGGGCTGGAGCCCTTCCAAGGCTAGTAATGTACAGTTGGCAGGACATGGAGTTTGCGGCGGTGGCAGCAGTCTGAGGTGCATCTGCCAAGACAGCCATAAACCAGGCAAAGGAAGGGGCCAGGCAGTTAATTTTTCAGCACTCCGCCATCCCACAAAAGTTGCATGGCGATTCTAAGCCAGTGAGGCTCTGTGAATGCTGCTTTTCAAGCACTCGGCGCCCCAGTTTGCCAGAGAGCAGAAGAAAAGCTCTCTTGATGAAGTCATAATTTTGCTGGGTTGGGGTTATTTTTGCAAGTGGACGAGGAAGGAGGTTTAAATGTCTGCACCTTGGAGAATGCAATGGTGCCTGCTGCTGATCCATCTTGCATAGTACCCCTCTGGTTATGCGAGTCCTTTGCTGGTAAAGGCCAAGGGCCACGAAGGCCAGCATTGAGCTAAAGCTTTTCCTGCAATAGCAGTTTACATGCAGCGTCAATCTACCAAATTGTTACGTGTCATCTCTGAGAAGTCTTTGACTTGCGACCCATGTCAATTAGTGTATGTTGGGTGCCATTCAAATTCTCTTCCTCAAGCACCAGAAATGTTTAGAGCAGTCCTAGTAATGCTCACTTCCAAAGCTGTTTTTTGACCCATATCTGCCCGGGTTGTGTCAACAAGCTGCAACACTTGCTGTTGCTTCTCTTCTCTGCCTGTGGATCGTGGGCTGGGACAGACCCAGAGGTGATCTTGCTCGGCCTCCAGCCCTTTGGCAGCATCTGCCTGTTATCTCCCATATGGATTAATTTACATCCCCTTAATTAAAGCAGGCCGCGGTTTGATTTAATTAAATTTTCCAGGACTATTGACAAACTTTAAATCAATCAAATAAAATCAGGCCGAAAGAATGCACACTGAAACCGGACACCCTTAAAAGCTTCAACCATGGCCACTGAAAGCCAGCAATGTTGCTCTGCTAATAAAATAGGAGCAACACAGAAAGGCTGCCTTATAAAAATTTTGGCATTGGTCCATCCTGCTCAGTATTGTCTACTTTGACTGGCAATGGGTTTCCAGGATTTCAGATTTCAGACTCTCAGCCTTTACCTGGAGATGCCAGGGATTGACCCTGTGGCCTTTTGCACAAAGGGCATATGCTGCAGCCCTTCAAATGAGAATTGCCTGCTGGATCAGGCACCTCTCCTAGTGCAGCACCCCATGTCCCACCGAGTCCAGGTGCATGCCCCCCCCCCTAAAAAATAAACCCATCCTGGCTTTTAAAGCAGGTTTTGAATACATCAGATTTTTCTTTTGGAAGGAATCAAACTTGGACACCCAAGTTAAATCTGAAAATTACTTTTCGCAGTTGTGGATTTGCATGTGTTTGTTCAGCAGTGTTAATCCCTTTTAAATTCTCTGCTGGAACACAACTGCTTTTGTTAAAGTTTTTGATTTCACAGCTGGTTGTTTCTGCCAAAACATTACTTAAAAGAGAGAGGGAGAGAGAGGAGAGAGAGAGAGCTCTGTAGAAGAGCTTTGCCCAGGAATGAACTGAGTCTGGGTGTTTCAGGTGACTATTGTCAGTTTCTGCATTCTGCCCAGCATCAAGTCCCCTGATACTTTGGCTGGAGCTACTACACATCCAAAGGAAAACATGGGGTTTAGAACCCTGCCTTTTCCTCCTGTAAAAATGAGGCCATGGGATGATAGCTTTGGGGAGCTAGCTTGCAGTGTCTGGCTGGCTTTTGGGGGAGATAATCTGCTGAAATAATAGCCCTGATGCTGCAAGGCAATCCACATGTTCTTGAATCTTAAAAGAACTTTACTGCTTTTGTTACTCTCATGCTAAGAATCACAGTTGACATTTTTTAATTTATTATTATTATTATTATTATTATTATTATTATTATTATTATTTATTATTGTTGCCCACTGTGTTTAGGAAGGAGTTTTAAAAGAATTGTGCTTACTGCATGCAAGCATGATCAATAGAGTGGTTGCAGACCTCTGACTTGCGAATTAAGGGGATTTGAAATTAAATAAAGGATTTTAAATAAACGCATTCTGTGGTGCCACATTAAAGGTTGTGTCATATCTAAAATTGGATCATGATCTTATCAGAGCTTGATTGTCAGTCTAAATCGAATTGTGTCAGTTTAGCTACATTGAATTTTAATGGAGCCCCCCCCCCTTTCCTTTTTTATTTAAAGGAGACCAAAATTGTGAATCGTTTCATGTGTTCCATAAGCGGCACTCAGTGTTCCCCATGCTTTGGAATGAAACAGATAAGGAAGATCTCATACTTCTGTGTTCCACTCTATTCAAAATGTGACCAGGACTTGACAGGGTTTTTTTGGGGGGGTGGGGCTGAGGGAGACACAAGAGGCTCATAAAACAGTATGGAGAGAGTGGACATGCAGCTTGACATCTTTCTCAAATTGCCAGAACTGTGTCATTTAATCAGGTTGCTGGCCAATAGGTTACAAAGGAAATCCAGAAAATAATGGATAATAACCAGTTCTAACCTGGGTCCATATAGTTAAAGCTATGGTTTTCCCAGTCGTGATGTATGGAAGTGAGAGCTGGACCATAAAGAAGGCTAATCGCCAAAGAATCGATGCTTTTGAATTATGGTGCTGGAGGAGACTCTTGAGAGTCCCATGGACTGCAAGAAGATCAAACCTATCCATTCTTAAGGAAATCAGCTCTGAGTGCTCACTGGAAGGACAGACCCTGAAGCTGAGGCTCCAATACTTTGGCCACCTCATGAGAAGAGAAGAATCCTTGGAAAAGACCCTGATGTTGGGAAAGATTGAGGGCACAAGGAGAAGGGGATGACAGAGGACGAGATGGTTGGACAGTGTTCTTGAAGCTACGAACATGAGTTTGACCAAACTGTGGGAGGCAGTGCAAGACAGGAGTGCCTGGCGTGCTATGGTCCATGGGGTCACGAAGAGGCGGACACGACTAAACAACAACAGCAAACCTGGGTATTGCTTCCCTTAAAGGAATACTTGCACAGTTTGGGGGTGCTCCTAGACCCACTGTTTCCCCTTGATGTGCCAGTGACAGTTGTCCTGGCAGAGCCTGGTGGAAGCAAGCTGGGCATTGTCTTGGAGCACATGGTAACCTAGAGGCAGAGACTGCATAGCAACTGAACAGGCCAGGAACCAGACTGAGTGAGAAGCAGGTGTTTCAGAACCCTGGACAGGCCCATGGGAAGAGACGGCTTGTATTGAGATGGACAGGGGTTGAGTTCTGATACTTAACAGTATTGAAGCCTGAGGCCACCTCTCGAGTTCTGCATCCTTGCTGGAAAGTGGAGACTCTTAAAGAGGCAGCCATTTGGCCCAAAGCGTGGCACTCAAATTGCCTCTCCTGGGTCTTTTTGAAGTCGTGTGCAGACTTGGCTGCACATTGCACAAGAGGGTCTTGGAGCAAAGATCCTGGCCCTTGGAGAGGTCCCACTTGAAAGGGGGTAGTCACTTGGGGTCTTACTTTAGGTGTCTCAGGTAACGAAGGTCCCTGTTTGCTGGACTTGGGCCCAGTGATGTCCGAGTCCTGATCCAGGGTGCCTTCTCCTGCCACTCCTGGTTCCATTGGTTCCTCTTCCTCCAAGTCCAATGACAGCAACTAGGAATACCTTTTACCAGCATCTTTTGGTTTGCCAATCACCTTTACTCTCCTCTCCTCCCCCTTCCTCCCAGTTCTACAGACTAGTAAACTGGGATTGTTTTGATGAAGTGCCAGCATTGGGACATGCCAGTCCTCTGTACCCTGGACGGTGCTTGCCTGGGCGCTGCTGTGTTTTGCAGCTACCAGACTCTCAACCACCCACTTGCAGCCATGTATAAGCAAAGGTTTTTTTAGCATGCTGCTGCAAAGCACATCCTCTGTAAATGAGCCATGTTTTTCCCCCTAGGGTCATGAATTCCAGTGAGCCGGCAAACTCCTCCACCCCTTTATTTCAGTAGGGCTGAGTTGCTGCCCCCATCTATAAAACTGGCCTCCCTGTCTCCTCCCCTTGAATCTGGCTTCTATCAGGGATTGATTTCAGATAGAAACTCCAGTCACTGCTGTAAAATTCTGTCTGCGCAGCAGCGCTGGGCACTTTGCTCTGTGTGCATTTATTTTATAGAGCCCTCCCTCCTATGAAGCAAGTCAATAAAATTCTAATTCATCTGCTGACAGTTTCAATCTAGTTGACAGCTAAATATAGAACAAGGGGAAGGGGAGACGATGAAGGCAGGGGAGGAATTGCCCCTGCGTCTTCCCTCATCCAGGCCTGTACAATTTCTGCAGGCTCACTAGTCTGCCATGCAAGGGGAGAGGCTGGCAAATGAGCACAAAATATGATATCTAGAACAGGGGTAGCCAACCTCCAGTCGTCGTCCCCAAGTCCCCACTGAATTTGACACTGGCATCAGAAAAAAGAGGGGTTGGGAGTCTCAGCTGTGCTTTGCTGGACTTTCCTATTCCCTGGACTTGAATGGGCTCTGAAGAGTTGGCCTTTAAGGGCTGAACCAAGGAAGGGAAATACCTGCCTTCTGTCCTGCCCCAGTATGGGCCACATTCAGACCACAAATGTGATAGTCCAAGCCTTGGCGCCGCTGCCTTCATGCTCCTTACCAGATATCTGGAGGAAAACTAAATAATCATTGAAGTCCCCATTACTGGAAACAGCACCGTGTTAACCTTTGGGGAGGGCTTGCACTCTCAGTGGAGTTTCGGACATGAAATGTTGAATTGCATGTTTACATTCCCCAAGTGGTTTCTTATCAGAGCCGGAAGCAATAATGAAAGAGCAGATAACACTGAGGTGACTAGTCTTAACCACTCGGCCCAGCTCTGAGTGCTGAAGTCTGACTGGGATCTAAGGCGCCCCCTGTTTCGTGCCTGAAAGGTCTCTAGCCATGCCCTGAATCGACTTTGCTCTGGCGAGAAGCACTGTATAATGAGAACATAAGAAGAGCTTGCTGGATCAGGCCGATGGCCCTTCTAGTCCAGCATCCTATTCCCACAGTGGCCAACCAGATGCCTGTGGAAAACCTTCAAGTAGGATTCGAGCACAAGAGCAGCTCCCCCTTCCTGTGATTTCTAGCAACTGGCATTCAGAAGCATCACTACATCCAACTGTGGAAGCAGAGCAGAGCCATCATGGCTAGAAGCCGACGATAGCCCTCTCCGTAAATTTGTCTAATCCTCTCTTAAAGCTATCAAGGTTGGTGGCAATCTCTGCCTCCTGCGGGAGTGAGTTCCATAGTTTAACTTGGTGCTGCATGAAAAAGTACTTCCTTCTGTGTGTCTTGAACCTTCCAACAATCTCCTCCATGGAATATCCATAAGTTCTAGTGTGATGAGTGAGGGATAAAAACTTTTCTCTATCCCCTTTCTCCATGCCAGGCATAAGTCTATGAATTGCTCTCATAATAGCTCACTAGAAGGTTGGCGGGCTAACCATTCTAAGGAGTGAGCTGCAGAAGAGGGACTCCCCTTTAAAATTCCCTTTTAATCCTGAGGTGCGACACTGTGGCCCTCCTTCAGCTGGAGATACTGGGAAACCAGGGGGCTGGAGGGCTGTGTGTTCTTTCATGTGGGGCTGCCTGTGTGAAGGTTGGCAGAGAAAAAGGCAAGTATTTCCTGACGGAAATTCTTGACGGAAATTCTAGGGCAGCCTATTTATTTACACACACACACACACACACACACACACACACACACACACACCCTTCAAGCAGGTATTCGAAGCCCCAAGCAGAATCAGTTCAGCACCCTGAAATCCTGGAGAAAAAAAATACTCTCCGTCCATAAACTTTCCAACAACTTGGGCAGTTGTTTACAACATCGGCTCATGCTGTACCAGCTGCCCATTATTTGCCATGAAACCAGAATTAGAAAGCTCTGTTTTCAGCTGGGATCCCAGTTCAGACTTGGAGGCAAAAAAAATAAAAATTGCAGTAACTGCAATGTGTTCATTTTGGACCTTCAGGCCAACCACATGAACCAGAAATTAGGAGGAGGGAATGGAAAGACAGGATCCTGAAGCACATTGACAGGGGGTCAGACCGTGACATGTAACCATGACTCCTGGAGCCAGGCCTCTGTCTCCAGTCTCTGAAATCAGGAACATTTTCTGGGGGACCTACTGGAAAAGCTCTGGTTGAGCCTTGATGGGTGGAGTATGAACCATCTCTGGATGAATGGCTGCAAAAAGAAGGGGGGGGAGAGATGTGCAATTAGTATCACATTCCTTAAGAAGTCGTACATCAGCAGGCAGTCACTGCTCATTAATTTTATGTTCAGTCGGTGCTGCATAATTTCCCTTGTCACAGTTGAGGCAACCAGCCCTTTTCGACTTCGTAAGGCACCAGTGCAGTATGTGCAGCTGCTAGAAATGGCTTCCTTTTGCTGTTGTTGTGGGAGGTGGTGCCTCTGTGGTTCCTCTGTGGTTTCTGCTTATGCTTTGAAAGGGTTGCTCCGTAATGAGACATGAAGGACGCCAAACTCTGGAGAGACTCCGCCTCCCCTTCCCGCTTCCCAGACCCCTTTTATTTCAGCGGGGAATGTGCACGAAAAATTCTCAGTGGCGTTCGTCGGCTCTAGTGAGTTAATTGGACTCATGTTTGCTCGCAAAACGGCAAGATCGGAAATGTTGAAAAGACTCTTGTCATTCGCTCCCTGAGATCAGCCAGGGAGACTCTTTTCGTGGTATCTTCTGTGGCCAAATCAGGGTTGGTCAGGAGGGAGTGCTGTGAAAGCCTTTTCTGTGGTTGCACCTCATTTGTGGAATGCCTTGCCTCAGGAAATTTGTTTCCCCAGCTGTCAGGGCTAGTGTGCGGCTTCCCACGACCAAAGACCACCAAGGCTCAGTGATGGCTTTTCAGATTTTAATGTACATATGTACAGTTCAGAGTTCAGAAAGACATGACCGCCTATTCCGAGTCAGAATCCGGAACTGGCGCGCGTCTCAATCTACGCCAGCAAAACAACCTTGACCCACCTCATTTCCTTCTTTGCTCCTGACGCTTTTCCCGTCTACGGACCTCAGGGGAGGGAGCGGGGGCAAACCCCTCCCCTGAACTGCTAAACAGCCTCCTCGATTCCCCCACTACCGATACCTCCCCTGCTGCAGTACCTTCGGACACCTCCTCTGCCGCGCACGTGTCGGTAGCATCCCATGACCCCTCCGCCTCGCTCAGAGCCCTCGCACCGCCTTCTGGCTCGCGCTCCAGCCAGCCCTCCTCTTGCTTGGCTGGTCCCCTTAGTTCCTGTCTCTTGGCAAACTCGCTGCCCTCCCAGGGTCCCCTGACATCCGCACCCACCATGGGCAGGCACGTCTGTTGGAATGAGAGCTTTTATGTGGCAAGCCCTAATACCTACTCGTATTTTGATTTTCGTGATTTGGTTCGGCTGTTAGCTGCCTTGAACAATGTGAATGCTTTAGAAAGGCTTTATATAAAGGAAAGAAAGAAATTTTTACTAAGGGCTTGATATATCACAGGCCAGTTTCTTTAGTGCCACCTTCACCAGCCTGGCTGGGGAAGATGGGAACTTGGTAGTCCAAATCAGTTTGAGGGCATCAGGTTGGTGAAGGCTGCTTTAGCGAGTGAGCCATCCCCAGAAGTCTTGCTTGATCCGAGCAAACGCCCACTGAGTCCAGCATAATTTGGCTTTTAAGTTTTAATTGTTTGATAAGACATTGCATTGCTGTTTTAATTACTGTTTAGTTACATTTCATATTTTCTTACTACTGGCTATCCTGGCCTGCCACCCATGGTACAAAGGGCAGGATACAAAATGGAAACAATAAATAAATAAAGCAATGCACTAATATCAAAATCATTCTCCAAGCATGAATCCATGTGGATCCAAATGGGGTCACCCCACACATAAGTAGGTGGCAGCGGCAGGCTCTTGGGAACCCTGAAGTTTGCATAAGTATTTCGGGGGGGGGGTTGAATGGAGTGGATTGTTTGGCTGGAATCCTGAAGAGGAGCACTTCAAAACCACACCATTTCCTTACAGGTCCCATTGTTGCAGAACCCAAATGTTCTGTGAACAGAACCATGTTTTACAAAACAGTTAATTTAGAATTGCACTTTTTTAATAATGAAAAACCACCACAAACTATGATTTAAGAATCCTATAGTTAGTATGAACAAGGCTAAAGAAAGGGGCATACGAAAAGAGAAAGGGTACTTGTCTTGGCTGAAGGCGGGAGTGGAGAACCTCAGGGCAGAGGCCAGCTGCTGCCCTCCTGGTCCCTCTCTCTTGCCCTTGGGACTCTCCCCAGACAATATCTCCTGCCCCCTGCACCCCTCAGTAGCACCCTCCTTGAGATGTGCCCTTGGATTCTGATGGTTTGCCAGGATGGAGGATAGAGGACTGGGATATGCAGAAATGAGCTTACTCTACAAAATAAAATTCACATCCATCACTCTGCCCTTTCTGCCTCTGTCCCCACCTACCACTGCCATGTGGGTCCCAGAAAGTTGCCCAGAACAGGATGCAAATGGCCCTGAAGCTGGAAATTGCTCCCCATCCGTGGCTTAGGGCGTCACCTGGCAGAAGTCACAATGGCAAGAGGGGTATGATGGGAACTTCCCTCTGAAGATAAAGACGATAAAGTAATTTGCTCGAGGAGCACTATAAATGATTGCTAATAAATGAAAAGTGAAGGAGAAGCTTCAAGAGAAAAGAAGCAATGTATAGCTGGATTTTCACCTCCTGACTGAATGAATCAGCCACGTAGATTGCAGCTCTTTCCAGTGGAAGGCCAAAAGCCCGAGGGCACCTTGGAGGCAGATTTGTGGAGGTTTAAATGCATTAGATAGTGACAATTCCATAAAGAGCAAGAAATATTTCACAGTGAAAAACCCCACCAACATCCTGAGTTCTTTCCACAATGCATTATTTTTCAGCAGATCCGGCCTGGCTGTGCATTTCAGTTCTCAGGTATGCCTTGGGACTAAATTCAGATAACATCCGTTTTAGAACCACAGTGGAGAGCTGAGAGTTTGAGTTCAGTGCGGCTGAATCCTACATTTTATAAAGCCAGAAACCCTAAATCGGTGGATTCTGCCGGTGGTCCACAAGCTCCACGCATGTAGAACACGGGAAGGTTGCAGAGCAATTAAGGATACCTGTACTTGCTTTGCACACTCAATTTATTTATTTTTTCTGATGATGTAGATGGCGACCGTTCTGTCCAAGGCTGGATTACCAAACAAATTAACAAGGCCCTAGCCTGATGGAATATGTGATGCTAACAGTATGGCTCTGGATTTGACAACGTTGCCAAGCTTCTTATTCAGTGCTGAAGTGAAATAGATCGCTGTGAGGACATGCTAGCTGAGGATGGAAGGAACTTGCTGTTCTAAATATCTGGGGAGCATCCGCTTAGGAAAGGCTGACCTGGTCAGTCTCACAAACGGCGAGTGAGGTGTTGTACTTCTTCAGATTGCAGGTGGGATCTCTTCCCACGGAACTTCATGCCCCACAAGAAAATCTACTGTGTGTAAAATGTAGCATATCCCGAGTGAAATTCTGTACTCATTGGTATGCTTGTTTTCTATGTGCAGGAAATGTTAATTGGTTTCTGTATGGGAGAGCCTTCTATCCTGTGAGTCCCCACCCACAGTCTGGGGCGGTACAGCTCAGGAGGTGCAATGGCACTTTCAGAAGCGATAGACCTAGGACAGTCACTCCATCTGCAGCCTTCCTTGGCCCCTAACTCCCTCCTCTGCAGCTTTTGATGAATGCAGGTGCTCTAGCTAGCCTCACTTTCCCAACCCTCGTGCAGCCTTACTGTGACGGCAAACCTTTTTTCTTTCCTTGCCTTTCCCCTCTAGTCGCACACACATCAAACACACGTGTGTGTTGCTGACCCCCAAAATCCTTCTGCTGATCTTCCCACCGCCGGTTCTTTCCTGTGGGTTAGGCCGTGTTGAACTAATTCCGTACCAAAGTACTAATGAATGGCATGACTCTGTGTCAAGCCCTTGATCGATGGCCACACCGAAGTCCCTTTAAGTTTGATTTTAATTATCTGGAAATCAAAGCTCTGCATCAAGGGAGCTGCGGTTATTCGCCTTCTGTTGCTTCCCCAGTTGCTCGTACGAAGAGAAGGGCCAGCCCTGGGCTCAGGGCTCTCTTAACACCTTTGCTGTCCGGGGGGGGGGGTTGAGGAGGCAGGTGGTGAGGAGCTGTGTTGCTTCTAGAGTGCATGGGTATCACTTGTGCTTATGGGACCTGCCATCTTGCACTCTTAGCCTCTCCACATTGCTTTCCATCTTTTCAGCCAGTTAACCAATCCATGCTTGCCAGCTTCCACTGGTCTGTGTCAGGGATAGAGTCTTTCAGCCACTGCCTCTCCTATTCTCACAACGCAGCAGATGGGATGGTAAACAGGTGCCTGGTTTTGCAACACTTGCGACTGCCGATGGAGTGGGCTGGAACTTTCATCATGAAGTGTTCTCCTAAGCAAACACATTCACTTCACAAAGAAAAGTAGCCTTTCAGGGAGAAGGGTTGAGTTTTGCTTCCTCTCTGAGCTGGGATTCTTTTCACAGGGAGGAGCACCAGAGCTCCCGCATCTGAAGTACATTTGGAACCAGGCTTCCCATCTTCTCTGTTTGTGAGAAAGGACCACGCCTGTGTGGCGGAGATGGTCTTGGATGCTCTGACCCACCTTAAGTAATAGACATGAGACTAGATTGGGCTCTCTTATGCCACCATTTGGCTATTGGTTCCTTTGAAGGTGCTGGACTACATTCCTGGGATATCAAGAGTGAGGAGGGCTGTGAAAGAGAGAGAATCCCTCCCCAGCCCCAGTTTTCCAATTGGAGCACACTAGCATCAGCCACATCCTGTTTTCAGCTAGTGTTTGTTGGGAGGTCTTCATCTTAGAAGCACGGTGGTCCTTTTTACATCAAATTGTGAAAGGCAAGAGAGGATTACTATCACTATCACCATTGTTCAAAGACCAGTGCTTGGTTTTTGCCCCTTGCTGCTCCTGGGCCGCAGAAACTAGCTCAGGGCACAAACACCCTCTTCCCCCTGCAAGCTCCAAGCCTCCAGCCCTGCCTAGAGCCAACCGAGAGGTGCTCCATATTCTGCAACGTACTGTACTGAAATGCTTGTGAAAGATACCACTTCAACCACAGAATCTAAATGCTCATCAGGAAGTATGTGTTAAATGAAAGTGGAGGCCAGGTTTGGGGAGTGGGAGACATTGCTTGGGGGGTGGGGTGTCCTACTCCTGATCTTAATTCTGCTTCCAGCCTAGAAATGTCTGTGAATGCCCCTGTGTTTCTGAAGCCAAGAGATGGGAAGGGCTCCCGGGCACAATGGCGAAGGCCGTGGCGCCTCGTTCCACCCGCTAATCCTTTTGAATAATAGGCTTGGAAGTGCTGTATGAAACTATTTTGCTAAAGTTGGAGGAGGATTCCGCAGCCCAATTAAAGGATTAGAATGGAAAGCCACCACATTACTCTTAAGTATGTGAATATATGAAGTTGGGGTGGAAGCAGCAAGATAAGCCATTCTTCCTTCTAAGACGGCCTGATCCTCGGCTGCGCTCCTGGCCCAGGGGCTGGCTTTGCGGGAGGCAAATCTTTTGTCCTGTAGGGAGGGAAAAACCTTCGTTCCTCAAGTGTGTTTCCCAGCTCTGTTCCCCAGCATGCGCAACTGGAGAGAGAGGTTATTGTTCTCTTACTCAGAACCATAGAGCTGGGAGGTTCCAGCAGCTGCCACCACCACCCTGCAGGCAGGGCTATGTATGTATCTTCTCAGTCCCCCTTCAGATTAATCTCTGCAATTAGTGTGTCACAATCAGAGTACAGTCATACCTTGGATCCCAAACGCCTTGGTACTCGGACATTTTGGCTCCCGAACACCGCAAACCCGGAAGTGAGAACGTTCTATGGAAGCCAAACGTGGGGCTTCCACAGCTTCTAATTGGCTGCAGGAAGCTGCTGCAGCCAATCAGAAGCCATGCCTTGGTTCCCGAACTGTTTCAGGAATCGTATAGACTCCCAGAACGGATTAAGTTTGGGAATCATAGTTCCACTGTAGTTGCTTTCAGAGACCACACATTGCATGCAGGAGAATGGTGCAAATGAAAAGAGCCATTAGACAATCCAGATTGGCCAAGATTCCTTTCTGTGTGCGCTCAGGGTGATCAGAGCCTGGATATGCGCAACTGAAACGCTGCTGGGCCCAGCTTCATGCTGCTTGACAGCCTGTGCCTTGTGTCAGCTCCTGTTTCCCTTTCCATCCTCAACCCAGAATTTCTCCATTACCTGTCTTGGCCACAGCAGCTCCCTCTCGCTCTCCCTGGACTGACTCCTCAGCTTCAATCAGCTCTCAAGTTCCTGACGCTGCTTCAGCCTGGTCCCTGTATCTGAGCTACAGCTGACAAACTCTTGTTCGAGGGCAAGGGATCGGCTGCTTTTGTTTCTAAACCAGGACTGTCTCTGGCTGTCAATGCATAGCCTGATTCTGCTTCAGCTCGCCAGCCTTTGTGTGTGGCTTTTCCCTGACATGTCCCTAGTCCCTGAACTTTATTGGCACAAGTGGTCTAAACATTTGTCCTGATTTCTGTCCATACTTTTTGGAACATAGCTGAGATGTACTCGAAACTGAAAGCGAATCTCCTTTGACTTGAAAGTTCCCTTTTCTGTGTTGCAGAGAAAACAGCTGATGATGATGTACAGAAGTCTGATATCTCGTCCAGCAGCCAAGGAGTGATCGAAAAGGAATCTCTGGGGCCTCTTCTCCTGGAGGTATGTACTTAAGGGAGGCAGCTGCTCTGTATTGCCGTCATGCAAAACACCTTCTAAATATCAGGAAGGAGTGTTCTTTTAAGATTATCCTGAAAGTGGAAATCGGGGACCATAGAGTCCTACTCCTCGGAGCATTTACAAAACAGGTTAGAAAAATAGCTGAGGCAAATGAATTAAATACACCTAAAGGTAAAAGTAAAGGGACCCTGACCATTAGGTCCAGTCATGACCGACTCTGGGGTTGCGCCGCTCATCTCGCTTTATTGGCCGAGGGAGCCGGCATACAGCTTCCAGGTCATGTGGACAACATGGCAAAACCACTTCTGGTGAACCAGAGCAGCACACGGAAATGCCGTTTACCTTCCCGCTGTATCGGTACCTATTTATCTACTTGCACTTTGATGTGCTTTTGAACTGCTAGGTTGGCAGGAGCTGGGACCGAGCAGCGGGAGCTCACCCCGTCACGGGGATTCAAACCACCTACCTTCTGATCAGCAAGCCCTAGGCTCTCTGGTTTAACCCACAGCGCCACCCGCGTCCCTATCAAATATGCCTAGTTGTGCCTTAAATCTAGGAGACAGTTTGCGCAGCTCAAAGCCCCCCCAAGGCAGTTCGCATGCAGGTCCTCAGTAGGAAGCCAGCACTAATGTTAATTTTAAATAAAGCTTCTAGTATTCATGGTTGCAGGGAGAAGGGGTCTTTAAAAAGTGGATTTCAGGCCAATTAGCCTAACTTTGGTCCCAGATTAGTGAATGGGAAGCATGGCTTTACTGCAGGGCCGAAATGCAGTGCGGGAGCAAATGAGTGGGGAAAGAGGACCTACTGGCAACTCTTGCAGAGCACAGACATAGCAGAAGTGCCTGCATCAGGGTAATTCCTTGTTCATCCTGCCCTCTGTAGTGGCTCTTCCACTTCTGCAGATCTAATGCAGATCTTTAACTGGTGGCACCCTTACCTGTTTGAAGGATCAGCAGCTTGCACGAGATTAAAGCAATCTGCCTTGGAATGAAAACAAATGCATTGGCCCAAGTCGTGAGATGTTGACGTACCTAAGCAGGCTGGAAATTGCCTGTTGTGCTAAAGGCTCTCCTACTGACCTAGCTTTCCCCTCTGTGCACGAGACCCCCCTTCATAGCATAAGAGGGGGGTTGAGGGGCTGAGGTCCCTTCGCCCCCACCCTAAATAAAATATTTGAGGATGCTAAACCCCTCCAAAGTTTATGGTGTGTGCCCCGTGTCATGTGATCAGTTATGCTGAGTGGGGCCTACCTGCACCACACCACCCCCAGAATTTTTTCCATGTTGGCACCCTTGCTTCATAGCTACCTGCAGGCATTTGCTGTGAGCTGGTGGTGTTAATCTTGGTGCACCTGTTGAATCCTGTGTTGACACAGGATGCAGCACCTCTCTTTTCAGGAAGCTTTTGATGAAGACTGCAGCCCCCACTCCCTGTTTGCCCCCTCCCCCAGCAGCTGGTACACTACCTCTGAGCCTGGGAGCTGTTTTGGCAACTAGCTGTGGTTAGAGACCCAGCCTCCCATCTCCCATCAATTTGTTCTTGGAACAGACATGGCTCACAGATCCCTCCCCAGCTCATCCTTGCCATTTTGAATGCCTTGCTGATGTTCACCTGTGTTGTTTTTGTGGTTTCCTCTCTCCCCCCCCCACACACTTTGGCGTTTGTGGGCTTGCCCTCTTGGCTGCTTCAGCCACACAGGACCTAGAGTTTCAAAGCCTGTGCTGCTCTCTTTCCCTTGCGCAGCAGGCAGAGGGAGTGACTGACATAGCCAGCGTGACGATAATGCCACTTTACCCACAGGGGGAAGGCCTGGCAGCGGCTCGTTATCTTGTTACCGCTGATGATCTGTGTGCCCCTGCTTGAAACGCCTCTTGAAACGTAGCAGCGGCGTGCGGGTTCAGTTTTTTTTGTTATTTTAATCATTTCTCTCTGATTTAGGATGCTCAGGAGAGAGGAAGGGGCCCTGCTCCTAATTTCCGGAAATGGATTATTCAGTACCAGTTGCAGGCTGGTTAGGCACCAGGCTGCCTGCGTTAATGGAACGGAGATTGATTTACACCCGCTACCATTTCTGAGCTGCTGATTCACTCTGTTCCCCTTTTCCTGCTGTATATCCTGCCTGACTTATTCATGCTGCTTTTCCTTTCCTAAATACCTTTTTAAAACGCCAAAGCGTTCGGGGATTTCTTTTTTTTTATGTCAGGGCTGGAAGATGCACTGAAACAGGCGGAAAGTTAAAGGGGGGGAGTTTTAATTCAGGCAAGATCCTGCTTGGCTCTGATCTGCAACTCACCCCTTGCCATTGGGGGGTGTAGAATGCAGAAGCCTCTGGTTGCTTAGCAACAGGCAACAGCTGTGACTAAGGGAAATTGCAGGTCATGGGCCAATTTGAGGCGGGGTGGCGGGGGGGGGGGGAGGAATGAAATTGCTTCCTGTTTCCAACAGCTAATGCAGCAGGATGGGGGAAACACAATTATTCCAATGAAAAATAAAAGAGTGTGAAGCCAAGTAAATGGTGTCTGTCTGCTTAGGGAGGCAATCAATTATCTGGGAAAGGGGCGCAAATGTTGCCAGTTATGCACATGTGGGTGGATGTGCCTGTGAATATATAGCCTCGAATTATGAAGGGGCGGGACTCTGTCAGCTCTCTCAGATCTCAGGCAGAGCTTAAGAATCCCCGGACCAACCATGCCCGAGGGAGACCTCTCCAGCCTCTTTTGGAAAACATACACCTCAATCATAAACCCACCATGCCTCTTGCTAGATTTTGCTTGCCATCGTTCTTCACTATCAGCAGTGGCAGCTGTTCCAAATATTTTTCTTTTTTCCAAATTGAGAGGCACTCCTTGCTAAAAGTGGGGCCGTTGGGGTTTTCTGCCAAACTATCTAAGACACCTAGTGGCTGCTGGAGCACCGATCCTAGCAGCCATTTCCCCCTCATTTTACTGGGCAGGCTCAGTGTTGTAAGGAAGCATGCGAGTCACGATAGGATTGCTGGCACAACGACCTGGAGGTGCAAAGAGCAGCACAGGTGCAATGAAGGTAGCTTGGCAGGTGGGGTAGGGAACAGAAGCTTTTGTGTGCTTGTTGTTGAGGTCCCGCAGATCCCACGTGCTGCAGAGCAGGCTTTCTGTATCCTAACGTAGGTGGTACGAAGTGGACTGGGCCAGAGAGGTGGCCTCTGCTGCTCGTACAGTATTGTACATGTGGCTTATTAGAGAGACATCCCTCTAGTGGGTCAGTGGCATAGTTAGCACTAGTTCACCCCAAGGGCCTGTTTTTAGGTATGGCGGCTGCATGGCGAAATCGCCAGCTGTTCTCTGGATTTTCAGCAGGGTGACCCTCTCACCAGGCCCTGTATCAGATCGTTACCAATCCTTAAGCGAGTGGAGGTTCTCATTACGCTGACAGTTCCACTGGGAAGTGAGGAGCGCAGGCCAAAGTCCCCCAAGGCCCTGCCCTGTGTGACACAGCGCTTTCCTTGACGCTTCTTTGCTTTGCTTTGCTCTCGGCCCCACAGGCGCTCGATGGCTTCTTCTTCGTTGTGAACCGCGAAGGGCGGATCGTGTTTGTGTCCGAGAACGTGACCAGCTACTTGGGCTATAACCAGGAGGAGCTCATGAACACCAGCGTCTACAGCATCTTGCACGTGGGAGACCACGCTGAGTTTGTCAAGAACTTGCTGCCCAAGTCGCTTGGTAAGCAGCTTGGCTTTCCTGACCCCCTCCTCTTCCAGAGACCCTGCAAAATCAGGCAAACAAAATCATTAGCAAGCTGTGGCAATGTCAGTTCACGTCACAACCAATGGGGTAATTTTTCCCCTAGATGCTGTGAGGGGTAATTAGTCGGGGAGCAGGTAAGACAACAGGTCCTCAAGACACCCTAAGCAGTGACCATTATAAGAACCAAAAAGGAGCCCTTGGCCCATGGCCCATCTAGTCCAGCGTCCTGTTCTCTCAGTGGCCAACCAAATGCCTATAGGAAACCTGCAAGCAGGATCAGAACACAAGACCAGCACTCTCCCCGCTTGTGGTTTCCAGCAACTGGTATTCAGAAGCATTGCTGCCTCCAACTGTGGAGGCTGAGCATCACCACCCTGGCTAGTAGCCACCGATAGCCCTCTTGTCCAATCCTCTTTGAAAGCCATCTAGGACGGTGGCCATCACTGCCTCCTGTGGCATCTAGATCTAGAACAGCTTGCAAGCATCAGACCCAGTTCTACCCAGGAGAGCTTATTTATCTAAAGAGGGGGAATTTCCCCAGCATAGTCCTGTTTATTTTCAGAAAGGAGAATCTTCTTCTTCTTCTTCTTCTTCTTCTTCTTCTTCTTCTTCTTCTTCTTCTTCTTCTTCTTCTTCTTCTTCTTCTTCTTCTTCTTCTTCTTCTTCTTTTTTAAGTGAAGGCATTAGTTAACTAGAAGCTGAAAGATTCAATTAGAAGGGTCAGCTTCAATGAAGGAGCTAAGTAGTATGATTCCCTGAGGGCAACCCGATTGCCCAAGGGGGTTCTGTACTCTCACTTGTGAAGAAAGGCTTAAGGTGTAGCTTTTTGGATGGATGAAAGGGGAGGGGGAGGAGCTGGGGGGGAGCAGGGTGCCTGTGTCTGGAAAGCATAGGACATCGTTTCCCTTGTGCCATGAACCGAAGGGGTCGTTTGATAGAATACATTTTCAGCTCTTTGAGGCTTCAGCTTAGTTGCCTGAATTCTGCTCGGAAGGTGCGTGAGTTGAGTAAGTGCAAGCTGCACTCAAGAGCACTAGCGGGTGGCTGGGGAGATTAGGAGGCGGCCCTATTTTGCAGACGGGATCCAATTTAATCCTGTCGACAACTCGCTCACTGCCATTCTGAATGTGTGTCATTTAATCTGCATTTAAGCTCATTTTTTGAATAATATGCTTACTCAAGAGCATCATAATGTAATTCCCAGTAAGAACCTCAGTTGACTACTCAACCAGAAACCCCAACAGATGTAAAAGCTTTGCTTTCTGCTGTTGTGGAAGCTGCAAGGCAAAAAAAGTTAGTTGCTTGCTGGGTGCCAGCCCCACCAACGGACTCAACCTGTGACCACAGGCGCAAGGGACGCTCTTTGGTCCTCACTGCCGTGGCACGCTGAGTGCATGGTTGGTTTCAGCAAAGAGGATTCTTGCTGCTCCCGGATCAATGTTTTCTTCAAGGTAGGTCAACTCTGCGGCCTGCCAACCTTGCCAGTGTTTAATCGACTCAATGATAAGGCTCTTCTTGCTAAACACAGCTCCATTTATCAAAGTTATGGCCTATTAGCTAAAGCCTTATTAGTTGACGAGCCACTGACCCAGTAAACTCTCATAGCTGTTACGGCTGCCTCCTGTCAGTGCAGGAGTCTGCTGAAGGCTGCAAGCCGTAGAAATTACAGTTCTCCGGAGGGGATGGGGAGCTATTAGCAGCACATCAAGCATTTTATGTAAAAGAAGTGGGGAGCTTGCAATCATAAAATCATAGAATTGCAGAGTCGAAAGGGACCACAATTTGCAGTGAGGAGAGAGAGCAGGGCAGGTGGGAAAAGGGGGCTTTTCAGTCCTCCTTCCACTCCATTCTGCAAGTGTCCTGTGGGGCTTGGACAGGGTGGGTAGAAAGTGAGCGCAGAAGCAAGGGAGTCGAATCTCCCTCCCCTCACTATGTGGGGCCCTCTGCCCAGCACAGCCTTGCATGCCCATGCATGGCATGCATACATATATGCTGTCAGAGAGCGAGCTGGCAGTAAATCACACTGTTTACGGCTGGAGTACATTTTTCTTAGCAAAAACGCAATCTACATTGGCTGAGTGCCAGGCCTAATGAGCAGAGCAGTTCATCACCATTCGGTCTTTTCCCCATGCATCAGTTGCCAATACTGAAAGTCCCTGCCTCCACACAGCTGTCTTAAGTCTCCTCCTCACCAAAGCTTTCCCCAAGCAATCAGAGACTGTGCCTGCATGAAGCCAACCTCACCCCCACCCTTTTCATGCCTCTTCTGAATCTGGGAGCTTGTCACCGCAGGAAGGGGGAGACATCCATGCCTTTTCAGCAGCCTGGCTTATCTCTGCCTCTTGGCCTCCTCCTCCTCCTCTCACTGTCCTGCTTCAGCTTCTGCCTCCAGACTTACTTCTCTCTGCCACAGACTCTCCCTGCTCACAAAGGCCTGTTACCTCTTCAGCTTCTGACACTTCTTTTTCCCAGTCTTGTCCCTCTTCTCCCAATGACTACTCATCATTGTCCCTCCACCACTCCCTGGGCTCTGAGCCTTCTTCCCTTGGTGGCTCCCCTGCTGGTTCCTCCCACCATTCCTCTGCATCCAACCAGTCCATGACACATCACCTATGTATGCACATGGTGCAGAAACATACAGCCTATACTCATGCATGTGCACCCACCAGAAGTCACAGAAAGGCCAAATGCTATCAGATCAGACATAACATGTGAGGAGTGCCATGCCCAGGAGGGAGTCAGGGCGCAGAGACAGCAGTGAACAAGAGGGCTGGGATTCAGCCAAGATAAAACCAGTTGCCCAGAATAGTCAGGGCTGGCAGAGATGTGGGAGCAGCAAGCAAGGAGGGCTCCGCTCCCCATGCAGATTGAGAGTGCTAGGAAACCTCACCGCAGAGGCTCATGGAGCACAAGATCAACAGTGGGAGGGGAGTTTCCTCCAACCTACCAGCTTGCAGCATTTATATTCTGGGCAGCTGCCAGTATCAGCAGGGATTGCTGCAGTACAGTCAGATTGGACAATGGCTGTACGGGGAGCATCCTGCAAATGGCTTTGTTCCTCTCATATACTCCCTAGAGGTCCTCTAGATGCTGTTGGACTCCAGCTCCCATCAGCCCCCACTAGCATGGCCCACTGGCCAGAGGCAATGGGAGTTGTAGTCCAGTAATACCCAGGGGACTGCAGGTTCCCTACCCGTATTTCATGGCATTAAGTCTTCAAGTGGTAGATCCAGTTGACCTAAGGTGAATCACAACAGTAGCATTATCACCTGGCAGTAGACATGCATACAGTGGTACCTCGGTTTAAGTACACAATTGGTTCCGGAAGTCTGTACTTAACCTGAAGCGTACTTTCCCATTGAAAGTAATGGAAAGTGGATTAATCCGTTCCAGACGGGTCCACGGAGTACTTAAACTGAAAGTACTCAAACCGAAGCGTACTTAAACCGAGGTATGACTGTATTTGGGCTTCAGATAAGTCCCAGGTCTGAAAATGTTGCATGCTGCCACTTGACCACATAACAACGGTCTTGAAATACCTACATTGGCTCCCAGTACATTTCCGAGCACAATTCAAAGTGTTGGTGCTGACCTTTAAAGCCCTAAACGGCCTCGGTCCAGTATACCTGAAGGAGCGTCTCCACCCCCGTCATTCTGCCCAGACACTGAGGTCCAGCTCCGAGGGCCTTCTGGCGGTTCCCTCGTTGTGAGAAGCCAAGTCCCCTTCTCCTAGTGCCCTCCATCTTTCCCAACATCAAGGTCTTTTCCAAGGATTCTTCCCTTCTCATGAGGTGGCCAAAGTATTGGAGCCTCAGCTTCACGATCTGTCCTTCCAGTGAGCACTCAGGGCTGATTTCCTTAAGAATGGATAGGTTTGATCTTCTTGCAGTCCATGGGACTCTCAAGAGTCTCCTCCAGCACCATAATTCAAAAGCATCAATTCTTCGGCGATCAGCCTTCTTTATGGTCCAGCTCTCACTTCCATACATCACTACTGGGAAAACCATAGCTTTAACTATACGGACCTTTGTAGGCAAGGTGATGTCTCTGCTTTTTAAGATGCTGTCTAGGTTTGTCATTGCTTTTCTCCCAAGAAGCAGGCGTCTTTTAATTTCGTGACTGCTGTCACCATCTGCAGTGATCAAGGAGCCCGAAAAAATAATAATTATAATTTCTATCATCTACAATAGTGTCTTATTTATTTTATAGTACAGTACATTGATTATTGCTTTCATTTTATGGGTCAGTGGTCTTGTTAGATAGTTAAATTACTGTTTTAGGGGTTGTTTTTAAAAGTATGGAACGGATTAATCCATTTTGCATTGCTTTCTATGGGAAAGCGCGTCTTGGTTTTGGAATGCTTCGGTTTTGGAACGGACTTCCGGAATGGATTAAGTTTGAGAACCAAGGTACCACTGTATTTGGAAATTTGTATGGCATAACAGAGTGCTTTATTTGGATCTAGATTCAAATACCACGAAGCCACCCGGGTGACCTTCAGATTCATCGCAATCTTTCTGGCTTAAGCTCCCTCACAGGGTTCTTATGTGAGGATAAGTGCACACAAGCCTACAAGGCTGGCTGTAGGTGGTGCCAGTGGTGTTGTGATGGTTCCCTTTCCAGTTCAGTGAGCTGCAGGGTAATAATCCATGCCAAGCTTGGACGTACCAAATCTGGCAGCTGCTGTGGCAGCTGTGGCTCTTCTGCAGTGCAGAGACAGGGAGGGATTTCTGCCGAGCATTCATGGGTGCCCCCTCCCTGCAGGGTCCGTGCCCATGACCTAGAGGCCCCTTTGAGTCTAGCAACAGCGAAGAGAGGGGCTGAGTGGCCTCACACCCCTTGCAAGCCCATGCAGCTGGACGGGATCCAAGTGATCACCCAGCCGTGCCCTTTAATAAATGCTGCTCTTCTCAAACGCAGCTCCCTTTAAGCCAGTGCCAGCCCCCGCTGCAGACGACACCATATAACATTGATTTCAGCATCGTTTGTATCCAATTAGCTCCATTCAATACGAAATCGACTTGAGCTAATTCAATATAAGGCAGGCTTGAATCAATATCTCACTTAATCAGGCCTCAAAACTGATCCTTACCTTGCCGCACACTTTGTGTCGATGCGGTTTAATGTTTTGTGATGTGTCACCGTAGCATTAAAACACACAGAGAGAACGTTCCATATCTGTACTGAACATGGATCCCGCCCCCCTAAGGAACAGAAGAAGAGCCTTCAGCTGGATCAGGCCAGTGGCCCATCTAGCTCAGCCTCTGCTTCTCACAGCGGCCAACCAGATTCCCCAAAGGGAAGAAGCCCACAAGCAGGACCTGAGCGGAAGAGCAGCTCTCCTCCCTTCCTACAGTTCCCAGCAACTCGTATTCAGAAGCATCCTGACTCCAGTGAGGCAGTATTCAACTTGTGAATGTGGTTGCCAAGGGAACTACTTTACCATGCAACTATGTAAGGATGGAAGGGAATTGTGGAAGGGCTGTAGCACATCCTTATGGCATCCCCGCTTTGGAAACAATTTGGTGCAGTACAGTTCCTGGGGGCAGTGCCTCCGCTCAGTGGTAGAGCAGAGACAAAGGATAGCCTCTGATTCAATCTGTTGACACCCCAAAGTAACAGGATCCCGGGCAAAAGTTTGGCTCTGTGTAATAAGGCAGCCCTGGATGTTCATGTGAGCAAAACCCACATTGGGCTGCATCTCTCTCTGCAACATGCAGCTCCCCTTCCCTGGTATGGTGTTGCTCTAGTCCCCCAGCAGAAGCAGGAGGGAGCGAGGAAGCCCCACTGAAGCTTTCTGATTCCAGCAGGCCACAACTGAAGCATCAGGTTAGCAGTCGGGTCTTCGTTATTAGTATACTAGGCATGTGTGTTCATGATTCATGCAGTTGGATGATGCAACCGAAAAGGTCACAAGAAGACTCTAGTCTTGTGCAGTTAAATAAGGCATCTTTGCTCCTGTGTATCTGCTGCTTCCGGTGCCTTCGCTGTTAATGGTGTGTGTGTGTGTGTGTGTGTGTGTGTGTGTGTGTGTGTGTGTGTGCCCATCTGTGCCCATGTGCCACTTTGGAGAGCAAAGCAATAGTCACCAAAGGAAGTGGAGTAGGTGGTGTTGGTGACCCTCATGTGGCCACCAGCTGCCAGACAGCGCCTGGTAGGAGCAGTGGCCTGCAGACTGAATAAGGGGGCTGTGGGAAACTTACAGCATAACAGAATAAAGCAATCCGGTGTCCTCTGTATGTTTTGGACTAAGGCCTCCATCATTGCCAGCATCACACAACCATGTTCCCTGGGGCTGATGAGAGCTCCAGATCAGCCGGGGGCCACCAGGTTGGTGAAGACTAGATTCAAGGACCTGAAATTTCCCAGGAGACACTTGTCACCTGCTCTCAAGTTCAAGTGACGCTAATAATGTGGTGGTTTTGTGTGTGCTGAAAGCCCTTCTGATACATTATCTCAGTAATCCTAGTGATGGCAGTGAATGCAGAGCAGGGTTTGCATCTCAGACGATGAGGTAGTGCTGGCTCAATCAAAAATAATAAATAATATCTGGCTCCTTTCCGCTAATGTAGTCGCTCGGTTCTGTTTATGGATTTAAAGACCACGGAATGTATCATAAGCTCCGTGAGTGGTTTCAGCAATACGTTCAATGAATCAGAATTGGTAGTGTCACAGCCACTAAAGGACAACGGATAGCAGCTCAGTGGGGAAGTGTGTGCTTTGCATGCCACAGCTTCAGTCCTTGGATCTTCAGTAGTGGAGCTGGGGAAAGACCTCTGCCTCGCACCTTGGGGAGCTACTGAAAGCCACAGCAGGCAGAAGGTGATGGCCTGGCCAAGGCTTTGACTCAATTTGTTAGCTTTCCATGTTCATATACAGGCAAACACCCCCCCACATTGGCACACATTCAGTACGTGTGTAACTGTGTGCATGCACATTGCGCCAAACCCAGAAGTGACCCGGAAACATCTGCAGAGGCAGAACAGGGTGTTTGCAGGCTTTTCCAAAGGTGTTTCAGATATACGTGATTTGACTTAACCATATGGTGCCTTGGAATGTATAAATGGGGCGTTGCCTGCAATCATAAGGATTTTGTATTTTAAGAGGGAACCGTGATTTCACACCTCTGCCAAGTTTCCAGTTCCTGGTCTTTTTGCATGTGCACTTCTTCGAAGCCTTTCAATAGGGCTCCTTGCTCTTCCTCCCCTTCTTCTGCAGTGAACGGCGTCCCTTGGCCTCAAGAGTCCACCCGGCGCAACAGCCACACCTTCAACTGCAGGATGCTGATCCGCCCCCCGGACGAGCCAGGGGCAGAGAACCAGGAGGCCCGGCAGCGTTACGAGGTCATGCAGTGCTTCACCGTGTCCCAGCCGAAACTGATCAAGGAGGAAGGCGAAGGTAGGAGCAGACGGTGGCTTGTTTGAAGAGGGAAATAGTGCTTGCCTGTGCAGTGTTGCATTTCTGGGGAGGGGAGAGGGAGAGGAGGAGAAGGAGGGAGGGACAAATCGCCCTCCGCCGTCCTCCTGCAGGACCTTCCTTGCAAGGGGACTGCGGCTCTCCGAGGGCTGGATATTCTGCATGCCGCATTTCCTGCTCACTTTGGAGGACTCAGGATGCCTGCAGCTCAATGTACACAGCCTACAAGCCCACCCTTGGGGAGGTAGGAGGTGTCCTACCTGTGCAGCTGGCACATGGGTACATCTGCGCTGCAGGCTTGAGTGAGAGGCAAGTATGGCAGGCGCATTGCTTGCAGGGCCTCTTCCCAGTGGCAATCCTAAGAAACTGCTGTTGTCTTTCACATTACCCTTTGCACAGAGGATGCACCTCTACGTTTGCTAACATTGACAGGCCCCTTTACCTTTGACAAGCTCCTTTTGGAGAATCAAGCACAAGACCTTTCTGGTCTTGGCTGCAGAGAAGCAAATGAGTTGTCTCCTCCCTTGAGACCTTTAAAAAAAAATGGGAGGTCCTCAGCCAGTGGATCTCAGGTGTTTGCTAACTAGCCCTTCCACTGCAGGAGAGCCCCCCCCCCCCGATTTGCATCACTTGGCTCCCTTGACGCCAGGAGCCATTGATGAGCATGTGTAGCTTGCTCAAGCGCCACAGTGGGTGCTGTGTGTGTTTTGTGTGTGTGCTTAGCAGACATACACACACACACATCTTCCAAACAAAACATAACATCTCCTCCTATCTTATACAGCATTTGGGCTATAAGCCTAGGACTTCCATCTACCACGTCTAATGATTTTCAATCTTCCTCACTTAGCCTTGCATGTCATTATTTCCACTATTACTTTTAACAGTCCATAGCTTACAATCCAATCTCATAAATTTCCCCTGCAATATTTCATATAGTTCTCCTTACAAAACCTCTTGCAATCCTACGAGCGTAGTTAGTTGATTACAATTAGTTTTCAAATAGTTTGCATATTTACTCCTGTCTTCTAAGAAATCCTGATCCCGCTGGTTTCAAATTCTCCATGTCATCTTACCCAATTCTGCATAGTCCATTAATTTCATCTGCCACTCTTCTTTCATCGGTAATTCTTCTTGCTTCCATTTCTGTGCCAATAATACTCTCTTGCTGCCATTGTCGCATATAAAAACAATTTATTATCTTGTCTATTAATATCCTTACCAACAATACCCAGTAAAAATGCTTCTGGTTTTTTTTAATAAATGTATATTTCAACATCTTTTTCATCTCATTATATATCATTTCCCAGAAGCTTTTCACCTTACATTCCCACCACAAATGATAAAAAAGTACATTTTCCTTACATTTCCAACATTTGTTACTTATTTTATACATTTTAGCTAATTTCACTGGCCTGATGTATCATGACCGACTTTTACCTCCTCATCTTTCAAATGCCATTCCAACAGCAATTTATACATTTTAGACAATATTTTAAAATTATTCAATATTTCAATTTCAAATTTTGATTTAGTATAATCAAATCCATTTTCCTTTAAATCCTCTTTGAACATTTCATTAATTTGGCAATAGCGCAACCAATCATTAACATATTCTCTTACCTCTTCATAAGGTTTAATTTTCCAATTATTCCCTTCTTCTCTTACTAGTTTTTCATATGTAACCCAATTTTTACTCATATTTATCTTTTTCACACTCAATGCTTCCAAAGGTGATAACCATCAAGGTGTTTTTGGTTCTAATAGGTTTTTATACTTCAAATAGAGATCTTCGGAATATATGGTTACCAAATCCTTTATGAACTTTTGTTTTATCATACTATAAATATGCATGCCAACCAAATCTATTATCAAATCCTTCTAAGTCCAACAAATCTGTATTTTCCAACATCATCAATTCCTTCAACCAACAGATGCAAGATGCTTCATAATATAACTTCAAGTCTGGCAAGGCGAAGCCCCCTCTTTCTTTAGTATCCGTTAGCAATTTAAATTTTATTCTTGGTTTCTTTTTTTTTTAAACATAATTTTTATTATTTTTACAAATTACATAGAATGGTACATATATGAACACCTTTTCCACCTTCTTCCCCCCCCCATGGGTCCTCCCCTGCCACAGAAGTATCCCACGCAGGTGAACAGTCAGAGGTGGTCCATTTTATGATTGAATTTCTGTCCTCCTCCCCCTCCCCTGCCCCCGAAGCCCCCCCCTGCCACCAGGAAGCTCCAGCGAACCAGGGCAGTACGCAGGAGGTCATCCATCCAACCATCTATTGTCATACCAAAAAAAAAAAGAATACAAAAAAGAGAAAAAGAGAAAAAAGAGAAGAAAAAAAATGACAAAAAAGAAAAAAGACAAAAAAAATTCATCATAAATTCATAATTGTTAAACCATATTTTGTGGGCTTCCCCACCCTCCCCCCTTTCCCGGTTTTCCTCCCTTATTTATCATCTTCAACAGTTTCATAATTTCATATTTTATAACATACACCTTTATAGCTTATCCCACTTTTAAACTAACTATTATCATTTTCACCTAATGTCCAATCACTGAAAAATCAAACTCCCATTTTTTCTTCCCGTGCCTAATTTTTACCCCCTCTATAGGCCTCCATATTTTCACCTTTTTCCAGAATCAATTCATTTTTTAAACCTATAACTATTCCCAATCTAACCTTACACCCCCGGGTACCGGCTCCACCCCACCAATCCAGCAAGTTCCATAGTCAGCAGTCCAGTTATAATCCTATTAACCCATCCTTACAATCACTACTTCACTTTCCCTTCACCCCACCCCCTGTTTACAGTCTTTTGCCATCCAGGCCTCCATATCAGACCCCTGAGCTTCTTCTCTTCTCTGCTTGATTTTTCCTTCTTCCCTGTGGTCCTTCTGGAGTTCCAGTAAATCCAATCGTGCCCCCCTCGAAGGGAAGGCACTCCATCCGACTTTTTGTAGAGTAAAAACATCATTTTTTTCCTGGTGGGCTTCATTTTGTGTTATATTATCACAGTCCTCATCCTCCTCTTTTTCTTCCAAATCACAGTCTCCATCCTTGTCATTCTCTCTCTCATCTTCTTCAGTTTCAATAGCTTCATCCTCTATGAAATCATATTCTGCCATCACCATCCGGAATTGTTGCTGTAACTCTCACCGTTGTGTCTCCTCTTGACATAGTTCTATTCTTGCTTCCCACATTAAGGTCAAAACAGTCCGCTGAAACTCAGGCGAGTACCTTTTTGTTGACATAGTTCAATCCTGTCAAGGTCAAAACTTGTCACATGGGGTGGAATATGATCGCAGTTTATCCTCTCGACTCCATTTTAACAAGCTGGCTGCATTCTTCAAGTCTTTTTTTTTTTAAAAAAAATAATGTTCGAACTCACATTTCAAAAGCATATAGACCAAAAAGAAGTTTCCAAAAAGTCCAGAAATAAAGATAGAAATAAAATTTGACTATAAATCCTGATCAGCTCACTGGGTTGTCTGGGCTGCCGGCTCCCGAGGAAAAGAAAGGTCTTTCTTAGTCTTTACCTCTTTCTGCAGGGTATTCACAACCACAGTCTCTCTCCCCTTTTACCCTGCATTTAGGGGAGATTCTCTTTGATGCCTTTGAGGGATCCTTTTAAGTTAAAATCTTCTGTTTACGGCTTCGGGTTTCTGTTTACTGTCTCTTATGTTACCGTGGGGGGGGTGGCTTCCTCTTTTCCCCCTCTCTCCCAGGTCCAAATTATAGCCTTAATTTAAATTCCAAACAATCCAAATTACTCACAGTCTATTCATTTGCTGAATATTCTTGGAAGAATTGGCCACCTCCACTTCCCAGACACGCAGCTTCGCGCTCTCAGAGCAGCAGTGTCAGCCTGTCCGCCGCGGTTCACCTCCTCGCTCTCGGGGGCTTAAACAAAGCCGATCCGGGGAGGAGAGAGCCCGCTTTTGGCGCCGCCAGGCAAAATCCGTCCCCAAAAAGCTCGATTTGGGGCTTTTAAGGAGGTTTCGCTTCGCTGGAGCGATTCCCTCCACCTCTGAAGCGCCGAGGTCCGCTCCGCTGAGCGGACCCCCGTCTGAGCAAGATGGCGCAGTCAACCGGAAGCCCTTTATTCTTGGTTTCTTCCCCTGCCAGATATATCTTGAAATTATTTTCTGCCATTCCTTAAATATAGCTGCCCCCTTGAATTGATTGAAACAAAAATAACATTTTTGGTAGCACATTCATTTTAATAACAGATATCCTACCCCATAGGGATAGTTGCATCCGCCCCCATCCTTCCAGATCTCTCTTGATTCCATTTCACATTGGTGTATAATTATTTTGGAATAAATCTATATTCTTTGATGTTAACCAAATTCCTAAATACTCAACTTTTTTGACTACTTCTATACCAGTCTCAGGACTGGAATCTCAATACGCATCTGCACTCTGGCTCAACCATCCCCTGATGCAAAATAGACTTTCCATCAGAACACTTTGGGCTCATATCTCCATGGTGGCCATTTTGTTCCAGTGCATTAGCTGAATTAATCCATTGCAGCTTACACAGGAGATCATGACTGGAAGAAATAAATCACACAGGGGTTTATGACTTTGCCCAGGATATGATAGTTGTTGGCTTTCACCGCTGCCTTTTATTTTACAGTGCTGCCAGATCCAAATGGCCTCAGAATTAATTCTCCCAAACAATAAGGAACACCCACCCACTGTGCCAGTGCCAATCGTTCTCCCCAAGCAAACTTTCAATAGTTCAGCTGCTGTGTAAGGTTTAACTCAACAATACGGCTTTTCATTGCAAAATGCAGAAAGGCATTGACTTAGGCTTGGCTCCGGTGATCTTCTCTAAGCCAGCTGGGGGGAGGGGAACCTGCTAGAGCTTTCCCCCCCAAATTAACAAAGATGGGTTGGCATCCCCTAGGACTTTTCTTCTGTGCAAGAAGTCCCATCTCCCTACCTCCATCTCCCTTTCCTCCTTGGAGTCCTTCCTTAAGGCCCCAGTTCATTCTATGGGATGTATCCTAGGAACAGCTCGTGCCTCTGACACCAAATCCCAGACGGGAGCCACTGTTTCCCTGTTCCATTTTCAGGTTGGTTGCAGGGAATGTGAATTCCTCATTTAAAAAAGATTCCAAGAAGAACTTGTGCTTCCTTTGGCAAAAGTCGCATCTTCTTTGAAGGGGGGTCTACTTTACTCTTTGGGAATAGTGGTTTTGAAGGCATGTATGCTGCTGATGGCAGGCAAGCTCCTGTGAGGAGGCAATGCTTGAAGAGTCTGGAAGAGGCGAGTAAAAGGCAGGAGGGTTTTTCACAGGTAAGCACTTGCTCTGTATAACCTAGTGCCTCTTCCCTTCCCACCTCCAACCTCGCTCTTCTGCTTCTCCTCCTCCTCTTCATGGCAGACTTGCAGTCCTGTCTGATATGCATCGCACGAAGATTACCTCGATCCACAGCCCCTGCTACATCAGAATCCTTCATGACCAAGCAGGATACTACAGGTACCATTCAGAAGGGTAGCCAAGCCTTTGGCCCCAGAGGGCATTTCACCCCAGTGCAGCCACCAATCATGGCATGGAGAGGGTTGGCTTGAGAGCAGGCATCCCCAAACTTGGCCCTCCAGCTTTTTTGGGACTACAACTCCCATCATCCCTGGTCCTGTTAGCGAAGGATGATGGGAGTTGTAGTCTCAAAACAGCCGGAGGGCCAAATTTGGGGGTGCCTGCTTGAGAGCAACTGGTAGCCTAAGTACACTACCTTGGCCACAGTCTGCAGTTCCTGCATACGTTTGGAGTTCTGTGTCAGCAAGAGGGCCTCTGTTTTCTTCAAAACTGGGGAGAACTCAATGGACATATCCCAGTTGTTCCCCTCAACCATTTCATAAGGAAACATGGCAGGAACTGAAAGGGAGGTGGGTGGTCAGTGAGCAAGGGAAGGGAGGAGAAGGGACAGTGGCCAACCCTCTGTGTGGAATAGTCTACTTATTTATTTCTAGAAAAAGAGCCCTGAGCAGGAGAATGGGCAGGAATTGTTTGCTGGGGCAGCAGGGAAGCTCAAATGATGGAACTGGAAGAATGAAGGCAGGATATACATTCAATACATGCATTATTGGTATTTAGTTATTTATTGAGGAATTTATACCCTGCCTTTCAACCTATTTCAATTAAAAATAAAAAACTGAACCACCTACACATACGTAGATAAGAGTCAGCTGTGCTTCTGAATCCGCATCGCTCCATTGCTCTTGCTTTAGCCGTTCAGTCCTAAGGTGCTTCTCTCGCTTCCGCTCTGCTCAGGTAAAATCATCTCCATCGACACCAGTTCGCTGAGAGCGGCAGGCCGGACCGGCTGGGAGGATTTAGTGAGGAAGTGCATCTACGCTTTCTTCCAGCCTCAGGGCAGGGAGCCATCTTACGCCAAGCAGCTATTTCAGGAAGGTAAAAAGGCTCCTCTCTTTGCACGCACTGCCATTGTTGCTGGATAAGTGCTTTCCGGACTGAAAAATAAAACTGGGGGGGGGGGGACGGGGACAAACACCCGACAAAGAAGGCAAATAATGCTCCCATAGGAAGTAGCTGAAATGACTGACTAATGCCCGTGGCTTCTCCGGCTGGCAAGGGGGAGGGGGGTCCTTGCCTGCACACTCAATAGGATTCCATCAACCTGCTGCCAGTTGTCTCTCCGCACTCCCATGGCAACCTTGCCTGGGAGGCTGTTGGCCTGCAGTTTAGGGGTGGCGTGCCAAGTCAGCGGCCTTCTTGTGGACCTTTCAGGAAGGAGGAACTAAAGCAAGTGAGCCAAGTTATTCAAGGCTGGCTGCCTTCTTGGTCCCAAAAGAGGATAGAGATCGTCAAAAGCCTTTTTTTTATAAAAAAAAAAAAAGAGGGGAGGGCACCTTTTATCCAGAAGGCTAGTGTGGGCATTGTGGTTAGATTGCTGGACTGGGATGAGGGAGATTGGGTACCCAGTGGCCTTGAAGCTCCCTTGGGTATCCCATGACCATTCATATTCCTATTCTCTCTCTCTTTCTCTCCCCTCTTCTGTTCTCTACTGCTCTGTTTGTCTCTGTGTGTCTCTCTCAGCCTGACAGGGTTGTTAAGAGGATATAAATGGGCACAGGGCAGGGGATAGCTAATCTATGCTCCCTTGAACTCCTTGGAGAAAGAAAGGTGGGATAAAAACAGACAGTGAAATTTCCTAGTGCTTTATCTTTTTATTGCTGTAAACCGCTTTGATATGCACAAATATTTTAATGAATAAATTTATACGCCACTTTTCCTGAGTGCTCAAACCACCTCACATGCATTACCCTGTGTGACCTTATAAGACCTCTGCAAGGTGGGACAGTACATCACCCCCCTAGTGCGGAGGCTGGGAGAATAATGTATTTGCCTTTCCATGAATTGGTTCTCCTTATTTGTAGCCCTGGGAGCATTTGGCACCAGTGAGTTCTATGGATATTTTGTGGGTAGGGTGGTGGTGGTTGTTTGATGCTTCCTCCTGGTACCCAGGTCCTGGGGGGTCTTTTTCTCCCCCCCCCCCATCTCCTTGTATTTCCCTGGGCACTGGGGCGAGGGGCGGGAATGGTATTTGGGAGCCAGTACCCTTCAAATGCTCAGCCGCAAACTGATTTGGGTAACCTTGACAAGCCACTGCCTCAGTTCTCCCATCTGTCAAATGGGAGCCATGCTCACCAGCCTCCACATTTATGTGAGGACCAAAACAAAACACCATTATACAGGGAAAACCCTGCCAAAATCATTACTGGCCATGGTAAACAGAAGGCAGATGAACGAAAACATCCCAGCCTAGTAACCCACGTTCTCTCTCCCCCCCCCCCTTTGCCCCACTTTTTCCTCCTCCCCAGTGATGACACGGGGCACAGCCTTCAGCCCATCTTACCGGTTCACACTGAGTGATGGGACTGTCCTGAGTGCTCATACCAAGTGCAGACTTTGCTGCCCTCAAGGCCCGGAGATGCAGCCTTTCATCATGGGCATTCACATAATTGAGAGGTGAGTCTCAAGAACCCCTCAGTTTCATTACTCTTCCTCCCTTCCTTCCTTCCCTCCCACCTTGTGATTGTCTGAATTAAGCTGTGACCTCCTTGGCCGGGGGACCTGCCTCTTTTTTGCCTGTGCGACCCCACAAGACACCAGATACGTCAGTCCTCAGGAAATGGCCTTTTCATTCCCCTTCTGCCACCCCCACCCCTAAACTTTAAAAGACTGTTTTCTCCACCTGCTTTATTTCCTCTCGTTTGCCTCTCATTCCCGTTCACCTTCTGAGTTAGAAGAGAAGTGTGCTTGAGAAGGTGGAGCTTGAAGGAAACCCCTAAGGCAGACCCTGGGTTTCAAAGTTCCCTGAAAAATCACAAGGGGGTTATCATGCCTTTTTCTGATGCTCAAGAGGAGGAAGAACCAGTTAGGAGCTTTCCCTTCTTTGGGCTTTCGGGCTTCTTATGTTACAGAAAGAATGTTAGATGGGGATTTGGTGGCATGGTTCTGTGAATGTTTGTGGGACAACTGCAGAAGTGATCAAGCAATAGGATCACTGATCTTCCGTCTAATTTCCATATGGGTGACTAGCTCCTATGTAATGTTTCTCACAAATCATCATCATCATCATCATCATCGTCATCTATTACTTATAACCCTCTTCCCTCCAGTGATATGGAGTACCAAGTGATGCAGGTACCAAGCCTTAGGGCTTATGAAACATCCAAGCTGCCCCCTCTCCTTCCTCCACCAGTCACCCCCCTCTCTCTCTTCTTTTTCCTGACTCAGAGAACACGGCACGCTGTCACCTCAAGAAAACACTAACTCCGGGATGCCTCTTCCCCGCATCAGCCCCTCGCTGAACCCCAACATCTCCCCCGGACAAGGCATGGCTCTGCCCTCCCCTCTCCCTCCTGCCAACAGTAGCATGCTAACTGCCAGTGCAGCAGGCCACCCGCCGGGATCCAGCCTGCATGGCAGCAGCAGCAGCAATGCTACCCCCAGCCAAGCCACTTTCGGATGTTCGCCTGGGAGCCAGATGGGAACGAACGTTGCCTTAAGCCAGGGCCAGGCCGGTCCCCAGAACAGTAGCCATCCCATGAGCCACAACAGCTCCCCGATGGGCAGCCCCGGGGTCACCCCACCGCAGTTTATGTCCCCCAGGCATCGGGTGAGCCCCGGGCTGGTCCACCGGCCCAGAGTGCCAAGCAACCCTTTCTCTCCCCCCATGCCCACCACGCACTCCCCGGTGGGCATGGTGAGCGGCTGTGGCTCCAGTGGCTCCCTTGGCAACAGGTCGTACCCAGGCACCCCGCTGAACTCCATGCAGGGACTGACCGAAGGGCCCAGCCCCCCGGTGGGCTACTCCACGCCCTCCCCTGTCCTGCGGCAGCCCAGCAACCAGAACTCGCCCAGCCGGATGAGCCTGCCGCCCGTGAAAATGGAGCCCAAGGACAGCAAGGAGATCGCCTCCATCCTGTGCGACATGATCCACTCGGACGGCGGCCCAAGCAACACCAAGCCTGTGGAGCCAGGCTTGCTGCACGGCGGCGACCGGCTCTCCGAGGGCGACCACAAGGGCCTGCAGGCTACCAGCCACAAGCTTGTCCAGCTCTTGGCCACCACGGCCCAGGAGCAGCTGCGGCATGCTGACGCGGACACCAGCTGCAAGGAGCCCTTGTCCTGCACAGGCTCCTCCGGGACCCCTGCCTCCGGGAACCCGGTGGGCAGTGCTTGCCCGTCCTCCCACAGCTCCCTCACAGAGCGGCACAAGATCCTGCACCGGCTCCTCCAGGAGGGCAGCCCTTCGGACATGGGCAGCCTGGCCGCCATGGAGCAGGAGAAGAAGGACAGCGGGCCTGGTGCAGCGGCCCCTGCCCTGCAGAGCCAGGCCCCGGATGCCCGGCTGGAGGCAGATGCCGCAAAGAAGAAGGACTCGAAGGACAACCAGCTCCTTCGCTACCTGTTGGACAAGGACGAGAAAGAGCTGGCGTCCAACCCCACCTTGAGCTTGGACGACGTCAAGGTGAAGGAGAACCCGGAGCAGCTGGAGCCTTGCGGCGTCGCTCAGTCCCTGCACACCAAGCCCCCCGCGCCAGAGGAGGGAAAGCTGCAGCCACAGAGCCAGGTAGGTCTCCCCTCCTGGGGGAAGGGGTCCTTTCCTCTTAGAAGAGCAGCAAACATGTCGCTCCACGTTGGGTCTTGGGTCGCCGCTGTTGGCTTGTGCCTTCCTTGCTTGGCACTGCAACTGTTTGCAATTGCAAGACCTATCCCAGTGCAAATGAGCTTTTATTTATTTATTATTTATACCCCGCCCATCTGGCTGGGTTTCCCCCGCCGCTCTGGGCGGCTTCCAACAAATACAAAAATACATTAAAATATCACAGATTAAAAACTTCCCTAAACAGGGCTGCCTTTAGGTGTTTTCTAAATGTCAGGTAGAATCATAGAGTTGGAAGAGACCACAAGGGCCATTCAGTCCAACCCCCTGCCAAGCAGGAAACACCATCAAAGCATTCCTGACATATGGCTGTCAAGCCTCTGCTTAAAGACCTCCAAAGAAGGAGACTCCACTACACTTCTTGGCAGCAAATTCCAGGTAGTTGTTCATCTCCCTGACCTCCGATGGAAGGGCGTTCCATAGGGCGGGCGCCACTACCGAGAAGGCCCTCTGCCTGGTTCCCTGTAGCTTTGCTTCTCGCAGTGAGGGAACCGCCAGAAGGCCCTCGGTGCTGGATCTCAGTGTCCGGGCTGAACGATGGGGGTGGAGACGCTCCTTCAGGTATATTTTGCGCGACCCTGAGATTTGTGGATGCTCATCTCACAATATTGGAGGGGGGGTTACCCTTTTGCAGTCTGTCTATCGAGCCTTGAGGAAGCAGAAGGTTTTACACACAAGGTTCAATCCTCACAGTATTCTGTTTAAAATGAATCTTGGCGAAGACCTTCCGTTGCTGGAGAGCTGCCGCCAGTCAGAGTAGAGGGTATTGGGCTAGATGGACCAGTGGTCAGACTCTGTATAAGGTAGTGCCATTAGGAACGACGTCAGCATGTTGATTTTTGCTTGATCTTTACCATACAACCTGCAAACTGCATGGTTCTACTGAGTTCTCTGCCTTCTTAACAAAACTTCCCCTTTGAATGAAACATGTATGATAATTTTTAATATTAGTATATCCACTCCAGTCATTTATTTTCTTTTACTGAAAATACACAGAAACTCGTGCTTGGCTGAAATGCCCCTTCCTCAATTTCAGGGCCCCTTTTGCAGGGTAAGGGAAATTGTGGTGGGGAGGGATTCTAGCCAGTTCCAGGGAGCCAAAGTTCACTAGGATCCCACTCTGCTAGTGGCCATCTCTTCTCCACCCCATCCTCAAAGCCTTAAGAGCAGGAATAGGGAACTGGATCTGACCCATGGCAGACCACTTTGACAGGTGGGTGGGGCCAACGATCTGCCACTGGCGATCCATTTTTCCTATTCTGGCTGGTGAGCTGCGCTACAAAGGAAAACCCAAGCCAGGTTTGCCACCTGGCAACCGAGAGGCAAGAAACAGTCTTCATTACATCCACCAGCTCTTCATATATTTTGGGACATGTTGTTTAGTCGTTTAGTCGTGTCCGACTCTTCGTGACCCCATGGACCATAGCACGCCAGGCACTCCTGTCTAGCACTGCCTCCCGCAGTTTGGTCAAACTCATGTTCGTAGCTTCGAGAACACTGTCCAACCATCTTGTCCTCTGTCGTCCCCTTCTCCTTGTGCCCTCCATCTTTCCCAACATCAGGGTCTTTTCCAAGGATTCTTCTCTTCTCATGAGGTGGCCAAAGTACTGGAGCCTCAGCTTCACGATCTGTCCTTCCAGTGAGCACTCAGGGCTGATTTCCTTAAGAATGGAGAGGTTTGATCTTCTTGCAGTCCATGGGACTCTCAAGAGTCTCCTCCAGCATGCGATGGGACATGTCATGCCACTAATGCAGTCCTGATGGGGGGCTGTGTTTTCAGACCAGAGGGCCCAGAACAAGGAGCAGGTTTGTTGGTTTGTTTTGCTCATGTTATGGTATAAAGCACCACAAATCATAGTAAGGTGAAGTAATAGCCGCATGCCAACACCAGCATCTGAGGACTCAAAAGTCAAAGGCAAGCGTTTCAATAGTGAAACTGCAAGACCTCAAATGCACCAACCATGTTGTCACTGTTGGTCATAGAGTCCTGCAGCTGACCCAGTTCTCAAATAAGTGTACCTGCGTCAATGGGCATATCTTCAAAGATCCCTTAATTTAGTTGCACACTGAAAAGAGGCCCGCAGTGCGAACTATTTGCTAAGCACAACACATGCCCCTTTGTGCCTGCCATGGTGTAAGGCAGAAGAAAAACTTCCATGCGGACTGAGGTGCTTTCATTTTATTCAATTTTGCAGGGATTTTGTGCTCAATGATTGCTTAAATCAGTGGTATTAAATCTCTGCAGTCGAGCCTGTTGCAAGGCTGCATTGTAGATTCTGTTGGCGTGACTGAGAGACACACCTTGTTTCAGAAGCCCCTCTGGCATCACCAATAGGAGGGCTGGGGAGTTCACAGGCCTTTAAAGGGCTTTGGGCTATTCATCCCCAACATTTCCTGAATTCAAGAGCCCCATATGATGCGAGTCTGTGAATGGGCTAAGCACGGCTAAGAGAATTTTCAGTCTCCCTCCTGTTCAGTGGCTGGGAACCGGCAACTTTAAGGTACCATTATCTCTTGCAATAGAGTTATTAAATGGCAATGATGGTTCCCTGCAAGAGAGATTTCGGCGTATAAATATTCATTACAATTGGCCATGAATAGGAGAGGGCACCGCTTTCTTTTCTTTTCTTCTCCAGCTGAGGAAGATGACAACATGGATAAGGCTGTGTTAATCCCTTTTTTATCAAATAGACCAGGGAGAGTTTGACATTTCAAGTGCGAGACCACTTACAGGCTTGTGTCAGAATGGGGCTTCTGTGTGGGAATAGCCCCAGAGCCCCTTGGAAAGCCTCAGATAACAAATAATGCCCTAAAGTGCCCTAATTAAATTAAGGGGCCCATTCATCTGGGAATCCCCACGTGGTGTCCCCATCCGGCACAGGGGCTTCAACTCTCTTTGTATCCTGTCCCACAAAAGGCCCTTGAGCTGACGGCTTCCCATCAGCTGCTCCCGGCCTGCTCTCTCTGGTTTCTTCCCAGACTTTGTAAACGGAGCTTCGTTATATGTCAGCTTCCCATGTTCCATTGCAGTGCTAAATCGGAAGCAAAGGCCATCTCTTTGGGGGCACCGTGGTTTCCCAGGAAGCCTGTCATGCTGGTTGCATTTTTGGCCATGCTGGCCAGAAGGAACCTGTGCACCTGAAATACACTGATTTGGAAGCTTCTGAAACCCCTGAAATTATATATATTTAGGGGAAGAGTTATGGTCTTGCAAGGCGCTCAGTGTTAGATTTAACAGCTCAGGTTTTGCATATCCTGAAATGTGCGGATTTGCTCAGGCCTCTCCTGTGATCTGTCAAGCTCAGCAGCTGCACTATTTATCTTCACTGGCCCTGCTTCCATTTGGTTTTGATATCCTAGACGAGGAAACACAACTGTGCCTTTAGTGTACCTGCTCTGCATGCAGGTGTCCCCCAGCCCCAGCCCCAGCCCTTGGCAGCATCTCCAGTTCAGAAGGATCAGGGAGTGGTGGGTAAGGTCCTTTCTAGGTCCCAAGGAGCTGCAGCCATTCGCAGGACTGAGTTAGATGAACAAAGAATCTTGGGGAGGAATTTAGTGGCGCACCAAGGCAATCATTTCTTCAGGGCAAGCATTTTGGCTAGACAAGAACAGCCCCCTCCTCCCTGGGCTGTTCTGTGGGAGGTGGTTTCTCCTGATCCCACCCCTAGAGCCCATTTCAGGGGGCACAAGGGAGAGGAGAGGGCAAACCCCATTGTGGAAGCAGTCCTATCTAGTTGTTGGTTTCTTTGTTTGTTTAGAGACGCAGGTGGCGCTGTGGTCTAAACCACTGAACCTCTTGGGCTTGCCGATCAGAAGGTTGGCGGTTTGAATCCCCGCGACGGGGTGAGCTCCCGTTGCTCTGTCCCAGCTTCTGCCAACCTAGCAGTTAGAAAGCACACCAGTGCAAATAAATAAACAGGTACCACAGTGGCGGGATGGTAAATGGCGTTTCCATGCACTCTGGCTGCTCTCACGGTGTCCTGTTGCGCCAGAAGCAGTTTAGTCCTGCTGGCCACATGACCCAGAAAGCTGTCTGTGGACAAACGCCAGCTCCCTCGGCCTGAAAGCGAGATGAGCGCCACAACCCCACAGTCTCGTTGGACTGGACTTAACTGTCCAGGGGTCCTTTACCTTTTACCGTTTTGCTTGTTTATGTCAAATTTATAACCAACCTTTCCTCCAATGTTGATCCTCCCTGGCTGGGAGTGAGTGACTGGCCCAAGTCACCCAGCAAGCTCCGTGGCCAAGTGGGGATTTGAACCCTGGTCTTCCAGGTCCAAGCCTGAACCACCATGTTGCCTCTCTGCTTCCTGTGCCTCCCGAGCCCTCTCCAGATGTCCCTTTCTCCATGGAAAAAGCACACTCAAGCCTTACCTCCTCCCTCACCCTCCATGGGCGGCTGTGTGCAGTGGGGAGCTTATGTGAGTACAGCAGGCTCCCCCCTGCAGAAGACAGTCGCCCTCCATCATGACCTGGCCTAGTGACTAGTGGGGTGCCACAGGGTTCTGTCTTGGGCCCAGTCTTATTCAACATCTTTATCAATGACTTGGATGATGGGCTTGAGGGCATCCTGAGCAAGTTTGCAGATGACACCAAATTGGGAGGGGTGGCTAATACCCCAGAGGACAGGATCACACTTCAAAATGGCCTTAACAGATTAGACAACTGGGCCAAAGCAAACAAGATGAATTTTAACAGGGAGAAATGTAAGGTTGGGAAAAAAAACCTGAAAGGGACAAATACAGGATGGGTGACACCTGGCTTGGGAGCAGTACATGTGAAAAGGATCTAGGAGTCTTGGTAGACCACAAACTTGACATGAGTCAACAGTGTGATGCAGCAGCTAAAAAAGCCAATGCAATTCTGGGCTGCATCAATAGGAGTATAGCATCTAGATCAAGGGAAGTAATAGTACCACTGTATTCTGCTCTGGTCAGACCTCACCTGGAGTACTGTGTCCAGTTCTGGGTACCACAGTTCAAGAAGGATACTGACAAGCTGGAACATGTCCAGAGGAGGGCAACCAAAATGGTCAAAGGCCTGGAAACGATGCCTTATGAGGAACGGCTTAGGGAGCTGGGTATGTTTAGCCTGGAGAAGAGAAGGTTAAGGGGTGATATGATAGCCATGTTCAAATATATAAAAGGATGTCATATAGAGGAGGGTGAAAGGTTGTTTTCTGCTGCTCCAGAGAAGCGGACACGGAGCAATGGATTCAAACCACAAGACAGAAGATTCCACCTAAACATTAGGAAGAACTTCCTGACAGTAAGAGCTGTTCGACAGTGGAACTTGCTGTCAAGGAGTGTGGTGGAGTCTCCTTCTTCGGAGGTCTTTAAGCGGAGGCTTGACAGGCATATGTCAAGAATGCTTTGATGGTGTTTCCTGCTTGGCAGGGGATTAGACTGGATGGCCCTTGTAGTCTCTTCCAACTCTATGATTCTATGCGGAGGCCAGGTCAAGCAGCTCATCCTTGCTCTCTCCTCCTGGCGATGTTTGTCTTGTGCAGACAAAGGTTTGTCTCGTGCAGAGGGCTGTTGTGCATTCTTAGTGCTCTTCAGTTGCTTTCTAGTTATCTCTCTGGGGGAGCGGGTGTTTTGAACTGGTTGCTTCTTCTTTTTTTACCCTTGTACATGTTAGCTGCTCCGGGAGCCCCTTTGGTGTTAAAGAACTGGTTATAAATGGATGAAATAAATGAATAATAACTGCGCAAGCAAGTTGGAATCTCAGCTGTGCCATGAACTCAGTCGCTGGAGGAGAGAGCCACTCAAGCAGAAATTTTCAGGGGGCACTTCTCTCGCTGGTGTCTAGATCCACAACAGAATGTTCTTAAAATACGTTGTTTGCCAACACAGTGCTGGGTCTGTCAAAGAGCAGACCTTTGTATCTATCTATCTATCATCTGTCTGTCTATCTATCTATCTATCTATCTATCATATGTCTGTCTGTCTATCTATCTATCATCTATCCTATTTATACCCTACCTTTTTCTCCAAGGTGCTCATTTAATCCCTGTGAAGTAGGCTAGACTGAGAGGCATCCACTGGCCCCCAAGACCACACAGTGACCTTCATGGCTGAGTGGGCATTTGAACCCTGCTCTCCTGGTTCCTAGTCAGACACACTAACCACTACACAACACTGCCTCTCTTGCTGCAACCCTTGCACACCCAGACACATGTGCACAGACTTGAAACTGAAAATATTGCTCCTTGAGCCAGTTTGCCATGAACCCTCTTCTGCAATAGGGGAATAATTGTCCTGGCCTTCCCTACAGTGATATTCTGAGACAGGGCGTGCGAAGTGCTTTGAGCACTGAGGAAGCACAACATAAATCTCTCTAGTTATTGTTTCCCCCCCTGGTACTTACAGTAAGTCCTGCATTTCCTCCCAGTGAGACCGCAGAGTGGCTGACAATACAGTATCGCGTGCACAGCATTACAAAACATTTTAAAAACCAGTTAAAAACATAGTCAGAAATGAAAGCGGAATAGGAACCGCAGTAACGGGGAAAGGAAACACAGAGTCAGCCAAGAAGGTTGGCTACATTCCAAGGATCCAGGTTAAACAGAAAACGCCTAAACGAGGCCTACGTGTGGAACAGCTGCATGTCATTTGGGAGGGAGCTGCATAACTGGGGGGCCACCACCAAGAATGCTCTGTTGCACATCACCGCCAGCCCCACAGAAACTGAAGCTGGAATAACAAGCAGGGCATTCTTTGCAGAACCTTAATAATTGGGCAGGGCAGTTGTGGACGGCGAAGGCACTCTCTCAGGTTCCTGTTGTTTGGGGCTTTGGATACTAATGCTGATGCCTTGAATAGGGCTCAGAAATTCATAGTGTGGTGATTTGAGGATCAGGGTAATGCGATTCCCCCTCGCTACTCCAGAAAACAGCAAGGCAGCAGCATTCTACATGCAAAGCATCGCCCTCCTAGCTGCTCCTGGTTTGGAAAGTGCTCTACATCTCTGCTTCTTGTTATTTTTTTCTCCGTTGTCAGGGATGGGCTGTTTCCCTGTTGCTTTCTTTTAGCCTTTGTAATCCTGCCATTACAGAGGCTTAAACTCGGTGGCCTTTGCACTGATTTCCATGACTCTGTAAGACTTTGCTTTTTTCCCCTCCTGGACCTTTGCTCTTTATTGCTTCTGAGATGCAGAGAGCAGAACCGCAGGCCGCATTTGAGAGGTGTGCTTTATGGTCAGTCAGGATCCCTAATGCCAGTCTGGCTGTGGCCTAAATGGCAGCTACATCCCTGTTTAGAGAGGCGCTTCTGTGGCACTTCTAAGTAAACCAGCTCCTCCAAATGTCCATTCCGAGTCGCCCAGCCACTGCCACAGTGTCCTTTCTCCTGGCAGATCAAGATGAGCAGGTGACAGCAAAAGTTGCAAGGTTTTTAGCTGGGGCAATCAGAATAAGGTCTAGTTTTGACTATTGATTCAAAACCCTAAAATGTATTTTATATAACTGGCTTTTTATTTCTATTCTTTGTATATCGTATTGTTGTTTTATTGCTGTGGCCAATGGCTGACGCAAATACAGTGGTGCCTCGCTAGACAAATTTAATTCGTTCCACGGGTCTTTTCTTATAACGAAAAATTCGTCTAGCGAGTCCCATAGGAATGCATTGAATATTTTTTTTTGCCCATAGGAACGCATTAATTGAATTTCAATGCATTCCTATGGGAAACTGCGATTCGCTAGACGAATTTTTCGTAAAACGAATTCGTCTAGCGAGGCAACCTCCGCTAGAAAAAACCTTTCGTTAAGCAGAAATTTCGTTGCAGGGCATTCGTTAAGCGAGGCACCACTGTAAAGATTCATTCATTCCATCAATCCATCACGATGACAGCAGCATACAAATCGCCCAAGTCATTATTGCAAACTTCGCCAGCCTGGTGCCCTCCAGAAGTTTTGAGCTGCATCAGCCTCAGCTCGTGGCTACTCTAGCTGGGGGTGGGATTGCAGTAGTATAGCATGCAATAGCCAGGGCTGGGGAGTGCCTTGTTTTACACTTGTTGAGCAAAATGATGCAAGTAAACTCTTATTTCTTAAGGCACCGTGATGGGCTTGGTTCCTCATTATATCATTTCCCCTCTAATTGTCTCCTTAGATCACATTCCCACCTTCAAGTACATTTCCAGAGCTTATTCCTTTGAGGAGGAGATTTGCTAAAATGTCTCAGTGAAGAGACAGGGAGGAGGGAGGGATGGAATGAATCTAAGCAGACAAGGCTGTCTTTTGCAGTTTTTCTTACAAATAACTGTGGAGAAATTTTGATCTGAGAGGGGTGGGGGGTGGGGAACGAACCTTGGATCTGAGCCAATGAGACATAGCTGCCCTGCATCAATACCCATCCGAGGGCCCACCCTTAGCAGACAAAGCGGCTGTGGCAAAGATCTTTCACCCATTTTTTTTGTCTTGTTTTTTTCTCCTTTTTCTTTATTTTTGGAAATTTAATCTAAAAAAAATTTTTTTTTAAAGGAAGTAGCTAAGCCAACAGAGTAAGCAATTTTTTTAAAAAAATAATCTAGTCCACCAAAAAGATGTTCAGGTTTTCAAAATAGCTTTTAATTACAAGTAGCTTTTAATGCAAGTAACTTTTAATAGTTCTTAATGCCGGGGTGGCAAGTGGACGAGGCATTTGCTATCTCTCTCTCCTGCAGGAGGGAATCTCTTGAGATGATGCCCTGCAGCAACCTCCATGTGGGCCATCATGTTATGGTCTAGTTAGGCCCTGTTGGCCTCAGAGGAAATGCCCAGGTACAGAAAGGCGAGCCAGCAATCTCACATTTTTTCGGAATACAAATAGCCAGAAATGTGTGCCTGCGTTTCCCTGAGCACAGTGGATGCAGAACTCCCAGCTGGTAGATAGGGCTGCGCTCTGTGAATGTGTGTGTGTGTGTGTGTGTGAGAGAGAGAGAGAGAGAGGAGAGACCAACTGATTCAGCATTTCAAACATCTTGCTCTGTGGGAGTGAGAGTTGAAATGTCTTGTTTCCAAACTGGAACAGTTTCTGCTCAAAGAAAGCCCACCTCACCTTGCCAATGTTTTCACTCTCGGAATGTTTCTGGATGTTCACTTTTTTTTGAGCCCGTGATGTGCTATCACTCTCTGGATCAAACTGAACGTAATGCATACCCACCCCTTTTCTTCCGTTACATTATGGCGGCGGACTTATCTGATTTGTCCAGGCACGGTGTGTGCCTGGAACAGTCCAGGGAACTGCTGGAGTAGAGAGTCTGGTGAAACTGAACCCCGTGGTTGCTGTAACTGCAGGCCCAGCTTCTTCCATACAGCATTTCCCCCTCCCCTCCACTTAGCACCTTTAAGGAAACAATTTATTTATTTTTTTCTGGTTGGAGGCTGTATGTTGCCATCCAGCCAAACGTCAAATTACTGCTGGGTTTCTGCAGTATGTGTTCCATGTGGAATGTACAACAGCTTCTGACCTCCAATGCAGAACTTTGCTTGTTTTTTAATTTAGCATTGTTTGAAATAAAAGTAATACAGTGGTACCTTGGTTTACGAACTTAATCCGTTCCGGAAGTCCATTCTTAAACCAAAGCGTTCTTAAACCAAGGCGTGCTTTCCCATAGCAGCGGGGGACTCAATTGACAAATGGAAGACACTCAACAGGAAGTGAAACATGTTCTGCTTCCAAGGCAAAGTTCACAAACCAAAACACCTACTTCCGGGTTTGCAGCGTTCTTAATCCAAATTGTTCATAAACGAAGGTTCCACTGTACTTGCAGAGAAGAAAGAGGAAGGATTTTAGCTCATTGGTAAAGCACCTGCTTGGCATGTAGAAGGTCCCAGGTTCAATCCTCAGCATCTCCTTATAGGACTGGGAGAGACTCCTGCTCTGAAATCCCGGAGAGCCAATGTTGATCCTTGTAGACAACCGTGAGCTAAATGGACGCAATGGTCTTAAGTTTATGCTGCATTATTATAATTTTATTACTGGTTGTTTGCCATTCTGGAAGCTTTATACAGAAACATAGCCAGGAAGCTATCTGAATTAGCATAGTATTTAGCATAAAAACATCAATATAGATTTTTTTTAAAAAAATGAACATTTCACAGGCCTGTCTGAATTACACAGTTTTCCCGAATATGACTGAAAGCCAGCTGCGATTATTCCTGCCAAACCTCTACTGGCAGGGAGTTCCACAGGACAGGGCTAAAGGCTCAGTCTCTGGTGAAGGCCAACTGAACTTGTGGGGAGGTGTGGGGAACCCCCCAGAAGTGCTCTTATCAGGATGGAGCATAAGGAATGGGACCCAAGTTGTTCAGGGCTTTTGCAAATTTGCGCCATCAAGCTCAGAGCAAAAGGGTTGTGGTTGATTTCTTGTTCCACCCGTGGCTGCCCTCAGAGGTTCCATGGCTGACCTGTGGCCTTGTTTCCTTCCTTCAGTTTGCATCGGACCTTGACCAGATTCTGCCGTCGCTGGAGAAAGCCCAGCTGCCGCCAGGACTGTGTGGATCGGAGGTGGCCGAAAGTGGCGGCATTGCCATCAAGTCAGAGATCCTGACTCCCTCCCTCCAGCCTGGCACCGCCGCAAGAACTCCCACGGGGATGAGCTGTACGTACTTTTGTGAATTCTTTCTCCCCTTTCTATAACTCCCAGGGCTGGACCTGCTCTAACTTTCTCGCACATGCTCTTAATCCATGCTATTCACAATGTGTCTGATGGACTGGAACCTGGTACCATTGCGTTGTCGTGCTGAATGCCAGGTGTTGGTTGAGGAGAAAGAGGCAGTGGGAATTCTCCTTTCCGAATAATAATTGAAATAATTTATTATTTATACCCCGCCCATCTGGCTGGGTTTCCCCAGCCACTCTGGGCAGCTCCCAACCGAATATGAATATATATGTATGAACGTACACACACACACACACACACACACACACACACACACACACCAGTATTAAACATTAATAACTTCCCTAAACAGGTCTGCTTACAGATGTCTTTTAAAAGTTAGATAGTTGCTTATTGCCTTGACATCTGATGGGAGGGTGTTCCACAGGGCAGGTGCCACCACCGAGAAGGCCCTCTGCCTGTAGGCCCTGTAACCTCACTTCTCGCAGGGAGGGAACCGCCAGAAGGCCCTCGGTGCTAGACCTCAGTGTCCAGGCAGAACAATGGGGGTGGAGACGCTCCTTCAGCCCCAGCCAGCATAGCCAGGGGTGAGGGATGGTGGGGTTGCATCCCCAAATTGTCTGGAAGTCACTATGTTGGCTCTAAACCAAAATAAAAGGACTCACTCACAGGGAAGAAGCATTCATTTGCTTGATCTTACCATTGTTGAACATCGCCTAAAACAGAGGGTCAACAGCCACCGGATGAGAACAGCCCACCTCAGGTCAAGAGAGGAGATTCTTGAGCCCTGGTGATGTTTGTGAGTGACAGCTACGAGACGCATCAAAGGAGGGAGCTTTGCCTTCCCATAGTCAGGAGGTCTGAAAGAGTGCTCTCAGTTCCCAAGCTGCACTGCTTCTTGCATCCCCTCACAGCCAGTGTGGTATAGTGGTTAAAAGCGGTGGACTCGTAATCTGGGGAACCGGGTTCACGTCTCCACTCCTCCACATGCAGCTGCTGGGTGACCTTGGGCTAGTCACACTTCTCTGAAGTCTCTCAGCCTCACTCACCTCACAGAGTGTTTGTTGCGGGGGAGGAAGGGAAAGGAGAATGTTAGCCGCTTTGAGACTCCTTAGGCAGGGCCGTCTCAAGCATGTTGGGCGCCTGGGCACCGTGGTGCGGAGATTGCTCCGGCGTCCCCGCCCTGGTGGGCGCAGCACAGCACACCCTGCGCCACCCAGCCTACCCCGAGAGCCGGCCCTGCCTTAGGGTAGTAATAAAGTGGGGTATCAAATCCAAACTCCTCCTCCTCTTCTTCTTTTTCTTCTTCTTCTTTTCTGATAAATTCCTGGAGCAAACGTCAGGCAACTGCTTTCCACCCAGGCTTGTTCCTTGCATGCTAAAAATCCTTATTCCAAGGATCTGAATGCCTGCAGAAAAGCCAACTATAAGGCCATTCATAAGTCATTGGCATGTTTTGACTTGACTGGGCTCCTTGTGCTGCTGGAGATTCAGTGATGCAGAAAAGTTTTTTAAGTTGACCGTCAGTTCCATTGACCAGTGATCACTTTCCCTTTTATTCTTGTATTATTGGAATGGGCTTTCATTGGCTGGGAGCGTGCAAACTTTTGAGTTAACACAGAACTGCTCTTCCTGGCAAAGAGCATTGTGTGATACAAAAGCTTACACATGCCTTGGAGATGGCCCAGAAGACAAAATGATCTTTTGGGATGGTTTGGAGTGGACCCTGAAATGTATACAGCAAAAAAAATTGGAAGTTGATATTGGAGTATATCTATATGGCCAGATCTGGTTAAGGCAACCAAGTAGATTCCATTAAACCCAAAACACTTTTCAAGTTGGCAACATTTTTTAAAAAAATCTGAATAAGAACTTTTTGATTTCTGGAAATTTTCAAATTTGAGGTTTCTTTTTTAAAAAATCCTTTTGTGGTTTTGTTAAATTTCCAGGCAATCTGGCAAAAAATAAGCTTGTCTGTTTAAATGCTTAGCGTCCCTTTTCTGAAGCTCTCAAACAAAATAAATTGTTATTGGGAAGGTAAACAAGAAGAAATAGAGTTGGGAAGTAAAAAATGTGAAAGTTTGCAGTCAGAATTTTCAGCTTGTGGACTTGTGGTTGAAACCAACTTGAGTGTTTTAGTGGCAGTTGCATGAAAAGAGTAACTGACAAGAGCAGCGGTCCAAAAAAGAAGAAAGTAAGCCAATTTAATTTGGATGAGTAGTTTCTGAGAAGAGGGGACAGGAGAGCCCTCTGGTGGACTGTGCAAGAACTCCAGCACATGGTGGAGACTCTACAGCAGTGTTTCTCAAAGGGGGGGGGATATAGTTCCCTCCCCCCCCTAGGAATATTCCAGGGGGCCGCAGGTGAAAATCGCATAAATGGGGGGCCACAGCACAAGACTAGGGGGCCACAGAGAGAAGAGAGAAGTGACTGAGAAAAGAAAACAGATCACAAGAGAAGTAAAAGGGTTGGGAAACACTGCTGTATATGGCATGGATATCCCTTGCCATTGTTCACTGTTGATTTGAAACACATCGCGTTAGCATGGCCATTCTTAGTAGTGAGGTTCCTGGAGGGTGAGCAACTGTACTGTCCCGAATGAGCCCATTTAGGTTTCTGCAACCCAGGTGCCAGCTTGATCCTCATCTCACATCCCTGTTAGTTACTCCTGGGCCCACAGCCACCATCTCTGATGTTTTACTTCTGTGTTCCAGCTGTCAACGGTGGGCAGGGCATGCAGGCCGGCCGGTCCCCCTTCGAATTCTGCGACCCCCTGGAGCCGGTTCAGCTCAGGACGGCGCCTTTCCCCACAACCAACGGCAGCAGCCCTCACCCTGGTTTGCCTTCCGAGCAAGGCAGGGGGGCAGTACCTGGACCAAGCCCCTTCCAGCCTGACACAGGTAGGTGCATCTGTGGCACCTCAGGGAAGGATCCATGGCATTTTTCAATAGACAAAATATACAGTGGTACCTTGGTTTACAAACTGAATCCGTTCCGGAAGTCTGTTCTTAATCCAAGGTGTTCTTAAACCAAGGCATGCTTTCCCATAGCAGCCGGGGGCTCAATTTACAAATGAAAGACACTCAACAGTTCCGCTTCCAAGGCAAAGTTCACAAACCAAAACGCCTGCTTCCGGGTTTGCAGCGTTCTTAATCCAAGTTGTTCATAAACTAAGCTGTTTTTAAACTGTACAGTCCTTCTCCCAATGACCCTTTGAGGTAGTCAGCCTTAGAAACGATGAGCCACTGAAACTCACAACTGTGCAGGGATTTTCACCATGCTGTAGTCTTGTCTCTCGACCACCCCATTCCCATTTTGTTGTGAGTTATCATCCTCATCAGTCAATTGCTAAAGTACCCTTATTTGTTTATTAAATTTGCATGCCGCCCTTCATCAGGGCAGTTCACAACATGAAAATGCATTATAGAAAAGAGGAAATAGAGAATAAAAACAGAACAAAAACCTTCCCACAGCACCCCTTTAAAAGGGTATAGGATGTTAACCAGCCCAAGGCCTGGTTGAAGAGGGACGTTTTCGCCTGGTGCCTAAAGATCACAGGTTGGTATACCCACATGATGTAAAACCATGCAGTTTTAAAAAAATCAAGAAACGTTAAAACCTCATAGGAATTTGAAACTGAGATGAATTAAACGAACAGACTCAACTCCCTCCAAAGGGCCCGAGCAAATAAATGTCTCTTTAAAAGTCATGCTTAACCTGCTAGGGAAATAGGCAGCCTAGTCGGCCCAGCATTAGTTCTGACATGTTAAGCAACTGCACCCCCAGCCTGCCAGCTCCATCTTTCACCCTGAAGCAAGGCACAGGAGAGCTGTGTTGAAAGTCAGTGCGGGGAAGCAGCTTCGCTACAGAACCCAGAAAAGTCAGTTCCTATCATTGTCCCAGTTAGCAGGACAGGGAGCTCAGCCCTGTGGCATTATAAACGTGTATGGAAATCTTTAGGAATTATCCCTAGCCTTAGCAGTTCCTGCCCATTAAATCCCAAAGCCCCTCATTTTGTCAGTGTCACCACATCTGGGATATTGGCACTCCTGTTTGGAGAATTACGCAACAAGGGGCCTTTTCTGATGCGCTCCTGTATTGCTGCTGCCAAAATCCACAGATAGCAGAACTGAGGTTGAATGCAGACTTTCTGACCATTTCTTCCGCTGCCAAGCTGATCCCACAACCATCAGACAGATGAAAGAGGTTTTTGGTATTTTTAAACACTACAAAACCTATGATGCAGTATGAGCCGGAGGGAATATTCAAGCACTCCATGGCCCCCACACCCAAGCAGCCTTTGCAAGCAGCCTGTCCTTTGAGATTCACTTAGCTCAGCCCCACCCCTATCTTTGTCTCACGACTGAGAGATCCAAGCGAGATCTGAGAGATAGACTAAGCAGGGCAGACTAGAGCAGGTTGTTTTCATCCGACGAAAATGAAATTGCCTGCATTTGGCCTCTAGAGCGTAAATATTCATGTCTGATCAACTGCTCAAATTGGTTTTTGATTTACAAAGGAAAGCTTCTTCTAAACTCGGTGTATGTGGCAGAGGCACATATTCTGTTTAGATATTAACCGAGTTAGAGGTTATCCGGGCATGGCAGGGCTAATGTTAAAAAAAAAGCTTTAGTGTTAATATTTTTTAAAAAAATCAGATAAAAAAATTGAAATATTTTTATCCACCTCTCAAGATGACTGCTCATAAAAGGATGAAGGTTTATTTGCTTGTTGGGTGTTTTTTTTAACGAATGGCAAGAATGGGAGATCTGTGCTTCCTCAGAAGACAGAATGTTAGGAAACAGCTATGCTGTCTCAGACAAAACGGCTACCTAGCACCGCGTTCTGTCTCCAACTGCGGTCAGTTAGGTGATGCAGGATGCTCACAAGCAAGTTTTGGTCTCCTGGAGTGAGTGTTTTTAAAACACACACAGAGAGCAAACAGTGTTGGTACTGGGGGTGGGTATACGCCTTGTCTTTCACGAGCAGCGAATAACTCGTTCTCGGAGCATAGAAAGGAATGGCGCCATGCGATTGTGCTTGCTAGCATGTTCGGGAAGGATGTTTGCTTTGGCCTCTGGAAATGCAAGATGCACAGCTTAGATCACCATCTCCAGGTTTGCTTTCCAGTTGCACTTCCCAGGGGCAGCTGGGCGGGCGACACCCTGTGGGTGGAGTGTGCACCTGAGCCACTTCCCCCCCACGTGGCGCATATCCTTGCTCAGCTGTAAATTGGCAGTGCCGCTGCTGTTGCCAGTGCTCCCTTTTATTTTCCTGTTGCCAGGCAACCCTTGCGAACACTTCATCTCTGCTGCATAGCCAGCACAAGAACAAAACCTGCTCTCTCTGGTTGACTTTGCTCTCCAACCCATGGCTGCGGCGCACACTTTGCGGGTTTCACATTATCAGCAGTGTTGCCCGTCCATGGGAGGAGAACGATGGCCAGGGCTCGGCCAGCTAAGCAGATGTTCAAAACCAGGGCGAAGCTCTAGATCAGGGGTCCCCAAACGTTTTCAGGGCCCCACCCCCTCGGTTCCATAAAATTACCCCCAATTTCCCCGTACCCTACCCTATTAAAAGCATTATTCAGAATAACAGTTTCTGTGACCCCCAAAGGAAGATAATAGCACAATAAACTTCAGCAACAATTAATTGCACATTTCTTCAAAATCCAGTTAAAACTATTTAGTTTAATTAAGTCAGCAAAATTGATCAGCTAGCTTTTCAAACTCTGATAGCCATTTATTTACACCTCCAATGCCCCACTGCTTCTCCTTTGCCCCCATGGAGGTGAAAGCGCTACCCCCCCCCTCGGGAACTAGGGAAGCCAAGGAGATAAGTAACTTTCCATCCTTTAGAAGACATCTGAAAGCAGTTTTGAAATGTTTAATGTTTTATTATGTTTTTATATACGTTGGTTTATATACAGAGTGGCTGGGGCAATCCAGTCAGATGGGCGGGGTACAATAATAATTATTTTATTTTTATTATGGAATAGGACGTCCCTATTTTCATCGTAGAAATGTTGGAGGAAATGCTAGTGGTTTAGATTTTCTGCTTTGGGCAACCAATTTAAACCTTTCTACAATGTAGAGAGCCAGTGCGGTGTAGTGGTTAAGAGCAGTGGACTTGTAATTTGGTGAACTGGGTTCGCGTCTCCACTCCTCCACATGCAGCTGCTGGGTGACCTTGGGCTAGTCACACTTCTCTGAAGTCTCTCAACCTCACTCACCTCACAGAGTGTTTGTTGTGGGAGAGGAAGGGAAAGGAGAATGTTAGCCGCTTTGAGACTCCTTCAGGTAGTGATAAAGCGGGATATCAAATCCAAAGTCGTCCTAGTCCTCCTCCTCCTCCTCCTCCTCTTCTTCTTCTTTCAGTGCCTTCAGCAGCACACACACACACCGCCTCTTCTCACTTATCTCACAAATAATAAACGCAGTTTCCCCATCACTTTGGCCCATAATTAAGAAGAGAAGTTTTTGAGCGTTTGCAACATAGCTTCTGATTGGCTCATCCTCCCTTACGGGGATTTGAAACGATGTCTCTTGTGGATCTTGAAAGGCCCTTGAAAGGATCCCTTAATGCATCGGCTAAAAGACCGGGCCAGTTAATTGGCAGTCTGCAGGAAACCTTTAATACGGCTTTGTCTCTCCCATCCTGGGCAGGCAGAGCCAGCTGGATGAACATGCCTGCGCTCATTTAGATTTCACCCTGCACTGCCTTTTCAACTTCTTACACCGGGCGTGTGGCTGAAGAACACAGATTGAATTCAACAATAAAACTTTTACATTGGCAGCCTCATTAGCCCCAGTTAAGTCTTGGAAATATTATTCCTTAAACGTGTGTGTGTGTGTGTGTGTGTGTGTGTGTGTGTGTTAAAAAAAACCACTTTAGTTTAAAATGAGGCCCTTTAAAAAGGAATAAAAGTCTCGTTCACAGATTTCTGATTTTTCACTGTCAACACACCTCCTGGTGCACTGATGTCTATCTCAGCTACTCTCTCTCTCACTCACACACACACACACACACACACTTTCCTGGTTTTGTCATTTCACTCCCCAGCAACCTTTTTCCATTACTTGGAAGGCTTAAGGAAGCATTATGGCTGGGTCTTCTGCTGCAGGAACATTTAGTTCAAAACCTATTTGTTTTTGCTCTTGCTTTTAATATGTATTTTGTGTGTTTTATCTTGCATTTTTTTATGCTGAGATGAAGGGCGGTGTACAAATTTAATTAATAAATGATAATAATGATAATAACAATAACGACAACCTGTATCCGCAGGGAGCTCCCTCCAGCCATGCAGCCTTTATGGGCATACCAAGAGAAGCTTAAGACTGGCATATCGTGAGCCCAGCAGGTCCCTCCTTGCCCTCCTGTGCCCCGCTGGGCTTTGGCAGCACCTGGCCTTGTGACAGTGGAGCTCCTGGAGTTTAGGAGAGCATGCCTTCTGACTCCCAGCTTGTTCTGCAATTCTCAATGCAGCTCTGCTGGCTGAGCAGAACATTTCCCGCTGTGTTGCCACTCGCCTTGACCTGGACACCTAGATGTGCTAAACTCCTTTCTAATTAGCCTCGGCCACCGCCATCCTTGATGTCCTCCCACCCTCTCTTTTAGTCTCACCGCATTATTATTATTATTATTATTATTATTATTATTATTATTATTATTATTATTTCTATACCGCCCTATACCCGAAGGTCTCAGGGCGGTTCACATAAAATACCAAATACATAAAATCTAAACAAAACCAACAACCCAATAACCACCCCCCCACCCCCCCACCCCAAAAAAGAGCCAGCATTTTAAAAAGAGTATAGGATGTAGATCAAGTCAGGTTAAAAAGGAAGGTTTTCCCTGGCACCTAAATGTGTATAGTGAGGATGCTAGGCGCACTTCCCTGGGGAGAGCATTCCACAGACGGGGAGCCACCGCAGAGAAGGTCCCGCTCTTTTGTTGCCAGCCTCCGGACCTCTCACGGAGGAGGCACACGAAGGATGGCCTCAGATGATGATCTCAGGGTCCGGGTAGGTTCATATGGGAAGAGGCGGTCCTTGAGTTATGGTGGTGCTGAGCCATTTAAGGCTTTATGAATCAAAAACAGCACTTTGAATTGGGCCCAGAAACTAATCGGTAGCCAGTGCAGTCGGATCAGGATTGGTGGAATATGCTCAGACCGTCTTGCTCCGGTGAGCAACCTGGCCGTTGGATTCTGCACCAGCCGAAGTTTCCGACCATGTCAGGGTGGGATCCTGCCATGTAACTTCTCTTCTCTTCTCTTCTCTTCTCTCCTTCCTTCCTCCCCCCAGGATTGCCTGAGCTGGAACTGGGAGTCACAGATCATCAGTTCGGTCAACCAACAATCGGGGAGCAGATCTCATGGGCAGACAACCTCATGACCTCCATTAATCGGGGACCTATAAGCAAACCGGATGAGTAAGTATAGGGGCTTCCGCACCCCCACCCTGCCGTTGCTTGCTGTTTGAAAGCGGTGGTGCTGTTTGAAAGCGGCCAAAGAGAGCTCTTGCCCATTTGGAGATGGCAATATGCAGCTGGCCATCCTGGGACCAGCTTTGGGGGCAAATATCCATGTGCAATATCCGTAGGAGTTTTTCATTTCCTTTCATCTGTTAATCGCTTCTCACAAGGCATCTTGAAGCAATTTACAATATAATGGCATACATAAAACATTATCATATATAAAAGCAGCTAGAAACAATTGCATATTATGAACATGATTATATATATATATATATATACACGCTATAAATATAAAAACAGATTCAGTTCAGATCTGGGCCAGAAACTGGGAGGAAGACTTGTGCTGATTCCACAGTCTTGCTGCTGCAGTGCTAATTGGAGCTCAGCCCTGGTCTGGCTGAAGGCTTCCTCACACTTACCCCTGGGGGAAAGCACTTTTTAGCGCTCAGTTGAAGCAAATGGCAATTCAGGTTTTCTCCAGATAGATGTTTGCTCTGATTTAGCCCTGAAGACGGGTTTTCCCTGGGAAAGGACACAGGGCAAGAAGGAAACCACTCAAATTCTTGCTTTTTTAGGCACAGGGCAAGCGGAAATGTGAGCAAACCCTTAGTGCCTCTGCGTCCAGACCTGGTCTGGTGGTCTGCCTCTCCCCTCCCCCCACAAGCTAGGATATATAATCTCGATCTGGTCATCTTGACTTCCTGTTTACAGTTTGCCTGGGGGAGATAAACCACCAGCACAAGCATGGACAAAACGGCTAAGCCCAGAGCATTTCTTAGCCCCAAAGCTATTGCTTCTGTAAATTAACATTCTACTTGAATTGAGAGACAGCACACCATACTGCCTTCCCAGCTTGCAGCTACTGCCCATGCCACACACGCCTCTGACACAATACTTGCCCTTGGATATGGAAACAATCATTTTTCTCACTGCAGTGGGAAAGGGGGATTGGAGCGGGGAGCAAACTGCATGCTGTCTTGGGAAGGCAGGATTTTCAGGACAGAAACCTCCTTCTCCTCCCTCTCCCCCTTCCCGCCAGGCATCCTCTCTCCCGTCCTCTTAACAAGGAACATAAAACTGTTTTGGAGCAGAGAGGAGCTCGGGGGGGGGGGGACCAGGAGGGAGCCCCAGTCCATTAGCTCTCTTGAGTGGGAGAGGGTCCAATTTCAGCTTCCTGGCCTGGCGCCCCAGTTTTGCTCTTGGCAAGCCGCCTTGAAGCTAAGATGGAGCTCAATACTCAGAGTTCATTACAATCCCCTTTGTTCTTAGGCAAGCTTTCCCCAGGGGGCTGTTATTGGGGCTTGCTGCAAGATCTATGCCGAGCGGGAGTGGGGCGGGGGGACGACAACAACTGCTCCCTTCCTTCTTCTCTGAAGATCTCCTTCAAGGAGCACCCACAGCAGGGCGATCTGAGGACCAGCTGCAGCAGCCATAGGAAGTCTTGTGTGGGGTTTTCCCTCTATATTTTCCCCCTAGACTTTGTCTTAGGGGAGGGAGCAAGCTGGTTATTTTGCATTATGAGGGATTGTTAACCGAGGCGAGGAAATGTGAGTAGGTGGGGTGGGGGGAATGAAACTGCTTTCTCCATAGTTAACGTCCCTTTCTTTTGTAAAGTGCAGTGTTTAATTTCCTTACTGTTTGGGTGGTTTCTTTTACTTCAATAGCTTCCATTGCCTTGATGGGGGAAACCTCTAGGACAGGGTTGTTTAGGAGGTGCGTTAAAATAACTGTCCTTCACCCTAATCCCATAGGATAGGGTGGGCCGTAAAATATCATCGCATAAACCTGTCTGAATAGCCCAGGCTTCCCTTGTGCACCTGAAGCAGGTGTCTTCCTCACCACACAGCTTGGCTCTGCAGCTTCAGGCACCTTTGGACCGTTTGCTTTCCTAGCCATTTTTATTCTAGCAGTCACGTTCCATTGATTGCATTGTGGGGGGGGGGGTCAGCTATTGGAGGCTGGGGTGGGGTGGGACCTGGGAAGCAGACCTTCAAGCATTGGCCTCCATGTCACCTCCCTGATTAGGTCCAAGTCCACTCCGCTAAAAACAAACCAATGTTTTACACTTGCAAATAAGCAGAATTCTGTGGCTCCAGCTTGCATAATTATGAATTTGCAAGTGTTTGCTGTCTCGCTTGGTTTTTGTTAATCAAATTTGTAAGGCATGATGGAAGGCCAGGAGGACGCTCGACCACTGGGTGAAAACCTTGCTCAGCTCCCATCTTGCTTCTGAGTCTTCAGCAGGTGTCAGGTGCTCAAGCAGGTTTTTTCACAGCCATACAAAGGAGCCCTGCTGAATTAGAACACAAGGCTCCCTCCAATCCGCCACTCCTGTTTTCAGAAGTAGCCACCCAGTTGCTTCCAGGAAGCCCACGAACAGGGCATGAAGCCTGCAACACACACACACACACACACACACACACACACACACACACACTGTGTGCCCTCCTTCAACAGCTGTTCAGAGGTGGACTGCCTCTGAACATGACTGTTCCATTTAGGTACTGTGACTGGCAGCCATTGATAGACCAATCTCCCTCCAAGAATTTGCCCGATCTTATTTTCAAAAGCTGTTACTAAGCCTCTGGCAGCAAAACTTGCCAGTTACTTTGTGCAAAAGTGCATATAAGAACTTGAAATGTGCTTTTCCACCCCTTTTTCCCCCAGGGAAAGCTGAAAAGAGCTCAGGTGCCCACGCTCTTCACTCCCACAACACACTGGCATTTCCGCGGTGCTGTCCCTGAGGCCATGCGCGTGACTCTCTGTGCTTCTAGCTCAGCTTTTCTTGCACATCTCACCAGACATCCTCTCTGGGAATCTGGAAAAATAGAGGGTCCTGAACCACAAGGGGACTTTTGCCTGAAAATTTAGGTTCTGATTCACACAAACAAGCATCAACGCACACACGGCAGAAGCTGGTTTATGGAGCCTTCTGGCCAAATAATCATTGTGCAAATCTGTCAGTTTTCACTACACCTCCACAACACATGCTGGATCCATGTGCCGAGCTGCTCTTTGGAAGAGCTTGCCTCTCAAGCAGCCGTCACGCCATTGTGTGTACAAATTCAGACTGAAGAGAACAGTCTAGGTCTCCTTTTCATGTTCCAGACCATCCACCGGCTTGCATCCATTCGCATGAATAATAACCTGGCCTTGCTCCTACTTTGGATGCTGGAAATGCAAGAGTTTTTTCCCCTCACCCTTGTCTTTGTCTTTCTTTCTTTTTAAGATTGATATACAGCTCTTAATCATAAGATCTCAGGGCAATTCACGGAATAAAACAAGTAAAGCAAAACAGCAGAACAATAACCCCCCCCCTTCCCATAGACACATTTAAAAAGGGTGTAGAATATAAATCAGCCAAAGGCCTGGTGGAAGAGGAACATTTTCTCCTGGCACCTACAAATACATAATGAAGGCGCCAGGCGCAAACCTCCCTGGGGAGAGCATTTCCGAAAGGGGGAGCCACCACAGAAAAGGCCCGTTCTCATGTTGCCACCCTCCGGACTTCACCCTTTCCGTTCAACCTGGTTATACATCTCCTGCTCCTTATTTAGAGCTGGTTTCCATCAAACTTTTTATTCAAGTGCATATTTCAAAAATTCAAAGTGTGAATACAGAAAACATGCACCTCATGCAGGTGCAACGCTGTTAAAAGGCCAGAACCGCCTCTGGTTCCATGTTGAGTGTAAGCTCAGCCACGAGCCCAGGTTGCTGCCGCCTTCTAATCTATCTGAACCAGCCATTGAGCTTGATTTTTGTGCCTCACCATTTGCAGCCCCTGAATCTCCTTGGTGGGAGATTCCTGTGCCATTGCTGCACACTTTGGAGACAGACAGTCCTATAGAACAGCATCAGTGCATCTTGGTGCAGAATTTTAGCTGTGGGATTGTAGTGGGGGAGAAGGCATAAGCGATGCCTTGTTATGGACCAGTTTAAAGTTTCTGCTGCTCTATCCCTGTCATCCCTATTCTTGCTTCTCTTGCCATCAACCATGTGCATTGGCAACCCTGGGGTTAGGCTGGATATCCCCCTCCCCAGCCTGTGATTTACATGTGGTGCTCATCTGGAGCAAACTGTGTAGACTTGCTGGCTCCTCAGGAAGTTTTGGCATGGCAGGGAGGGGGCCTCTGGCTTCCTGACTCTTTCCAGTGAGCGTGATGTCCTTCCCCCTGGTGATGCCAGGCCCAGCCACCCCTTTGACTTCAGTTAGCCCCATCATCAGGATTATTACACGCCCACACAACTTTGAGATTGGAAATAGCTTTGCAGATCGCAGGGAGGGAGTGGGGGCACACGAGAGAGAGTGAGGGGTAGGGTTCTGTTTCCTGCTAGCTCTTTTCCCCAAAGCCTGCCCCAGTTTCTAAGGACATGCTCTGCTTAGAAGCTGTTGTTTTTATCGGTGACACTGGGAACCAGCTGGGCACTTAACTGAGGATGTAAACTGCAAGGGGGGCAGTGCCCAGGGGCTGACAACATGGACTCAGGAAGCAGTCGGTACAGTGTAGTGGTTAGAGTACTAGACCAGCCTGTCCCAAGTATTGAGTTCCAATTACCTGTCGAAACCATTTTAGTATGCAGAGTAAGGCAACATTAAGGAGTTGAATCTTGGTTAGAGAGCATACTTTTCCCTGTTGCAATCGCACGCACAAGCACACACACACACACACAGAGATGCTTGTAGGTAAGGAAAATAGCAAAGTCATTTATTGTCGGAAACATAACTTGGATAGAAAAGTTCCCAGTTCTAGTCTAACTGACTAGCCTGTACTGGAACAAGGTCAGCCTCATTGGTTCCTCTCAGAGGACAAAACAACCGAAATGACTTTAAAGATTCGTGGAGGAGGAGATGCTTCTCTCTGCAGAGGTTGTGCCCCTCTGCTTAAGTGATGCTGGGGACAAGCCCATTGTCTTCATGCCTTGCTTGTGGGCTGCCAGGGACATTTGGCTGGCTTCTAACGGATACCAACTGCAGAGCCAGGCAGATGGAGCTTCCAGCCCAACCTTAGTTTTGTTGTGTTCATTGGAATACTAAACAAACATTGGTGGATGGAGTTCATTGGTCTTTGCAGGGATGCCCCCAGATTTTTGGAAACCGCAAACTAATTTTATACCCAAGAGCGCACTGATGGTTTTCCCTTGCAGACCCCCAAACAATCATTTGTGCATTAGCAGATGGGCCCATAGTGAAGTACAGTGGTACCTCTACTTACGAATTTAATGTATTCCGAACGCACATTTGTAAGTAGAAAAAAATTGTAAGTTGAATCCCATAGGAATGCATTGGGAGAAAAAATTCGTAAGTCGAAGCAACCCTATCTAAAAATTTGTAAGTAGAAAAAATCCTATCTAAACTGCATCCAAGATGGCGGACGGAGCTCCGTTCGTAAGTAGAAACATTCGTAAGTAGAGTTATTCGTAAGTAGAGGTACCACTGTAAACTGTTTTTTCTTGTAGATAACCAAGTGCCTTTCGATTCCTTCACCTTCCTCGTTTGCATCCCTACAGCCATTGCATCACTTCTCAGCTCGATGAGCTCCTGTGCCCTCCCACCACCCCGGAGGGGCGAAATGACGAGAAGGCTCTTCTCGAGCAGCTGGTATCCTTCCTGAGCGGCAAAGACGAGAACGAGCTGGCAGAGCTGGACCGAGCGCTTGGCATCGACAAACTGGTCCAGGTAGCAAGCTGCCTCTTAGATGTCAGAGCCCCGAGACCTGCTCCAGTTTGCTACTTGAGAAGGCGGCCCAGCGGGTGGAGCGCTTGCTTGAAAAGTAGCAAAGAACAGGAGTAGCCCATGAGCCCCTTACCCTGTAAAAGCTGGATTCAAAAGCCTCTCTTTATGCACCATAGTCTCTCTGTTACAGAGGCATTCCTAAAGGTATCCACTCTTCCCTTCTTTGTACCAGTGATTTAGGGCATATCCACACTTAACTTTTGCCCCACTCTTTCCAAGCAGAGGTCCACGCTTAAAAGCTCTGTGCATTGTTGTTGTTGTGGTGGTGGTGGTGTGTTCTTTGCCCTGAGCTTTCCTAGTGCACACTTGCTCTTCAGCACTCAATCAGAACAAATGACAATTTGGGTTTTTCGCAGATTACTATTTGCTCCAACTGAGCTTTAAAGAGCGAGTTTGCACTAGGAAAGCTCTGGAACAAAAAAAGAAAGGGGAGGAGGAGGAAGCACTTGGGCACAGAGCTTTAAAGCGCTGACCAAGCCTGGAAAGAGTGAAGGACATCTAAGTATGTATAAGCCCTTAAACTCTGAGATGCTGATTCCACAAGTAAGATTCTACAAAGATGGAAACTCTACAGGTGCTATTTGGTAATTTCATTTAGTGCATCAGCTTCTGGTTGGTTTTAATACAACATATCCATTCAGCATCAAAGTTTGAGGCTGCGCCCACCAATAAAGGCTAGGGACTTAGTCCTGACATAAAACTGCCTTAAAAGAGGAGTGGAAAACAATGAATGTTGAGGACGCAGCAGAAGATCTCTCCCTGTCTCCACCAGAACACACATTTCAGGGTTTTGGAGCTTTTACTACGGTAGATTCAGAACGCATTCCCAAGAAAGTGTGGCCAAGAGCTGAAGTAGGAGGGGGGTGTGAGAGAGGGGAGGGTCTCGCCTCAACAATAAAAGGAGCATGTGTGAAAAGGGGCACTGAACTGTCCCCCCCACCCACCCACAGCCACCACCCCTGCAGTGAATCTTTCCATATTCGGATGCTGCAGCCATTTCCCCCCCCCTTTGTGGTTCAGGTGCCAGAAGTCAGCCAAAATCGAAACCTCTCCTGCCAGGGAAAACCTGTCAGTGGGTTATTTCTTCTAGTCGTAAGCAATTGAAAGCCACTTTGTACACTACTTTTAATAATAAAAAATTACACCTAGGTGTTTTGCGCATGCACCTAAAAGTGTTCTGGGTGAACAGTTTTGTGAACACTTCTGCCCTGCAGAGTTGAGAGAGGCTGCCGCTCCCTGGCCAAAGGTCCACTTTGCCAGTGACTCACCTGGGTTTGCAGCCGGGCAACAGTGAAGTAGCCCTTAAAGTCGCAGAAGGTGCTGCATGTTTGGAACCATGTCGAAACGCAATGTGGCCTCACGCTTTTGTTTCCTTCTCTGTGAGCAGGGAGGCGGCCTGGAAGCGCTGACGGAGAGGTTCCAGCCCCAGCAAGCCACGCCGCCACCGCCGCCTCTCATGATGGATCAGAAGCCGGGCATGTACCCACAAGCTTACCCCTCTGCTTCCCCCACCACCAACCTCCCTGGCCCTTTCCCCGGCATGGTCCGGCAGAAGCAGTCCTTTGGGTCGATGCCAGTCCAGGTCCCGCCGCCGCGTGGGGCCTACCCCACCAACATGGGGATGCAGCCACGGCAGGCGCTCAGCAGGCCTCCGACAGCCCCCAACCAGCTGCGACTGCAGCTGCAGCAGAGGCTCCAGGGGCAGCAGCAGGTGAGCTCCCACGCAGTGCGGCTGGTCCCTTTGCTTGCCAGAGTCCCATGGCCTTGGCTGGTAGGCCTCTAGCTCCCCTTCTGTGTCACTGGAGGGCACCAATGATCACAACATGGTTGCATCTCGCACGGGGGTTCAGTTCCAAGGGTTCCGGGTGTACACAAAAGTCACATGGAACCAAACTCCTCCCTGCAGCTAGAAGGGAAAGGGGAGAGAGGGAGATCATGCCCCAGTAAGAGTCTCCACCCCCATCGTCCAGCCTGGACACTGAGATCCAGCACCGAGGGCCTTCTGGCAGTTCCCTCCCTGTGAGAAGTGAGGTTACAGGGAACCAGTCAGAGGGCCTTCTCAGTGGTGGCACCCGCCCTGTGGAACACCCATCAGATGTCAAGGAAATAAACAACTATCTGACTTTTAGAAAACACCTGAAGGCAGCCCTGTTTAGGGGAAGTTTTTAAATGTTTGATGTTTTGTCGCTTTATTATTATTATTATTGTTAATATTCTTTCGGGAGCTGCCCAGAATGGCTGGGGAAACCCAGCCAGATGGGTGGCATATAAATAATAAATTATTATTATTATTATTATTATTATTATTATTATTATTATTATTATTTCCTTCAGAAGCCTAGGGGTGCTTGCGCAAGGTCTTGCCAGAGCATCCCACAACCAGCATGTTCACGTACATGCCCCCCCCCCCAAGCAAGCCAGGAAGTTTAAAAGCTCTTTCCCCACCAGGAAACCCCCAAGCGGACACAGCGCAGAAAGAGATTTCAAGTTCTCCACATTGCTTGCATTTATTGTTTGTCGTTTTTGTTGTTGTTGTTGTCAAACTCACACAATTTCACTCAGCCTGCCTTCAATTGCGTATGGTTGAAACCGTGCTATTTAAATGCGCACAAGGTTCAATTGTACTGCATTTTAAGGAGATTGGGGCCATTTTGGGGAAGTAGGTGGAGGGACCACTGGAACACGCTCTGTCCAGCTCCCAAAGGCTCCCTGCAAGATTTGGTCCAGGCACAGCTGCACCTCTCCCTCCCTTATCTGCACAGCTGCTTTCATCACTGGACTTTCTCTTAACATGCAAACAACCCTCCTGGTGGCAATTCCTGGGAGCATTTTTTGTGTGCAAGGTTCCCCCTCTCCGCCCCAGGCTTTTTTTGCTCTGCCATTCCAAGAACAGGTAAAAGATGGCATCCTTCCCTGCTTCTCCAAACCTCTCCTGGAGGCTCTCTTGCAGCGAGTGTTGTTAGCCAAAGTGCAGCTGTGCCCAAACGGCAGCCTGTCACACCCTAAGGTCTCCCTTCTTGCCTTCTCTGTAGTTGATACACCAAAATCGGCAGGCTATCCTGAACCAGTTTGCGGTGAACTCTGCAGGTGGCATCGGCATGAGGACAGGAATGCAGCAGCAGATGGCGCCACAGGTAAACGATGCCTTTGTGGTCATTGGGGCCAGCACAGCTGAGGCCACGTATTTGTAGAGCTTGGCACCAACCAGTGCCAGGGTTGGAGCTACACTTGTTGTTTAGTCGTTTAGTCGTGCCCAACTCTTCGTGACCCCATGGACCATAGCACGCCAGGCACTCCTGTCTTCCACCGCCTCCCGCAGTTTGGTCAGACTCATGTTCGTAGCTTCGAGAACACTGTCCAACCATCTCGTCCTCTGTCGTCCCCTTCTCCTTGTGCCCTCAATCTTTCCCAACATCAGGGTCTTTTCCAGGGAGTCTTCTCTTCTCATGATGTGGCCAAAGTATTGGAGCCTCAGCTTCACGACCTGTCCTTCCAGTGAGCACTCAGGGCTGATTTCCTTAAGAATGGATAGGTTTGATCTTCTTGCAGTCCATGGGACTCTCAAGAGTCTCCTCCAACACCACAATTCAAAACACATACACTGTTTAAACACATACACTGTTTAATCTGGAAAAGGCTGGGCTTTGCTTTCTGTTATTTGTTTGTTTATTCTAGTCATTTATTTCAAAAAAATTAAAACGTTTGAATAATTAAAATAACAATTAAAAACAGATTGGGACTCACATCAACCCTCTAGACATCTGGGTAAGCTGCTTGCCTGAACAGAAATGATTTTATCCGGCACCAAAAGGAGTACAGTGAAGGCAACTGCCTGATATCAAGAAGCAGGGAGTTCCAAAGTGTAGGTTCTGCCACTCTCAAAGATTGAGTTCTTATGATGTGGAACGGGTGTTATGTGGCACTTGCAAGAGGACCAGTTCTGCTGTTCAAAGCGATCAAGTGGGCACAATTAGGGTAAGGTGATATCATAGGTAAACTGGCCCCAAGTTGTTAAGAGCTTTATATACTGACAGTGCTTTGGCCATCTCATGGGAGGAGAAGACTCCCTGGAGGGGACCCTGATGTTGGGAAAGATGGAGGGCACTAGGAGAAGGTGACGACAGAGGACAAGATGGTTGGACAGTGTTCTCGAAGCTACGAACATGAGTTTGACCAAACTGCGGGAGGCAGTGGAAGACAGGAGTGTCTGGCGTGCTATGGTCCATGGGGTCACGAAGAGTCAGAAACGACTAAGCAACAACAACAACATACTGACAGTAGCACCTGGAACTTGGCCTGGTAGGCAAATCAGCAACCAGGTTTCTGTAAGGTTTTGTGACTTCTGCACAAGAACAACCACCAATGGCTTATGCTCAGTGATCACTTCTTCACCCAGCAACCACCCCTCTTGAATCAGTACACTTGATGGAGGGATACTCCCAATAGATAATTTTAAAAACAGCTTGCTTCAAATTGTCATCTCTGGATATATCGACTAAGAGTAGCACCAGCAGTGAAAACAGCACATGTGTTGCCAGGAATTACTAGGACATCAAACAGGAAGCATCAGTGAATTCCGTGAATACCTGCTCCCATGTATGGGGTTCTGGTTGCTCCCGAGAGAGTAATATTCTGCAGCTGCTGGGAAAGGTGATTAGAACATAGGAGCAGCCTGCTGGATCAGGCCAAAGGCTTATCTAGTTCAGCTCCTCTCCTACAGTAGCCAACCAGATGCCTATGGGAAACAAGGGAGCAGAACAAGGACATTTCCCCCGCCTTCGGTTTCCAGCAGCCGGCATTCAGAAGCCCGGCTGCCTCCCATGAATTTCTCCAGTCCTCTTTTAAACCACCCCAAGGGCTCTTGCTACATTCTTAAGCAGTTCTCGCTTGCAAAATGTGGAGAGTCTCATCAAGCTGGGCAAGAGGAAACGGAAAGGAGTTGGGTTGAGTTTCCAAGCAGCCTGTTTTTTGGGGGGGGAGGGATAAGCTTGTGGGCTATAAGGCATAGGATTGTAAAGGAACGAATATACATAGTCATAGAGACAAGCAGCAGCTGTTTTTCAAGGCGAGCAAGAGAGGCAGCTGGTGTATCTCCACACTCCCCCCCCCCCAAGCTAGCAGCTGCATCAAACACAGCAACAGCAACAACAAGAGAGCAGGAATATTTGCTCACGGTTGCTCCACACCACAGCTGAACAAGGAAGAGACCTTTAGGTTGCAGCGGTGTTGCTCCAAACTGACTTCTGCATCTTTTAAGGACCTCTGGGGCCGCCTGCTGTGACTCTGCAGATCCTGCCGTGTAATGGGCAGGCTGCAGGAAGGGAGGGTGTGTCCTTGTGCTCAGGTCCCGCTTGTGGATTTTTCCCATCATGGGCCTATGTGAGAACAGGATGCTGCTATGGGTGGGCCAGTGGCCTTAGCCCAACAGGCTCTTCTGAAGACCAGACTGAGCTTGGGAAGGTTTGTGGAGGACACAGGGCAGAACTGCATGATCTTTCCACTGTTTGGTTGTGTTTCCCCCCCCCCCCCAAGTGTCTGCACTTCCGGGCTCCTGGGCTATTTGTGATAGATATAGATATACTGTAAATATGTTTGTTTATTTGCTTTTCAAATCAAAGTTTTACAGTCAAGATTCCAAAGAATCTCCTGGACTTCCCTCCTCCCCTTTGTGGGTCCTATTGTTAGTCATTTCCTCCTGCATCTTTTATAATAATCCAAATCTTTTACATCTCCATTATGTCCAAAATTCACCATCAAACTACAAGTGTTATTCCAGTCCTGCTAACAGTTTTAACTGTTTACAATGGTTTTTGAGATAAATTATAAATTTATCCCATTCCTTAATAAAGTTTTGGTCTTCCTGATTTCTGATTCTCCCAGTCATTTTTGCCATTTCAACATACTCCATCGACTTGATCTGCCATTCTTCTCTGGTAGGGACTTTATATTCTTTCCATCTCTGGGCTAGTAGCATCCGCGTGGCCGTGGCTGTGTACATAAATAGTTTTTTCTGCTCTCTTGGGATTTTGGCACCTAAAATTCCTAAGGCTTCAGGTTTTTTAGAAAATGTTGTTTTAAACATTTTTTTCAGTTCATTATATATCGTCTCCCAGAATCCTTTTCCTACCTTAAATGTCCACCACATATGATAAAAGGTGCCTTCTTTTCCCTTACATTTCCCACTTATATTTGACCCTGTTTTATACATTTTTGCTAATTTACTGGGAGTTAAATACCAACGGTACATCATTTTCATATAGTTTTCTTTCAGGGTGTAACATGCTGTGAATTTCAAATCCCAATTCTGTAACTCTTGGCCCTCTTTGTGTTCTTCCTCCTTGTCCTCCTCAGCCCCCCCTGAACGCTCAGATGCTGGCCCAGCGCCAGAGGGAGCTGTACAGCCAGCAGCACCGGCAGAGGCAGCTGATGCAGCAACGAGCCATGCTGATGAGGCAGCAGCAAAGTTTCGCGGGCAACCTCCCCCCCTCGGCCGGGGTCCCCGTGCAGATGGGGGGCGGGCGCCTCCCCCAGGCTCCCCCGCAGCAGTTCGCCTTCCCCCCCAACTATGGTACGAGCCCAGGAAACCCCCCTACCTCCACCAGCCCTTTCTCGCAGCTGGCGTCCAACCCCGAGGCGGCGCTGGCCGGTCGCAACAGCATGGTGAACCGAGGGATGATGGCAGGAGTCGGAGGAGGGCAGTTCGGCTCTGGCATGAACCCTCAGATGCAGCAGAACATCTTCCAGTATTCGGGATCAGGTGCGTCCCGGGCTGGGCCTGCTTAAGGGGGTGGGGGGGTGGGATTCTGCTCCATTGTGCCTTACTCAGAGAGAGAGAGAGGTGAGGGAAGGGCTTTGCCAAAGCTAATCGTAGTCTGGCTACTTAACACTTTTTCCTCTCCAACTTCTGGGCAGAAAATGATCGTTTGCATCTCTCATGGACAGTTCCGCCTCCAGCTGGAGGCAGAGAATTCAGAAGGCTGGAAAGGTTTAAGAGGGCCTTGTGTGCTCCTCCCAGCTTTGTCTAGTCAAACACACTTTTGCAAGGTTTTCTGTGCTTCAAAAATCCCGCAGCGCCTGTTTGGTGTGAGAGTAAGGCAAAAGGGAATGGGTCGGCAGCCCTTTATTTCTTTGCAGTGTTTGTAGCACACTCTTTTTGGAGTGTCTTCAATCCCAGAGCAGAAAACAAAGTAATAAAAAAAAAACAGAGGGAAGACAATGCAGAAATATTACAAAAATTGCATGAACGGGGCTGATAAACAGCTAAGCAATTCTAACATAAGGTGAACAAGCAGAATCACAACAACGTAAATTTGTATTCCCAGTTTAATGAAATATGACCCTCAAGGTCACTAGGTCTGCTAAGTAGTGTGTGCAAATGGATTTGCCTTTCAACTAGTCACATCTACCCCAGACATTTGAAGCACCAAAGAATTGTGGGAAGTGTAGTTTCTTGAGGAAGCTAAGAATTGTACCTCTGTGAGGGGTAAACTATGGTTCCCATGATTCTTTGGGGGAAGTCATGTGATTCTAAGGTGTGGGTGTGGCAGAAACAAGTATGTTCTTCAGATGCTTGTTAGCAGTTAGCCTTATACTTACCGCTTTCTAGGCTCCTCTGCCTTCAAGATAAGTCCTGACACAAACTCATCCATGAGATCTACTGATGGCCAAGGCCTGTCAGGCCGCCTGCCATGTAAGCCAGGAAATTGGGGGTCGCTGGAACTACCTGGTGTCTGAATCCCAACTCAGATTTTGCAGGATTCCCAGTCTTTCCCCCTGAAGATAAAGTCTTGCAACTGCCTGGCAGCTTAGGCAGCATCTTATTTGCTTACTTACATTCTTTATAGCTTGCTCCAAGAGTTATATAAAAAGGACCTATAAGCAACCCAACAATTCTGTCATAAGGTAAATGAGCAAAATGGCAACAACATAAATTAAGATTTCCAGCTGAATGAAATGCAGGTTTTGAGGTCAGCAGGCGCCAGGTAATAATAATAATAATAATAATTTTTTATTTGTACCCCGCCCATCTGGCTGAGTCTCCCCAGCCACTCTGGGCGGCTTCCAGTCGAATATCAAAACAATACAGCAATAGTACAATTACAAAAGTCACAAAAAATACATAAACCACATCAAAAAATACACAACCTAATAGAAAACAATTTTGACATAAATCAAAATCTAAAACTAAGAACACATCCTTAATACAGTTTAAAATAACATAGGTAAAAAATAACAGGAATTTAAACAAACAAAACAAAACAAAATGGAGCCCTCTCTGCCCAGCAGCAGCGGCGGCAACAGTCCTTTATAAAGCCCATCAGGCCCCACCCTGGGCCAGGTGGTGAGTGGCAGGACTGGGGCCTTCAGGCGCTGAGCAGGGGAGTCCTCCTGGCTGGTAGCAGCAGCAGCAGCAGTTCTTATAGGCCTTGGCGTGCAGGTGGACGTGCAGGTGGATTTCCCAGTCTCCCCCCTCCTTAACAGCTGGCACAGACAGCAGGGTATTGGGAGGAAGGTCTACGGCACCAGTCCTTAAGTAGGGACCTCTAGGCAGGTGGCGTTCTGGGTCCTCTGGGGTTCACGTAGGTTCATCCTGAGGATTGTTCTTCTCTTCTTTCCCCAGGAATGAATCAGCAAGGGGAGGCGGGATTTGCTCCGTCACTCAGCCCCAGCAGCCCCTTGATGTCGCCGCAGATCCCTCCTTCTCAGAGCCCCATGCTCCAGTCGGCTCCGCCAACGCCTGGGTACCAATCGCCCGATATGAAGACCTGGCAGCAAGGACCCATGGGGAGTAACAAGTAAGCCAGGCCCGAGGGTGCAGAGCCCACGCCTCCATAGGCTTTACTCCCACGTTTTAAAAGTTCCAGGACCCAGGAAAGCTTTTGGGGGGCAAGCGGCACACACAAAATTGGCACCCCTGAAAATCTGGCAAGTTGCTCTGTCCCCTGTGCGTAACAAAATCTCTCTCTCTCTCTCTCTCTCTCTCTCTTTCTTTGGTCTGCAGTGTCTTTGGCCAAGCTGGGCAGACCCAACCTCCGCCAGCCCAGCAGGGAATGTATAACAACATGAGCATCACTGTCTCCATGGCCGGCGGGAACGCCAACGTCCAGAATATGAACCCAATGGCTGGGCAGATGCCCATGAGCTCGCTGCAGGTCCAAGGCATGAACCAGCTGTGCTCTGAGCAGGTCAGTGCAAGCAGCTGACTCCGCATACGCAGAGAGAGAGAAAGAGAGGGAGGGCAGGCCAAGACCCACGTGGGGGCGGTTTATCGGATTGTTTTCACTTTTGATTGCAGTGGTACCTCTGGTTGCGGACATGATCCGTTACGGGGTGCCATTCTGTAACCAGTCTGTAACCAGAGCGGGGCTTCTGCACAGGTGCGAAGCGCAATAGAGTGCTTCTGCGCGTGTGTGCGCGGCGAAACCCGGAAGTAAACACTTCTGGGTTTGCCGCCTTCTTAACCCCAAAAAACGCAACCTGAAGCGTTCGCAAGAAGAGGTATGACTGTATGTATTTTGCGGTTTTATATTTTGATTTTATTATCTGAACCACCCTGAGACCTCCGGGTATAGGGCGGTATAGACATCCAATTAAATAATTAATCATTCATAATGGTGGTGGCAAGATCAGCGAGACAAAACGCCCCTGAAAACAGCGATTGTAACCAGACAGTGGCTTGGTAGTAGAACCTGGATCCCTGTCAGTGGGATGGAGGGCAAGAAAACAACTGGCGAGGAAGGGGTGCTCAGCACTTCTGCCATTGGCCACTTCTCCTTCCCACCAGCAGAGGGCAGCAGCAGCCGGAGGAAGTGCTGGACAGTCCTCTCTGCCCAATTGCTTCCCGTCTCCAAATATGATAGCCTGGTGAAATGAGAGCCTGAAGGGCTGTCACACAGAAGATGGAACAAGCTTGTTCTCTGCTGCTGCTGCTGCTGCTGCAGAGGACCCAGACTCTCCTTCATTGGAGGTTTTTAAGCAGAGGGTGGATGGCCATCTGTCAGGGATTCTTTGTGATTTCTGCACGCAGAGGGTTGGACTAGATGATCCTGGGGAGCCCCTTCCAACTTTACAATTCTGCAATCCTGTTATTGAATATTAATATTATTATTAAATAATAATACTGCTCATTCAGTTTAGCGGTCGCTTGCGACGTAAAGAGTCTCTAAGCAACTTTTAAGAGCGTAAAACGGGGCACTGAGTCGGTTAAAAAATGTCTGCTCTTTCCTGCCCACTGTGCTGTTTTTAAGTGTCCCACCGGCCCCAGGACTTCTGCCCAGGTATTTCATTGAGCTCCAAGGCATGTTGAAATTCACTGGGTTCTTTTGTCTTCTAACTTAAGCTACTTTGATACGCAGCCGGTAGAGGGAAAACCACATTTTACGCAATGGGAACCACGCATGAAGTTTCAAAGCAGATGTTATTTTTATCGAGCTTGAAGTGTGAATCTCCGCTGGCCAAGATGCTCATGCACATGACGAGGGTCTCTCTTCCCCATTCAGCACATGAACAGAGATAAGCAGTAACATGACAAGCAAGAGGGTGCTTGAAAGGCTTGTCTGAAAAACACTATAGAAATTGACATCTCTGAGCGATACTACACTTTCTGCGGGAACCAAGAGCCTGAAAACTCTTGGTTAGTACAAAGAACAGCACCTCTCAGCAGTGACAACTCTGAGACCCTAGAAGCTGATTGCCACTGCCTTACTCTGCTAAAGCAGGCAGAGAAGGAAGACTGAGTGGGTGCCCTTTCCCTTTTCCCTGCCCTGGAAGAACTTCTCCTCCTCCTCCTCCTCAGTTTCTCTGTTTGCAGGGACAGTCCCCATCTCCTCACCCTGCCATGGAATTAAAACAATATGCACATATGCAAGAACTTGATATCACTTAAATAAATGAGTTGGTTTTAAAGGAGACGGAAAGAAAGAACAGAAAAATGAAAAAAAGAAAGGAAAGAGAGAGAAAAGGAAGGAAGGAAGGAAGGAAGGAAGGAAGGAAGGAAGGAAGGAAGATCTGACCACACAGTGGGATATACACAGAAATAACATTAACGTCCACACCTATGGAAAGTCTTTTTTTATATATAAATATTTTAAAAAGGAACTTTATTAAAGTTAAAATGCATATACAAAACAAAAACACATAGATGAAATAAAACGTTAAACAAAACAACGATAACGAAACACTAATAATAAATAACATCAATAAATCAAATAATAGCAAAATAGCAAAATAATAATTATAAAATACAAACAAAAAAATAAAGAGACAAAAAATAAACCCCAACCTTAATCCCAAATATGTATAAATCATAATAAATCATAAATAAATAATATATGATTGCATATGTATATATAAATCATATATAAATCATAAATTAACACAAAAAACATATCTATTATTCATTCAACATAACTTCACAGATATAGGAAATAAAAACTTAAATCCCCTACTTTCCTCCCATCCCCCCTTTCTCCCTATAAAATTGACTTCCAGTCAACCCTTTACTCTGGTCTTTTTTTACATTTGTGTTTTTATACATACTTTCCTCCTCTGTTTTCCTTTTGTTCCTTTTTTTGTGCCTTTTATATATCCGCTAAGAGGTTGGCTTTTTCTATTATTATTTTTTGTATTGTTTAAATGAATTCCATTTTTCCCCCCAAAATGTCTTCTTTTACACCTTTTACCCTCCCCGCTCTAATGTTAAATTTTGGTAAATTATCAATTTTTCCACCCAATCCTCTTTTTTTTGTTTTGCTTTTCCAATTTCTTGCGATTAGTGTTCTGCCGGCTGCCGTTGCATGCCATATTAATGTTCTGTCCTTGGCCTTTATCTCATCACTTAATAACCCTAATAGAAATATATCCAGATCTTTTTTGAAAGGATATTTTAAGATTTTTTTTCAATTCATTATATATTTCATCCCAAAACCTTTTAATTTTTTTTTTGCAATTCCACCAAATCTGTAGGTAGGTTCCTGGCTCTTCCTGGCATCTCCAACAAATATTATTTAATCCTTCACACCTATGGAAAGTCCATTGCACTTCTTCTTGTAAATTACAGCGGAAGAGCAGCTATGTAGCACAGGGAGCCAACCATCTGTCCATCTGTCCGGAAGCCCCCAAAGATGGTTTTTAAAGGGGATTAGACAAATCCATCTGTGTTCAGGGGCAATCAAGAAGGGAGTGCTGTTGCTTCAGGGCTTTCTGGAGACCTCTGGCTGGCCCCCAAGGAAAAGGGGGTCCTGGACTGGATGGATCTGGGCCAACAGTGTGGCTCTTTGTGCTTCTCCCCATTCAGTTGAGGATGGAGTGACTAAGAGCCACTTTAAGTCTGGTCCTAGGTATGCCCGACGGATTCTCATTTTGTATGTGTGTGAAGATCAGTGGCTAGCTGCAGAGTTAGTGAGTGAGTTTGGGCTGCATCAAGCACTTCCCTTAGGTTTGGTTGTTCATTGGTCTCCCTTTTCCGGTGATGAGGGACCAGATTTGCCGGAGAGACACTGGAGATTAAACGCTGCTTCCAAACCATTTCTGAATTCCCGGTTTATTTCTATTCCCCCCCCCTTTCTCCCAGGTAAACGACCAGGCTCTCAGACCTGCAGGTCTCTACTGCAACCAGCTCTCTTCTGACCTTTTGAAAACAGAAGCAGATGGAGCACAGGTCAGTAAAACTCTTCTAAGCCCAGAACTGCCTTGGGGAAGTCTACAACGGCAGCCTTGGTTGCCTTGGACTTCCTCTGAAAACATGGAGAGCAGTCCAGAACAATTGCTTTGGCTTACAAGCAAATTGGCTCCTTGGGGTCAGAAACACACACACACACACACACCAGAGACTGCCCTGCTTGAAACTGAATTTGTCCAAAGGCAGCCACCTTCAGGCATTCCTTTTGCTTTGGCAGGTCTGCAGGAGGTTTTGTTTTTTTTTGCCAGTGAATCCTGCACATTCAGGCTCACACAGATCCTCGCAGCAACGGAGCTGGCACATGAAAACCCACATGGCAGGGCCCCAGCAGTGTGTAAGGAACTCAGGGTGGTAGAGCATGAGACTCTTAACCTCAGGGTTGTGGGTTTGAGCCTTGTGCTGGGCAAAATATTCCTGCATTTCAGGAATCTGGACTTAGATGACCCTCGTGATCCCTTCAGATTCTATGATTCCCAACACTTGCCCCAGGAGAACATAAATTCCTTCTTGAGTTAGTAGGTTCAGGATCAAGCTGCCCAGTGATGGTTAAGCAGGAGAGGGAAAACCATATTTAACATGGAGGCGGGGGCAGGCTGATGGGTGTTAGGGGGGCGGGTTAAGCACTTTAGTGTCCAGTAAATTTTGCACTCTGGGCAGCCGTTCCATGTAGATGTTAAAGCAGTGTGGAGGACAAAATAGAGCCTTGGGAAACTGTAGTGTCACCGCCAACTCTTAGGTCAGAACAGAACCAGTTAAGGGCAGCGGCCCCAGCCCCTCACCTCAGAGAACTGGTTCAGAAGGATGGTATTAAAAGCTGCTGAGAAAAGACACACAGACCCTTCTTCTCCTTCTAAGGTAGATCATCCATGAGAGCAATCGGGGTAATTTCAGTCCCCAATCCAGGCCAGAAACCAGATTGAATTGGATCTAGGAAATTTAGTTGGACTGCTTCTCACATGCAGGGCTGAAAGTTGCATACGAAATTAAGATGCAATTAATCAGCTGGGTCTCTTCCTCTTGGTGCATTAAATGGTACTGCCTCTTTGAAAGCAGCCCTGCCTGCTTCCAGTTGCATACGTGCTTTGGGTCAGGGGACAAGGAGCTTCTCTTTGTCATGCTGGCTGGGGCTGATGGGAGTTTGAATCCAATAACATACGGAGGGCAGCAAGTTCTCCATCCCCCCACCCCTGCTTTGGGCAAGCTGACACTCTCAATACTAAAAATGTTTTCCTTCGTTTATTTGCTTCGCCCAATTGACATTTCTCAGGAGTGCTTTTTTCACATTGAAGAGGCTTTTCAGAGTTCTACTGTGGCTTAAAAACAATACAAATGAATGGTAAAGCTATCAGGTAAGAGCTTCGCCACTATGCTAGCTTCAAACAAGGGTTTACTGAGCTTGCTTGCCCACTGGAAACCGTGGTTAGTTGGTCTGTCTCCTAGGAGCCAGTTTGGATCCCATTTAGGGGTTCTGCAGTCAACAGGGTGATAGCTTCTCCAATTCGGCCGACATGAAATAGCAATAGATCTGACTTCCTTGGAGATTCACCCAAGTGCCCTCTGTTTCCTGTGGCCCACAGTCAGACTTGCAATCAGTTCAGAAACACGGAGGGCATTTACTGGAATTTTAAGGGCAGCAATGGCTCTCGATCACGGGTGGCTAACCTCTGGGAGGGGCAAAGGCTGAATTTGACTCATGGTCAACTCTTAAGAGAGGCACACATTAAAACGGCCAGTGGGTGTAGACAAAATAATATAAAAGTGAATATAGCCAAAAAGACATATTTTGAAGTCTGGGGCATCACAAAAACCTTTTGGCACCACACAACCTCAGCAGGGAACCTTCAGGACTGGTCAGTAAAAAATAACAACCCCTTTTGCATGGGCGTAGCCAGGATTTTTGTTGGGGGGGGCAGGTTTTTGTTAGAAGGGCAGAACCTCAGATTTGTATTGATTTAGGGGGGCAGCTGCCCCTCCGGCTACGCCCATGCCCTTTTGTTAAAATTTGACACATTTGTGGATCAGGGGCTACTTTTGGCATCACAGTATCTCAATGAGGAACCTACGGGAACGGTCAGTTACTATTTTAAAACAATTAACAATTATTTTATTTAAAAATGAGGGCCTTGAGAGATTTCAAAACCTCTTCGGGCATCACTGCAGGAGAACCATATGAGCAGCAAAAAAAAAAATTGTATCAAATTGGGGGTGTGATATTGGTGAAGCACAATAAAACTCTTACTTAGCCTCCCTTCCCCTTCCAATGTTCTAGCTCAAGGAGGAATTCAAGGTTACAGAAACGACTCCTTGGCCCACAAAACTGCTCTATATCCCATAAATTGAGGGACATGTAGCATTTCGAGTCTGTGCTTTATCCTGGTGCATACGATCTTCTCTCCCAAGTTTATTTTTACACAGAGATTTGGCACTCCCTGTTCAAAGCCAGATGAAAACACTCACTTTGACTTTGAACCCAACTCCTGATTGGCTTTACACCTTTTCTTGCAGCAAGAGCACTGGGGCCCTCAAGCAAGGAACGTGTTGACTCTGAATCAGAGGGACAACTTAAATAGAACGGGGCTATATTTCTATGTGTCTGGAGGCAGTTTTGTGTCCCTAGGCATTTGTGGGAGGGGGAAATGGAAGGTGATGGACAGGGCACAGGAATGAAGATCTGGCGTGGGGTGGGGGCCTCGGAGTGGACACCGACCAGAGGGACAGATGAAATGTGGGCATCGGGGGATAGACTGTTTGAGGCACCTGTCCACATACTACGTCATTCTGGGACAATGTGGATTGCCCTGTTATGAGAGACGCTTTTGGCATGTGGGTTATCTGATTCTGTAGACATTACTAGAACTGCCAGCAGATGCTGGAAAACCCCAAGAAGGCAGGAGCAGATGAAAACTCAAAGGGAAAGGGGGTGTTGGGGAAAATATTCTGAGACTTGGTGTTCAGCCCCTCTTGCTTCCAGGTGCCATTCGTAACAGAGACCTGCTTTCTGCTGCCCCGGAGCTGCGGGAGAGAACCGGCAACTTCAAGCAAAGGCTTGCAGCGGGAGGTGGTGCCCCATTATTCTTGACCACTGGGAGAGAGTTTGCGAAAAGGGGGTCCAGATCAAAATGTAAAACCAGTCTTCTCCCCAAGCTGGTGCCCTCCAGATCCATTTTGGGCTACAACTCCTACAACTCCGTCATCTCTTCATCCAGGACAGTTCACAAGATTAGAATCGCAATACAGAAAACACAAAATGCATACATACAAAAAATACATGGATGATGGGAGATGCAGCCCAAAACATCTGGGTGGGGACACCCAGTTGGGAAAGGCAGAGAAAATTGACCTCCTGGGCTGCCCAGGACCTGGTGGTTTGGATTCCTTCCTGTTGCAGCCCTGCTTTGCCAGTGGTGTTTGGAAACTCAGGGTTGCCCCGCCTTAACCTTTGACGCGAGAACTTCTACTGAGCTCCGATCCAAATGAGTGCAGCAGTTTTCTTTTTGTAGGGCAAGAAGACAGAAGAGTTCTTCTTCTCTGTGGTGACTACAGGCTAGAGGAATTCTCTCTAGTGAGTTTCCACTTCACCGTAGTACCTGCCTCCGTCCACCGGGAAGCTCTCTCCCCCTCTCCCCCCTGGCACCCGCATGGCTAATGGCCCCCCTCTCTTTCTCTCTCTCTTGGCAGGTGCAGCAGGTGCAGGTGTTTGCTGATGTGCAGTGTACGGTCAACTTGGTGGGCGGAGACCCTTACCTGAACCAGCCGGGCCCTGTGGGGGCCCAGAAAGCCTCTGCCGGCCCCCAGACCTCCCAAGCCCAGCAGAAAAGCCTCCTGCAGCAGCTACTGACTGAATAATCTGCTTTTCAAAGGAATGTGAAATTTAAATAATAAGACATAGAGATATATATATATATATAAATATAAATATATATATATATTATATTTTTCTGAGATTTTTGATATCTCAAAACTTGCAGCCATTCTCGTAGTGTTTGGAGCAAAAAAAAAAAGGTTCCCCCCTCCTTTCTTTTCTTTTTTTTAAAGGTAATGGATGTCGCAAAGTGACAAAACAGTTGAGCCAAAATGACAGATGATCCTTATTTTTGTAATCAGTTGCTGGCTTCTTCTTATCCCTGATGGAGGTTACTCTTGGTTTTAAGGGGTGGGGGTGGGGAGTGTGTTATGAGAGTGAGGGTCTTGCTGGGGGGGGGGGGGAGGAAGAAGAGTCGAGTTCTCAGTTTCAGCTGGATCTGTCACTGATTTGCGTCTTCAGCGAAGCAGGAATTGGGTGAATAATCGCACTTGTCTCTTCTCTGGGATGTTTTTAGCTGTTCTTAAAAACGCACACGCCCTTGACTGACCACCTCCCCCTCCCCCCCCCCCCAACCCGTTTGTGCAATCAGCTTTTTCTAGCAATCGTGAGTTTGTCGGTTTTAAAGAAATGATGATGATGATGATAAGGATAGAGTATTTTGACCCATTTTTTTCCATGTTTTATGCTGGTATATAGACGGCCTCCTTAGCGGAAAAAAGGCCTCTGTGTATATGAAAAGGGGGGTGGGGAGCTCGTACAAAAAGCTAATATAATAATTTTTGAAAAGACAGACACACAAGTACAGTTTGGGGAATAATTGCAATATTTTTTAGGGGTCGGGAGGGCTAGGGAGAAGTGGCTCGGGGAGCAAAACACCGAGGGTCAACGCTGTGCCATCGTTCCTTTCATTTCGACAGGGTTTGTGATACGGTAACCCTTTGGAGATGAAATGGGAGAGGTTCACAGCAGAAGCCTGCGACAAAGTTGCGTCCTTGGGCTACTATTGTAGATAAAATTCTTATTAAAAATTAAGCAGTCCTCTCTCTCTCTCTCTCTCTGCTTTGATTGTGTTTAACAGCCAAGGTAGCTTAAAACTATTTAAAATAATATTGATTATGATGATTATAATAAAAAAGGCAATTCTCTGTGGAATGGGAGACAAGCTTGTTCTTTGCCCCTTTGAGGCCTTTTCAGTGTAAATAGCTCAAACCTCTTGTATAAATTGGTTTCCTCTTTTTAGTTTTGGGGCGGGGGGGGGGGTTGCTCTTAAATAGCATTGCTTTTGGAAGGGGGGGTTATTTCTTTCTTTCCTCTTTCTCTTTCTGAAATTTTGTTGATGTGTGAAAACAAAACTGTGTAGCTTTTTGTTAATTGAATTTGCAAGAGTTTAAAAAAACAAAGAGACAAAGTTGGTGGCTTATGTTGCATTATTGCATAAAAAGGACAACGGGGGGGGAGAGCTCTGGGTGCGTATGTGCTTTTTTGTGGGCTGTGGGGAAGTGGCTTCATAGGGAGAAGGGCTAGGAAGGAAAGGGAGCCCATGCACAGTAGTCTTTTAAATATTTTTATTGAGATTTTTCAGATACCGGTAAACAAAAAGCACATAGTAACAAACAAGACACATTTAACAAAGCTTGACTACAAACTTAGTTCCAGTGCTGCTTGCAAATGCACTGAAAGAAAAACCCAAATAGCAACAGCAATTATGGAAAGCCAACAAAGATACTGTAATATCTAGAATTCAAGCTATTGGACACAAAGAAGGTATACCACTCCATAATGGATGATGGAGATTTGGATGAAGGACTGCTATCTGCTGTTGCAAAACAAATTTGACAAATGGAAACCAAATAACTGAGGCTGAAGCTTTAGATTTAACCTCTCTCAGTTGTTTGTTAACACTTTATGACTGCCAACCGCTATATGTGGTTCCACCATCCCTTTGGAGCACCATGGGAATGATGCGTCACCAATCCCAGCCTAGCTGCTTATGGATCCTTATAAAACACATTTTGCATGGTTTCTGTAAAGAGCGATAGCAGCGCTAGACCTGGGCGTGGAGGAAAAAATTGTTGCATAGCAGTCCTCTTGATCATGCTAGAGTTATTAAAGTGTGCACTTGAGGGTACCTGTGAGCCTACCCTCTCCTGCTGAGATCTGCTATACAGAGCAACACTCCTTCCTTGCTCTTTCACACATGTACTGGAGTTTTTATGAAGCCGGGGCAGGGGCAGGATTCAGCACTAGGCCTCAGAGCCCCTACAACATGCTCTACTCCCTCCTGTTGCAGTCAGGGGCCTGGGAATAATAATAATAATAATAATAATAATAATAATAATAATAATAATAATAATAAATTTTATTATTTATACCCCGCCCATCTGGCCGGGTTCCCCCAGCCACTCTGGGCGGCTTCCAACAAAAAGATGCCTTCTAAAGGTCTGGTAATTGGTATTCTCTTTGACCTCTGGTGGGAGGGCATTCCACAGGGTGGGCGCCACTACCGAGAAGGCCCTCTGCCTGGTTCCCTGTAGCTTGGCTTCTCGTAGTGAGGGAACCGCCAGAAGGCCCTCGGCGCTGGACCTCAGTGTCTGGGCAGAATGATGGGGGAGGAGACACTCCTTCAGGTATACTGGACCGAGGCCATTTAGGGCTTTAAAGGTCAGCACCAACACTTTTTATTGTGCTCGGAAACGTACTGGGAGCCAATGTAGGTCTTTCAGGACCGGTGTTATGTGGTCTCGGCGGCCACTCCCAGTCACCAGTCTAGCTGCCGCATTCTGGATTAATTACAGTTTCCGGGTCACCTTCAAAGGTAGCCCCACGTAGAGCGCATAATCCTTCCTTGCCATCCACACAACATGGCTCAATCCTGCAGAAACCCTCACAAGCATCGGCATGAAGCACTGGGAAGAGAACTGAAACCCCATCATGTTGCTGAACATAACGTTATTACTCACATTATTACCTGGACCTGTAATAGAATCTAGGGAGCAGCTTGGTCCAAGTAGCTGCTCAGTTTCAAAGCATGGCAGCTCCTAGCCCCCAGGCGACAACAAGGAATGTGTGGGGCTTCAGCACTCGTCCGGCACACCAGGAACCCCCACCTTCCCCTGAAATAAAATGGGGAGTGGAAACAAAGCATTCCAGCTGCCACAGCTCCGGTGGCTTTCCAAGGCTATAAACACACGTAAGTAGTTAAACTTAAGAATCCCAAATAACAAATCTTAAGTATTGCATGGCTAGGGATTTCCACAGCCAGACTGAAGCAGATGGTTAATTATATGCCCAAGACACTTCAGAAATATGCAGCCACAGTGACTGAGTGCTGCATTTTGAGGACTATGGGTTCTTGCACACGGTTGTGGATCATGGAGCACAGCAAAAAATGTGAAGCAGCACCTCAAAGGCCTGCTGTGAAGAAACAGTGTTATTCACTTGCTCTGTCTTAAAATACTTCCACGGTCCTCCAGATTTCGGACTCCAATGTTGGAGGCATTATGCTGCCAATTACCAGCTACTGGGACTCAGGTGGGCAGAATGCTGTTACGCTCATGTCCGGCTTGCAAACTTCACACAAGTTAGCTAGCACTTTTAACCAGTTTGCAATCCCTAAAAATACTGCTAAATTTACTTGGCACCTTTGGTGAGTGATTTTGTAAAAAAAAAAAAAAAACTCCTTGAGATTCCAGCAAGGCCTCTTGAGATTCCTACATACTTGTGGAAAGCTAGACAACCACCCCAACCCATTTTCCAAGCCTTTGCAAAAAAAAAGGCCTTCTCAATTGTTTGACAGCTCACTTCTGAACCTAGCCCAACAATCAGTGTCAATAAGCAAGCTTTGTTTTCATAAATGTATAGCGTCAGTCCAAGAGACAAGTACAACCTCAAGTTTTGCCTTGCACCAATCTACTTGGCAGTCCCCTCCCACATGTGCACAATCTTGGCGACAATGCTAATACAGTGGTACCTCGGTTTGCGAACGCAATCCGTTCCGCGGAGGCGTTCGCTCGCCAAAGCATTCTCTCACCGAAGGCACGCTTCTGCGCGTGCGCGAAGTGCCGATAGAGCGCTTCTGCGCACGCTCGCGCTGCGCAGATCCGTCTGCGCATCCGACGCCGTGGAACCCGGATGTAAACACTTCTGGGTCCGCAGCGTTTGTAAACGGAGATGTTCATAAACAGAGGTAGTCGTAAACCGAGGTTCCACTGTATAGGAAAAGGCATTCCTAGGCAACAGAGCATAAAACAGAGTGGGGAGCATGTGGCCTTCCAACTGTGGTAGGACTCCAACTTTCCTCTGCCCCAGTCAGCATGGCTGCAGATCAGGGATGATGATGTGAGTTGACCCTCCAGATGTTGGCATGTAAACTCCTCCACTGCTTCAGATGTTGGAATTCCTACAAGCCCAGACCCCTGGCTATGCTGCCAGCAACACCACCTGTGAGGGCACAGATTTTCCCCCACCGCCCTATATTTTTTCCCTTTCTAACATGAATATTGCTGTCAGATTTCAAACCCCCAAGGAGATTTTAGCAGGCACAGATCAATGTCACCCAGAAGCCTGCCTCTGAGAGTGGTTTATTCATCTTTAAATTGATCAAGGTGTGCGTCAAGAGTTTCTTCTTAAAATAAGAGGGGTGTTTTGTGCTAAAATAAAAGAACCCCAGCTCTGAATAAACCCTTCTTTAATCATCTGCAGAGACACACATCAGTTGAAACTGCACAATTACCAGCAACATGCAATGAAAAGATGGTTCTTGATTCAGTTATTGCACTTCACCATGGTACTGAAAATTGTCCACAAACTCTTGGCCACAAGTGCCTACCTGAGAACTGGATATTTTTGGCCAGTCCTGAATAGGGCCAGAAATATATAAGATCATTTCAGCAGTTTGAATTTCTTCAGGTACTGGTGTACGTGCTCCTTAGGGTATGGGCGAAGGGCAATGCAAGTGGCAATGTTCTCTGGCTGTTCAATCCACACTTTGTGATCGATGTTGTTTTGCTGCAGTGCCTCTGCTAATGCAGTCAAGGCACAATCATCTGGGGCCTAAGGAAAGAAAAGTGGGCAGGGGAAGGAAATCAGATTCTTACTGCAACACCCAACATTAAAATAATGCCAAACTGCAGTAGCTTCCACAGTGTTACAGCAGAAGGACAAGTTCACCTCTGCTTTTTAATACCAGAAGAACTAGGAATCCCAGAAGAAATTTACTTATAATAAAATATAAAATAAACGGCATCAGCTGAGAGCTCTACTAATGCAGAGACTGGGAGCCTGTGGCCTTCCACCAGATGCTGCTGGACTGCAGTTCCTATCACTTCTCAGGTTCCCCCTCCTCAGCTTTAGCACAAGGGCAGAGACACAGGAAGCTCTTGGTCCAACTAGCTCAGTATTGTCCACGCTGGGAGTGACTTGCCAGGATTTCAGACATGGAGTCTCTCCCAGACCTACCTGGAGATTGAAGCTGGACCTTCCGCATGGAAAACAGATGCTCTGTCACTGAGCTGCAGCCCTTCACCAACACAAGAAGCTGCCTTATACTGTTGGGCTATCTAGCTCAGTATTGTCCACACTGACTGGCAGAAGCTTTCAAAAGACTTCAGACAAGGAGTCTCATCCCTACATGGAGATGCCTGAGATTGAGCCTCTGCCACTCACCTGCAGCCCTTCTCTAGCAGTGTTACTTCTTGCATGCCCGCAGCAACAGACAAGCTGCTATTGGAAAGGGAGTTGCCCCAAAGCACTCTGCTAGAGCTCCCCTCTAATCCTCTAGTTTGCCACACAGTGTTCGGAACTTCCATGGTCCTCAGCGCATTTTGCAACAGGGAATTTCATTAGTGCGAGCTCTGGGTGCATTACTGTGCCTAAGATTTCAGATTAAAACTGCAGAGTGGGAGGAAAGGAGGACCATTTTCTGCCTCCCCCACTTCCAGCTACTCTCTGAAGACTGGGGAACAGTCCCTTTTAAGAATATATAGGGGGTGGGCAGAGGAAGGACTAGACCAGGCATCCCCAAACTTCGGCCCTCCATATGTTTTGGACTACAATTCCCATCTTCCCTGACCACTGGTCCTGTTAGCTAGGGATCATGGGAGTTGTAGGCCAAAACATCTGGAGGGCCGCAGTTTGGGGGTGCCTGGACTAGACCATGTGAAAAATGAACACATTATTTTAGCTGCAGTTCATTCATTTTCAGCTTTGTATTCTTGTTATTAAAAAGTGTGCCTGGACATTCCATTGTTGCGCCCACATCCTAGGTTTAAAGTGCCATTTAACTCCTAGCGTTCATATCTCTGTTTCTAACACTGTTGCCACATGAGTGACTCTTGATTACAGGGGGCTAAAGAGATGAAAGACAGGTTACCCAAACCACTCCTGTGTTATTGGAGAGAGGAAGAACCCATTGACCAGGCATCCTCTACTACAACTCCCATGATCCCTACCTAACAGGACCAGTGGTCGGGAAAGATGGGAATTGTAGTCCAAAACATCTGGAGGGCCGAAGTTTGGGGATGCCTGCCCTTGACTAACTGGCCGTTCTGGGTCTTTCCCTCACAGGCCAATGCTGAGCTGGAAGACTGGTGGGCTGGCTGTCCTGCACAAAGTGACACAATCCCCACCCATTTACTGAAGAACCAAGGAAGGGTTGTCATATTAAGCCAGGCCACTGACATGTCCAATTCGGTATAGCCTACAGTAGCCAGCAGCAGCAGCAGTGTCTCTCCCAGCCCTACCTGGAGTTGCCAGTGGGGCCTTCTGCATGCAAAGGTAGCTGCTCTCCCCCTCTGGGACTACAGCTCTCCAGATGTGGCTGAGCTGTAACTCCTCGGCCATCTCTGACCACTGGGAAGTACTACCCTGGGGCGGTGGGGGGGGTTGTCCTCCTGATGAGCAAAGCGGCCAAGACCGAGGTTCGAATCCCCGCTCAGTCACGGGGCTCACCGGGTGATCTCCTCTTAGCCTGGCCTACCTCGCAGGGTTGTTGTGAGAATGAAATGGGATGGGGAACCACGTGCACCACCTCGAGCTCCTTGGGAGGAAAAGGCGGTATGTGAATATGTAGACAAACAAACAAACAAACCCCCTCCCCCGGGCCCCCAAATCCCTCACCTCGAGCACGACGGTCCTCATGCTGCCGCCCTGGGCCAGGTAGGCCGCCGTGTCCGGGTGCTCGTAGTGTGCGTGCACCACGGCCAGGGCCGCGTGGCAGGCCTGCGCCACCAAGGCGCCCAAGGGCCATGAGAGGGGCTCCCGCCGAAGGTCCCCCCTCAGCACCACGTACTGAACCAGCACCCGCGCCGCCATCTTGTCCCGGGTAGGCGGGGCGCGCGGCTCCCGGAAGTCTGGGCTCCACCAATAGGACGGCGGCGAACGGAATCCTGGGAGGGGAAGAGGTGGGGAAAAAAGGACGCCAGGAAGGGGAGGGTGAAATCTCTAGTAGAGGGCAGCCATCTTGTTGTACGGAAAAGTCCGGTTCGAACGGAAGGAGGCGGTTCTGAGGGTTATCATTCGAAAGCGGGACAGCGTCGAGGACGCCCCACGCACGGGAACGCGTGACGCACTTCCGCCGCTGGGTCGCGCGGGGTTTTCGAACGCGGCAGTTGGGCGGTTGCCGCGGAGACGGCGGCCTGTCCTTCCGGCGAGGGAGGCGCTCGAGGGTCCCTGTCAGGGCCGCCCGTTCAGCTCGGCGAGACGGAGGGGAGGATGGACGGCGGCGGCGGTGAGTGAGGACCCCGGCCGCACCCGGCTCCGGGCATGGAATGGGCTCCGGGGAAAACACGCTGTGATCTGTGTGTCTGTAGGGGACTCAAGGAGGGAGTCACTGAACGTTCATAGAATTCAAAATACACCGGTATATAATGATGAGGGAAATAAGGTAAATTTTAATAAGGAGGTGCTATTAAAGTAGGTTTATATTAATTTTAAAATTAGGGAATGCTAAAGGTGAGTAATCATGAAATTCAGAGAGGGGGGACTCGAGGAAGTCACCCAAAGATATGATTAGACATTAGGCAATTGAAAATTGTATATGTATTTTGTGTTTTTATAGGGTTTTTTGTATTGTTTGTATTGTGTTATATGTTTATAATTTTGTTTGAAAAGGAATAGTTTTTTAAAAAACAAAAAATACCGGTGTATATATACCGGTAGGCAGGTAAAGAGATTAAAAAGCTATTGAACGCTAATAGAATTCAATATGTATATCTGTAGATAGATTAAAAAGCTATTAAACGTTAATTGAATTAATATATAGATATATGTATTTCTATAGATAGGTACCGGTAGCTATAACTATTTTAAAAGTTTGAAAGCTTTACATCATGGGTGTCAATTTTTCTTAATGGGTAGGGTATAATAAAATTATTATTGTTGATAATTTTATTGTTTTTATTTCTTTTTGTGGTTTCTTGGTTTGTTTTGCAATCAAATAGAGGACAAATTAAATAAAAACAAGCCACACGTGGATGAGGTGGGGTGCAAGAGGTGTGTCCTCTAGTCACTGATATGGCTGAGGAAGACCAGAGAAGAATTGCAAGAGCCGCCCTGCAGCCGGATCAGGCCAGCAACTGTTGCTCAGGAACAATACGGCCTTGACTGGGCATGTTGTTTATATGAGGCTGATTTATCCCACAGATTGGAGGTGGCAATGCTTCTAAATACCAGTTTCTGGAAGCGACCGGGGTGGGGTGGGGTGGAGAAAGGGCTCTTGGGTCCTGCTTGTGGGATTCCCATAATGGGCATCTGTTGGGCCACCGTAACAACAAGGTGCTGGACTATATGGGCCCCATTTGGCCTGATCCAGCAGGCTCTTCTTCCAGTCTTAACTTAAAATTGGAGAAGTTAATTCTCACGAGGTGAATTTGATGGCAAATTTTGCATTTGTCCAGTGCACCAAATATGCAAATATTGTCCGGTTATTATCTCTGCAGTAGAAACAAATCGATGCTGCTGCCATTGACTTGCATTGTGGTTCTTTGCAGGTATCTTTTCCCACCTGGAAAAGCTGGAAGCTTCTGCGCGCAAGAAACAAAGGGAAAAGAGAGAACATGAGGAGAATGTGGACAGAATGAAAGCAAGGATCAAGGAACTGAGGCGTCAAAGAGATTTGCTGAGGGCCAAGTTGGAAGTGTGTCGTTCTCAAGTAGGTGCAAAGTGCACCGTGAACAACAGTGGTTCCGTCCTATGAAGTTTAAGCCTATGGCAGCACACGGTTGCATGCACAAGTGGGGAAATGTGCAAAAATTGAATACTGTATGATCAAGTCAGAACAGTTGCATATATTTATTAAGCAACTTACATTCTTGTCTTAACCCTTAAGGAAACTGGGTATGCATAAGACACTGAGGTCCAGTGCTGAGGGCCTTCTGGCGGTTCCCTCGCTGCGAGAAGCCAAGTTACAGGGAACCAGGCAGAGGGCCTTCTCGGTGGTGGCACCCGCCCTGTGGAACGCCCTCCCACCAGATGTCAAAAAGAAAAACATCTACCAGACTTTTATAAGACATCTGAAGGCAGCCCTGTTTAGGGAAGCTTTTAATGTTTAATAGATTGTTGTATTTTAATGTTCTGTTGGAAGCTGCCTAGAGTGGCTGGGGGAACCCAGTATTATTAATAATAATAATAATAATACTGTAATAATCTTTCTAGAAATCCTTGACTGAATCCTCTGCGGTTCATCTTCAACAGCACTTGAACTGGTTTCTGCTTGTAGTGCCAGACATGCCACCTAATAACAGCTGAGCTTGTGGTCTTTTATAGATTGTTGGGGTCAAAGACAAAACCAAAAGTGGTTCTCTGACTTCTAAGGCTACAGAGATTCAACAAGTCCTCCTGGAGTGGAAGACTGAGAGCGCCAAGGAGTTACTGCACATCTTTCATCTGACAGGTAATCATCTCAGTTGTATGCTGCTTGGCTAGGGCTCTGCTGGGTGGTGTCTCTTTTTTGCTCTAATCTAATGACATAATTCAGCATTTGGCACCTCTGCTGCAGAGCACAGAGGTGGTGGGGTGGTGAATCTCTTTTAATCCCCTACTTGTGTCGATCTTTTTTCTTAATTTTTATTGTAAATGTAAAAAGTATACCAAAAGTGTTGATGAAATAGGCATTCATCACACCATAAATAGCAAATAAAGGAGGAGATGGAAAGCTTTTAGTTCTAATGAAAAGCATCTTACACTCTCTTCAAATTTTTCATTATAGGAATGACTTCTTTGTCTGTGAGCTTATTCTCTCTCTTTTTTTAATAAGATATTTATTGATTTTTTACAATAACAAAACATGAAAAAACACATAACATACAATGTACAAAAAACATACTAAATGACTCTCTCTCTTGTATGGCTGTCATGAATTAACATACATAACAGCAACATCCCAAATTCCAAAAACCATTCGGACACAGGATAAATATGTTTATTTTTATAAATAGTTATTGACATTTTACTGGGGTCAAAATAACCCCCATTTAAATAAATCTTCCAAATACAGTGGTACCTCGGGTTAAGAACTTAATTTGTTCTGGAGGTCCATTTTTAACCTGAAACTGTTCTTAACCTGAGGTACCACTTTAGCTAATGGGGCCTCACGCTGCCGGCACACAATTTCTGTTCTCATCCTAAAGCAAAGTTCTTAACCTGAGGTACTATTTCTAGGTTAGCGGAGTCTGTAACCTGAAGCGTCTGTAGCCAGAGGTACCACTGTAATTTGAAAGCATATTTCTGGGATACATTGGTATTTCACAATCTGCTATTTTCGTAATATAGCTTAATACCCTTTTTTATATCAGCTGTTTGTGTGCTTCATTATCCTCTTAGGACTGCTTCATATGTATCCCAAACATTGGGGGTCATCCTGAGCACCTGAGGGTGCAAGTTCCTTCATTCTTTTCCAGTGACAAGGCCTTTGAGTCTAGCAGGCCAAAAAGGGAGGAGAAAGCTTGGGACCAAGCAGAAGCAGGCAGTAGCTGGGCACCCTGGGAGTTTCATGAAACCACATGCCAGGATTAAAAATAAGAAATAAATTGGCACAATATTAGAGGAAGCTGGAAACTGTTCATCATTTGATGCTCCTCCACACTGTAAAGGAACTGTCCACTCTTAATACTCCTGCTTTTGTAAATCTGATTTGACGAAATACTGAGTAAGGATGTTTTTTCCTAGGCCTCAGTGGGAAGCTGACCAAGCAAGGAGTCTGTCTGTGCATCAGCACTGCCTTTGAAGGCACCTACCTGGACTCTTATTACCTGGACCTCCGCATACATCAGCCAGTCCGGATCCTGCGCCACTCCGTGCCACCCTTCATCCCCTTGGAGCACATAGCTCGCAAGCATTTGCAGAAAGACATCAAGCGCTTCTTGTCTGTGCTCTCAAACCACCTGAACGCTTATGCTGGGAGAAAATTCCAGGCAGATCAGTTACAGGTAGGAGAGACCCTTTTTGTGCACTCCAGGGTCTATGTGTGTGAAATGGGAAGCAAGATTTTTTTTATTCAGCTGCATTGTTTGTTCACTGTAATTGAACGATCGGTCAAAACACTTAATATATCTGAACTTTTTTAAAATTCTGTTTCAAATGGGTAAATATTACTGATTTTGCCTTGGCCCACTGACTCCCTTCCATGTGAGCAAGCCACTTACCCTGGACCTCAGAGATCTAAGCCAGCCTGGGACCCTGCCAAGAGCTGATTGCTTTTTTTGTTTGAGTTTCAAACTGTTTTCTAACAAGGCCACTGAGAAGCTCTGCACAAGCCTGCTTTAGACACTCTTAATATGCACTATGCAAGCTGGCCACTGGGTGGCCTTGGACAAGTAAGCTTTGGCCTGATCTGCCTCACAAAGCTCTACACAATACAATAATAATAGAGATCCTGCTAAAGGCCGTGATTCTCAAAGTGATGGCTGCAGGGGGAAGCCTAGGTTCTTCTCTCTGTAGCTTTGTTTTCTCATAAAGGACATGGGGCAGTATCCAGCCAACATGCTCCATCATTTCAAGGATTTCCACTTGCGTAGTGGAACTCCAGCCCCCTCCTCCCATGCTCCCTAAATCTGTTCTGCGGATTCTCTCAAGACACTGCAGCAGATTTGGGGAGGGTGCAGGGAATGCCCGGTGGGCGGGGAGTTGCATTCTTGCACTGGCAGAATGAGTTAGTTGGCTGCCACCCATGGGGTTGGAATCCACCAAACAGTCACTGATTCAACTGCATTCATTTGCCTGCAGCCCACACCTGTTAGCCACTCTGGATTATCCCTCACACCCACAGAAATCGGAGCAAAAGGTTTCCTCTGTGATTGAAGGCCAGTTGAGTAAAACCATCCAGTTGGATCAAGCAAGATGCATGCAGCAGGGGAGCCTAGCAACACACCGTCCCAACTTACTGAGTGGCAGCCCATCAAAAAAGGAGGATTTTGAGTGTGTGATTCAGTGCACACACACACACACACACACACACACACACACACACACACACACACACGGAAGGAGAACAATTGTCTCCAACACAATATTGTTCTGTCCAGCACCTCTGGTCAGGATTAAGCCAGGGAGTGAGACTGAAACCTCATTCTCTCTTTACTTTCTTCCCCCACCCCTAAACAACAATAACAACCTCCTGGAATAAGGGCTGTGATTTGAATTGCATTTCCAAATCCGGCACAAACTTTTCCTGAGAGGCTGGATAACCTCTGAAGAAGGCAGGCTGGTGCTTTAGAACAAACTTGTCCATCCACACATTTGGGAAAGCGGTATGCGGTGCTTTTTTACAGTGATTGACCTCTGACAACATCCAGCGTGCTGCATGCAGAGCTGAGCTTTTCCTACAGATGTTCAGAAGTGGGGAAGCTGCCCTCTGCTGGGTTTCCTTAGTGGTTCAACAGTTGCCTCTCCTTACTTGCAGGAGCGCTTTGCTGCTTTCCTTGAAGGACATTTGCAGGGGAATTCCTTATACAACCTACTTAAATTTAACTATGGTGTGGCAGGAGAAGGTCGGACTTTCCCATTCACAGCAAAACTAACTTACGGAGATCCTGTGAGTGCCTTCCCAACCGAGGTCACTGTTACGTGTAAAGGTGAGAGAACTGCAGCTTGGGGTTGGTAATCTACTATATACTTTAGAAAGTTGTTTGTCCGTCTCCCACTGCCTGTCCATCTGTCCTCTGTGCGTCTGAAAGCAGCTTAGAATACCATCGCCCAGTTTGGTTCCTGAGATGTAGGTACCAGTTTTTGTGTACTTTTGAATATCATCCGGCACTGTATTGATTCAAGATGGCAGACTGAACCATTCCAAATGCCACTTATTTGGGCACCTCTGAAGGTAATCATTGCCCAAATTGGCATGGTCCCTGAGATCAGAGAGGATTTTAGTCTGCATTTGGATATTGGCAGACACCATTTTGAATCAAGATGGCGGACTGAACGGTTCAAAAGTGCATGCATTTGGACACCTCTTAAGATATTGTTCATGCCCCTGCTGGAGGAATCTTATTCGGAAGAGGACTTGGCACTTCCCAGAGCAAAGGTTACAGAGGAGCAGGTGGTTTCTATGGACAATGAGACAGAACAGGGAGATACAGATACGAGGGGGTCACAGAAGCCCAACCTCCAACATAAGGCACAGGGTTCCCCTGTACAGAACTGGAAGTGAAGCCTGAGCTCTCATGTTCACATGAAAGGCAAAGGGACTGCCTGCACCTGTACAAAGCTCATGGGTATCTTGGTGTATTAAGCTAGGATTTGACTGTGCAAAAAAGAAACAAAGAGGTGACTCTTCAAATACTACAAACGCCTAATATCCTGGCCAGTGATCAGAGTTATAGGATATGTATTCCAGCATCATGTGAAGGCCCACAGTTTCCTCACCTGTTTTGAGCAGTCCTCTGCAGAACTCACAGAAACAGCATATAGAGTGTGCCTAAATGGCACGAGGCATTTGCATGAATTACATTTTTCTGGGTTTGTGTTTTAGTTGCTTCTTCTGAAGAGTTCTTACACTCAAGATATGTTGATGTAAGTGTTGAAAACTAGGGCTTTTTGAAATAAACAGTACTATCACCTTGTGAGTTTCGCCTGGCTGTCTTTCCCTGTACTGCCATTTACTTCATAAAATGCAAAAGATTTCCCCTTCTTATGAGTGTGTGAACAAGCTGTGAGGATGAGTGGATGGCCCTTGGTCTCCAGGGAATATGCGTCCAACCCAAAAAAGAGAAAGGCAGTTGCATAGTGCCTTTTCCTGCTAATGATGTTGCCAATGAAACCATCCTTATAGAATCCAGATTAGCTTGTGAAAACAGCACATGAGAAACTCCTTTTGGGATATATTCTTTCTCTACCACGCGTAGATATTTGGGACAACAACGAAACCAAGTCACTTCCCCAGAGTCTGGGGGAAATAAGTTGTGTTGGGGAGGGAGGCTAGCTGTTTTTTACTGTAACCCTCTCACTCTTCCTCCCACCTGCTTTTTCTTCTTCAACAGAAAATTCTCCAGCCTCTATGCTCGACATGGTGGCAGTTCATTTGCCCCTGTTCCAAGAGAAATCTCTTCTTGAAGCTTTTCATTGCATCACCACCTCAGAAGAAAATCGGAGTCTGTCTTCTTTACCAGGTTTGCCTGCCCCTTCCACAGGCGTGACTTCCAATGATGACATGGCTCTCTGAGAGTGCTGCAGTGTGAATTACCTATCAACAATGGCACTTCAGAGTACTGCAGATCAGTCTTACACAGAAAATCTCTGCTCCATGTGTTACTGAAAAGATGCCTTCTAAGAAGCTGGCTGTTTGGAGTTCTCTGCCAGCCCAGTTGGCAAAGTGTGCACCTCTAAAGTAGTGTGGGCTATTGAAGCATGATGGAAGCAGCTACCGGCAAAAGATTCTCCTAAATGCTGCTAATACAGTTATGGGCGTGAGAGTTGTTGTTCTCCCCCCCCCCCCACTTCACTTTTCAACCTTTGTGCTTTCTGTGACATGTGGGAGTCATTTCTATCCCATATCCTTGCCATGAAAGGGGCCAGAGAGGGTTCATGTGGCAGGATTCACACGAGAAACAGCTCTTTTCTTGTATTTCCTTTTGAGGCCGGCTAGAGTGTTTCAATGCTGCAATTTTTCATGCAAAGCACGAGGAAGCATCTTGGCCATCTCCAAAACAGCTGCCAACCATGCAAAAGCAGCTGGAACTACGTGGAGAAGCTTAAAATGTAATACTGAGTTTCCTTTTTAAAAAATTAAATGGTTCTATTTTCATAATATGTTGAAAAGCAAATTAATTGCTCACTTGGACAGTAATGCATACGTCACTGGTGAGGATATACAAGAATCTGTAGCATGTGTGCTTATTGATATCAATCTTATATTGCTCTTTATAAAAGGTCAATAAAGGTAAAGGGACCCCTGACCGTTAGGTCCAGTTGCAGACGACTCTGGGGTTGCGGCACTCATCTTGCTTTACTGGCCGAGGGAGCCGGCATACAGCTTCCAGGTCATGTGGAGAGCATGACAAAGCCGCTTCTGGCAAAACCAGAGCAGCGCACAGAAATGCCGTTTACCTTCCCGCCAGAGCAGTACCTATTTATCTACTTGCATTTTGATGTGCTTTCGAACTGCTAGGTTGGCAGGAGCTGGGACCGAGCAGCAGGAGCTCACCGCATCGCGGGGATTCAAACTGCGGACCTGATCAGCAAGCCCTAGGCTCTAGTTAAGCTCTAATATTTTGCTGCCATTCTCCCCCCCCCCCGTCTCCATTATTCCCGTGTTACCACCTCTTCCACAAGAGCACCCTTAACAGGACTCAAGCCGTGTAATAGTTATGAAGTCACCTTAGTAGATCAGGCTTACTAGCAGATGCTGGGCAGATGCTTCAAGCAAGCACACTCACTGGGGCATAATGCAGTCTGCCTCTGCATGCCAGTTGCTGAAAATCACAAATGGGAAGAGCGAGGCTGTTGTGCTCATGTCCTGCTTTTGAGACAGAACAGGATACTGAACTAGATAGGCCACTGGCTTGATCTAGGAGGTCTATTTTGGAATAGGACAAGCAACCCCTTTCTGTCTTCAGCAGCAGGCAGAGCCATTTGCCTCAGTTTCAGGAGCTTGTGTTTTTACTTATCGCCATCAGACCTCTTCCATTACTGAGTCTACAGGATCCCATCTGCAAAGCAACTGGAAGCAAGGGCTCCCTCACCACTGCCCTCTGTTACCTGGATAAGGAGATTCTGCATTCAAATAGTTGCACATTCTAATTTCTGCAACAGGAGGACTAGGCAGGAAATGTACTGCATATCCTCACTGCCCGAGACCTTCCTCTAATTGTGGAAGAAAACATTTTCCCATCAGGCTCCTGAGCTCAACACTGCAAGGAGGACCACTCTCTAACACAGCCACCCACACCAGCTGCTTGCTCCTGCCCATAATGGTTTGCTTTTTAAAAAATCACATACTGTCACTCTTGGGCTTCATTTTGAGATGTGGAAACCTGTTCTTTAAATGAAAGCTGGTATTCTCAAATATCCACCACTCTGGAACCAGTTCATCCAGCCAAACTCCACACGGTACACTTGTCTGCTTGTGGTATAATAGCATCTCTGGACTCTGCACAAGGAAACTGAGCGTTTTTGCTCCCAGCCACCAACAAGAATGAAACAAGACACCTTGTAACTCTAAAACCAAACTGATTCTATTTGAGAAACTAGAGAAATAATTACAGGTTGTATTTCAACTTAACAATCGGATGAAGGTGTAAAAACAGTCTTGGACCAGGCTACGGTATATAAATCTCTTTTACAGCATCAGCAGAGGTGAGGGCAGAAAAAAGATGCAAGTTGTGGCTTGAAAGAGCCATCTCACTCTCAGAATTAAGACGCAATTAAAAATATAAAGTTAATCTGTATCTTTTATATATATATATATATATTTATATATATAATATATCTGAAATAGGACATCTTCTTAGTCTCAAAAGAAATAGATTGCACTTGCTCTCCCACCCCTTTCCTTCTACTTACCTACAGTGGTTTTGTGGCAAAAGGTGAGCTCCAAAGGTAAGAACGAACGACCCAACCGTGAATCTCATTTGGCTTTCTCTCCCAGTCTGCTTCCCATAATAGCCACCCTGAGTTGGCATTGGTTTCAGCAAAAAGCTCTATACAGAGGCCAGGCACATGAAAAATTAAGACCACATCACCTGCCCCTTTCTTGGACTAGAAAAAGGTAACATAGCCAGGTTGATCCTACTCAAGCAATGCTGCACTGGAAATTCTACTCCCGCTTCCAGACCCAAATATGCAAGAGCCCGTGTATTTGTGCAAGAGACAGGAATTCCTCCCACTGACCCCTCCTTACTCCTCTGCCATCTACATCACGAGGCAAAGGCAGGCACTGCTGTCAAAGGGAGCCCCTTTACAAATAATAAACCTCCAAGAAGAAAGGAACAGGCAAAGGGAGGGTTTGGTTTCCTGTAAATCTAATGGTGTCAGTGGTGTGTATATCGGTCTCCCGCCCGGAGTATGAGGTGCCAAGAACTCTCTGCCTCCTTGGGCACTGCAAGGGGCACCCTCCTTTTCCGCAACGGACACATGCGAGGCCCAAGAGGTATCACGAGCTGTCAACCACCTGGTGAGGCAAAGTTACGCAAGAGCCGTTGACGAAGGATCCTTGTTTCTCGCGGCCTTTCATGAAGTAGGTCAAGAGGTCCCCTTTGCCTTTGACGAAGATGTGCCCTCGGCGCACGAAGCGGAACCCATACTCTTTCAGAATGAAGTGGGTTTCCTCCACCACCTGGAAAAGAGGAGGAAGAAGGTATGGATGCAACCATCTGGTGGGACCAGCCTTGCAAAGCTCTCTCCCACAAAATGGTGCCTTCTAGAATTTGGGGGGACTCCAAACTGCATCAGCCGAGCCAATGACAAGGTATGGTAAGGGGTGCCCAAAACATCTGGAGGGCAGAAGGTTGGCTGCTTCACCCCATCCTGTCTTGTATCAACGAGACTTCAGATTGACAGAATGAGAATGGACAGGAAGTAGTAACGTTGCTTGGGCTTAGATGTTGGCACCACCAACAGCAGCCAGAAAGAGAAAACATCTGCTGGAGGGCAATCCTATGCAAAGGGCAATGTGAGATCTGGAAATGCCATGAGATTTGATCACACAATCCACAAAACACAATTAAACAGTGCGCAAGGAATCTGAACCCCAAGCTGTGCTTTCCCAATTATGCTCCTAAAGATGGGAAGAGGGTAAAGAGATAAAATACAGGCATAGACTTCAATAACCCCTTGAACTCAGGGTTGCTGGGCTGTTTTGACCCTGCACTGCTCTGAGGCTCCTGGGAGCTGTGCTGGCAATTTAGGAGGAAAGGGTGGTTTGTGCAAAATGCGAAGTATGGCTGGCTCTTCCTCTCTCCTCTAAATGCGCTAACAAGGTGTGGTTTTTCAACTAATATTTTGGAGAACCTAGGGCTTCCTTGGAAGTTTTATGTGAGTCACTCTCATTCCCACCACCGCAAGCCTTCAAACCCTCCTCACCTGAATATTCCCCATGACGCCTGTGGACTCCATTCGGCTGGCCACGTTCACTGTGTTCCCCCAAATATCATAGTGAGGTTTGCGGGCACCAATGACCCCCGCAAGCACTGCCCCCTTATTCATGCCTGCCAACGCCATGCGAGAGAGAGAGAGAAAAAATGTACTTGTTTATTATTTATTTATTGCTTCTACACCCCACACCTTTGTCTCCAGGGAGCTCAAGGTGGCGTACATGGTTCTCCCCACCCCCTCATTTAATCCCCACAACAACCCTGTGAGGCAGGCTAGACTGGCCCCCACTGTCACCCAGTGAGCTTCACGACCAAGTGGGGATTTGAACCCTGCTCTGCCAAGGTCGAGTCCAACCCTCTAGCCACTACAACACACTGGCTCTCTGTTCAAGTTATAAGTGCATACTTCTAAAAGTCTTTGCCCCAGTGTGCAGGGCCAAACTAAGAGGAGGCTGGAGAACACAAGAAACTCCTTGCCAAATCAAACTAAGATGCCTCAGGGAAGCCCACAACCATTTCCCAGTCGACAACTCCCACCCTTCCTCTGCCAGCAACACGTCAAAGTATACTGCCTGAAATCTGGAGGCTCTATTTTGGTACTGAGGCTTAGGGCCATTGATGGACCTCCCCTCTCCATGAATCTGCCCAATCTCTCTAAAACCACCTGAGCCCGATGCTACCACTGCATCTTGCGGCAGTAAATTCCATAAACCTATTCAGCATTCTTGTTTGTCCCGGTTCTCCTGTCAACCAATGTCTGGGAAGGACTCTGTGTCTGATACAGCTGAGAAAAATGTCTATCCACATTCTTTAGGTTCTGCCGAAATCTTCCACTTGCCTATTCTCAGCATGAAGTTATTGAAGGACTGATAGTTTATGTTCATCAGTGTCTCCTTCATGGCCAGGGCGAAGTCGGCAAGATCTGCTAAGTGCTGCCAACGCTCCTTTTCCGAAATATCTTCCTTCTGAGCCGAGCAAAGGAAGGAAAGCAGACAGGATAAGGTCCCCCAGGGAGGCATAGCTCCACTCCTAAGTACTTCACGAGCCTCCGGAGCAATAGATCCTCTATTCTTGTTAACACAATGAGCTACTTTGCACATCTCAAAGGGACTGAATACAACCAAATATTATTTATTGAACACTGGTGCTCTTTCTTTATTCCTAATATTCTGCACGTTAACCAAAGCCCGTTTGTTAATTCTGAAATGGATGCAAAGACTTTTTCGAGCATTGAATGAGCAGAACCCACGACTCCTCTCTCTTCCATAAGCTCCCATAGCGAACATTTCCCGGCTCTTTCTCAGAGCTCTGTCACTCGAAATAGAGAAGCAATGGTCAAGTCTCCCTCATTCAGGCTCTACAGAAGGATTTGACATGCTGCAGTGCTTGTTACACAAATCTAGTGGGCCGGACTCAGCAGTTCCCCTGTTATTGTAAAAAGGTAAATGTAAAGGACCCCTTGACAGTTAAGTTCAGTCAAAGGCAACTATGAGGTTGCATCTCATCTCATCTGCGGCGTTTGTCCACAGTTTTCCGGGTCATGTGGCCAGCAGGACTAAACCAGAGCGCACGGAAATGCCGTTTACCTTCCTGCCACAGCGGTACCTATTTATCTACTTGCACTGGTGTGCTTTCAAACTGCTAGGTAGGCAGGAGCTGGGACAGAGCAAAGGGAGCTCACCCCGTCGTGGGGATTCGAACCGCCGACCTTCTGATCGGCAAACCGAAGAGGCTCAGTGGTTTAGACCACAGCGCTACCCGCGTCCCCTGGTTATTGTAACCTTTGCTAATAAGGTGCTTTCTGGATGTTTTAGACCTCAACTCTCATCAGCTGTTGGAATAAGCTTCCCTATTCACTTCATCCCCATAGCTGTGCAAACTATCCCCTTCCCTTCTGTTTACCTTAACAGCATTGTTGTAGCCATTGGTGTTGACGTCGGGGGTCACGCCAGAAGCTGCCATGTAGGTGCTGCCAATGGTTTTGATCTTGGTAATGCACCGGAACTGGGGGTCATCCAAGAGCTGTGGGAATCAAGGGACAAGAAGTGTCCGTCCGTCCCCAAATCGTGATAGGGGTCAGCAAACCAGTTAGCAGTTGTCGTGGAGTTGGTTGGAAACAATGGCACTCTAGGGCTGGTCTGCCCTCCTTCTTGGCTAATGATCCCCTTCCCTTGATGGAGGGGCAGATACGCATACTTTCCAGCAAGCAAATAACGCACCTCCCCACTCCAGCAAGCACATAATGCGCCAGGTGCATGCACAAAGGGTCTGGGACCCAGGCCTCATGAGAAACAGTGGAGGAAGCTGGGACTGTTTAGACTGGGGAAGAGAAGACCGAGAGGTGATATGAGAGCCATCTTCAAATACTTGAATGGCTGCCCCATGGAAGAGGGAGCAAGTCTGTTTTCTGCTGCTCCAGAGGGGAGGGACTTGAACCTATGTATTCAAATGGCAAGAAAAGAGATTCTGACTAAGCATTGGGGGGGGCGTTAATGGTTTATTTTTGTTCAATTATGTACAGTGGTACCTCAGTTCTCGAATGTAATCCATTCCAGAAGACCGTTCAAGTTCCGAAACGTTCTGAAACCGAGGCGCAAAGTGCTATCAGCAAATTCAATTGAGAAAATTGAAAAACATGCAGCGGAAGCCGTTCGACTTTGAACATTTGAAAACGGAAACATTTACTTCTGGGTTTTCGGCATTCGGGTTCCAAATGGAGACATTTGAGAACTGAGGTACCACTTTATTTTGTGGGTTTTTAAATAGTCTATGTTGTGAACCGCCCTGAGATCTAGGGATGAAGGGCAGTATACAAATTTGATAAACAGTAAATATTATTATTATTATAAGGAAAAAATTTCTGACAGTAAGAGCTGTTCAATCCCTCAGAAGGCAGTGGGCTCTCCCTCCTTGGAGGTTTCTGCATTGCAGGGGGTTGGACTGGATGACCCTTGGAGGTCCCCTTTCAACTCTACAATTCTATGGTTCCATGATGGATCATCAGCCCAAGGAAATTCTGCCGGTTTACTGCATTAGCTTTTGTACCTTACAGAATCATAGAATTGAAGAGTTATATACTTACTGGTTCTTTTATTTGGAATTGTAAAGTTCCTTAGCAGGAATGCCATAAAGAAAAACACAAGCAAGACATTCAAGACCACATCATACTTTCCCTCCCTTTCTGGACTCCCTTACAGCAAACTGGCCAACCAGCCAACCTTGGCTGCTGGTCTGGGACGACTTACCGCGTCAAAATCCGAGATGATCTCGTTGAGAAAGCGCAGGCACTCGATCCCGCCATTGTTGATGCTCTCCTCCGTGTAAAAGTCAGCAAAGTTGGGGAGTGACGCAAACATGACACCAATCTCATCGTAAGACTGGCTGTATAGCTCCTGAACAGGAGGGCAAGGAAAAGGGAGAGGAAGGAAGCAGAAACAGAGTCCAGGATCTCGCAGCCAATTTGGGTGTTACCGTTAGTGGATATAGCAGGCGACGAGAATAACCTACACTTTGGAAGTCCTGCTTAAAACCTATATGAGCTCCGGAGGACACAGATCTGACCAGTGGTGAAATCTGCAAATCAACTCATTGGATGCTGAGATTTTGGGCAGGGATTCAGAAGTGCGAATGAGATCTGTAATC